>NC_059331.1:6267223-6906646 GCF_018350155.1 Leopardus geoffroyi
AAATGGGCTCTTTCCTTCCTCCTTCCTTCTTTCTCTTTCTCCCTCCCCCCCGCCTCTCTTCTTGAGATATAGTTGACATATAACATTGCCTATGTTTGAGACACGACATATTGATTTGATACATTTATATTGCAACATGATTGTCAATGTAACATTAGCTAATACCTCCCCAGGACTTATTCCCTGAGTGGGTTTCTTCTCACTAAATTGAAGCAAATTGTTGCATTGTCCTCTGGGGTGAGGCCCCATCACCGGCTCCCCCGCCCGGAGGGTAGGGCGTTGGGCACCAGCCAGGCTGATGCAAATACAGTTTCCGCCTCGTCCTTCTGTCTGCTGGGAAAAGGAGGAGGTGGATCCTGGATGCTGTCAGAAAGCAAGGGGGGTGTGGGGGGGGGGAGATAATTCTGTTGTTGAGGATCTTAGTTTTTCCGCCGAAAGTCTCGGGGAAGAACGGCAGCGCTCAGACTCTCCAGGAAGAGCGATCGCCTGGTGGTCGCTGTGGTTTGGACAATGCTCATGTTTTGCCTGCCTTCAGCTTGTTTTGTCTCGTCCCACCGCGGCCACGGAGTGGCTTTGTCCAACGCCCGCGTTCTGTGAAATTATTTATGTCTCGCAGGAGCGCACCAGGGCCGAGCTGGGGCTGCCCGGCCAGCTCCTAGCGACCACAAGGCCAGCTGTGAATGCCAGTCTAGCTCCCGTCCCTCTCTCAAAGGTCAAGCTCGGCCCTAACTGATGGGGGAGGACGCTGGGAGGGTTGGCCAGGGCCCGAAAGACTCTCTGCTGTGTGCTTGGGGCCTGGCAGGGGGCCGGCCACCCAGCAGGCACTCGGAGAAACGCACTGTGCTGTCACAAAGCAGTCAGGGACAGCCTGCGCTCAAGAGAAGGGACGTAACCACTCATTCAGCAGCAGGCTCTATAGCCCAAGATCCTCGTCCCTCTGCAGGCTTTGGGCTTGGCTTGGCTTTTGTCTGCGGCAGGAACAGTGTCCCGAGTTTTAAGCAAGGAGGGCTGTGGTCAGAGGTGGGGGTTAAAGAGTGTCCTGAGATGTTGTCGGGGAAGGCAGATCGGGGGAGGCGGGGCTTGGGGTCCAGAGAGAAGGAGGGCTGCCTATGGAGGGGGCAGTGGGCCGGGAGGAAGTGATACTTTGGTGACTGTTGGGACGTGGGAGGGATGTGTGGGGGGAGAAAGAGGAGACAGTGATGACCGGTCTGTGACTGGGTGGCTCAGTGGCTGGCGGGGGAGCCCTGAGATGGGGACTCGGAGAGCAAGATGTTAGGGGATGACGCTACAGTCGGTCTGGGACTTGCTGAGCGTGGGGATGGGGGTTGTGGGATGAGTAGGGACATTGTCCACGGGGCAGGTGGGAACAGGATCAGGTCAGGATTAAAGAGGCATGAGGAGGGGGGCGCCTGGGTGGCTCAGTCGGTTAAGCATCTGACTTTGGCTCAGATCACCATCTCACGGTTTGTGAGTTCCAGCCCCACATCGGGCTCTGTGCTGATGGCTCAGAGCCTGGAGCCTTCTTCGAATTCTCTGTCTCCTTCTCTCTCTGCCCCTCCCCCACTTGTGCTCTGTCTCTCAAAAAATTTAAAAAAATATTTTTTTTTAATTTTTTTTTCAACGTTTATTTATTTGTGGGACAGAGAGAGACAGAGCAGGAACGGGGGAGGGGCAGAGAGAGAGGGAGACACAGAATCGGAAACAGGCTCCAGGCTCTGAGCCATCAGCCCAGAGCCCGACGCGGGGCTCGAACTCACGGACCGCGAGATTGTGACCTGGCTGAAGTTGGACGCTTAACCGACTGTGCCACCCAGGCGCCCCAAAAATTATTTAAAAAAAAAAAAAAATAACGAGTCACGAGGGAGAGGTGGCCAGGGAACTCGTGGGAGTGGACAAGGTTTCCCGGGATAGTGTGGATGGAACACACACAGAGCTTTGGGCAGGGAGCTGAGCCCTGCAAGCTATGGCACTTATTCAGAACCTATTTTGTGCCAGGCTGTGGGGACGTAGCTGTGACCAAGAGATCAAATTTCTCACATTCTTTTGAGGCACAAATAACCAGACAGCCAGACAAAGACACAATATAGTTATGTTAGATAGTACTACAAGCTAAGGAGAAAAATTAGGCATCAGGACACGTGGGTGGGAAGTGCCCAGGACGGTGTGAGGGGAGGTCCCATGAGAAGACAGATGATGTTCTAGTAAACATGAGGAAGAGGTGAGGGAGGGATCCATGTGGGAATCTGGAGGGAGAACATTCCAGGCAGAGGGCACACCAAGGCAAAGGCCCTGGGGCAGGAGTGCACTATAACTTCAAGGACCAGGAGGAAGGCAAAGCCGCCAAAACGTGGAAATAACCCGAGTGTCTGTCGATGGCTGAACAGACACACAAAATGTGGTCAGTCCATACAGTGGAATAGTACTCAGCCACGGAAGGAATGAGCCACGGAAGGAATGAAGGTATAAGCTACAATTTGGCTGAACCTCGAAAACATTATGCTAAGTGAACGAAGCCAGATATGTGACCAGATATGGTCACAAATCGCATTATTCCCTTTATATGAAATATCCAGAATAGGTAAACCCACAGAGACAAAGCAGAGGGTGGTTGTTAGGGGCCGGGGTAGGGAGGAACAGACGAACTGCTTGCCAGAATTACAGGGTCTCCTCTGGGGGTGATGAAATTATTTTAAAGCTAGAAAGGGGTGATGTTTGTACAACATGGGAGTGTCCTAAATGCCACTTAAAATGGTGAATCTTTTTAAAAAAATTTTTTTCATGTTTATTTACTTTGAGAGAAAGAGAGAGGGAGAGAGAGAGAGAGAAAGAGCTTGAGAGGGGTAGGGACAAAGAGAGGAGAGAGTCCCAAGCAGGCTCCACACTGTCATCACAGAGCCCAACGAGGGGCTCGATCTCAGGAACTGTGAGATCATGACCTGAGCCGAAATCAAGAGTCCGAGGCTTAACCGACTGAGCCACCCAGGCGCCCCTTAAAATGGTGAATCTGAGATGAATTTTACCTCAATTAAAGCCTGGGTGGCTCAGTCGGTTAAGCCTCCCACTCTTGACTTCGGCTCAGGTCGTGATCTCACCATCAATCGAATCCTGTGTCAGGGTCTGAGCTGGGCATGAAGCCTGCTTGGGACTGTCTCTCTCCCTCTCTCTCTCTCTGCCTCTGCCCCTCTTCCCCACTCACTCTCTCGTTCGAAAAACAAAAAAAAGGAAACGAATCATGTTAACTTTTTGAAAAATGTCACCTTTTTGATGAGATTATACATGCATGTCGCACAAAATTCAAAAGCTACACAATTACAGATGATTGTTAACTAAACTCACTGTAATCATTTCACTGTATCCGTGGCTCAGGCCTTTAGGCCCTACACCTGAAACTCCTACAGTGCCGTCGACCAAACTGGGGGGCGGAAGGAAAGCTACAAACTGGTACAATGTGAATAATTTAATACCTTCTTCCCGGTCACGCAGTTAATTACGCCCCTTGGAGCAACTCCAGTCACCAGACTATCGCCTTGTCTAGAACGGTTGCAGTTTCCTTGACTTTCTAGCAATGCCTTCTCTGATATTACACCAGCTGCACACGGTCGCTATAGACCAGCAGACAACAGGCGAAAGGGTGAAGCACAGAAATTATAAAGAAAAACCCCTTCTTGAACCAGGGCAACTTGGACATTATTTTTGTGGGCAGCTGGTTAGCTCGGAAAAGACCAGCCGTCGCGGGGCAGAAGGCAGCGGGTTCCGAGCCATCCGGGGACACACGCGGCCGTCACTCGGCTGCCAACTCCGACGCTCCCCGATGCAGACAAAGGGCCGGACCGGGGACAAAGGGTCGCGGCCGCGCCTGCGCACAGCGTCCCCCGGGGGGCGTGGCCTCGCGCCTCGCCTCCGCCCCTTGGCGCTGCGCGCTCACGTCACGGTGGTGTCACGGCGGAGTTGCCATGGCGGCGCTGAGCGGCCTGGCGTCGGCGCTGGAGTCTTACAGGGGCCGCGACCGCCTGGTGAGGCTGGGGCGGAGCGTGCTCGGAGGTCTCGGGCCAGGGCCAGGGCTCAGAGACGGGAAACTGAGGCCGGAGAGGGGCGGGGTCGCTCAGGGATCCTCCGTCGCAGAGGCCCTCCCCGGGCTGGGCTCCGACCCTGTCCCCTAGCGGCGATCGTTAGGTTGTTCCTGCTAACCCGTCATGGCTGGATTATTTTCAGTACCAACCAGATCCGCACATTTGGACGGTTGGGGTCCGACCAGACCACTGAAGATGGTCACTGGGTTGTCCCAGTCATAGGACTTAGGATTTAGGACCAGATCCCCTATAACTGGGCATTGAGGTTGTTCCAGCCAATTCAACCTGGCTGGACATTTACAAGGCAACCAAGCCCCCGTTTGAACATTTAGGGTCTGACTAGGCCGCGGCAGTTGGTCCCTGGGTTGTCCCTAACAATCTTCTACGGGGATTTAGGATTTTTGTAGGGCTTTCCCTGTGTTTGGATGTTTAGGTTCCTACCACATACCCTCTGGTTGGGCATTTAGGGTCCATCCAGGCCCTTGAGGGCAGAGTCTCTGCGTGTTCCTATAGAAGCTTCCTTCTTTTATAGGTAGGAATTTAGGTTGTACCAGGAAACGTACCAGTGGTTGGGCAGTTGGGTTCCAACCAAATCCCTTATGATCGGGCATTCAGGTTTTAATCAATTCCCAAGCTGGACATTTTACACTGCAGAGTTTTGCTGTTAAAAGGGACTGAAAAGAAATCAGTAACAATAATATATAAAACAACAGGAAAAAGCAGTTTCTGAAAACCAGATGAAACACAGGTAGAAGGTATAAAGCCGACCCAGTTCTCAATGGCCCCAGTCAGCCACTGAGTTCCTTTGATCACTGAAGTAATTCAAGCATATGACCCTTTTGCTCACTGGGCTGAGGCCGGATCACGGATCACTTCTCCCCTCCCCACTTCTCCCCTCCCCAGCCCGGCTACAGACTTTGGTCCAGCTGGGTGGATGCAGATATACACGTCCGCCTCGTCCTCCAGCTTGCTGGGAAATGGTTTCATTTTCTGGTTCCCATCACATCTGTCTCCAAAGGGAGGGTGACACGAGCCAGCACTCCCTTCGAGTGTCCACAGTGACTTTTGGACAAGGATGCCATGTTTCTCCATTTGGCCCACGTGCAAGATGGGCCAGCAAATGTTCAGCTCTTATTGGAAGTTTGTTGATCTTAGTCTACCGACCCCCCCACCCAACTTGGTCCCGTGGGACCCATGGCCACGGGGGCTGATCCAGCCTAGTCCGGGAGCGTGGCCGTGCTGACTGCTTCTGGTGTCCTGCAGATCCGAACGCTGGGGTACTGTTGCCAACTGGTTGGTGGGGTCCTGGTGGAGCAGTGTCCGGCCAGGTCAGAAGTGGGGACGCGCCTGCTGACACTGTCCTCCCAACTCAGCCACTGTAGGACTGTCCTGCGACTCTTTGACGACATGGCCATGTTTATCTACACGAAGCAGTATGGCCTGGGGGCAGAGGTAAAGGGGCCTTAGAGAGGGAGGCACAGACTCTGGGCAAAAACTGGTGTTTTCTGGTCTGAAGGCTGTTGTGTGGGCAGTGTATTGTTTTGTTTTTTAAAGTTTATTTATTTTGAGAGAGAGAGGGAGAGTGGGCAGGGGAGGGGCAGAGAGAGAGGGAGAGAGAACCGCAAGCAGGCTCCACACTGTCAGCACAGAGCCCGATGGTGGACTTGAACTCATGAACCTCGAGATCATGACCTGAGCTGAAACCAAGGATCAGATGCTCAACCGACTGAGCCACCCAGGAGCCCCGGCAGTTTAATGTTTTTTTAAAAAAAACGTTTGCTTTCTTTTTTGAGATAATCATATGTTCTCGTTTTAATTTAAATTAAATAAGTGGGGCGCCTGGGTGGCTCAGTCGGTTAAGCGTCCGACTCTTGATTTTGGCTCAGGTCATGAGCTCATGGTTCGTGGGATCGAGCCCTGCGTCGGGCTCTGTGCTCTCTCTCAAAATAAATAAATCTAAAAAAATAGCTTCTACATTCATACATTCCAAAAGGCCATATAGGCTGTGTGTAGACTAAAAAGTCTCCCTCCTTCCTGATCCCCCTTCCCCAGTTTTCCTCCTCAGAGGCAGCTGTTGTCGGCTTCCTGTGATTGCTTCATGAGACCTGTACACGCACAGGCAAATACGCATTGTTTATACAATGAGCTGTGTCTTCACCGTCCCGCCACTTGCTTTTTTCGCTTAAACAGCACAACTTGGAGGGCACTCCACATAGGTCCAAACAGAGCTCCCTCCTTCGTTGTGGCCACCTAGCACTTGCTGTGCAGCTGGCTGGTCCCCTGTTGAGGGACATGGAGGTTTGGCTGTTATAAGGGGACTGCAGCGTTCTGCAGGAAGGCGCGTAATCTAGAGCGGTGTTCCCTTGCCTGGGGCCATCTTGTCCCCCCAGGGGATGGGCTCAGAAGCTGCCTGGGGCCAGCCTGGCCAAGTCATGCCCCTCCCTGGGTGTCCTGCCCAACCCCTCTCCTGTCCCCTCTCTGAGCCACTCCATGTTCGCTCCCACCCTCGCTCCACCCCAGTGCCCATGGCCCAGTCACCCCAACATCAGGTGCTTTCCTGGACCTTCCCCCTGTTTTTTTTGTTTTTTTTTTTAATTTAATTTTATTTTTAAAAGTTTTTTTTTCCCAACGTTTATTTATTTTTTTGGGACAGAGAGAGACAGAGCATGAACGGGGGAGGGGCAGAGAGAGAGGGAGACACAGAATCGGAAACAGGCTCCAGGCTCTGAGCCGTCAGCCCAGAGCCTGACGCGGGGCTTGAACTCACGGACCGCGAGATCGTGACCTGGCTGAAGTCGGACGCTTAACCGACTGCGCCACCCAGGCGCCCCGATCCTTCCCCCTGTTTTGAAGCCCATCTCCTATCTTCTTCTTTGATTAGGGCATGCTTCCCATGTGCCCCCTGAGGACCCCTCCCCCCACATCTCTGCGTCCCTAGACCAGGGGCCCTGTGCACCTTGTCTCTCCCTTGGCCAGAACAGGAACTCCTTTGTTGGGTCCAGTGTTTCTGTGTCTGTGCCCCCTGCCCAGTGAGCATCTCCTCCCCAGTGTAGGGCCTTGACCTTGCTGCTTCTCTGGAGACACTGTGGAATGAGCACACTGGGGAGGGGCGAGGAGGGGCGGGGAGGGCTCTGTTCTCATGGAGGAGTGGAATGTGCCAGCACACCAGAAGGTCCCAGGCAGGATAGGGGAGCTGGAGTGGGGTTCAAACCCAGAGGGAGGCAGGGTCACAGCTGGCTAGTGGGAAGGAAGGGGGCATTGGTGGGGCTCATGAGGGGGATCCTGGGAAGATGGAGAGGAGGGAGCGGGTATGGCAGGCAGCTTGGAGGTCCCCAGGGGCCCGGATCCTGGGGGGTGGGGCCCAGGCCCCTGCGGCCTCAACTGGATACAGGTGGTGGCTCAGAACTCAGGCTTGAAGGGCTTGGGTTCTGCTATTTGAAGGCCTGAGGCCTGTCCTTGTAGGAGAAGGGGCACGCGGCAGCTCACCCCAGGCACCCCCAGTTTGCCTGTTTGTGGGGATGTGCCCCCTCTCTGGTCTGGGGAGGCGACCCGAGCCTTGCAGCCTCGTGCCCACTTACTGTCAGCACTGAGTGCGGAAGCCTGGTGGTACCGTAGCACCCTGCCTGTGGGGTCACGGTTCCCTCATGGGAGTCATCTGCGAACTTGAAAGACATTTCTGGGGGCGCCTGTGTGGGTGAGGCCGTTGATCGTCCGACTTTGGCTCAGGCCATGATCCCGCTGGATTTGAGCCCCGAGTAGGGCTTTCTGCTGTCAGCTCGGAGCCCGCTTCGGATCCCCTGTCGCCCTCTCTCTGTCCCTCCCTAGCTCACGTTCTCTCTCAAAAATAAATATATATGTATTTAAAAAACATTCCTGGTGCCAGTGCCCACCCCAGACCTAGTGAGGCAGAAGCCCTGGGGATAGGGTCTTTTTTAAAACTTATCGTTTATTATTGTTTTATTTATTGTTTAATGTTTTACTTTTATTTTTGAGAGACAAAGAGAGACCAAGCATGAGCAGGGGAGGGCCAGAGAGAGAGGGAGACACACAATCCGAAGCAGGCTGTGCTGACAGCTCAGAGCCCAGTGTGGGGCTCAAACCCACGAACCGTGAGATCACGACCTGAGCTGAAGTCAGAAGCTTAATGGACCGAGCCACGCAGGCACCCCTAGAGGTGGGGGTCTTGAAGCTCCCCGGGGACTCCCGACACCCTCTGTGCCACTGGGCGATGACCACACCGTTGGGAAGCAGAAATCAGGCCTTTCTCCTGCAGTGGCCCAGCCATGGGCCAGCCTGCTGGGCCTGGACATTGCCCTGTGACTGCCACCTGGCCTGGTCTGGGTCCCTAGAGTGGACCTGGGTAGGTCTGACTCCAGGCCCATCCCCCGCTCTCTCCTGGTCCTGCAGGAGGAAGACCTCTTTGTCCGCTGCATATCCGTCCTGGGCAACCTGGCAGATCAGCTCTACTACCCCTGTGAGCACATCGCCTGGGCCGCCGATGCCAAGATCCTCCGTGTGGACTCTGCCCGGTGGTGGACACTGAGCACGGCCTTCTGGGGCCTCTCCCTGCTGCTGGGCATCGCCAGGCAAGTGGTGTGAGCACGCGCCGGCAGGCTGTACGGGTGCCCCGAGACCTGGGCCGATGGGCAGACAGGCTGGAGGTGCGAGGGTCTTGGCCTCTTCCCACAGTCCTCCTCTTGTTGCCCCCTCCCTGGATCCATCCAACGGCCGCCCTAACAGATGCCCACAAAGCCGGTGGCTTCAAACGTCACACACTGGCTGACTCGCCGTGCTGCAGGGCGGACGTCCAGTCGGGACTCCCCGGGCTAGAAATCGGGAGGCTGCAGGGGACAATTTGTTCCTGCCTTTTCCGGCTTCTAGAGGCCACTGCCCTGCTCGGCTCGTGGCCCCTCCTTCCATCTCAGAGCCTGTCCCTCCAGCCTGTGTCCCTTGTCACATCTTCTCTAACTCCAACCCCGTGCGTCCTTCTTCTGGGTGTCATCCCAGGGCCACCTCGGTCACCTCCCATTTCAAGACCCTTAACTCGGTCACATCTGCAGAGTTTTTTAGCATGTAAGGGAGCACACTCACAGGTCCTGGGGACTAGGATGTGGACATCTTTGGCACGTGCGTGATTGTTTTCGCCGGAGCCAGGAAGAATAAGTCCAGGCCTGGACCCGGTCTCTCCGTGTGCATGGTCATCTGCGCACATCCCCAGACAAAACAGCCAGGGGTTTCCTGTCTGGCTGTGTGCTTCTGAAACCCGTATCGTTTCTAGAACTGTGAAAGAATGGTTTCCTCCCAAACATTTTCCTCTCTACAGAGAGTTTGCTGAGTGGGTTTGTTCAGAGTCCTCTGCCCAGAAAACACAGGCAAAGCGTCCCCCCCCCCACCGGCCCACCCCGTACTGGCGTTTCCCGGCAGATGGGAATGCCCCTCTGGTGGCACATCCCCTCCTCTGTTGATGCAGGTCATTGTGGATGGTCCTGAAACTGAGACAGAGGCTGAGGGACCCCGCGGTGGCCTTTACCAGGTAGGACATCCAGGGACATCCGGGGTTTGGTCGGGAGAAGGCTGACTTTGTCCTGCACGCTGGGGACCCGGGTGGGAGCCGGGAAGCTGCTTCCACCAGTTATGAGCCTCGTCCTCTGCAGGCCTGGGCTGGGGCGGCCGCGTGTGCTAGATCATGGGGCCTACGGCAGCTCCAGGGACTGGCACAGGTGGGGAAACTGAGGCCTGCTTGAGGCCCTGTAGACAGGAAGTGGCTGAGCCTTCATGGCGGCGCCCCCAGCAGGGAGGCTGATCTGGGACAGTCGTTTCTTGAGGACTGTGCTCACCGTCCATGTTTCATCCGGGCTGGGAGGGAATGTGGGGCAAAGCCGCACCCCGGCAGGCCCAGAAGCTGTCCCCCACCCGTCTCCAGTGGCCAGACGACCGAGGTGTGGGTTTGAGACTTTTCCTGCCAGTCTGTGCCCTTTTCGTGCCACGAGCTCCCTGTTGGGGGGTGTGACAGGGACCCAGTCCCACATTTCCCTCCCTCTGCTGTCACCTCTTCCGGCCTGTTTGGGGGAGCGAAGGCACTCGTGGGTCGTCCCCAGCACCTTCTGTCTGCTCCCACAGCCGGCTGCCGCGGAGCAAGAGGAGGGCCTTGGAGGCCCAGGTTCAGTCGGAGGTGCTGACTCTCCTGAGCAACCTGGCCGATCTGGCCAACGCCGTGCACTGGCTGCCTCCGGGCGTCCTGTGGGCCGGCCGCTTCCCCCCGTGGCTGGTGGGCCTCCTGGGCACCGTCTCCTCCCTCCTCAGTGTGTACCAGGCCGTCCGGGCCGGTGACTGGACCGAGGCCGCCGCCCCCTGACGTGGCCCGGGAGGTGTGGATGCAGCCGGAACCCCACCGGAGGGCCCCCACAAGGCAGAAATCATCGGGGCTGGGGCTGGGTCTTTAATTGAGCGAGTCAATGCCAGGTGTAGGGAGGTACGGCCCAGAGAACGCTCGAGCAGCCTTGGGGACAAGGCCAGGGTGGGGCAGGATGTAGGCAGGGATGAGGTCCCCCGAGTGCTGAGGGCTAGGGCCTTCCGGGCTCAGTGGGGGAGGCTGCTCTCAGGTCCAGAGTAAGGGTCTCCAGGCCTCACGTGCAGAGGAACCTCAGCAGACCCTCACGTGGCCTGTGTCCTGCGTTCCAATCAAGGCGAGCAGGGGAGCCCAGGGGGCGTGTGCCAGGCGGGCCTTCGGACAACGGAAACGAGGATCAATTAAAGGGTGTGCTGGTGCCAGGCCCACGTGTGAGCTCATTCCTGTCTCGCTGGCTCCTGCCCCTCCCGCCCGCAGGCCCCCGGGCCTTATTTTCCGGGGTGTGTAAGTGCTGCATGGATGTGGTGGGTGCCTGGAAACCACACCTCCCCAGCCTGCCTCCTGGAACATGCTTGGCTCAGTGGGTCCTCTCGGACTCTGTGAGCACAGCCCACCCGGCCTGGAGCAGCCCTTGGCCGAGGCGGGCGGCTCTCCCGCCCGTCCAGGCACAGGGGCCACACGGACGCCGCCTCCCACCCCCACGCCTGGGTCTTGTCCTCCTGGGTATCGCTGGGGTGCTTGTGGCGGCTGAAGCATGTCACGGTCCGACACGGCCAGGACCCAGGGCCGGTCTGAGCGTGTCGCGGGCGCCAAGCTGGGGCTGGGCCACGCAGGCTCCTGTCTCCCTCCTCGTGCGGATCCACCTCCCAGGGTGCGATGGGATGCATTTAGTGTTCAGGCTGATGTTTGAGAGCCACCGCCCCCGTGTGGCCTCAGGCAGGCACCTGCAGGTGGTGGCCAGCCCACACCTGCCCCTCCCCGTGACAGGAGTCCTGATGGGAAGGCAGAGGGGATCATGCTGTCCCTCTGGAAAGATCTAACAAAAATGACAGTTTGCAGCCCTTGGGGCTTCATGGGACACCGCATCTTGTTTCCCAAGGAAGTGACGTGGTGGGAAGAGCTGGGGTGGAGGCCACTTTGGGTGGACACGGGGCGCAGGAGAGACCCCCCTTGGAGCACCCTGCCCCACCTGTCTGTCCCTGGGGTTCACAGGTGGGGGGTGGGCCAGGCTCTGGGCCCTTAGCAGAGGCCCCCTTCCCAGCACTCGGGGCCACCAGGGAGATTGGGGGGGGCGGTCACAGCAGCACCCACTCACCTGCCTGGAGACTCAGTTAACACAAGGCACCCAGGGCAGGGTGTCTGTGGGCAAACCACGTGACCTGATGCTAACGTGTCAGGTCACGGGTGCCCCAACAGGCTGGTGTCCCTGTGGGCCCGGGCTGTGTGGGAACACTGCTGGGTGGTCAAGGAGAAGCCCCACCTGCAGTGTGGCTACACCCCCTGCTCAGCCTCTTCAGGTCTTCGTTCCCAGGAGCTGGGCCTCAACGGGTTCTCTCGGGACCCAGGGAGTACACAGGGCAGCAAACTGGGGAGCAGGGAGGCTGGTGGGCCTGGAGGATGGCCCAGAGGCCAGCCATGGCTCCTTGTCAAGAAGGCTGACGCCCCAAGACCACGGGGACAGGCCTAAACGGAAGGGGGCCGCGCTGGAGCAGGGAGGACTGGCGGTGCTCCCACACCTCAGTCCCCTGCGGAGGGCTGCTTCTCCCCGGGCCACGACCGCCCTGGCCTCGCCACCACCCCCAGTGTGATCATCATCTGGAGCACCCTCAGAGGGGACCAGGGCGGGCTTGTGGGCTGGGCTCCTCTGTGCGGGGCCACGTTGCTTGCCCAGGAGGAGCCTCAGCATCCCTGAAGCCACCACCCCAGCTGCGGGGCAGGGGAGTGTCGTGGCCATGCTTCCACAGGCCTGACCCCTGCACACAGCAGGTGGGAACATCAGCTCGGGGGGCTCCTACGGCATCCCGGCCACGCAGGCCCTGTGGAGGGGACCCTGAGCGTGGCGTCCAGGCCTCCCCCAGGTCCTACTGCAGCAGGGGGTGTGGCGGGGGGGCCCCGCCTGGGGAGGGGAGCCACGGGAGTCTCCCCGTAATCCACCATCACAGCACCGGCGTTGGGCAGACGATCCTCAAACAAAACCCCAAACCCTCAATACGAACACTCCGTCCGCTCACCTCCGACGCTTTTATTGCTGGAATCAGGTCTTAAGTTCTAAGACGGTTCTGAAAGATCCCACGGTGAGGAAACGCAATCATCGTAAAAGCAATTGTCGGGTGGACTAAGATTATGGTCACGATTAACAAAGACGCACACAGATTCCACAGAAATAGTATCTGTTCAGCCACCGACCACACAAGGAGAACTGGGCTCTACCCAGGGGTGACCTCCTGCTGGCCAGACATGTACCGCCACTGCCCCGCTGCGTGGCACGACCGAGAAATGCTCTCGGCCCCGTGGTGGGGAGCCCCGACTCCTGCCACGTGGCTGAGCGGAAACTCCTCACCGCGAGGGGCACCTGGCGGTCACATCGCCCAGCACAAGGGCCCAGGAATGTTCTCTTTACGACAGGACAGGGACCTAAAGTCAACTTTTCTAAAGTGCTCCGATACGTCTCGGTACGACACAAACACTGATTAGAGACGTGGCACAGGTCGGCTCCGCTGTGTCACAGGACCGAGGGAGACCGCTTTTCCTTGCTCCTTGAGGAGGAGGACACAGTCGAGAGCAGGGGAGAGGAGGGAGCAGGCGGGGCTTCTCAGAGAGGCCCGGGAATGTCACACCATTTCCTGTGCTTGGGAGAGGTTCACGACCGCTGCTTTCGGTTCCTCCGTCAGGAATGCCTGTGTCGCTCCACCCTGCAGCGCCCCCGCTCCTTGGTCAGCGAGGGACCCAAGTCCTCCCGCCAATGCCTTGGAAGGGACTGGGCTCTGGGCTCGGTGGCGGGGCCAGGGGTGCAAAGGCTGCGGGATCCCCACTCACCCACCCGGCACTCAGAGTTCCTCCAGAGCTGAAGTGTGGCTCTGACCCGTTTGCCACCCCTGACCGTTCCTGGACATCTAACACCCCCCCCCCCCCCCCTGCCGTCCACAGCTGTGCGGCTGGACTGTGGGGTGGGGGGGAGCTGCCCTCCAGGGAAAGCGGACAGTAAGCCAGCATGGCTCACTGGGCATGAGGCACCCACGGCCATCTGGCCACCTAAGGTCTCCTGGCCACACGTGACCCCTCTAGCATCTCACCCTTGTCTGCCAAGGCAGGGCAGCCCCACCACTCCATTCCCTAAACCAGCACCTGCCCCTCAGTGAGGGACACCTGTCCCGGGGGCTTCCTCCCTGTGGCCCCAGGAACACCAGCCCATCTCATGGGGGCTGGGGACCCTCTGCTAGGAGCGGGACCCTCAGGAGTGCACTAGTCCTGCCTAAAGCTCTCGATTTGCCTTCTCCGGACAGGCTGAATGCTCAGAGAACAGCTGGTGCCCTTGAACCCCACAGAATCATGCCAACTGGGTGAGGTTCCTCTGGGAAGCACAAAGTTGAGCAACAGCAGGTTTTAAAAACCTCTGTCAAATTAAAATGAGTTATGGCCCACCCCTTCCAGAACCTATAGAACCTGTCTACGGTGCCACTGGCCATCCCCTTCATACGCCCTGCCCTGTGGCCCTCTGTCCCCAGGCGGGCTGTGTGCCACCCCTGATCTGAGCTCACGCCCTCGGCCTTGAGGTTCACCGTGAACACATGTAGGTTTCTGCTTTGGAAGCTGATTCTGCTGACACCACCCACCCCTCCTGGTGCCCTAATGACACGTTCCAGCGTCTCCTGGAGGCTGCGGAGCCTGGCCCAGGGCCAGCACTTCCTCCTTAGACTGGGGTCTGGCCTGTCACCAGGCTTCTTGCGTTGGGCAGTCCCTGGGAACGATGGCGTGGAGTTGTTCTCTCCCTACTCACATGGGGTGCTACAACTGAACACTGCTCCTTAGGTCAGCTCTGGCTCACCCTTCGATTACAAACTTTCCTTTCTGTATCAAAAAAAGAAGTTTAGAAAGTTACCCAGGCACCACTGCTAATCCTACAGAAAGAGTCTCGAGATGACAGGCCCGCCCCGGCCCAGACCCCAGCCCCAGCCCCAGCCATGCGGTCGCTGGTGTGGGTCTGCTAGGGAAGGGGGGAGGGACAACTGGGAGGCTCCCCGGAGAGCAGGACAGGGAGGGGTCTGCACCTGGAGCCACAGCCCCTCTAGAAGAAGATGACGTCTTCCTTGCCGGCTTCTTCCTTGTCCAATGGCGTGGTGGGCAGTGGCAAGAAGGATGGGGGCACGGGCGCGCCCCCGGGCTTGGAACCCTCAGGGGGCACGTCGGCTGGGGCTGAGCCGCAGGGGTCTGGAAGAGAGGGGGGGTGGCGGGTGTCGGCAGCTGCCGGGCATCACGGCGGCCCCGCTGTCCCGGGGGGCCGGGCTCACCTGGGAGAGGCGTGGAGCCGTGGCTGCCTGGCAGGACGGGGCTCAGCGAGCGGCGGTTCCGAGAGGCGCCCTCGTCCTTGCCCATGAGCTTGCCGAGAAGCAGCTGCTGCTTCAGGTCGAAGGAGGCTGAGGGCAGAAGGGCACGGCCCGGGGTGTCTGGCCTCACTCCAGGCACACAAGCAGCCCCCCTCCAACCCCTCCTTGGCTCTTCCCCCAGACGGCCGAGGGTGGACGCCGGCACCCATGCCCAAGGACGGCCCCAGAGACAGCGAGGCCGGACTACAGTGCGCCGCTGGAGAGAGACCCCGTGACCCCTGAGTCCCAGCAGTCCTGGGACACAGGCCCTGCTCCTCAGGGAACACCCCAGGGCTGGCTCCCCTCAGCCAGCGCCTGCATGCTGATAGCACCCAAGGGAGCCCCCCCGGGCTTTCCCTACCGGGGACCACTCGCTGCAGAGTGCTCTGTGTGAGGACCTCAGTATCCCCTTTGCGGACCGAGGACCCCATAGAGATGTGGGTGCTAGTGTTGGCACTGGCTGGGGGCTCGGTGGGAGTGTTAGCACTGCTTGCCTCGATGTCCCTCAGTGACCCAGGCTCTCTGACCTCTCCTCCTTGGTCACCCCTTTGCAGGGCCCCACTTTCTGAACTGCCAAGAGGTTCCCTCATCCCCAGTCCCAGTGTGAGGGCCAGGGTAGGAAAAGGACATGGGGTTTGATGTTTTAATTTTGCTTCTTGGGCCGGAAGACCACATGGGGACAGGTCGTCTCTGTAGCCTGGTGTCACCAGCTGTGCCTTCCAGTTTCCTCCTGGTGTCTCTTCCAGGGAACAGCCCTGGGGTCCCATTTTGGTTTGCTCCCAAGAAGCTGCTTTGGTCTCACAAACGGTGGTGAGTGGACCGGGTGGGCACCTGAGATCACCCGTCACCTAGAGCCTGCCAGGACTCCTCGGCCTCAGCTCCGCCCCCCCACTCGTGGCTCACCCGAGCTGTCCCAGCGCTGGGAGCCCCTGCTCTTGCCGCCCTTGTCCTTGCCGCCCTTGGTGGAGGCGGCCAGCTTGGTGGGGATTTGCTGCTGCACGGCCGCCTGCCTCTGGATCTGGTTGGTGGCGCTGAGCAGCTGGATGGGCACGTCGCTCTTGGCCGGCCGACCCTCCGCCGGGGTGCTGTCCCGGCGAGCCACCTCGGGGCGCTCTGGGAATTCGGGGCCCGAGCTGGACAGCAGCAGGCTCGCCCGGGGTCCTGGCGCTTTGGCGAGGCCGGTGGGCCCTTCCAGCCCTTCCCCGTTGAAGCTGGGAGCGTGGCTTGGGGGCTGGGCCTGAAAAAGGGACAGACGCCACATCCCAGAGCTGTCCCTCCTGCTGGAGATCACGTCCCACCCCCCAACCCCCCCCAAAACCGCTGTCCCCAGATCTGCAGTGTCCAGGGCCGGTCTCGCCCACTTGCCCCACCCAACCTCCTCTGGGTCCCGGGGTCACCTAAGCGCGCGCGGCTGGGAGTTTCTGTTTGGAGGCGGGGCCGGCGCCGGCCCCCCGGGTCGCCACTTACTGCTGCAGACACGCGCACCCAAGGTTACACTTAGTCGCGCCCGCACGCGCCGGGGCTCACGCGCCCGCGGGCGGCGCGCCGCCCCGCCCCTCACCTCGGCCAGCGCGTCGGGCGGCAGCGCCCCGGGCGCCGTGTTCTGCTTCTTGAGGCGCCGCTGCTGCTCCAGCTGCTCGCGCTCCCGCTCCACGGCGCGCTGCGCCTCCCGCAGCCGCTCCAGGTCGTGCTGGTAGGCGCGCCGCTGCCGCTCCAGCTGCTCGCGCTCCTGGCCCAGCCGCTCCTGCAGCTGCAGCGACTCTTCCTCGCGCTGCCGCAGCCGCGCCGAAGCCACGTCGAGCTCCTGCCGCTGGCGCTCCCGCTCGCGCTCCCAGCGCTGCTGCTCCAGCCGCAGCCGGCCCTGCTGCTTCTGCACGCCCGCCAGCTCCTCCCGCTGCTTCTCGAAGTTGCGCTGGCGCTCCTGCTCCAGCAGCAGGTTTCCGCGCGTGGACTGCAGCCGCAGCTGCTTCTCGCGCTCCTGGAGGGCGGCCCTCTGCATCTCCACGTAGCTGTCCTGCTGGGCGATGACGGCCTGCGGGGGGCGAGGCGGGGCGTGGGGGGAGGCCCCGATGTTAGGAGGCGGCTGGCCCTTCCCCAGACCCTAGCCTCCGGCAGGAAAAGGGCCCAGGCGCAGCCCCTGTACCTGGAGGCTTAGCAGCAGCTGGGACAGCGTCTGGATCCGCTGCACGAGCTGTGGAGAGGGAGAGAGACGCGGGCTCCCTGCACGGAGCGGCGCGGGGCGTGCATGCCGACCCCCGGGGAGATGGACAAGCCCCGAGCCTACCTCCAGCTCCAGGACGGCGGGCAGACGGGGGCCAGACTCCGCACCTGGCACTGTGACCTGTGGAGGCAACAGCGTCAGACTTGAAGAGCTAAGGACCTGCTGATTAGTGACCAACAGGCCCTTCTCCTCCCAGCCCCGCCTGGTCCTGTGACTCGCGTTGAGTCTTGGCGTCTGGAAAACGACCACACAGGGCAGCCTTCCTGGAGGCGGGAAGGCGGCTGTCGTGGGCTCACCCTGCGGAGGCTCGGGGCACACAGCGGGCGGTAGAGGGAGCCTCGGCCGCAGCCCTGCTTGGGCCCCAGTGCACCCCAGCCTCCGGGCACCAGGACACTTGTACAGACCCAATGCTGGCGGGCCCCGCAGGGTCTCTCCTCTGCTGAGGCGGCTACAGCTACTGCCCTGGGCCTGTCCCCTCTCTCATCCCATTCCCGGCCATCGTGGGCCACTCCCAGGGACAGCGTGTTGCCGCTAGATGGAAAAACTAGACCACGCAAGCACAGGCTGTTCACACTTGGCAACGGTAACAAAAAGGGCTTGGGCGGCCCTGGACCTGGCTACGGGAGCGACATACCACAGGTGGTGGCTCCTCAGAGGCCCCCGGGGTGTCGCCGGGCCTGGAGTCTGGGCTGCTCACCGGGCCTTGCCAGTCTCGGGGGCCAGGGTCGTTGCTGCAGACCTTCTTAAAGCTGCCGTCTGGAAACCCCAATCCAGGTGCATGAGGGGGCTGGAGGTCCCCCAGGAGTCCGGACAGGGCCCCACAACCCCGGAACCCAGGTAGGAAATTGTGGCCAGGCCGCTACCCTTGGGCTTGTGCCAAAATGGCAGCATCGGAGACACACGCCAGCAGGAAAGGGAGGGGCTGGTCTGTGTGCCGCTGTCGGAGCATGACTGATAACACCCTGAAGGTTCCAGAACCTCACCACAGAGGGTTGATAATTGTTGAGGGGAAGCAGCAGCAGAGACACCCAGCAATAAATGCCTCGGCTTTGCAAAGGGAACGTTCCAAGCTGTCCCGAGAAGCCCCACTCACTCTTGCCGGGGCTGCTCACGGTGCCGCAGCCCCCGAAGGTGTCTGCCCTGCGGGGCAGGCCCGCGGAGCCTCCCCCATCTTCCGCCTGACCGTTGGCGCTGGCCAGCTGCCTGCAGAGCAGGTTCTGGATGTCCTCAACTGTGGAAGGAGATGGGAGGAAGCGAGTCGCCCTGTGGAACCACGCGGGGCACAGGGATCGGGGCCTAGAAGCTTGCAGGGCCTGGGTCACAGTCTTCTAATTTCTCTTGCGGGACTTCAGCCCCCCGCTCTATGCATTCCCCTAACTTCAGGTACTGCAGCCAGGAGGGGCCAATACATGTCTGCAGGTCAGGCTGGACCTCGGGGCAGCCTGTGGGAGGGGCCGGGGAAGAACTCGGGTGTGCGCTGGTGTGTCGGGGGTGCACACAGAAGGTCGGAGGCCATGGGAGGGTGGCCTCTAGGGGCAGGTCTGGTCACACAAAGTGCTTTAGGACAAACAGGCTTTGGCCAATGAGGCGGTGGGGAGAACATTCCAGGCCCAGGCCCAGGATATGAGAGGGTCCTCAGGGGGCCAAGAACAATGGCCCCTGAAGAAATGTGAGGAAGCAGTCAGTGTGGCCGGAGGACATGAGGCGGAGCAGAAGTGGAGTCCACAAGGGAACCCCCCCCCCCGGTCTCTGTTCCCTTCACTCTGAAGGAAAGGTCTGGAGGGCAGCTGTCTCTCTCGTTTGTCACTGAGAAAGCAGTTGCCAGCTGTCCGTCTGGACCCAGTGAGCACTGGCCGGCTGGCCTGACCCAGGCTGGGCCTCGTGCGGAGCTGGCCCAGCAGCTGTGTGGGGGCCGCCGGGGGCTCCAGCAAGGACCCTGACGGCTCCACGAGGCGGGCCTGGCAGCAGAGTGCTCACGGAGGGCAGGAGACTGGCCAGCGCCCCCCTGTGGTCGCTGTGTTCAGAAGCCTCCTCCCCACAGAGGTGGGGTTCCAGGCCCAGGGGCAGGAGCCCTCTGAAATGACCCACCAAATGTGGATATGTGCATGATCTCTGGGGAGATCACTGGCGCCCCACTTCTCAGAGAGGAGGGCCTCTTGAGGGTGGGGAACCCATCTCGGTCGACTTTAGATCCTAGGGGACTGGCATGGTGCCTTGTGTAGCAGGTGCTTGGGAGAAGGTGCTGAGTCTGCCGGGTGTCAGCGCTGCTCCTGGGAGAATGCCCGCCCCAGACAGACAGAAGTGCGCCCCAGACAGGGTGGCGAGTTGGCCACACTGGGTCACGTGCCGTCCTGGGGTCCCCCCGAGAACCACCCCCCACCCCGGGTGGAACTGTGGCGGCAGCAGCAGCCGGGTGCCCAGTGAGGGCCCCCAGCCTCGGCTCCTTACTCTCACTCATGGCCGACTTGAGAATCAGCTCCCCCTGCACGGTCTCGGAGGGGTCCCCTCCTCGGAAGAGGAGCCGTGACGGAGCGACGTCTTCCAGCCCGCTCGTCTCAGCCATCTCCAGGTAGATCTGCTGCTTCTCGCTGAGGCTCTGCGCAATCTGCTGGTCTTTCAGGTTCAGTCGCTCTGCAAAGGGATGGGGGGCGGGGGGGGGGGGGCAGCGGTCGGCCTTCCAGGATCATTTCTCCCAGGAGTGGGCTCTGGGAGGCCCCTGCAAGGGGAGGGGGCTGGACTCTGGGGACCCCAGCTGACCTGCGGCCCACCCTTCCAACAGCCCACGGGGAAGGTGAGGGCACAGGCCTGCCTTCTGATTGTTCGCCCCAGCTATGAAAAACTAAACACCATGGGGTACACGCGAGGACTTTCACGGGCCGATTGATTAGTTTGGGCCAAAGTGAGAATGTTCAAAGACTTAGTTTTCCTATCCTGAGCGTGTCCTGTCAGGCATTTAGGCCAAACTCCTTGCAGGTCTCTGGGTTTTATGCCTTTTTTGTAGTTGCGGCCACGGCAAAGCTCTCACTGGTGACTGCTAGAATACACGTGTCACGTTCAGCTGCATCTCACAGCCTCCCGTAGTTTTCTGGTTGATTCTATTAGGTTTTCTAGGCAAATAATCATGTCACACGTGAAACACAATTCTGTCCCTTCCCTTCCAGTCATGATCTGACTTCTGCTCCTCCCCTTATCACCCAGGCCGGAGCTTGCAGGATAAAGGTAATAATGGGGACAGGGGCTGGCCCAGCCTTGCTTCCGATTTTGAGGAGTGTCCCTGAGGTCCCAGTGTTAAAGATGAGATCAGCTTTTGATCCAAGATGGGAACGAATATCTCCATAAAGAAAGCACCTATTTCTAACGCAATCTTGTCACGAACGTGTAAGGAATAGGTATCGTTGTAGGACTGTGGCATCCACAGAGGTGTGTCCACGGAGATGTGCCCAGCACAGGGTGTGTGTTACATAACCATCCCGCAGAAATAAAGAGTCTGAATGAATACGGCATTAGCGTTGTGCTCCCGGGGTCAGTGGGATTTTCCACCCCTTTCTTCTGGACTTTTTTATTAATCAGTGCCCTCGAACGTATGCCTCTCCCTACAAAAAGAAATAAAATATAAACTGCCTAATTTTACGTGCTTACTGTCTAAATGCTACCTAATTTGAAAATAAGTGACTCAGGGAGAGGAAGGAGAGAAGCCGATTGAGACCACAAAGTACTGGGAACCGTTGTTGGCAGTGACCTCACTTCAGTCCCACAGGAGTCTGTTAAAGCCGGGAGAAGAATGGATAAGCACATAGGTGCATCTGTACAACGCAACAGTATTCAGCCTTAGGAAGGAAGGAAACACACACCCTACAACACGGCTGAACCCTGAAGCATCGTGGTCCGTGGAATCAGCCAGACACAAGAGGGGAGAGATCGCAGGACTCTCTATACACAAGATCCCCACGACAGGCCAATTCATAGAAAGCAGAGCAGAGGTTACCAGGGGCTAAGGGAAGAAGGAGCAGGGAGTGACAGCTAATGGGCGCGGGGTTTTTTTGTGGAGAGCTGAAAATGGTCTGAAACTGTGGTGACAGTTACACAATCTTGTGATATACACCCGAAGCCACTGCATGGTATGCTTTAAGTGGGTGAACTGTGTGTGTGTGAATTATGTCTCAATAAAGTAGCTGGAAAAAAAATTAAAACAGGGCGGGGGGAGCCGAGGTCCCCAACCACAAAGCCAGGGCTGGTCTCGGTCTGCCAGGCTCCAGAAGGAGGCTGTGGGGTCCCGTGCTATTCCAAGTCCCCTTGGGGCTTTTGTGTATGACCTGGGACACCCACAGCGAGCTCCTTCCTGGACAGGGACGGAGGGAGAGGGCAGTGTGTGTGGCGAAGCGCGAGTGTCTGGAGGTGGCTCAGGGGCCCCGAGCGCCACCCTCTCCCTTTCTCATACCCCCTCCTGCCGATCGTCAGCTCATGACAAAACCTCACTACAAAGGCCCCACAGAGCTGTAGGACACGAGACAGCCCACGGGAGTCACTCCGTGGCCAATCCCAGTGGGAAGGAACAGAGATGCCGCTCATGGTCCCTGGCCCACTGCCTCAAGACGGTGCTGTGGAGCCTTCTGACCACACGAGGGACACATCGTGGGAGTCAGAGGTCCAGACTGACTCCCCTTACCTTGGAAGTCCCTCAGCCTCAGGGCGCGGGCCTCGACCACCTTCCTCTCCTCTTCGGCCTCGCTGAAGGGCCCCTCCTCCTCATCGGGACAGCTGCAGGGAGAATGGGCAGATGGGCGAGAACGCCTCACGGGCAGGCTGGCCTCAGTGACGGGCCCTGAGAGCTCTGTCTGCAGAACCGGCTGCGGAGAACGTCTCGTTCTGTGGGTGACTTAGCTTGCTAACGGTGTGGGAGAAAAATGAGGGAGAAGAGAACGGCAGCCACCGGCATTCATCCCGTCTCAGGGTCCACACGTAACCAGCCACGGGTTTACGTGCCCGGTCATGACGCGGGAGAGGAGGAGACTGAGGACAGCTCACTTCCGGGGGACCTGCAGAACTGGCATTGGGTATGGGGGGAGCTCTGGGCAGGCTAAGGGTCCGGGAAGCTGCCAGGTGTAAAGAGAGGGAGCAGCAGGCTGGCTGGGTCCTGAGGGGTCCCCTGGCCTGAGGAAGAAGGACGGTACACCACAACTGCTCCAATAGGCCCGGCCCCCTGTCGGGTGTCATTCGTCGCATCCCACCAACACCCAAAGTTAGAACCGCTGGGGCCCGCACCCCCCGGCCAGCAACGTTGCGGCCCCTTTAGCAACTGACAGGTTGGGCTGTTGTCGGAAGGTGCCAGAATGGTGCCACGTGTCCCTTTTAGACGAGGGGGATGGACAAAGCACCGAGGCGGAATGAGGGAGAGGAAAGGCAGAGGGGTCTCCGGCCGACCTGTGACCTCTAGTGCTCTCTCAGGCCCTTCAAGGCCACAGCTGACCGGGTGGCTGTCAGAGCCCAAGGCGACACGGCTGGGGGGTCGGGTCGGGAGGGGGCGCACACACGGGCCCTTCTCACTTCTCAACGGCCCTTCTGATGTGAGCCATCCAGGTGTCCCTCTCCTCTTTGGAGCTGGTGTAGATCTCGTACATCTCCGGGCCTCGCAGGGAGACGCTGATCAGGAACATGGCTTTCTCCTCGTTGGCCACTTCCCTCACGATGAGCTTTTGTAATGAGATGACCGGGCGCTTGGAGTCCTGTGTGGGTGCAACGCGGTGGTGAGGGGGTAGCTTCACCCTGCTGTATCTGAACGGCTGTCGCGCGCCTGTCTGAGGGGGAGGGGACGGGGGGGTGGCCGGTGCCCCATCTATTTTCAAACGACGGAAAGCAGAGATATTTTGCCACGTGGGGAAAAAAGACACGACTGCAACAATTTCCTCGTATACTCTGTTTATCGTGCTTAAACATGTGTTTTATAAAGAGTGATGCATGCCACTGGACAAAACTCAAGAGACACAAGGGTAGGTAGTGTATGATCACAAATGAATCTTCCTCCTGATTCTGTGCCCCAAACCGCCACAGCCAGGCAGTATTCCTCTCTGTGATCCTACGAGAGACGATGCTCTGACACAGCCCGGTAAAATGCGTGTTAACTGGCGGTGATGGGCTGAACTGTGCCCCCCAAATCCTGATGTTAAAGCCCTAACCCTCCTGGTGCCTCAGAATGTGATTCTGTAGAGGTGGGGCCTTTACAGAGGTGCTTAAGGCAAGATGAAGTCATTAAGGGAGGGGGCCCCATCCAGTAGGTCTGGGGTCCTACTAAGAGAGGGGACAGTGCACACAGTCACACGGAGGGGACGCCATGTGAAGATACGGGGAGAGGATGGCAAGCCAATGAGAGAGGCCCCGGGAGAAACCAGCCCTATGCAGGCCAGGCTCGGCTCCCGTGACAAGGGTGTCCCGGGATCAGAGCGCCGTGGGACCAAGACGCTCACAGCTCCCAGGGAGCAGCTGCCTGAGCTGGGGTCCTTGGTAGGGAAGGAAAGAGGGGATCTCCTGGCAAGGATGCGGGAGCCCCCGAACCCCCAAGCCCCTGAGAGAGGAAGAGTCACAGAGACAAGGAGGCTAAGACCAGACAGGATGTCAGCCCAAGGCCCTGAGGCCTCCTCAGGCAATCAGACAGGACCCTGGGTCTCGGAAAATTCTACTCCTGCCCTGTTGGAACCTCCTGGCCCCTGGGAGGACGTGGGACAGAGGGTGAACTTTCGGATGTGTCTTCCCGGCCGCCCTCCGACTCAGCATCATAGCCACCCCCTGACGTCCCAGAGGGCAGGACCTAACGTCTGACGAGATGGGATACGTACCACGGAGGCAAAGACGTATTTTTGATCCTTTTCTTGTAGCAGCAAAAGCACATCAGTCAGAAGGACAACAAGAACATCTAATGGAAAGCACAGAAGGAAATGTGTCACAGGGTCGCAGGGCCACATGGGTCCTGCCAGGCAGACCCATGCGTCCAGGGAACGCTCTAGCCCCAGGGCAGGGGGGCTGGTCGCTCAGCCTGGCGCCATGATGCTTCTGCAGGAGCCTGAGGGTTTCCGTTCACCTCACGGCTCCCCATCACCTCCTGGGTTCCAACATTTGGCACAGATCAGTAGCTGGAGGTTGCTGAACCTGCCATTCAGTCCCTGTTGTGATGGCACCTGCAGGCCTGGCCTCTGAGATTCTCTGGCTGATTCCTCAAACATGAATTGTGTCCCCCCCACCTCCTCCTGCTCCCAGGTCAGCAGGGACTTGAGCCAGGGACGTCGTGGCCTGCCCTCAGGCCCCTTGTCCCTGCGGGGACATCTGACAGCAGAGCCCTGGCACGTCCTGCACGGAGCGTCCAGCCGGAGCCCGTGTGTCTCAGAAAGCAGGAGCAGTGCCCTCTCCAGACACCCAGACCAGACGCCTCTCCCCACGAGTCCTCTCGCCTGCGGCCTGCGGGCTCCTCCTCACAAGCATTTACTGCACTTCTCACTACTTCTGGCTTCCTTCCTTCTTTCTCCCTTTCTGCCCACTGGCTGGAGCCCCCGAGGGCACAGCCCTCCCACCACCCACCACCCACCTGGGTGTCGTGCACCCAGGAGGCGCTAAATTGCCTGCCGGATGCTCGCCCGTGCAAGCTACGAACAAGCACGTCTGATCCCTGGCCACCTCGGGCACTCCCCGCCAACGATCTTGAAAGATGCTGGCGTCAACGGACAGGTTAGGAGGTTTCCAGAAGCTCGTGGTTTGGCCCGGGGAAACGCAGGCCAGAGGCCAGTGTGCTCTCTGGTCTGGAAGTGCACTGTGGGTTTTGGAGGCGGGGCCCACAGTACCCCCCGGGCCGTGAGCGGGAGGCTCGGGGACGCGGGGGCCCAGCCTTGCCTTTCAGGCGCCCCGACGTGGTCTTCCAGCACAGTGTGCCCTCCAGATGCAGCTGCCGCTGTAACATGTCCTCCTTGCGGAAGGTCAGGCCGTTCTTGAGCTTGCTGGAGGACTTCAGGTCCACCCTCCCCGCGATCTCCCGGAGGCGCTGGCCTCTCTCGAACTCGCTGACCTTGGCGTCCACTTGCGAGATGATGTCTCTGATGAGCTTCAGGGCCTGGCTCAGGTCTCTGTGGTCCTCGCTGCCGGCTGCCACACACCGCAGGGTTAGCGCCTTCCTGTGTCCCCGTTCACAAACACGACAGAGGCGGACGTGCTATGGGCTCTACGAGGTGCGCTCCCTGAAGCCACCGCTCAGAGGACCCTCAAGAATCACCTCCCAACCCGCGCCTGGATGTAAATGCTTCTCCAGATAGAGGCGGCGGCATCTGGTTCCCGCTGAGACACAGCCTCCACTGAAGGTGGAAGCCGACGCATGACTGAGAGACAGAAGCAGCCCTGCCTAGCCCTGCTGCCTGCCCCTCCTCGGTGAACGCCCCCCGCCCCCAACCCCATGCCCACCAGCCCTGCCCAGAAGACTCCCTCCACCTCCCGCCATCACCCAGAGTTGGGTGATCCAAGAATCTGCTCATTCTCGCAGGGCCCGAGTCTCCTGGGGGTGGGGCTCGTCCGGGCTGGCCCGTGGGCCCTTTCTCCTCCGCCCGCCCAGGTTCCAGGCACGTGACACGAAGGCCATCTCTGTGCCTGTAGGGACCAACATTCATCTACTCCCTGGATGACGACCCAGGGCCTTCTGTGGCCCAGCCTGTGCCAGGGGCTGCGGGGTGACAGCGGGCAAGTAAGACCGGCACCCCATCTTTCTGGAGTCGGAAACCCCACAACCCAGCACGGTGGACTCGGCATGGTGGCAGCTTGGCTAATGACTGCTGAGCCGCGATGGCTCCAGAGAACCAGGGAGGGAGCACAGAGGGGGCTTCTCCAACCCACCGCTAAAACGGGGCAGGAAGACCGAGATCGCCCCTCCAAGCGGCAGTGGGCGAGGCCGCGAGGAGAGCTACTGTACCTTCTGTGTTCTGAATAATGCGCTCCACCAGCACCGGGTACTTGGTTATGCGCTGCGTGACCAGGAGGATACATTCCTGCACACCAAGCCGCCGCACGATGGAAAAGTTGCCGATTTTCTAGGCAATGGGAAACAAAATGCCCCGCTGGCACCCTGGCTCCTGCCAAATCAGCTGGGGGCAACTTCCTTTTTCACGTCGCCAAGGCCTTTTGTCTCTGTGGCTTCATTGAGTACTTGAAAGGGGGGCTCCTCTGCTGTGCGCAGAAAGGCCACCGAAGCAAAGGCAGCGTCCCCTCTTGTAAAGGAGGGCCTCTGTAAAACCCAGGAAGAAGAAACCAGAACCAGGGCGCCTGGGTGGCTCCGTGCGTTGAGCATCCAACTCTTGATTTTGCCTCAGGTCATAATCTCAAGGTTCCTGAGTTCGAGCCCTGCGTTGAGCTCTGAAAGCACAGAGCCGGCTTGGGACTCTTTCTCTCCCTCTCTCTCTGTCCCCCAAAATAAATAAACTTAAAAAAAAAAAAAAAAAAGAAAGAGGGGCACTTGGGTGGCTCCATCGGTTAAAGCGTCTGACTTCGGCTCAGGTCATGATCTCGTGGTTCGGGAGTCTGAGCCCTGCCTTGGGTTCTCTGCTGTCAGCACAGAGCCTGGAGCCTGCTTCGGATCCGCTGTCCCCCTTTCTCTCCCTGCCTCTCCCCCCACCGCTTGTGTTCTCTCTCTCAAAAATACAGGGGGCGGTAGGGAATCACCCAGAGAGCTGTATATCACACATGCCCACATACACATGCGTGCATATACACACGAGGAGCCCGACTGACGGCTGCCAGAACCATCTGGAACTACCCTGAGCCTGTGCCTCTGAGGCAGCCCCCTGCTGGCACCCGACGCACACCTCTGGCTAAGGACCCAAGAAGCAGTCACCGGAAGCCAGCTCCTGGCAGGGCGGAGCACGGTTTCTGGTGCCCTCCAGAGCATACCACACATTCTGCTTCTCTGCTCCCTCGGCACTCAAGCACTCCAGGAATGCAGCCATTGTGGAGCCACTTTTGAGGAGGACCAGAGGAGGACTCTGGGGTTTGTGAAGTTCCAGGGACAACCTCACACGGACCCTCTGCCTTTCCCGTCTACATCCACTGCAACTGCAATGGGGCGGAATTTAAAAACCCGTCATTCTTTTTTTTTTAAGTTTTTTTATTTTGAGAGAGAGAGAGCATGCGAAGGAGGGGCAGAGAGACAGGGAGAGAGAATCAGAGGGAGAGAAAATCCTAAGTAG
This sequence comes from Leopardus geoffroyi, assembly GCF_018350155.1. Classification (NCBI taxonomy): domain Eukaryota; kingdom Metazoa; phylum Chordata; class Mammalia; order Carnivora; family Felidae; genus Leopardus; species Leopardus geoffroyi. The sequence goes on from NC_059331.1 coordinate 6,294,655, forward strand.
GCTCCACGCTGCCAGCTTAGAGCCTGACTCGGGGCTTGAACTCATGAGTCGTGAGCTTGTGACGCGAGCAGAACTCAAGAAACGGATGCTTAACGACTGAGCCACCCAGGTGCCCCCAAAACCTGTCATTCTTTTTTTTTTTTTTTTTAATTTTTTTTTTTAACGTTTATTTATTTTTGAGACAGAGAGAGACACAGCATGAACGGGGGAGGGGCAGAGAGAGAGGGAGACACAGAATCGGAAGCAGGCTCCAGGCTCCGAGCCATCAGCCCAGAGCCCGACGCGGGGCTCGAACTCGCGGACCGCGAGATCGTGACCTGAGCTGAAGTCGGACGCTCAACTGACTGAGCCACCCAGGAGCCCCAAAACCTGTCATTCTTAACTCTAGACCACTAGTTATTGGCTATCACTTCCAACTAAAGTCCTCGGGGACCAAGCTGCAGAAGGCCTGCTGACAGCCAAGTGACCTTAACCCAGGTGCACTTGCAAGGATGCGGGAGACAGGGGCTTGCCCCTCCCCGGGGACTCAGGTTGGCTGTTGCATTTTTGGTTCTGGGCTGTGAGCACCTGCACGTGACTAGGCAGAAGGCAGGTGTGGGTCATCTCCCAGGCCTCAAGGGACAAATGGGGACCAGAGAGGGAAGGAGGCGAGGTGGGGGGGCAAAGGCGTGCAGTAAGTTATGAAGGTGGAATGGGTGGCTCCAGAGGGGGGTTCCCAGGACGAGGGAATGACACCTGTGTCCCCTCAGCAGTCTGAGGAGTGGTGGTCAGCAGGTTCCACGCCGTGGCCTGCTGGTGTGGCCAGGAACAAAGCCCTGGGTGTGCTTGGCTTTGTTTCACATCTCACAATTCTCCAGATTGCTCTGAACAGGTTTGTGATTAAAATGAAAGAAACACTTGGGGTGCCTGGGTGGCTCAGTGGGTTAAGCGTCCGACTCTTGGTTTCGGTTTAGGTCATGATCTCACGGTTTCGTGAGTTCGAGCCCTGCATCAGGCTCCAAGCTGACAGTGCAGAGTCTGCTTGGGATTCTCTGTCTCCCCCTCTCTCTGCCCCTCCCACACTTGCACTGTCTCTGTCTCTTTCAAAATAAATAAATAAACTTGAAAATCCCTGGTTTATAACAGGTACCTTATAACCTTAAGCTCTTCAAAGATTGCAGTCCTGTAGAAACAATCTAGAGCAAAGAGGATGCATTTTTTAATTAAAAAAAAAAAAAAAAAAAAAAAAAATTTTTTTTTTTACCTTGATCAAGCTTTGAAATTTCTTGTTTTGCTGCAGCAGCAACTTATAATGACTGACCGCCTCGTTGTGGCCACTACAAAAGACACCATATTTTTCTTTCATTCTGTCCCCATTTTCGCCTGAAAACTGCAGAAAGACAACGGAGAGGTTACTGAGAGGGAGCGTGCAAACCACCAGGGCGTGTTCTCGTCTGGCTCAGTTGATTCCATGAAAATGTGTCTCGAATTGACTTGGGATTCCCCTTTCTTGTCTAACATACACGCAGGCAGAGAAACGCTTCAGTACGGGGGCCTCGATGCAAGGTGCAGTGAGGCAAAAGGAGAAAACCTTCTAATGGGCTTTACTACGTCACGGTGCTGTAACATCTCCTGAAATCCAAGAAGGGAGCATCAATTTGAGCCGCAGCACGTCAGAGAGATTTCAAAGCAAAAGGGGTATTCTTCTAATTAGCTCTTGATTCGCGGACTCGGGATGCTTCGAGCACCCCGAGGGCGGACGGGGACTGACGGGTCCCCTCTGTCAATCCTGGCCGGGGCTCACAAGTCGACTTGGGAGTCAGGTTAGGCTTGGGGCCCTTTACCACAGATACGCTTCTAACAGCCGGAGACACGGAGGTCAAAACCGGAAAACAAGACACAACACAACACAACCCAGCCAGCGAACCAGACAAAAGCCCCGCCTGCAAGGGCGGACGTGTTCGCACAAGCACGCTTGGCACGCAGGCGCCTGCTTCTGACCACGAGCTGCACGCACACCCGTGACGGCCCAGGGCCACGGCCTCTCAGTCAGCAGAGACTGGCCCGGCCCGGCCCGGCCCGGCCGTGCCCACCTGCTGCACCAGGAGGTCCCCGATTTTCTGGATGACGTAGTTCCGGTCACTGCCCTCCTCCAGGGACTCCCGGCGGCGCTCCTTCAGCCGAGACAGGAAGTGGCTGTGCAAGTCCAGCAGGTCGTCCACACCCGGGAAGAGGCGGCTGACGGCCTGGCTGCTGAACTGTAGCTCCTCCTGCAGGGCCCTGGAGTAGACCTTCAGCATGATCTTGAGCGTCCGTACGTGATGCACCTCCGTCTGCACCAGCTCTGCGGGGACACGGACCAGGGGACTCACCCGCGCCGGGGAGGGCGCCCACGATGGCATCACGCGTGCTGCCTGCCCACGGCGTGCCCGGCTGGCCGCTTCCAGCTCGGCACCGGGGCCCTGGCCCTGGGGGTCTCCCCGCCTGGGGGCAGGCCCCCCCTCCCCCCCCGCCCCGGGGCCCAGCGCTGTGGAGGTCCTAATTTAAGGGAGCAGCCAGGGCTGGGGTGATATCAGGAAAGAGAGGACCCGGGATGTGTGCTGGGACCTCAAATTCACAGGATTTCATGCCCGAAGACATTTCAAGGCTGTTTTAGGCAGGAAGATTGTTCTTTGTTCTTTTTAATTTGATTTTTAATGTTTATTTTTGAGAGAGAGAGAGTGTGAGTGAGCGAGTGAGCGGGGGAGGGGCAGAGAGAGGGAGACCATCCAAAGCGGGCTCCAGGCTCGAAGCTGTCAGTGCAGAGCCCGACTGGGAGCTCGAACCCACGAACTGTGAGATCATGACCTGAGCCGAAGTCGGACACTGAACCAACTTGAGCCACCCAGGCGCCCTATCAGGAAGACTGTTCTGATGAACACTATTCCTTCGGATGTGAAACTCACATGTCTGTGCACGTCACTGACCAGACCCAGACTACAACTGACAAGAAAGCAGAGCTCAGGTGAGGAATTTAATTCTCTGTGAAAAGGCAAAGAAAGGTCAGGTTCTGTGTTGGAGTTTACCTGTTGTTTAAATCACGGCCTTGAGGCTGTTAGGAGACCAAAGGTCAACACAGCCCAGCCCAGAGCTGCCGGCCATGGGGGCTGGACGCAGACTGTGTTTGCCCAGAGGGTGAGACAATGTGGCAAAGGGCTGCCTGGATGGAATCATCCAGACTGGTCCTCTCTGCACCTCCCTGCAGGATCTCTGCCCTGCTCTGGAGTCCTGAGGCGAAGCATCTATCAGGGTCCCCTCCTGCCCACACCCCAACCCCCTCTGGCCTGGGCAGAAAGGTCAGTGTGTGACACGGGAGTGTGGACACCACCACCAGCCGGACACCAGCGAACGGTGAAGACCCGTGTGTGCCAGAATCTCCTCACAGAACCCCGATGAGGGGCAGAAAATGCCTCCTCGGACGACATAACGGTGTCAGTCCTGGTGAATGATTCCCATGGAGGGGGAATCCTAAGAACAAGCGAGGGCTTTGGGGAGAGAAGGGCCTCAGATTCCAGTGTGGCTGTCTTGGGCTTCTGTCATCCTGCTTATAGGAGGTCCAGAGGCCCAGAGGGACCTACGTAGGGCACCCAATGCGGCACCTGGCCTGGGGACGGGCTCTTGTCTGAGAGCCACGCTTTGCACAGTGACCTGTAACCTCCCATCTCAGGACAGCGGCTGTCCACAGCCAGGTCCTCCAATGGCCAGCGGGAAGGGGTGTCCCAACCGGGAGCCAGTGCTACGTCACATGTCTCCCAAACCCCTGGGGGGGGGGGGGACGTTGTCTGTGGTCACCAGGGATGGCTGGGACAGGCCTGGGGGAGTCTTCTCTCTCAGGGTCACCAGCAGGGTCAGGATGAGTCAGGACTGGGCACTCGGCCACGCTCGTCCTCAGGGATGCGTTCCCACAAAGCCCTCCCTGGCCACCTCTTCCCTGACTGGGAGAGCAGGGCTGCCCTGGGGGAGCAGACGGAGCTGGAGGTCCCAGCGGAGCCCAGACTCCCAGGCGCAATCAATCAAAACAAAGATGGAAAAGAAGGAAGTAGAAGGTCAGCGTGACGGTGCAGAACTTCTCACCATAGAGCACATCCTGCCTCTTTACCACCTCTCTCTTTTGTTTCTTTGCATACGCGGCATCCACAGAGAGGCTCCAGGACTCGGCCTCGAACTCGCGGGCATCCAACTCGATCTCACTCCTCAGCGAGGCCGTGCAAGGGTCTGAGGGAAGAAAAAGCGGCCACTGCTCCACTGGCTCTGGGCCGCCCCAGGCCGTGTCCCGTGGACACAAGGATAGGGGTCCCGGCACTCTCCCAGCATGGCACCTGGGAAAGAAGCCAGAGGGCCGTACCTTCTACAAAAATGGGCTCGGCATTCGAAGATGTAAGCGAAAGAGAGTCATCAGCTGCCTGCTTAAATTTTAAAAATACGGAGTCGGCTTCATCCATCTCTCCTGTGACTGGTCTAAATAAAAATCATAAAAACCATTATTCAAAAAATCTGAATTAAATACACATACACACCCTTTCTAGGAAGGCAAATCTATTTGAGAACTTTCCAGATTTCTATATGCACTTAAACTTTGTCACAGATCTTTTTGTTTTTAAAAGAATTGATTTTACTTTTTTTTTTGAAGTTTACTGAGAGAGGAAAAGAGAGAAGGAGGGAGGGAGGGAGAGCGAGTGAGCAGGGGAGGGGCAGAGAGAAAAGGAGAGAGAGGAGCCCAAGCAGACTTTACACTCTCAGGGCAGAGCCCGACATGGGGCTTGAACCCACGAACCGCGAGACCATGACCCTAGCCGAAACCAAGAGTCTGACGCTTAACCGGGACGGAGTCACCCAAGCGCCCCACAGATCGTTTGTAAAAATCGTAACATTAGGACGTCCCCCCATCATAACTGACTTCAATTCAATGTCCAGGTATGTTCTCAGGGTGAGTTGAATTGTACGCTTCCTTTAATGGCCACCAGAGCCCACGGAGCCCCTGCAATTCTTTCGAGTGAGAGTTAGGTGGACACAGCCACGCTCACAGGTGAGGGTGGAGAACCCTTCTTAACGGAAAAAGATAATCAGCCCCCTTCCCCGCCAACCCGTGCAAGGACCACCGTGATGACATCTGTTAGCATTACGTTTTCAACCGAAACACCGCTGAACGGAGAAATATGGGAACCACCTTGAGTCCACGGAGGACAGCGTTAAGGCGTAAGTAACGGGATGCCACCTCCACGGCAACCTCAGTGGGACTTCTACCATCATCTCAGGCTCGGACAGAAACCCCGCCCAAGGGCCCTTCAAGGGTATGAACCCGGCTGGCTGCAAGTGGCCAAGTACAAGTGTGAATAGGAATTTCACCGTGTGGCTGGGAGCCTACGATCAGACTCACACGGACCTGAGGGTCTCCTTTCCGAGAGGCCATCTGCGGGGTCCCAGGGGAATGTCCCATCCTGCTCCCTCCCTTCACCTGTAGCTGCCCCTGGCGCAGAGACGGGACCTGACTTACCCGAGCTGCGTCCCCGTTCCCGCCGGGCTGGGTGCTGGCTGTGGCCCCCCCTTCTGTGAGACCGTCATGCCGACATTCCTGGACAGGGCCGGGCTGCCATCGGACAAGAGGGTGGCCCTCGGGTGCTCCTTTAAGGACGCTGCGACAGAGGCAAACACAGAGTTGGTGCTGAGAAAGTGGGCAGGGTAGCGGAGCTGGCCCGTCCGGAAGCCCCGTTCCGACTGTGGCCGCAGCACGGACAGGATCTTGGAGGTCAGCAGCTCGTTATCCAGAAAGACGTTCTCGCTCCATTTCCGAGGAAAAGAGCTGTAGAAAGACAGCTCGGGGCGGCCACGGAGCGCGCCGTCTCTGTCACTGCTTTTGGAATGCGTGTTCCCCATGTTCACGGTCCGGGCTCCAGGACCCGGCGCGGTGCGAGGCCGGGCTGCGTCGCTTTTATGCCTCCGTGTGATCCTTCTAGAAATGTAAAGCCGCGTCTTCTCCTACTGTATTGGCTGAGACAGCGGGTCTGGAGGGCAGGAAATTGGTCCCCACTGTGACCATTTAGTGTGGAAATCGCACAATATCTTCTCCTTTGGTAAAATCACAACAAAAAAACCCCGACACCCCTTCCATCTTGGCAGGAGGTAAAAGGCGGAGAGTAGTTTATATTCACTGTAAATAATCTAAAATCACCAAGAGCTCTGCGCTTGGCGTGGCTCGTGCCGACATATCACTCACACACACACACACACACACACACACACACACACACACACACACACACGGCTGTAATTAACCCGAGATCGGATGTCAGGATGACTCCGAGACCCAGAGACTGCAGGGCACGATGTGTGGCCACACGCACCCCTGACCGTAAAAGCACTCTGATAGAATTTGAGCAGCAGAGCGGACGGACGAGAGGTGCCAATCCTATTTTACGCAACGACTGCAAACCAACCTGACACACGACAGGGGCTCCAAAGGGTTCTTCACACTCATCTGCTCGTTAATGTAGGAAACGAGATGATAGGATGTGTGTAATTCTCTGGTCACCTTTCCCACCGATGGAAAGATGAAATTCAGAAGGCCAAACTCTCACCCTCTTCTATTTGACAAATCAAGTTGAGCTGAGATGGGCTGCTTTTTAGCTAATTCATTCTCAGGGTGAAAACCACACTGAAAGCTCTATTCCAGGCGAGGACAAAGAGCAACGTTAGGAAGAAATCTGGAGGCGACTGTGGGCGCCTGGGTGGCTCAGTCAGTTGAGAACCTGACTTTGGCTCAAGCCATGATCTCATAGTTCGTGAGTTCAAGCCCTGTGTCGGGCTTTCTGCTGTCAGCACAGAGCCCACTTCAGATCCCGTCCCCCTCTCTCTCTGTTCCTCCCAGTTTGCTCACGCACTCTCTCTCAAAAAAAAAAAAAAAAAATTTTTTTTTTTTAAAAAGGAAGAAATCTGTCCACTAGCCTTTCTGACTTGGCTCCTGGGTCCCCCCGGGCACCCAAGCTTCATTTTTTTTTTTTTTTTTTTTTAAGTTTATTTTGTTTATTTTTGAGACAGAGAGAGAGAGAGAGAGAGAGCGAGCGAGCAGGGGAAGGGCAGAGACGGAGAGAGAGAATCCCAAGCAGGCTCCACACTGTCAGCATGGAGCCCAATATGGGGCCCGAATTCAGGAACCATGAGATCATGACCTGAGCCAAAACTGAGAGTTGGACGCTTAAACCCACTGAACCACCCAGGTGCCCCCACCCCCAAGCTTCGTTTTTTGTCACACAGGGAAGTAGTGGGGACCGTGGTTCTCTGCCGCATGCAGACCATGACCTTTGGGGGTGGCTAAGGGACCAGCACTAGAGGAAAATGTACTTAAGAGCTTTTCTGCACAGTGGGATTCTGCATTCTGAAAGTTTTAACTTAGGTGGAAATTCAGGGTGGTTGGAAACATGCAGTTGGGTACATGTCGGAGAGAAAACTGGTCCAGGAGCAATGAACAGAGCTTATCAGCTGAGACTTAAGCACTAGGCGGCGTGATGCCGTATTCCACGCGGAACACGTATCCGTAGCCGTTCGTTCTGTAACACAGCTCTGTATGGTGGGGGTGACATTTGCCCAGTGACCCCAGACACCCCAGCGTCATGATACTAAGTGGCTTACCACTGCTATTATCATAGAGACAAAGGTGATGAGGCTCTCTCTCATATATGAACACCCTTTCACCAAGGTGAAAGTCATAAATTGAGGCCTCTGTGGTCCAGGGCAGGCATTTCCTGCCATTTCGACACCAGTGTAAACCCCACCTAGGCAATTATGATTCAAATATACAAATATGGGACCAACCCTGAAATGCGTCCTTTGCCTGGCTGACCGATTGTTCCTGTGACCCAATATCTTACCTGAAGTGAGATACATTCTGCTTTAAAAATATTTTTAATGTTTATTTCTGAGAGAGAGAGAGGGAGACACAGAATCTGAGGCAGGCTCCAGGCTCTGAGCTGTCAGCACAGAGCCCAGTGCAGGGCTCGAACTTGTGAACTGCCGAGATCATGACCTGAGCCGAAGTCGGATGCTTAACCGACTGGGCCACCCAGGTGTCCCACATTCTGCTTTAACCAAAGAGTCTGCAGGAGAAAAAGTCACCATAAACATCTTCTGAGCATCACTAGTCCCCAAGAAGTTTAATAAATGATGGACACACTAAATCTACAGTAACTTAAATCTTCCCTTGATAATTGAGAAGATACTTTGAGGTATTCATGGCTAAGGGTCATGACTAGGGACACCAGGTACTCAAAGGGGTACAAGGGACAGAATTTCAGCTGAAAGAACAGTAAGCTGGTCTCTCTCACATATACAATTTACTTATTTATTCTGATCGCTGTTTCCCCGAGTAGAATGGAGGGCAGTGCCTCCCGCAAAATGGGTCAAGAAATCATTGTTTTATGGAATATTTTTCAGCCATAAAAAGGAAGGAAATCCTGATGCTTGCTACAGCACGGACAAAACTTGAGGACATCATGCTAAGCAAAATAAGCCATACACAAAAGGATGAATACTGCCCGAATCCACTCACACGACGTCCCTAGAGGAGTCCCGTCCAGAGACAGAGAGTAGATGGTGGGAGCCAGGGGCTGAGAGTGCGTGTTTCATGGGGACAGAATCTCAGTTTGAGGAGATGAGAAAGTTCTGGAGACAGAGGTGGGGGTGGTTGCACAACAGTGCGAATGTAGCTAATGTTACTGGAATGTACTCTTAAAAATGGCTAAAATGGGGGTGCCTGGGTGGCTCAATTGGTTAAGCGTCTGACTCTGGCTCAGGTTATGATCTCGCAGCCTGTGAGTTCGAGCCCCGCGTCAGACTCTGTGCTGACAGCTCAGAGCTTGGAGCCCGCTTCGGATTCTGTGTCTCCCTCTCCCTCTCTGCTCTTCCCCCACTCATGCTGTCTCTCTCTCAAAAATAAACATTAAAAAATTAAAAAAAATTTTTTTAAACGGTTAAAATGGTCAATATTATGTTGATTTATTTATTTATTTTGTTTAAGGAGTCACTGTTTCCTTGGGATGGAACACTTCTGCCCTCTGACAGTGGAGTTGGGTTACTCAGATCTCTACATACAAAGGATAAAATGTCCTAGAACTATTCACTCCCTTTCCGTCACCAAAGAGTGCAGGTGACAACTGGCAAAACCCAAACAGGGTCTGTCCCCGAGTTAACAATACTGTACAGATGCCAGTGATCTGGTTTTGACCATGGGCTGAGGTCATGTCAGATTACCATCCCTGGGGGATGCTTGGTGAAGGACACCTGAGACTCTGTACTAGTTTTGCAACTTCCTGTGAATTTTAAGCTATTTCAAGACAAAAAGTTGCAGCGGCCTCTCATTATTCCCCGTAGTGATGTTCCATAAAGTTGCAGTGAACCCGGCTTTAGCCAATACCGAATCGCCGCTCCTGGGGAAGCTACAAGGCTAGGTTCCCGGGAACTTCTGCCCACGCCCGTCATCAGCCCATCAATACGCAACCTTGCTTTATGTGTGTTTCTCTTGAAAGACGCCTTATTTCATACATGCTGTTGATTTATTAGCATTGAACTCATGGTCAGTAGGACTACAACTCATGGCTGAAGGGAGCGGAGTGTACCTAACACACGTAATTCCTCCTCCGAAAGACGCATCACAGCCTTTTTGCACTCAGTAATGCCCGACAGCACCCCAGCACGATGCCCGGGGGCCATTTTATGCGTGTATGTATGTGTGTATTTACAGCTTATTTTTATTTGAGAGAGAGAGACAGAGAGCAAGCAGGGGAGGGACAGAGAGAGGGAGACGGAATCCCAAGCAGGCTCTGCACTGCCAGCACAGAGCCCCACGCGGGGCTCAAACTCACAGACCACAAGATCATGACCTGAGCCGAAGTCACGAGTGGGACCCTTAACCAACTGAGCCACCCAGGCGCCCCACCGGGGGGCCATTTTAAACAGCCAAATCACCGACGGAGAGCACAAAAATGTGAAAAACATGGCATTAAGCACACTGCAAAAAGGATGCTTGTTCAAGTACGAGGTGAAGTAAGGAGGCAGAAGGTCACGTCACCTTGTTGGATAGGAACACGTGTGCTGGGGGACTTGTATTTTCACTGGACACGTCTGCTGCACGTGACTGTGAACGCCCCACAGGTATTGATTTGGGAGTTACGTATAAGATTTTTTTTTTTAAATATTTACTTTTGAGAGAGGGACAGAGACAGAACGTGAGCGGGCGAGGGGCAGAGAGAGGGGGAGACGCAGAATCCGAAGCAGGCTCCAGGCTCCGAGCTGTCAGCACAGAGCCGACTCGGGGCTCGAACCCACAGACCGCAAGATCATGACCTGGGCCAAAGTCGCACACTTAACCCACTGAGCCACCCAGGCGCCCCCAGGTTACTTATACGTTTCAGCGAGGAAGTTAAGTTTGCAAATACAGAATCCGGGAATAAATGAGGGCAGGCTGTACGTAAGAACCCTGTTGACTGAGAGATTACTATTACATTGTAGAACACCCTTGTTTGCTCAGACACACACGCTATTTCTTGAGTGCTCTGATATTCTTTGTACTTCCTTATGACTTGTTACACACACACTCCCCAAAAGTCTCCGAGCTGGGGGGACTTCTTACAGAAAAACAGAATGCTGTACATCTGACAGCAATATGGCCTCTGGAGATAAATCATTCTTTTTCCTCTGGAGGAACTAACCACTACTGCCCCTCTCACGCCACTTAAGACTTTTAAAGTAAGGGGTGGACAATCACTAATCGAGTCTTTCTAGAACATGTACAGCCACGGAAACGAGTGCCTGATCAAGACACGAGTGGGGGGCTCTGCGACAGACCAGCTGCTTCAATCATGTCGTTTTATTCTGTATTTATTTTTTAAAGTTTATTCATTTATTATTTCTGAGAGAGAGAGAGAGAGAGAGAGAGAGAGAGAGAGAGAGCGCACAAGCTGCAGAGGGGCAGAGAGAGAGAGGGAGACACAGGATCCGAAACAGGCTCCAGGCTCCGAGCTGGGGCCTCGAACTCATGAACTGCAAGATCACGACCTGAGCGGAAGTCAGACACTTAACCGACGGAGCCACCCAGGCGCCCCTTACTCCGTATTTCTGATGATCTGACAGGTGGCACCTTGCCGACCCAGGAAAGCCTGCCCCTGCCAGGGCTGGCGGGTTCCTAGAGACAGGAAAGGACTCGCTTGCAAGAGCACCTTTCACATGCACACCCAGCAACCCAGAGCCCACGCTCCAGCCTCCTCGTCCGTCGGGCTTTCACACTCGGGGCCACCGTCCCCCTGCCCCGCTTACCCCAGGGCCCGGGGCCGGACAACCAGGGCCAGCGCCTGCACCCCAGAGCCCGCTGGGGTTTTCAATCCAGCCAGTCTTAAGCCTGTTCACCCCGCCCCGACCATTCCTCCCCACGGAAACCACAGTGAAGGCTCTTGCCCACATCTTCCACTCATGCCCGCCCTCTGGCTCCTGACTGACCCTGGGGCATCCGGCAGCCCCCTGCGGCCCTGTGTGGCGTGCCCCGCCTCCTGCTCCTAGGGGCCGTGAGTACAGACTTCTCTCATGGCAGTCATTTCCAGGTCTGCTGTCTTCCCATACCTGCTTCAAACAAATCCTGCAGACCCTGAAAACACCAGCCACCCAGGGGCCCGGGGGCGTGCCTGCCAGGGCCCGGGCCTCCAACATCCTCAAACACACGCAAAACCGCGGGGCTGCTGGTGGGAACGCAAGGCGGTGGAGCACTTTGGAAAACTGGTGCTTCTTCAAACGGTTAAACGTGGAGGTGCCATTGCCTCCAGGGACTCCGCTCCAGGTACACGCCCGAGAGAGGCGACAACGGGGACCCCCACAAACACTCGTACGTAAATGTTCACGCAGCACTATTCGCAACAGCCAGAAGCGGAATCGGCCCCAGAGGTCCGTCGACTGATGGCTGGAAAAACACAACAGGGTCCATTCACACGATGGGCTATTACTCGGCCCTACAAGGAACCAGGCCCTGCTTCAGGCTGGATCCTGGATGAACCTGGAAAATATGCTGACTGAAGGAGGTCAGACCCAAGCGACCACATATTGTAGGCGTCCGTCTCCAGGAAAATGGGCAGAAGAGGCAAGGCCATGGAGACAGAAAGACTGACGGCCGTGTGGGACTGGGGGAGAACAGAGGGCGACAGCTAAGGGGTATACGGTTTCTCTGTGGGGTTCTAACACTGTCTGTGGGGACTGGGACCCCACTTACGTGGGGGAGCTGTATGGTACGTGAGTTATAGCTCAGTAAAGCTTTCATTTTTTATTTTTATTTTTATTTTTATTTATTTTTTTTTTTTCAACGTTTATTTATTTTTGGGACAGAGAGAGACAGAGCATGAACGGGGGAGGGGCAGAGAGAGGGAGACACAGAATCGGAAACAGGCTCCAGGCTCTGAGCCATCAGCCCAGAGCCTGACGCGGGGCTCGAACCCACGGACCGCGAGATCGTGACCTGGCTGAAGTCGGACGCTTAACCGACTGCGCCACCCAGGCGCCCCTCATTTTTTATTTTTAAAGTGTATTTATTTAGAGAGAGAAAGAGAACGAGTGGGAGAGGGGCGGAGGGAGAGGGAGACAGAGAATCCCAAGCAGGCTCCGAGCTGTCGGCGCAGAGCCCCATGTGGGGCTCGAACCCATGAACCGCGAGATCACGACACGAGCTGAAACCCAGGGTCGGACGCCCTTCCGTAAAGCCTTTGGACCAACCAATAAACTCGGTGAGGTACAGCCATCTTTCTGCAGGAGCAGAACAGACGGTGTGGGTCAGTCACTCTGCCCTTGGCAGAGAGAGGCAGGAATGTGCATTCGTCCTGCCCTCGTGTCTTCCTAAACCAGACAGCCGTGGCGGGACAGAGGGGGCGGCGGTGCGGTGCTGGGATCGGGGCCACGGAGCAGAGGTGAGCACCCGGCCGCCTAGCGCTGTCTGCACACCGCCACGACCGCCACGACCGCTGCTTCGGGGCCTAATTAGCACCGTCTGCCCACTGCTGAGAGGGGCCATCGATCGGCGTGAACCGGGCCCGCTGCAGAGACCGTACCACAGAGCCGTTTGTGCGCGGGGACCTGGGGAAGAGGCAGGGGCAAAAACAGGAGGCCAACAAGGAAAATGTGAAAAGTTCTTTGCCCAGAGGAAAAAAATACACGCTGTTCTCAGCAACAAATTGCAGCCTGTTCTCATGATGATTGTTTTTTAAACGTTTATTTATTTTTGAGAGAGAGCGAGCGAGCAGACTAGGGGCAGAGAGACAGAAAGAGGGAGACAGAAGATCCAAGGCAGGCTCTGTGCTGACAGCAGAGAGCCCAATGTGGGGCTCGAACTCGCGAACCGTGAGATCATGACCCGAGCCGAAATCAAGACTCGGACACTTAACCGACTAAGCCACCCAGGCGCCCCGTGATGATTATTTTTTAAAACCTGTGTTGTCTTGGTGGCTTGAAGAGCGGTCTCTGTGAGCAAATCAGATGACTAAGTGGTGTGACAGATATCACGACCCTACTTACTTACACACCTCGGAGATACTATGCGTTCGGTTCCAGACCCACCACAATAAAGCGGGTCAAATGAATGTTCTGGTTTCCCAGCGCATATAAAAGCTATGTTCACACTATGCTGGAGACTATTAAGTGTGCAACTGCATTATGTCTAAAAATTCAGTACCCTTCCCTTAGTTTAAAAACTTTTTTCTAGTTGGGGAATTGGAGTAACTTGACAGATGAACACAGGGGAAGGGAAGGAAAAATTAGATAAAAACAGAAAGGGAAGCAAGCAAACCATAAGAGACTCTTTCTTTCTTTTTTTTTTTTAAATACTAAAGGTACTTCTTTTTAAACTTTTTTTTTTTTAAGTTTATTTATTATTGAGAGAGAGAGAAAGAGAGAGCACAAGCTGGGGAGAGGCAGAGAGGGAGGGAGACACAGAATCGGAAGCAGGGTCCAGGCTCTGAACTGTCGGCACAGAGCCCGATGCGGGGCTTGAACTCACGAACCATGAGATCATGACCTGAGCCGAAGTCAGACGCTTAACTGAGCCACCCAGGTGCCCCCATAAGAGACTCTTTCTTAAATACAGAGAAAAAACTGGAGGGGGGGGGCTGGGGGCTGGGTTAAGTGGGTGGGGGGCATTAAGGAGGCCCTTGTTGGGATGAGCACTGCGTGCCCATATGTAAGAGATGAATCACTGGGTTCTACTCCTGAAGCCAAGGCTACACTGCATGTTAACTAACCTGAATATAAATAAAATAAAAGGAAAAAAAAAAAAACCCTTTTTAAAAAGTTTACTTATTTTGAGAGAGAGAGTGAGTGAGCGAGTGAGCAGGGGAGGGGCAGAGAGAGAGGGAGAGGGAATCCTAAGCAGGCTCTGCTAACAGCATGAAGCCCGACGTGGGGCTTGATCCCACGACCCTGGGATCACGACCTGAGCCGAAATCAAGAGTCGGACACTCAACCAGCTCGAGCCACCCAGCACGAATTTTATGTTCTCAATAGCAGATCCCTCCAGCTGCTCAAAGGCAACCGGGAACAGCTTGGGAAGGCAGATGGGCCCTGGCACAGAAGTCCCCCCAGTTTTCTGGAAAGGGTCGCATAAAGGGACCAGCCAAGTGACATCATTAGGCGGGAACAGCCACCCCCTGTTGCACAGCGGTTTCAAAAGCTTGGCTTCAAAATGACTGTCACTTTTCTCATCTTTACTGAGGTCCTGCGTCCCGTCCCTGTCCCTGCCCCCACTCTTTGTCTCAGTGCAGACTTTCCCTGCAGGCTGAGATTGGCGTCTGTCTCTGGAGAGTTCTAGCAAGCACGCGCTTTGGGCGAGTGTTCGAGAGACAATTAAGAAAATCTGAGACAAGATGAAGTTTTCAGTTCACAGTTCCTGGCTCTTCGGCCACCTGAGAATAGACTAAATCAAACTAAATCGATGCCAAGAAAGCTCATTGATTTCTCTGCCCTGCTTCATTTCGATGTTACACAAGTAAGACAGTATAAAGAATAAGCCTATAGAAGAAAAAAAAGGCAAAACACAACAGAAAACCTTAACCCTGTGCCTCAGGGGCAAAGGGGGGAAAAACAAGCATCTTGGGGCTTAGAAGTAAGTGTGAGCCAGAAAGAATACTCTTCCTGAACCTGATTATTACCCAATAAAAATAATTCACAACCCTCTACTCCCAAATTACGTCAAACCTAGCAAACACTATTAAAACAAATTGTGGGTATCTTCTTGACTACGTGTGTAGAAAACTTAGAAATCACGAAAAGGCATAAAAGTAGAAATAATCCATAATGCCACCACCCACAGTGAGTTGCTCCTGGATAGAAAATGGTTGAGAAATAATGTTTAAAGTGAGTAAGATCATGGGGCGCCTGGGTGGCTGAGTCGGTTAAGCGTCCTACTCTTGATTTTGGCTCCGGTCATGATCCCAGGGTTCTGGGACCCAGCCCCAAGTTGGGCTCCACACTGAGCGTGGAGAGAAGATTCTCTCTCTCTGCCCCTTGCCCTGTTCATGTTCTCTCTCTCTAAAAAAAAAAAAAAAAAAAAAAAACAACTGATCCTAAGATCCATGTTCAAAAAAATCCCTTCCACAAAGAAAAAGAATGTTAATATCAAATATATGCTTTTAGCATGAATACCATACAGGATGTGCGGGTTATGACACTACAAAATATTCTGTATTACTCTGTCGATCATTCAGGAAGTTAAAAACAGGACAATAACGCCTATGTGTGCCTGGAGAATAAAAATGAACCTTGACCTGAACTTTCACACCCAAGAACTCCAAGTGGACCAGACTGAAACGGAAAATGTCACACTATAAAACATTTCACAGGTAACAAGGGATACAATCTTCAGGAACTAGGGCTTGGTTCATGAAGAGTTCTTTGATAAGACACCAAAAGTCTGATCCACAAAAGACAGGGGAAAAAAAAAATCTCTAAATTGACCTCAGCCTAATTGGAAACTTTGGCTCTTTAAGCTAGAGAATGCGAGAAAATACCCGCAAGCCACCAGCTCACGGAGCATTAGCATGCAGAATATATAACGAGCTGTCAAAACTCCACAGTAAAAACACAAACAACCCATTTAGAAAATTAGCAAAAGAGCTGAAGATGCACGTCATCGAAGAAAATATACAGATGGTAAAAAAGCACATGAAAAAGTGCTCCTCCTCACAAGCCACGAGAGAGATGCAGGTCCTGGGGGAGGGCGCTCTCTCCAGCTGGCAGTCGGCCAGCCCAGGTTGCCCGCGTGTGTTCCAGGGGTGGGGACAGGGTGAGCAAGCTCTCTGGGCCTCCTCTTACAAGGACTTCACCTCGTCCTGGGGGCCCCACCCTCGTGACCCCATCTGAACCTAATTACCTCCCAAAGGCTCCACCTCCAGATCCCATCACTATGGGGGCGAGGGCTTCAGCGTGAGAATTTGAGGGGGGACACAATTCAGCAGCTCAGAGCACCCAACAACGAATAAAACCATGTTTCCTAAGAACGCATTTAGATATAGAACTCTTGGGGCGCCTGGGTGGCTCGGTCAGCAAAGAGTCTGACTTTGGCTCAGGTTGTGATCTCACAGCTCCTGGGTTCGAGCCCCGCGTCGGGCTCTGGGCTGACAGCTCGGAGCCTGGGGCCTGCTTCGGATTCTGTCTCCCTCTCTCTCTGTCCCTCCCCTGCTCATGCACAGTCTCTGTCTTTCTCTGTCTCTCTCAAAGATAAATAAACATAAAAATCAATCAATACATATAGAGCGCCCACTGCTCCCCGGATGCCTCAGCGGAAAGAACAAGCACCTGTCTCTTCCTTCCCCTCACCTCTCGGAGGGAAGGCCAGAGGGCTCGGCCTCCCAGACAGGATCACTGCAGAAGGTGCCGGACACCATGGAACCAAGACCTCAGAAAGCAGTTCTGATGGCCAAGCAGAAGGTCGGCCTCAAAACACTCAGAGAGGGTTACTGCGGAAAAGAGACATGGCCAGAGGGCCTCACGGCAAATTACCTTAATCTGGGGAGACAAACGTGACGGTGACGGGTTCTAAAACTCGAAGAGAAAACGTGAGAAGATAAAGTCAGTGATCCACAGGATGTGGGGCCACCCTACAGAGAGCTGGGCCCAGCCGGCAAGGCCTCCTGGGTGGGAACCTGGGGACTTCGTGCAGCGGCCCCTCCAGGGGGCCACCGTGTAAAACAAAGGGGCAAACGCGGGGACCTAGGGAGTGACCCTGGTCGAGAGAGTTACCAGATGGCCCTGGGCTCGGCTCAGTAGGCTCGCAACCAAGGACCTTGGTCTGGGCTGTCACCTTCTGTCCCCTCCTGCTGGTGCAAGACACCTGTGGCCAAGAACCCCTGGGCCCACCTGGCCTCTCACAGCAGTGCTGCTCTTTGCCAGCCTGGGGGTCTCTCCTGGACCCGAGGGGGCTGGGACTGTAGGCGCTCCCGTTTTCCTTCTCTTCTTTATTAATTACTATCATTATTTTGTACTGTGGTAAAACGTACAGAACACTTATCTTCTTGACCATCTGTAAGCGTACGATCCAGCAGCACTAAACACACTCACAATGTGTGTAACCACTGGCACCGTCTCTAGCCAAGACTTGTCCCCAACAAAAACCTTGTACCTGCTAAACAAGAACGCCCCTCCCCCAGCCCCGCACCCACCACCCTGCTCCCTTCTGTCTACGGGTCTGTCCTCACATACGTGGAATCGCACAGCGTTCATCTTTCCGCATCTGGCTTATTTCACTTAGCATGACGTTTTCAAGGTTCATCCATGTTATGGAGTGAATGCTTTGTGTTTGTGTCCCTCCAAAGTGTGTCTGTTGGAGCCCTAACCCCAGCGTGGCTGTCTGGAGACGGCGTCTCCAAGAAAGTAATCACAGTTAAGGGCGGACATAAGGGTGAGGCACCGATTTGGTAGCATCAGTGTCCTCATAGAAGAGACACAGAGAACCAGATGCCTCCCTCCTTCCACCCCCTCTCTTGGCATAAAGACAGCGCTCACCAGAAACCAAATTTGCTGGCACCTTGACCTTGAACCGCCAGCCTCCAGGATTGTGCGAAACGAGTTTCTGTTATGTAAGCACCCCACCTTTCACGGGGAAGGGTCAGAGAAGGGCAGGAAGGAAGGTAAAAGGAGGGAGAGAAGGACGCGTAGCTAACCTTGGCTGCTCAGTGCTCAGCCCATGCCAGCCGCTCAACGCCACACTGCGCAAGTTAAAGCCGCCGGATCAGAAGTTCATCTCATCTCAGACATGAAGACAGTTCGCGGTGAGACTGTGTGTGCCTGTGTGTGGCAACTCTGGGGAGCTGGGGAGGACAGAAGCGACGAAGGTGGCAGGAGGGCAAAGCGACCGTGGATGGCAAAAGAAGAAATTAATCTTAAAAACTCAATGTTCAACTGTGGCCCAAAAAAAAAAAAAAAAAAAAAAAGAAAAGAAAGAAGAAAAAAGAAAAAGGCCTGTGAGCCGTGAATCTGAGAAACAGGCCAGGAATCCGGGCCGCCCAAGTGTGGAGCAGACAGAGGTGTTTACAGCCATCACAGTGAGTGGGTGGCCTGTCCTGGCAGGTGCTGGCCATGGTAGGGGCACGGAGCACACACCAGCTCCTGGGGTACCAGCAAGGTGCCGGCTGGATCCCACAGGACGCCCGTGTAAATCTGGGGGAGAAGGAAGAACCGGATGAGGACAGGTTGGGCGACTTTGAAACTTACTGAGCATGCACACCCGAGCTTGGTAACGGCCCCACCTCAGGTACAAAGAGGATCGCCAGCGGAGCCCACTGGCTCTGTCCTCCGTCTTGCCTGAGATGGGAACGCAGACGGCTTGCTTACCAAAGTCGCCTGGAGTAGACGAGTTGCTTCAAGTTACGTGTGAAAACAAAGGCAGGGAGAGGAGTTAACACAAAACTAACTGGACAGGCTACAGTAAAGGAAACATCAAGAGACTCCGCAAAGGCGGTTGGGGTGGGGGGCGGGGGGGGGGGCAGCAGCGGGCTCAGAAAATCAGCAGTGTCGTGCTCACAGGACTGGGTCATCTTAGGCCGCATCAACATCAGTGTCATGACAAGAGTCATGAGGGCCGAGCCACTGGCCAGCCACGCCTGCCCGGGGGTTCATCTCAGGCCCAGGCAGAGCTCAGTGCGTGGGTGGCTCGTGGTGACGCCGGCCAGGAGGGCATCCGGAAAGCCGTATTCTGACAAGTCCCACGGAGGGTCAGAGGCAGGTGGACCAAGGAGCCCGTCTGGGCCAAATGCCGGCCAGGAGGGGCACGCCCGGAGGCTGACTGAGCAACCGAGATCCCAGCTGCGACCTGGGAGGAAGAGCGTCAGAATGGGGACACTGGCCAGAGAAGACGACCCAAGGATGGTCCTCTGGAAGGGCTGGCCTACTGGCAGGCCTGGAAGCAAGCAGGCTCTCCCTCGAGGCTCACAGCACAAGGGGTGGGGTTACTGCAGGGGAGGAATTTCTAGCTTTAAGTACGAATGAAAGAGCAACCACCCAGTATTTCACAAACCAGAGAAAACCGCTACTCCTGTTTGAGCACATTCCATCCCATTCTTATTTCTATTAGTTCCGTTTAATGGGACCCTTGCTGATAATCAACCATTCACAGCCTACGGAAGGGTCCACCTAACACATGGGTGCAGACACAATTTTGCATCTTGCCTTTCTGCCCAAGGTCATGCCATGAACATTTCACTCTACTGCCAAGTACATTTCAGGAGCCACTTACGATTCCTTCCAAGCTTCCTCCAACGGCACGTCTCCTGGGTTGCTTCCAAGGTCTCACCGAGTTCATAACTAAAACTGACGGACACATGCATGAAATACTTCGTCTGCACTGGATACGTTCTTGGGCTAAATTCGTACTAGTAGCTGGGTCCCCTGCCCCATGTTTCCTCAGTCTCATTACCCCTGCCACTGCACAGGGGGTCCGTGTTCCCCACCAGCCGGAAGCTTCCTGAGAGCAGGCCAGTCAGCGTCTGCCTGGCCAAGCACCGTATCTCCAGCTTACTGGAGAGCGCACTGGATTGCGCTCTGCAAGTGGGGCTGAGGGTCCCGATCCTCAGATCCTTCAGCATGTGTTCGACGGATTCCTACCGAGCACTCCTGGTGCACAGGTCACCCCCCCCCCCCCCGCCCCCACCGCCCCACCAGGGAACTTGACCGGGACGCTCACTTCCCAGGAGAGGCGCCCTCCCTGCTCTGTATGTGATTCTCTCCATTTTCACTGACGCCCCTGCCCACGCTCGTCTGGAACCTCCTTCATGTTCATAACACCTTCCCTCCATGCACCAGCTCCTGAGTGGGGGGGGGAGGGGGTCTCTGCAATACAGCCTTCTCCTGCACCCCCCAAGTCCAACGGGTCCCTGGTCCTGCCTTCTATGTAACGGGCCTCATGCCTGTTCCCTGACCAGTAGGCCCAAGCTGCAGCCCCTCTGGGTGGCCGGCTGTCCACTCCCTCGCTGTCCGCCCTGCTGCGTGTCTCACCACACACTGGTTAGCATCTCCACGGCTCTGGCTGGGACCCGCTGGCCTGCTCCTGTACCCCAGCCACGCTGACACGTGGCACTGGAAAGCCTCAGAGCCCTGGGTGGCTTGGCCCAGGCACCCCTTAGCCTGGCCGGCTTTGGGGCCCAGCCAGAGTCCCTCTGGGTCGCCCTCCCTGTTTCCCAGCTCCCCCAACAGCCTAGGCCCTCCCGTGCCCTTCCTCTACCCCTGTGCACACTGCCGGTTATGCCTTTTAACACACTGCCTCATGCCTCACTGAACCTTGACCTCTTGGAGGGCAAGGGTCAGGTGTCACTTGTCTCTGGATGCCAGCATTGCTTTGATCTATGTGTTGGGACAGGCCGCTCCCAGCACAGGTACGCAGACCTCATCGCTGCCGGAAGGACGCAGGTGGGGAGGGCAGTGGGTGGACAGAGGAGAGGCAGGGGGAGGGCACCCCAAGGCGAGGCCTGCTGTCTCACGGTGAGGGCAGCCTGCTGCCTTCGGGATATTACCTCTGGTGGGATTTTTTAAAAAGCTCCACATAACAGGCTGCGTGGTGCCTGGATTCTGCTGGAAGGGGTGGGAAGGACACGGTCAGGAAGGGAGTGACTGTCCCCACGGTGCTCATATCTTAATGGGCTCCTCTGCCTCCGGGACTTCATGTGCTGCTTCACCCTCAGAGACGCCTCGGCAGATCGAGCTCCCGCCCCGACAGCACGGGCCTCTGCCCCCCACACTCTGCAGCAGACCTTTCCCTGCCCACTCTTCTCCTTGGGTCTCCATGGGACTCTGGCTCCCTGGCGGACTTCACAAGGACAGTCTTCCGCCTCCTCCCGGCACCCAGAGCGTCCTCATCCTTGGGTGCTGCACAGGCGAGCCTGGCCCTGACCCCAGCACGTGGGCTTTCCTGTCGGGTTTTCGTGTCGTGTGTCTGCAGGAAGGCCAGGCAGAATATTACTTGCCTGGAGGCGGGGTTACGGTTACAGGCCTCGTGGCCGCCAACCTGTCAAGGGACCAACGAGGGCAGGGTGGTTGGTGTTCTCATCCCCAATCCCCCAAAAGCAGGACCCGATCTCCCTCGGCCTCCTCCAGCCCTGGATTTCTCTGAGTTGCGTTCCTCTGAGACGCAGAAGGCTCTTCAGGACCTTTCAACACCGCTAGGTGACCCATGATCAAAGTGTTTTGCCAGCACGCTAAAGAAAATCTCAGGGTCCGTGGTAAAGAAACCCCACAAGTCTAAGCTGCTTCTCCTTCTGGAATGTCTAAGAGTCAGGGATGCTTCATGGTATGTCGCTTACCAGAAATATTAACGCGAGGCCTCTATCCCGGAAGAAGTGGCCTGTTCTGCTCTAATGCTCCCTCAGTCTAGCACCATTTCTGCGACAGGTGCAGGAGAGTGTCACTCTGATTTTGCATAAGAGGGAAAATGAGGCTGAGATGGGAAAGGCAGGCAGAGAGCTAGGTTTTAGGATCCAAACAGCCAGATGTTAATTAAGTGCCCGTTATCCTGCCTGGGGGTGAATTCTTGTTCTTAACAAACTTAATTTCAAAGGGCTTTTTTTTGGGGGGGGGGACCGCCAGCTCATTTATTCTATTGGTAAATAAGGCATTTCTGCAAAGTAATGTCTAATACTGAGATGGCACTTCTCTAAATGGTTCTTGTTTAATAAAGATAAGAACTAAGGCAGGTGAGTCATCTTAGGGGAAGGAAAAAAAGTGAACAAAGGAGAACATGCTGGGGCGTACATCCAGCCGGCTGCATGTTAAGGTCTGGAGGCACAGAATGCCGTAGGAACTCTTCACCTGCAAAGATTCCTGGCTGATGAGAAATGGTCCTCACGAAACACTGATAAGGGCCCATGAGAAAAATGTCACCTACGTCACTGTTACCTGAAGGTGATCCCTCTTAATGAACAGTATGAGAGTGAACTTGAATGTTTAAAAAAAAAAAAAAAAAAGAGAGAGAGAGAGAAATTAAAACGGAAACGAATCAATATTCTCTCCACCACTCACCAGTGTCTCCGCACCCTGGCCTGTATCACGTGGGCGTTCACGTTCATTAACCACAGCAATCAGACACACGTGTCACTTTCTCACATCGCTCTGGTTCTCGTAAGTTCTACTTTTCCGACTTTGCTGTGGTCAGACCTTTGGCCCATCCCAATTTTGGACGCGTGTCTCAAAGAGACAGCAAAGAGTTCTCAAAGAGGCAAAGGTTAGATACGTTTTGCGATGTTAGATTGGTATCACTAAACTGCTTTTCCAAAGGACTGCACCACTGAGGACAACCTCGCGGGACATCACGGACCGAGACAGAAAATCCTGGAAGGTGACGAGACAGAAGGATGGCTTACTGTAGTTGTGTGGGTGTTTCCCTCGTTTCTCTAGCTTCCAAATTCGCTGCAATGCTTGCGTGACTTTTATCATCATAATAAGGAAAAGTCAGCATTAGGAGGAGGCTGGGTGCAGGGTGTATATAGGAACTCTCTGTACACTCTCTTTAAAACTCTTCCAAAAATCTAAATTTATTTCAAAAGGCAAGTTTGAGAAAAAGCTCAAAGCAGATGGTGACAATTTCTGACTCCTGCTTCTATTAGGTTATGTAAGATCCACGACTTTAGTTTCTTTCCCCAAGTGTGGGCTTGCAGAATTAGGGACATTCTGGGACATGACTGTTCTCTTCCAAAACATCAGTTCTGGAGTCAGGAAGAATGGGGGTTTGAATCTGGACTCTGTCACCTGCTCTTGCTGCTGCTGCGATCTTGGCTAATTACTTAGTGACCTTGAGGTTGCTCGATCATCTGTGCAGAACGGTAAACGGCGCCTACCTCACAGGGCTCTGGGGAGGACTCGGTGAGGAAATGAATCTGAAGAGTGTAGCTGGCAAGGAGGCCAGCTGGTGGCTGCCTCATGCCTGTCCCTAATGTCCTAATGTCCAACCTAATTAAAGAAAGACTGACAGCATCTTCCTGAACACAGACAACACCGTGGGACGGGGCTCGATACCAGAATGCACGAAATCTTAACACACCGGCAACTGGGGAAACTGGGGCTTGGCTCCTCCCACAGAGCCCTGCGCTGTCCAGACAGTCACACCCCACAAAGTAATAATAGTAAAAAGTTTGCAGATCTGTTTAAAAAGCATAAAACACAGCTTTCCACGGGAATAATGGTGTCTGAGTGAGACAGATCCCCAGCCCCAAGGAGCCCAGGTGATCAAGGAGGTGACACGTTAGCAAATAATTATGGGATGTCTAGTGCTGGGAGCTGGGAGTGTCCCAGAGAGGAAGATGAGTCATTCTTCTCGGTGGGGGCGGGGAGGGGAGGAAGATTATGGGGTCATCTGCCCTGGGTTTCGAAGGATGAGGAGGAGGTCGTTAGGAGAAAAGAAGGGAAGGGGAAGGCCACTGCAGGAGAGGCGCTGGGGGTCTGTGCAGGGTGGGCAGGCAGGGGGCATGAGAGCGTGTGGTGTTTCCTGTGTCCCTCCAGGGCCCCGTGACTTCCTGATGGGGAATCACAGGGGATTTCAAAGACATGCAGGATGAGACGTGCGTTCCTAGAGAGGATGGTGGGCGACCAGAGGAAGCAGAGGGATGGAACCAGTTCAGCGGTCTGCGTGCCAGTGACGATGTCCTTACAGCAGGCAGAGAGTGGGAGGCAGGCCAGGGCAGGGGGTGGCTGTAGGAGCCTGGGAAGACAGAGACACCTGCTTTGGGCCACTGGGTGGTGCCCTCATGGGCTGGGACTGGAAGAAGCCAGGGAGCAGGTGCAGCGGAGAGGAAGGCGGGAGCTGTCAATGCCCCCAGGACACTAGGTCACGAGTCCTGAAGGCAGCTGAAAACCCAGGGTGACAGTCAAACCTGGGAATATGGACTCGGGGGCAATCCATGTGTAGAAATAGCCAGAACGTTCAAGGGGGAAACAAGATGAGAGTAGCTGAAGACAGAGATTCTGAAGAACGATATTCAGTAAAAACCACGTTTTGCTACGAGCGGTCTGCTCTTCGTCCCGGGTGAACAGGTACACTCTTAAGCAAGTTGCATTTAACGGGTCCACCCTGACAACAGAAGCCTCTTCTCCATCCAGGTACACAACTCAGGACGAGGCAAATGAGGCAGACGGGACGCTCTGTGGCCATCTGCCTGCAAATGTCTGCTTAACTAGAGCCATTTCTAGTCGTTTCCGGAGGTTTTTTTTTTTTTTAACATTTATTTATTTTTGAGAGACAGAGAGAGACAGAGCATGAGCAGGGGAGGGGCAGAGAGAGAGGGAGACACAGAATCCACAGCAGGCTCTGGGCTCTGAGCTGTCAGCACAGAGCCCGACGCGGGGCTTGAACTCACTGGGAGACCATGACCTGAGCAGAAGTCGGACGCTCAACCGAGCCACCCAAGCGCCCCTCGGAGCTTTTACAGATGCATTCTTTAACAACAAAGTGCTATTTAAACTCTTGAACCACCAGTGCAAAAGAGTTATTAGTGTTCCTAAAACTTACAAGCAAGTCCTTTAAAAACAAGCAAACCAAAATGCCATCTGATGAGAAGGTGATCGTTCTAACAACCCCCACCCTCCAGCCCAAATGAGGGGAAACCCATCAAACCAATCACAGAATCTAGGCTTCGGGTTTTCTTTGGATTTTAAAGTAATCTTTATACCCAACGTGGGGCTTGAACCTCAGTCCAGAGATCAAGAGTTGCACGCTCTATGGACTGAGCCAGTCACACCCCTCTCCAGGCCTGGTTTGAAGCAAGAAAGATGACAGCGATTTCTATTCTCAAAGGAAAGGCTGTCGGGCACCAAAAGATTAACAAATAAAAGTACATTTATTGGGGCGCCTGGCTGGCTCAGTAGGGGGACTCCTGAATTCATGGTCGTGAGTTTGAGCCCCATGTTGGGTGGAGAGATAACTTTAAAAAAACCTCAAGGGGCGCCTGGGTGGCTCAGTCGGTTAAGCGTTAAGCCTCCGACTTCAGCTCAGGTCACAATCTCGCGGTCTGTGAGTTCGAGCCCCGCGTCGGGCTCTGGGCTGATGGCTCAGAGCCTGGAGCCTGCTTCTGATTCTGTGTCTCCCTCTCTCTCTGCCCCTCCCCCATTCATGCGCTGTCTCTCTCTGTCTCAAAAATAAATAAACGTTAAAAAAATTTTTTTAAATCTCAAAAAAAAAATACATTTATCTACTTTAAGTTAAATAAAGTATTTAAGGCTTATAACTTAAAAATTGCTGGCCTTTTTCGGTGAGGTGACTATCTCGGAGCGTGCACAGACTGCAGCCGGGGCCTGGGGCTGGCTGGGCTCACTCCTGCAGACAGCCACCTGCCTTAGAGCACGCGTGGTCCAAAAACCGCTGACTCGGTAAAGCCACCTGGGCAGGCTCCAGGTTGAAAAGCCTGTACCCAGAGAAGAGGGCCCTGCCCAGACTGCCCGTGTGCCTCGTTCACACGTGACTAGAACCTGTCCCCGAGCTGGCTGGTCCAGAGCCTGTGGAACAGCGCTCCTCCGGGAGGCCCTGTGCACAAGGGCTCCTCAGAATGAGTTCTCAAGTGAAAAGGGGTTCGGGGGAGGGTGGATCGGAGAAGTCCTAGGGCACGAGTCCTGGGGCGTGCTCCCAAGACAGGCTGGGGACGGGCCGTTCCTTTACTAGGGATGGGGCTCCACGGGCTGCCATTGGGGGGGGGGGCAGGGACAAGTGTGGGTTGGAGGGAGGACACATGGGCAGTGCAGAAGTGACGGGAATTGGGCTGAGCCCAAGCTGAGGGGTCTCTCTATCACCAGTGCTGGGAAAGGCCCCCAGACACAGGTATTTGGGGAAGCGCAAAAGACCCACACCCCACGATCTCCACTTCCTCTCCTTCCCATGTCCTGGGAGCCACAAGGATCAGATCATCTCCGTCCTAACATCGTTAGGGTCGCGCGCGTTACGGACAACCGACACTCTGGATTTGTGGCAGGTACATCTAGCTAGAAAGGCTGTCGACACTGAGTTAGAATTCTAGGGAATTCTGATTTTATTTTCATCGGCGCATCAATACAGAACCCTGTTTTCTGTGTGTTTCAGTCGGAAGACACCTTATTTAACATACACTGCTGCACCAGAGACATCATCTGGATGAAGTCTGCCTGATACGCGTATTTTCTCCTGTAAGGCTCAGCACGGCCTTCCTGTGCTCAGGAACTCTACACAGCACTTTGACACAATGCTTGGGGGCCATTTCAACAGAAAGCACAAAAATGCACTTAAATGTGGCACTGAATACACTGTCAAGAGGACACCTGTTTATAGAATGAGCTCAAACAAGAAGGCGGCGTGGGAATGGGCACTTTGTTTTGCCACTCCCCGTGTTGTCTAACGTCCAAGAAAGCACTCTGAGTATCGACTTGGGGGTTACGGATGAATTTCAGTCAGTGGGTGACTTTGTAACTGTGGAATCCACCAACAGTGAACTGTGCTGTTTCCTTAGATAGGAAACGCCACACACCAGGGGAGCTTTATTTGTTGTTTACTGTTGGCACAAGGCCCGGGACAGGGTGGATGCTCAGTAAATATTTGCTGAAGGAAGGGGCAGAGGGAGACATGGTCTGGGGTGGGTCAGAGGAGAGATGAGACACGGAACAGGCAGAGAGGCAGGTGGAGGGGACGGCTCGTGTGTGAGGGTTCCATTCCAGGCCTTTGGGATCCTTGGGGTTTATACTTTATGTTGGAAACTAAAGCCACCGGCAGCTTTATGCACAGAGTCTTCCATCACATTTGCCTCCGGAAGCAGTGGCTGTGGTGGGGGAGGCAGGTGGATGCAGGGAGACGGGTGAGAAGGGTGTCGGGACTGGACACGGGCGACCCAGGAAGGGCAGAGATGGGGGCCGGGAGCGGGGAGAGGGGATGGGTTTGCCTTCTGTGGGGAGTCACCCAAGCTGCCCCTGAGGGCTCAAGGTGATGGCAGGTGGCAGCTGACGCAGGAGGCTGGCGCTCAGGACAGAGGTCTGAACAAGGAAGGGAAATCTGCGTGAGACCTGAAGGCAGGCTTAGGGAGAGTGCTTCGCGGAGCTCCTTGGATAAGACACGGAATTAACTGTCTTAGGGCCCTGGCTTTGACTGTCTTGGTACCAGAAGGGCCTAACTTAATTACATTAGTTTCCTTTTGGGGGGGTGGGGAGAAGAGGGTAGGACTGCGGTGTCACAAACGCTGGCCCAAACGATTACTATTCACTGAAATCCCTGAGCTGTCCACCTAGGCTGTCGTTCAGCCCTAATTCCCCACCCGGTTTCTGTTTCCGTAGTTGCTTATTTAGACTAGTGGTGCTCAACCGGGGCAGGGGCGGGGCGGGGGGGGGGTTCCCAGGGGACATTGGGCATCGTCTGCAAATATTTTCGATGGTCGCGATGGCGGGGGTGCTCCTCACATCGAGTCCCTCAAGCACAGGATGGCCCCACCACAGAGGATCACCGGGCCCCAAACGTCCACAGCGCCGAGGCCGGAAGCGATGTTAGAGGCAGGCACAGGAACTGAAACGTTCTTCGTGCTCATGTTTTACCTCGTTTCCGTCGCTGAGATCTCTGGGTTCTGACTCCATGACACCGTGACGACGCCCCCCCCCCCCCCCCGCCCTCCAGCTTTGATAACTAAACCTTACACATCTTTATCTTTCTAAATGACACAGTAAATGACAGGGCAGAGCGGAGGATGGAACCCAGGAGTGGCCTCCCTCTAGGCTGACCCGCGGTGCTCTAATTAACACCCTTTGGGAACTTTCATCTCGTTAGTTATGAGCCTGGCTGCAGGACGGCTAGCTCAGAATTACCCTGACCCCCCCCCCCCCCCCCAGCACTTCTCATCCTGCCCCAAGAACATCGAGGGGGACCTGCTTAGATGCCTCCTGCTTCCACACCTTCCTCCTCGTCTCCCTGCTCAACCGGGCTACCTATCTGTCATCAGAAGAGGGAAGGAGGTTGATGGGGCCTGACCTCCTCCTAATGATTCACGCTGCCTCTTTAATAAACCCACCCTTTAGACGGGGAGTCGGCTGGTCTGCGGCTGGCAGGCCCTGCGATGCCAGTGTTCCCGCCTCCTTCCCAGATGCCAGCCCTCTGGTGGCGGGCCCCAGGATGTCAAAGGTGGTAGGTATCTGAAGCTGGCTTTTCAGTTTGTGCAAGGCTCCACGGTGTCAGATGCAATGAGCACAGAGGACCCTCGAGACTCAACAAGGAAGGAAACACCCCAATTCAAAAGGCGGCAAAGGACCTGAACAGACGTTTCTCCAAAGAAGATAATATGGATGGCCGACAGTCACCCGAGAAGATGTGCAACAGCACTCATCCTCGGGGACATGCAAATCAGAACCACGACGAGCAGCCACTTCAGAAGCAATAGGACGATTTAATT
The DNA here is from genome assembly GCF_018350155.1 of Leopardus geoffroyi. NCBI lineage: Eukaryota > Metazoa > Chordata > Mammalia > Carnivora > Felidae > Leopardus > Leopardus geoffroyi. The sequence goes on from NC_059331.1 coordinate 6,323,553, forward strand.
TTTTAAAATAGGAAATAACAAGGGACACCTGGGTGGCTCAGTTGGTTAAGTGTCTGACTCTTGATTTCTGCTCAGGTCATGATCTCACGGTTCCTGAGATCGAGCCTTGCGTCGGGCTCTGCGCTGACAGCGTGGAGCCTGCTTGGGATTCTGTCTCCCTCCCTCTCTCCCTCCACCCTCTCACTGAATAAACAAATGAATAAGGTTTAACAAATAAAAAGTAAAATAAAAAGGAAGGCTGTGCCGACAACTGCTACAACGTGGGTGAACCTTGAGGGCATTACGCTCAGTGAGATAAACCCGGCTCGAGGAGACACGTTGTGTCTAACTCCACCTCTGTGAGGTCCCTAGAGAAATCCACCCCTATAGAGACAGAAAGTAGATGGTGGGAGCCAGGGGCTGGGAGCGCGTGTGGGGGTCAGTGTTTAACAGGGACACAGTTCCAGTTCAGGAAGATGAACAGGTTCTGGAGACGGATGGTAGCGCGACGTGAATGTACTGAACTGGACACTGAAAACGGTTAAAATGTTTTGCTGTTGTTTGTTTTTTAAAGGCACAACTAGGGCTGCAGAAGACTCGACTTCCAGCGCGGCTGCTACTCGACCCTCCTGGATGTAGATTTTCTCCCTGGAACCTGGCATTCCCCAAGACAGAAGACAAACCCAAAGCAGCACTTAGGAACTTCTGTCCTCTTTCACTACTGGCGGCTCTCGGCCCGACAGGACCTACTAGCTTCATCAGGAGACTGGCTCCAGTCGGCAGGCGACTCCGCAGCGCTCCCCGGGGGGTCTGGGAGGGGCCCGCCTCTGCCTCTGAGCGCCCCCTCCTCAAAATGCCCTTCGCAATTAACGAGGATGGTTAATGAAAATGCGGGAACAAAAAACCCTCTCCACCGGGTGTTCTGACTCATTCTGATGAACAAGTTTAGCCAGTACACAGGGGCCAGCTGTGTGCAGGTGGGTCTGGAACATTTCACCACGAGAGAACTAGGAAGGATCACTCCTAAAGGATGACTTGGACATGAGCGGGGTGGGGTTGAGGAGGGGCCAATCTGGTCAGACGGACAGAGGGGTCAGGGCTGGAAGGTGACTGCTTAAAGAGAGAACTAGATCTGACAAAGAGTGTGCGAAACCAAGGATGTGGGGAGGATGCCCTGCGCGACTCCCAGCTCCCCTTTGCTCGGTGGAACTTCGGCATCACCCATGGGTGACTGTTCAGACCCTGAAAAGCCATGTGCCACGTGAGTGTTTCTTGTGACCTGGGTCCAAGGCCAGGTGCTGAACTGTAGGGGCCCCAGCAAAACAATGGCTCCCACTCCCCCAGGCCTGGCCAGGAAGGGCAGCCTGGCTTCCTCTTTGGCGTTTTAAAACAATCACGTTAATTCAACGGACTGTACAGAAGTCAACGTGACGTGAGCTGCAAAACATTTCAATGAAAACAAAGGATTTTGAAAAGATTAATTCAGGTGTTGCCACTGCACCTCTGAAATCTTCCAGAAGATTTCTGGATAACTAACATTATTATTAGCTATTTAAAAAAAAAAAAAACACTTTTATTCAGGGGATGAAGAACAAATGTTAGCAGAGGTGGCTGTAAGGAGGGCAGAGGAAATCAAACACTGGACCGGGCCCAGTGGGTTTCTCTTTCACCAGATAAAAAGCATTCTGTTAAAGGCGGAAGGCAGGAAAGAAAAACATGCAAATACCATGCCAGAAAAAACCTGTTTGCTTTCAACGGCTTGGGGAATTATTCAAGGGCACTGCATCTCTGTAAAAAGGACAACAGAAATGGTGTCAGGGGTGTTGAAGGAGTTCCCAGTGCAAACTTGCAGCTGAGAAGATGCCCTGTCCCCTTCACCTGTGTCCCTCACCAAATGTACAAAATCAGAGTCGCAACCCTAGAGCCAGAATGGTAAAAGTCACGAGTCTTCTGCAGTAGTGGGCAAACTCCAGCCTGAGGGCCAGCCACCTATGTTTGTGAATAAAGTTTTATTGGAACGTAGCCATGCCCATCTTGTCTCCCTGTTGCCCGGGGCTGCTCTCGGGAGTAGCCGAGACAGAGGCTGTGCGGTCGAAAATATTTACTATTGGGCTCTTTAGAGTTAAAGTCTGCTGACCCCCGGTCTACCTTATCTGCTTGGATTGTTCTGGAAGGGAAGGCCTATTCCAACAACCCAGCAGGGCTCACTCACGTGGCATAAGAAGCACCCATTTCTAATCCCTGACACACAGAAGGAAACAGAATAAAGGAAGCAATGAAGCAGATTAACTGCGTGAAATCATTACTGAATTCCAGAGCCCTGAAGCAGCCTATGCTGGTAGCAAACAGGTATGAGGTTGGTTCTGAGCATCTCAAGATCTCCACACTGCTAAGAGCGCCGGCTAGAACTATTAACGTTAAGTCAGCCACCTGCTCGTGTATTAGGAAAATTCCAAAACCTTGCAAAGACCTTCATTAGTATTCCTTTTAGTACTGCAACGGTGTGAGCTTGAATATATTTTAATGTATTTCATGTCTCAAGGTCGGGAAGAAAGCAATCGCACATACTTATGTCAGCCAGGTGCAGGGCCAGGCAGAGGGAACTGTTTTTTCCTCTCCAAATTGACAAGGTGGTTTTTGAACGCATGGGGAAAGATGAGGGTATATGGAGACAGGCACACAAGCAAACAGTGGACACACCGTAGTCTCAGGCACCTGTTTATGCCGTATAGCAAATGATATTCACAGGAGATTCAGATTTGGAAGCTTTTCAAGCAAGAAACTAGCTCCCCTTAAGATCTCCCATTTCCTCTCTTCACTTACTGGGTTCCCAAAAGTGGGCCGAAGTTCAACGCTTACCTTTCACTTTACGATACCTGAAGTTACCGTGTTGTAAAGAATCTAAGACATGAGTACCTGTAGCTCTCATTTACGAGTCACTAGAAATAGGAGGCCCTGTGGTGGGGTGAATACGGTCCCCTCAAAATGCATGGCCACCCAGAACCTCACAGAACGTGCTCTCCTTTGGAAAGAGGGTCTTTGCAAATGTAATTAACTTAAGGATCTCGAGATGGCATCAGCCCGGATTAAGGGTGGACCCTACATCCAAAGACTGGAGTCTGTACAAGGCAAAGAGGGAGATTTGGATGCAGAGGGAGACACAGACACAGAAACACACACAGAGGTGAAGGCCAAGTGAATATAAAGGCAGAGACCGGTGTGATGCAGCCATGAGCCAAGGAAGTCTCGCCTGGGCAGCCTTCTAAGACCCTTCCCTAGAGCCTTCAGAGGGAGTGCGGCCTTGCAGACAATTTGACTTCACAGTTTTAGCCCCCAGAACTGTGACAGAATACATTTGTTATTTTAAGCCAGTCAGGTTGTAGCAATCTGTCACAGTGGTCCTAAGAAACTAGTACAGTTCTTAAAAGTCACAGCCATTAATTGTGTCGCCAAGTGCTACACCCTTTGCTGAACATTTTCCTACCGTATGTGTTGGGATCTGAAGGCAGCGTTCTGACACTGAGGATCACGACCCCTTAGCGAGCTGGGGAAACAGCTTCCCGCAAAATACAACAGGAGGGGCGCCTGGGGGGCTCAGTCGGTTGAGCGTCCGGCTTCAGCTCAGGTCATGATCTCATGGTCCATGAGTTCAAGCCCTGCGTTGGGCTCTGTGCTGACAGCTCAGAGTCTACAGCCTGCTTGGGGTTCTGTGTCTCCCTCCCCTGCTCTCTCTTTCCCTCTCAAAAATAAACATTAAAAAAATTTAAAAATAAAAACAAAAAAAAAAACCCATAAAACAACAGAATATGCCAGTTTATCATGACTAACAAAGATGAGTATTTAGTAAAACTTTGGATCCCGTCGTACATGCACATATGTATGTGTGTGTGTGCGCGCTTGCTTACACATGCTTACAAGGTTACAACGTAAAACATTAGTTTTCATTGTGGTCGTGGTCAAAACCAAACACACTATAGAGTCCCAGAAGCCCCTGTCTTTGGGCCCATCTACATGGTGAACCTTCTAGACCAATGGAAAGCTACCTACTTTGGCAAATCTTCAAGGACAAAGTTACTCGGCGTTTGGTTAGTTTTTACCATCTAGAAGGCCATCAGATTTCACTTTACCTCTTGTCTCTGCTTATTTTGACTGTAGATCAGTTGTTCAATTGACTTAAGTATTTATGGGACGGTGTAAGGACGATCCAGATGGGGAGGCGGTGGCCAAGAAGCCCCCAGAGCATGGAGCCAACCACATCACCAGAGACAGGGCAGAAAACACTCCCATCAGGTCAACAGATTAAAAGAGGCCAGTGTCCCTGGGGCAGTCTGTGTACACAGTGGCGTGGCCCGTATCACCCTTCTTCTAATGCTCATGTTGCCACAGATTAAAAAACAGATTCAGGCTACAACGTAGATGAAGCTTAAAAACATTTATATATGAGGGGCGCCTGGGTGGCTCAGTCGGTTGGGCGTTGGGACTTCGGCTCAGGGCATGATCTTGCAGTCTGTGGGTTCGAGCCCCACATCGGGCTCTGGGCTGAGAGCTCAGAGCCTGGGAGGCTGCTTTGGATTCTGTGTCTCCCTGCCTCTCTCTCAAAAATAAACAAACATTAAAGAACACCCCCCGAAAAAAAAACCACATTTATATACGAAACGTCCAGAACAGGCAAATCTAGAGACAGGAAGTAGAGCCGAGGTCGCCAGAGGCTTGGGAAAAGGAAATGCGGAGTGACAGCTAATAGGTACTCGATTTCCTTTTGGGGTGATGAGAATGTTTGGGGTGATGAGTGGTGATGGTTGCACAATTCTGTAAATATACTGAAAACCACTGAATCATCCACATTAAAGGGATGTATGTTACGGTATGTGAATTATAACATCCCCGTTTTCAAAAGCAGCAGCAGAACGGACGACTCTGTGAACAGCAGGGAGGTCCCAGCAAGCAGGGGACCAGAGGGCCTTCCCTGGGATCAGACCTTTGGGAACATTCTAGAAGAGGGAGGTTTTAGCTTCCTGCTAATAAGCCGGGTGGCGCTAATGACACTAGTGAAAGCACTAACTTACAAGATGTGACTTACAATTAACCCTCAAACTTCCAGAGCCGGCCGCGGTGGCTGCCCTCCACTTTTAAAAATTGTTTTTGTTTATTTATGTGTATTTTCTGCACTCTGTTAATGAAGTATATATATTTCTAAGATTAAGAAGGAGGAGGAGGAGGAGGAGGAGGAGGAGGAGGAGAAGGAGGAAAGAGCTAAGTTGTGTTCACTCTTGCCACCCCGGAAGCTGGTACCGAATGAACGGACGAACACACGCAGACACTGCGGAGCCCCTCACGACAGTTCCAACCCTACAAACTAAGGAGGCTGTTAAGCTTCTAGTTTTATAGACAGGGAGCTAAGGATCAGAGTGTTCACGGAGCATCTCTGCTGCCACCCTCCTGCTCTGGGCGCTCACGTGTGTACATGTGAAGTGGAAACCAGAGTGGCCTGAGGGAGGCCTGCAGAACGCTGAGTAAAGCCCGGAGCGCCAGAAACTTCCATAGTGGAAGGAAGTGCTGGAAAGGGCTGGGGGCGGGTCCCGAGTCAAATGAGAAGCTTGGGCTCTCAAGCAACGGAGATGGACACTGGGCGTAGGGGCCCCCCACGGCTGCTGTAGCAAAGGACCAGGAACCCTGGCCTGGCCGAGATCAGCACAAACTATTCCCCGAGGGCGCTGGAGGGCAGAAGGCGGAGGGCGGCCGCCTTCTGGAGGCTCCAGGGGAGAACCCGTTCCCGGCTTCCAGTGGCACCTGCACGACCCGCTTCCCGCCCCTCCTCCATCTGCCAGGGCAGCAGCGAGTCCCTTCCAGCCTCCCTCTGACCCCTGCTTCCACCGTCACACCTCCTTCTCTCACCCCGACCCTCCTGGGTAACCCGGGCTCATCCATCTCCAGATCCGCAGTCACACCTGCAAAGTTCCTTTTGCCACAGAGGGTCACATATTTGCCATCTCGGGGGTGACCCGGGGGCCCTCGTCCTGCCTACCGCGCCTAGGACGTTTTCGGGACATCGGCGTGGGGGGAGAGGTGGGCTATACATCACCTAACAGAGGAGAGACACAGGCGGCCCTCCAGTCCCCCAGGCCACAACTCTCCGCGCAGAACGTACCGCGGGGAGGCTGAGGGCGGCTGATTCCTGCTCGGAGCGGACAGAAAAGCCCCAGAATTCCCAGGGCTTCCACCTCCGGTCCCACGAGCACACTAACCAGACCCCGGCTCTCCGGTCACACTTGATCTCTGATGGGTTTCGCATCACTCAGCTGCCAGGCTGTCTGCCTCTCTCCCTCTTACCTCCAACCTCGAGGAGGGAGTGAGTACTGCCCCGCCCCGCCCCCACTCCGTCTCACAGCAGTGCAGCCTCAGGGCCCCCCGATGCTCATCAAGGCCTACTTTTCTTACCGTCCTTAGACCCTGGAAGCCTTGGGACGCGGTGGATGTGGGGGGGGAGGGGGAAGAGGCTCTGATAGGAGGGCAGGGCACACAGCTTCCCCCTCTCCAGCACAAGATAAACTTGAGAGAGGGCCAGACTGGTCACACCAACAGCACCTACAAGCCTCGGGTGCCCCAGCTGCGCGAGAAGAGTTCCCCTAGCTGATGACCTCAGGGCCCGCTGCCCGCCTGGTCACCTAAATCACACTCCTTCCCACACACCGCCACATGAGCCCTGACACACCCACCTTTGAGCAGATCCAAGTCTGACCTCTTCCCCACTGTCCCTGTTTAGGCCAAGGTCATTTCCCAACGTGCCTCCCTGTCTCCAGCCTTGGCCTCTTCCAAGCTAGCCTCCACCCACTGACAAGCAAGGGCCATAAAGTCCCCCAGGGTAACACCCCAGCCTGTAAAATGCCCATCTCAGTGCTTCCTGGCTAGCACGTCTTTCCCGACTCTGCCTTTCACACATGCCGTCCCCCTCTGTCACTGCTGCTGAGTCTCGGCCTAACCCCCGCCCCTCAGGAGAGAGAGGACTTTCCTGCCCGTTCTGACCCCACATCTCTGCCTCAACCCTCGTCACCACGGATGGCACACAGGACTCAGTGACAGGGAGCGGTCTGTAATCAACTTTAGGAAAGCAAGGATCTATTAGCGTCAACAATCCAACCCAGGCTATTTGTGTTGGAGCGATGTTCCCTTTTTCTCTAGGGTTTTCTGATCCTGCCCCGTTGGGTTTCTAGCCACCTAGTCTCAAACCACTCCTTACAATTCTGTCCCGTGACCATTTCCACTGTGCTTCTAGTTCTCATCCCGTGGCTTTTCCTTTTTCTCTTATGCCACAGCTTTACTGAGATGGAATTCATGTACCACACAACTCACCCTTTTAGAGGGTAAGGCTGGATGGCTGTTAGTATATTCAGTATTGTGTATCTATCGCCACAGTTTTAAATTTTTTTTTTTTCAACGTTTATTTATTTTTGGGACAGAGAGAGACAGAGCATGAACGGGGGAGGGGCAGAGAGAGAGGGAGACACAGAATCGGAAACAGGCTCCAGGCTCCGAGCCATCAGCCCAGAGCCTGACGCGGGGCTCGAACTCACGGTCTCAGGCCGTGAGACCTGGCTGAAGTTGGACGCTTAACCGACTGCACCACCCAGGCGCCCCTCTATCACCACAATTTTAGAACATTCTCATCATCCCCGAAAGGAACCCTGCGCCCCTTGGCTGTCACTCCCGGTGCTCCTCTTTCCGCCCACCCCTACCCCCCCCCCCCCCCCCCCTGCAGCAACCACTGCTCTATCTTTGGTCTCTACGGATTTGCCCATTCTGGATAGTTCACATAAATGGAACCAGAAGACACGCAGCCTTTGGGGACTGGCTTCTTTCCCTCAGCATGCCGTTTTCAAGGCTCATCCGTGTTGTCACCTGTAGCCGAATGTCATTCTTTTGTTGTGGGTGAAAAATATTCCACTGAATGGACAGGTCACATTTCACGTTTCCGTTCATGGGACGGCCATTTGGGTTGGCTGTGGTGAATAACGCTCTTGTGAGTGTGCCCGTTCTGTGCGGGCCTATGTAGTCACCTCCCTTAGGCGCAGATTCCCTAGGGGTGGAATTTGGAGATCATACGGTAACTCTGTGTGACTTTTGGAGGAACTGCTAGACGGTTTTTCCACAGCGGCTGCCCCCTTCTACAGCCCCGTCAACAGTACATAGGAGGGTCTCAATTTTTCCACCTCCCCATCTCTCTTTCATTTCTCTGACGAGAAGCCTCCAAATGGTCACTGCAAAAGATCGCAAGGACCGTCACTGACCATATCCTGGGGTCACGAGCGCCACAGAGCTGACTCCCTCACTGCTTCGTAACCCACCGGTCCACCACTGTTTTTTTGCTCCACAATATGTCCGGTCAGTTACTATCCATTTCAGTCTTGTGTGGGGACCGGTGAGCCCACCGGCCCCTGCTGCGGACGACTTCACGATTTATTATTCTTTCTAAATTCGCTTGTGCTCTGCAAGGTCATCTCGGCAAACTAAGAGTTATCCATAAACAGTGCCTAGTTGTCCTTATGCACAGCAACATGCTGGATTCCAGCCAAGTAATTTGATGTGGTCCTTCCTTCCCTCCGTCCCATGTGGCAATGGAGTCATGGAGCCCCTGCGTAGGCCGCCTCTTTCTTTTGCCTTTCTCTCCTCCTGAAACTCACCCACAAGAATAACCAGATGATAAAACGTTCTGAATTAGATAGTGGTGACAGTTGCACAATTCCGGGAAAGTACTAAGAATCACTGAAGGGGGCACCTGGGCGGGTGGCTCGGTCAGTTAAGCACCCGACTCTGGATTTCTGCTCAGGTCGTGATCTCAAGGTTCACAATTTTGAGCCCCACAACGGGCTCCACGCTGATGGTGCAGAGCTTGCTTGGGATTCTCTCTCTCTCTCTCTCTCTGCCCCTCACCCATGCACTCTCTCTTTCTCTCTCAAAATAAACTTAAAAAAAAAAAAAAACCCACTAAATAGTTTCCCACACATTAAAAGGGGGAATTTTATGGTAGGTGAATTCTATCTCAATAAAGCTGTTACATAAAGAAAAAGGGGGCACCTGGGTGGCTCAGTCAGTTAAGCATCTGACTTTGGCTCAATTCATGATCTCGAGGTTGTGGGAGTTCGAGCCCCGCATCAGGCTCTGTGCTGACAACTCAGAGCCTGGAGCCTGCTTCAGAGTTTGTGTCTCCCTCTCTCTGCCCCTTCCCTGCTCGTGTTATCTCTCTCTCAAAAAATAAATAAACATTAAAAAATTAAAAAAAAAAAAAGTGATAGGAGTTTAAAATGTAACCACACAGGATATGTTAAATCTTTAGAATATTGGTTTCAAGATATGATGTAAATCAGCTGGTGTGTTTGCTACTTTGAACATAACCAACTGCGACTTTATACTCAGTTGAAAACCAAGCAAAAGCAGAGAAGCAAGCCGGCTGAGTTTTACGCTCACGGGCAATTTTAACAACAAACACGAAGCACAGCAGCAGGGGTCCCTCCACTGAGGACATTACTTTAATCACTTTGCTCCCTCCCCCCAACAGTCACATTCCTCCTCCAGAAAATTCCTACGGGCAGCTGCGGGGCTGTGACCGGAATTGTTCTGCACCTGGAGAAAGGGTTTTCAAAACACGGCAGGCAGCTCTCCACCGTTTTCAGGGGAGAAGTGAAACCCAACTAATCAATAACAAAGAAACAAACTATTTGGACTTCATAAAGGTCTCTGAGTTTTAAGTTACTTGAGAGAGCCGAGATGAAAACGTTTTCAAAGTCTTGAAGAAATGGAAACGGGACTTAGGATGAATGAGGAAGAAAGAAGGAGACCTTGACACAAGGATCAGAAATATGCTAAACATGTGGTAGGTAAACACCCAGGGAGGCACAGCTGGTGACCACAGCCCTAGTCCCAGGGGCTGGTGACAAGGGTAATGGCCCTGCGGCCAGCGGTAATTGCTACTGTGTGACAAGAATGAAAATTATAACACAGCTTACACAAGAAACAATGTACATGCCACTTCAGCCTTCAAAGTGAGGGCACTGTAAAGTCAATTTAGGGAAAAAAGAGAGAGAGAGAAAGAAAAGAATCAAAGAATCGCTTTTTCCATTTCTCTGTGCATGCCATCTAAAAATGAAATAAGCTATTCAAACCCCCAAATTATGTTTACAAGGACTGCATTTATTATGCCTTCTGGCACTATGCTCCTATTCCCTTTAGAACAACCTTTTTCTCAAAAGGGCTTGACCCAGAGACTAGCCAACTACTGATAAAGTGTACACTTTGACCCAGTCCAAACAACAACTGAGATGCTCGCGTTTTCCAGGCTCTTTATTATTGTCAACCTCAAAATACAAGTCTGGGGGCATGCACATACACACGGCATAAATAACATTTACTGAGTATTCACTGTAAGCCAGGCACTCTGCTATGCACTTTACCCGTCTTGTCTGGTCGAATCGCTAACCAATACTTATTCCCATTTTAAAGATGGGGAGTCTGAGGCTTAGCAACGTTACGGGGCTAAAACGTGACGGCCCTGGGACCACAGCCCAGATCTGACTTGACACTCAAGCCCACGCTCTTGGCACTTCTCCACACAATTTCAGGGTTAACCATTCACCCAGCCAGATATGCAATGTATCACCTGTAAAATCATCTCCAAATCGCCCGAGGCCATGGGGCTGTTTATGAGGTCCTGGACTGTCTCTTGTCGACAAGAAAAAGGCCCTTTAAGGCTTTTGGCTGGATGGAGTTCCACTCTCCCCAAATGAGGCGAAGGGGGTAGAGCTGTGTCCTTCACTTCCAGGTAAAACTTAAAGAGAACCCCACCCCCCCACCCCCCGCCCACCAAGAAAACTTTTTACGCTCTGCGCCAGCCATCTCTTCTAAGGCTTCCATCCTAACAGAGCAACAGGTAAAAAAGATCGGGGGACGGTAACGACCACAGACCATGCAAAGATCAAGGGCCTCTCGTTCATCCCTGCAAAGAAAGCAGCACCGCAACATCTAAAATTCTTCCATAAGGAACTGAAGGATGATCCAAAGCACACACTCTTGGTATAGTTTTGTTGCCCAGACGCTCTCTAGCTCGGAGGGCGTCCGCTCCACGGAGGGGAGTTCTGCACAGAGGCCTGAAGCACCACAGAGTTGGTCACTGTTTATGCTTATCACTATATCCCCGGTCCCGCCCCGGGCGCTCCAGAACCTGGACCCCGGAGACCTGAGCTGGGGGGGAGGCTGCACCGCCCGAGGGCTGGAGCTCGGATGGCGCCGGCGGGCACCGTCTGCACCTCTGCCTTCGTCAGCTGGAGCCCACATGCACTGAAGGGGCAGCCTGAACGGCAGGACCCGCCCTCCAGCTTGGAAGACTCCAGGGGGGCCCAGCCCGAGGCTGAAGCAGCCCCGGGGGTCCGGCGCCCCAGGCCACCCCCGGGGCTCGACGGCGCGTTCCCGGGGCCCGAGGCCTCCCTCCCGAGCTCCGTTCTCCTCGGGCCCGGCCCGCTGCCCTCACCTGGCCCGGGCCCCGCAGGCCGTTCGCCGCCGCCGCCGCCGCCTCCTCCGCCGCCGCCGCTGCCGCCCGGCCTCCTAGGATCCACCGCAGCCCGCCGCACGGGGCCGGAAGTGGGAAGCCGCGCGGGAGAGCTGCGCACGCGCGTGCCCGCCCCGGGGGGCGGGTCAGAGGGCGTGGCCCCGGAAGGGGGCGTGGCTCGCGCGGACTTTGCTTCAGGCTGAGGCTGGGGCTGCGGGGAGGGTCCTCCGCCGGCACCCCGGGACCGAACAGGGAGGGGGGACCCCGGGACCGAACAGGGAGGGTCCCTGCGGTGAGGGTGAGGGCGATCCTTGTGGGGGCGGGTCAGCGGGGCTGGGGGGATATCTTGAGGGAATCAGGGGTGCCTGGAGCCGGGGATCGGCGGGCGCCGGGGGACGTCGCAGGAGACCGAGAGGCCCAGGGCGAGGAGTCTAAGGACAGGGTACAAGAAATGGACCGAACAGGTCTGTCACCTGCGAAGAAGGGGCAGCGTGGATTGCAGGAAGCTAGACAAGTCTGGGAAAAAGCCATATGGCTCTCAAGTCGTTCCAGACACCCCTACGTGGGTCTGTCCAGATACCCAAAACTCATACTAGACACCCAGGCAGGTGCCATCAGATACTCAAAACATGCTTTCGGGTACCCCAAATAGGTCAGACACCCTACCTAGATCTGTTAGTTACCCCCCCCCAAACGATTCAGAATCTGAAAAACATGCCAAATTACCCCAAAGTACCAGACATCTTCACCCAGGAGCCAACAGACACCCCCAGATAGAAACGTGTCAAAAACCCTACTCAGAAACTTCTAGAGGCTCCCCCCAAACACATACCAGATACCTCTGACACAGATACTGGCAGATACCCCCATACAGGTGTCCACAGAGTCTAAAATACATGCCAGACCCCCCAACACACACAGGTGTTCTTAGACACCAGAAAAAAATGCCAGATGCCTCCCCTCCCCCAGTGTCAGCACTCCCCCGGGCACCATCAGACATCCGGGCTGTGAGGCTGCCCCACCCCTTCCCAGGCCCACCCCTGGTGTGGCAGTGGGGCAGTAACCAGGAGAGGAGCCAAGCACCTCTTTCGCCCAAGGTTCAAGCTGGCCAACCAAGCCGAGATCGTTCCAAGCCAAACCCACTTCAAAACACCCACAATCTGTGGTCGAGAGCCCTCAGTTCAGAAACAGGGTAGCAGAGTCCCCAAGCGACCTGCCTGCAGTTGAAGTCCATTGCATCATGGTCAAGAGAGGGAGCACGTCCAGGAAATTGGAGGCTCCGGAAGCACAGGGACGTGCTTCCTCAGAGGTCAGAAGCCCTGACACAGGTGCTTTTGAGGTCTCAATGGATGTGTAAATGCTCACTCTCAGAGTTCCTATGACTTTGGGACTTTATTCCAAAGGCAATGGGGAGCCATTGACGATTTTAAGCAGGAAAAGTGGCAGGCTCCTTATTTCTATAGCTACCTTGGATATAGAAACCTTCAGGTTGATACAATTCTCCCCTAAACGTAGACACCAACTTTCTCAAGAGCCTGGCAGAAAGGAGAGGTATCTCTTATCTTTCTTGCATGTATCCAACCGCTTTGCATTTATTAAGTCCTTGTCATGGGCCAGGGACTCTGCTGAGAGCTAAGGAGACGTTGGGAACATGAGTCTGTGGCAGTGTTTCTCCGTCTTGGAGCTATTGGCAATTGGGGCTGGATGGTTCTCTGTTGTCGGGGGGTGTTCTGTGTTGGAGGATGTTGAACAGCACCCCTGGCCTGTATCCACTAGGCGCAAGTAGCACCCCAGTTCTGACGACAAAAAAAAAAAAAGGCCTCCAGATATTGCCAATGTCCTCTCGGCTAACAGCAACTGCCCTAAGAGACACTCGGACACGGATACAGTCGCCTAATCCACAATCCAGGCCTCCTGGGGGACGTGGCCGTGGCTTTGGGTTAAAGGGTGAGTAAGAGTTATGCGGCCGAGGGAGTTCCGGGAACAGCACTGAATGAGCAAGGTGCAGGTGGTGTATGTGGGCAAAAGTGGAGAGGTAGGCGGGGTCAGACCACGGGGAACCTCAGAGGTCAAGGCCATTAACAAGACTGTCCGGAATGGTGTTCTGTCAGCGGGGCTGGTCTCTGGGAAAGCATCTCCGCTTTACCCCTGGAGACCTGCCCTCCATAATTACCTGGAGCGTGACTCATTCCCTGTTCTGCGGAACTTCCTGTGGGGCTGTTTCCTCTAAGGGACAGATAGTAACATCTGGCTTTGAATGCCTCCAGCGGTAGGTAGGTTTGTGGCTCGTTTTAAACCTGGGGCGGGGGGCGGGTACTCTCAGCCTGCTGGGAGTGAGTCACGGCCGTTGTGGCCCCACAGGCCTCCTTACACAGGCATGGGGGTATGGTTGGGGGTCTGTGGTTTCGACGCTAGCTTTAACTCGATGATAGAGGGTGATGACGATGGATGCTACGTACCCCTACGTACCAGGCACCATGCTAAGGGCACCCCACGTATTTTCCTTTACACAAACTCGAATCTTCTGTGATCTCAAAGATCTGTCCTGAAAATTGTCTCCAGGAGGCAGACCTTGATTCCCGCCATCCTGAGAGTATGCTGCATTGAGTTACTTGTTGCCAAAGCACAGAGTAGGGAAAGGGAAAAGATAGTCACCTGGCAGGTGGAACCTTAACCAGGGGGTGAAGGTTAATATCCTCAGGGGTGTTCTGTTGATAGCACTTATCCCCTGATAGGAGGAGGCAAGAAGGTTCCTGAGCCTATAACCCTAATCATGAGAAAGCATGGGACACACCCAGATGGGGGACATCGTACTAGAAACCCGGCTGATACTTCTCAAGACCGTGAAGGTCACGAGCAATACAGAAACACTGAGGAAACTCGGGAGACGGGATGACTAAAGATAGTCGGGTCCTGAAACAGAGAGAACCTGAGTGGAAGAAGAAATCTGGTGAAATCTGAGGAAAATCTAGTTCGATGAATAATACTGCCCCCGGGAGCCCGGGTGGCTCAGTTGGTTAAGCGTCCGACTTTGGCTCAGGTCATGATCTCCTGGTTCATGGCTTCAGGCCCCACATCCGGCTCTGTGCTGACAGCTCAGAGCCCGGAGCCTGCTTCCGATTCTGTGTCTCCCTCTCTCTCTGCCCCCTCCCCCACTCATGCTCTGTCTCTCTCTCTTTCAAAAATAAATAAACATTTTTTTTAAAAACTTAAAAACTTACTGCACCAATGTTGGTTCCTAAGTTAGGACAAATGTACTGTGGTCACAGGTGATGCTAACATGGCAGGAATCGGGAGAAGAGTTAGAAAGCGACCCTCTCTGCTCTCTCCACTTTTCTGTGATTCTAAAATTAAAAGTCTAGGGACACCTGGAGGGCTCAGTTGCTTGAGCGTTGGACTGAGGCTCAGGGCATGATCTAGAGGTTCGTGAGTTCGAGCCCCGCATCGGGCTCTCTGCTGTCAGTGCGGAGCCCGCTTCGGATCCTCTGTCCCCCTCTCTGATCCTCCCCCGCTCGCACACACACTCTCTCCCTCTCAAAATAAACGAAGATTTAAAAATTAATAGAAAATTAAACTGAAAGTCCGGGGGGTGGGGAAAGGGGGCTACTCACCCCCTCTGGAGGGGTAGGAGGAGTTAGGTTGTTGTGCAAAATACTGCTAAGAGTTGTATATAGACTCTGCAGAGTGGGGGTGGGGTGGGATGGTCAGCGTCCCTAACCCCCACGTTGTTCAAGCGTCTGCTGTGCAATTCTGGTTGTTCGAACCATCCAGATCGTGGTATTTTGTCAGGCAGCCCTAGCTAACCCACCGCCTGAGTCAGAATTTTGCCAGAGGATTTTTGCAACGACAAAAAGCCGAGGTAACCACAGGGTCCCTGCCCCTAGGGCCCCGGTGCTCTCCAGGGAGCCTCCACTTGGCAGGGGTGAAGTGGGCTGAGGGAGTAACCAGCACAGGAGGCCACGAGAGAGAGGTTTAGAGGCAGTAAAGTTGAGAGACTGGCTGCCATCCGGAGGGTCGGGCGGGGCCGCCGGACTCACCAGAGCTCAGGAAGGGTTTGCCGCACAGGGGACAGCTGGAGTGGCCGACGAACGTCCCCTGGGCCAGCTGGTGCCCATGGATGCATTCCTTCCTCTCTCTAGCATCCTGACCCTTGTCCTTTGGTTGTGCTGGGCTCTTCCCCTGTGGGGGACAGAAGCGAACCTCAGAACGCCCCGCGCATTCGGATCTCCCTGGCGTCACAGGGCTCCAGGGCCAGGGGCAACCTGACAATGTGGAGAAGGTGGACGGGGTACCCACCCCCACCCCGGTCCGGCGCCCCCTGACCTTCTCCTTCTGTCTGGTGACTCTACAGCGGAGGGAGCTCAGTCTGCGTTTCACCCTGGTGCTCCTGTCACTCCGCTCAACCCTTCTGGCGCTGTCTTCGCTCCTAAGGGGCGGAAAGATGAACAGGGAGGGGCGGCAGGCCCAGGTCGCTCCTGGACCCCACGTGGAATTCGTCCCCCGCGGCCCCCTCGTCCTGTTTCGCTTCTTCTGTGGTCCCCGCACTCTCTCCTCCCTCCTCTCAATCACTTATTTACTCAACAAACACAGATGGTTACCAAGTTCCAGGAGATGGGGGTACCGGGTTCACGGAGGGGACTGCGACACGGTCTCAAGCTTGGGGTCCCTCGGCGGGCCCAGGCTGGAAATCTTGGCTCTGTCCATTTCTGCCTCCTCCCCGCTATTCACTCGCGACCCCACCTTCTGATCAGCCTACAAATCCTGCCCATTTTTCCTTTGGGGTATCTCTCAAATCCTGCTCTCTCCCCCCTTACATCCCAGCCCCGGGTCACTGTCACGCCTCTCCTGGATTACCGGCACCCCCTCATTTAATGAATACAGTTGACCCTTGAACAACGCAGAGGTTGGGGCGCCAAGCCCCTGCACAGTCAAAAATCCGTATATAACTTCTGACTCCCCCACAACTTAGCTACTGAAAACGTAAACTGTCAATTAACACATTTTTTACGTGCTATAGGTATCAGGTACTGTGTGCTAACAATAAGGCAAGCTAGAGAAAAGAAGATGTTACTACAAAAATCACAAGGAAGAGGGGCGCCTGGGTGGCTCAGTTGGTTAAGCGTCCGACTCTTGATTTCAGTTCAAGTCATGATCTTGCGGTTCGCGGGTTCGAGCCCTGCGTGGGGCTCTGCGCGGATTCCCTGTCTCCCTCTCTATCTCTGCCCTTCCCCACTCGCTTTCTCTCTCTCTCGAAAATAAATAAACTTTTTTTTTTTCAACGTTTATTTATTTTTGGGACAGAGAGAGACAGAACATGAATGGGGGAGGGGCAGAGAGAGAGGGAGACACAGAATCGGAAACAGGCTCCAGGCTCTGAGCCATCAGCCCAGAGCCCGACGCGGGGCTCGAACTCTCGGACCGCGAGATCGTGACCTGGCTGAAGTCGGACGCTTAACCGACTGCGCCACCCAGGCGCCCCTAAACTTTTTTTTTTAAAAGAAAATCATAAGGAAGAGAAAATACATTTAGGGTCCTGTACAAGTATTTATTGAAAAAAAATCCACGGATAAGTGGACCCGCGCAGTTCAAACCCGTGTTGTTCAAGGATCGACGGTATTTATTGAGTCAGCAGCAAACAAACCCAGCCCCTGCGGAATCTGTCTACTGGAGGGAGATCCACACCTCCAGTCTGCAGCCCCTGCCCTGCCCTGCCCCCAGCCCAGTCTGTGCTCGCCATTACCAATCACCAGAGAGCGGTGCTCCAGAGTCACAGAGGTGATCTGACCCCTGCTGACTTCCCTCACCTTCCCTCTTCCCAGCCCCACCCTGACGCCATTCCTTAGGCCTTTCCGTTCCCCCGGGAAGGCACCCCTTTCTTGCCCCCGTCCTCCTCCCCATGTGTTGGTGAACCCCTACTCTTCCATCGGAAGCCAGCTCAAGCCGTCGCCTCCTCCAGGAAGTCCTCCTCTGCCCTCCAAGGTGTATGAGGCGCCTCCCCAGCCCCTACCTCCATCGTTGCCCTGGCAGTTCCAGTGAGAGGATGGCGGGGGGTGGGGGGGGACCCCACCTCCCGCCCCCAGCTTAGGGTCCTGCACAGAGGGCCACTGGTAGACGTGTGCAAAGCCAGGGCAAGACTCCCACTTGCAAACTTACTCAGACAGGAACTCAAACCAGGTGAGGTTTGAGTGGCCTTCTCCAGGGCTCACTGACAAGCGAGCCCTCTGTCGGGCCCTGCAGGGTCAGAGGGGACAGATGCGTGGGTCTGCAGCCCCTCCTTCCCCAGATGTCCCATCTCCTGCCTCTCCCTCCACCCCCACCTTCCGGTGCCCTGGAGCCACATCCAGGACCCCACCATCCCTCCCACCGTGGGCTCTATCCACGGTCACCGTGACTGGTTTCCCAGCAGAGGGGGGGAGGGTAACACCTCTCGGCCAAACAAAATCGGCACGTCAGGAAGACTTTCTAGCAAATGGCAGTGTCTTGGGAAAGGAGCATGCTTTCTCATTTGTGTACAGGTACCTTCTGGCCTGGGTCCCCCCGCCCCCCCTCATGTCCCCTGTCCTTTCCCACGTGCGTCCCTCCCCCCACCTCTCCCATCCCTGTTTTCTCCCCTATCTCCCCGTCTCGTCCACACCCGTCCCCGCAGGCTTTCTCCCCACACTGTCCTTCACGTCTGGTCTGTCTTCCCAGCCCCGTTCCCTGACGCGTGTCCCCCTTCCCACTCACCCGTGGTACTGTCGAAGTTCCTGAAGCACTTTTTGGACCATCAGCCTGGGGTAGGGGGCGGGGGAAGTGTGTAAAAACAGCGCACCGTCGCCCTGGTTGTAGACACATCCCCCAAGACGCGCTGTGACTGCCCAGCCGGTCCCCAGGTCCCCATCCAGCCCCTGCCCGGGAGGCTCAGCCCCTCCCCTGATGCCACAGTGAGAACCTTTCCGAGGGGCCTGGGTCTCTCCTCTGGGAGAGGGATGGGGTGGGAGAGAAGACCGAGGTCGCGGGGGGCTTGGGAGGGACCCCCGCCTTGGCCCCTTGGCGGTCCCCTGGGGGTCCCCTCCCCACCGCGAGGCAGACACTCACACGTGATCCGGTTCCACGTGGTCCTTTTCCATGCACTCCAGCGCCGGCGGCTCCAGGCCTGGAAGCGGCCCCCACCCCAGGAGGCATAGGTGTCAGGGGGCTCTGGGGCAGGCCGGCCCTGGGTGGACCCCCTCTGACCCATCCCTGCGGAACTGGAGACCGTCCAGAGGGGGCTTGCCACTCGGGGAGGGGAGGCACCAAGGGGGCAGAGATCCAGTGTTGGAAGCACACCCCTGTCCCTCCCTCCCCGCCCCCCCCCCCCGCCCCCACTGTGCTCAGTGAAGCCCCAGGTAGCCCCCCGGAGATATGCTCATTGCTCCCTTCTTACAGAGAAAGCCACAAGGGCTCAGAGATTTCTAGCAAGTGGTAGGTCTTGCCGGTTTGTGAGTTCGAGCCCCGCGTCGGGCTCTGTGCTGCCAGCTCAGAGCCTGGAGCCCGCTTCGGTTTCTGTGTCTCCCTCTCTCTCTGCCCCTCCCTGCCTGTGCTCTGTCTCTCTCTGTCTCTGTCTCTGTCTCTCTCCCCAAAATAAATAAACATTAAAAAAAATAAATTAAAATTAAAAAAACAAAAAAGAAAAGTGGTAGTTTTGGGTTTAGACTTCGGGTCTATCCGACAGCAGAGAGACACAGGCTCTTAGGACAGAGATTCAGAGATAACGAGGGAGACGAAGGAGGGGACAGAGGCAGAGACAGAAGAGCCCTAGGTGAGCGAGGGCATTGAGGTGGTGCGGTCCACTCTGGCTGGAGGCCCAGAAGGATGGGGCAGATGCCGGAGGCCTCTCCCCCTCTGCCCCACCCCCCACAAGGAGTAGGGCCCCAGTTCCTGCCCCTAAGCCCCCTCCACCAGCAGCCCTTTCCCAAACTCTCAGGCCCAACTGGGGTCCCATCCAGGGAGTCCCCCAGCAGAACCCCCCTACCCTTCTTGGTTTGAATGAGGGAACCCCCCCAGGCTGGGCTACCTTGAACAGCAGGAGTGGGCACCTCCAAAGCCGGAGAGATTTCCAGGGAGCTGATCTCATCAAAGGACACGGGAACCGACCGTGACCTCACTCTTTTCTCAGGGCTGTCACATTCCTGTGGGGAATAGGCATCTCGATAAGCCAGGGAGGCAGCCCGGACGGCAGGCCAGCTCCCCAGATGGAGGGTCCCTAGCCCCATCCTCCAGCCGTGGGCGGGGGCTTGCCTTGGCCACCGGGCACAGGGACAGATCCCCGCAGCAGCAGCCCAGGGCTGGAGCCCCGAACTCTGAGCTCCAGATGCAAAGATGCAGAGACATCCCCCCAGCCTCCCAGACCATGGGTTAGACTTGTGACCGAGGATCCCGTACTGTGGACCCCACCCCAATGAAGAACGCTCAGGCCTGGGCTGGAATCTCAGGACTCAGGGACTCCCCGGTTATGGGCGGCCCCATGAACAACCCCGCTGTGACAGGTAAGTCCCACTAGCTGCAGGTAAGGAACCTCTTCCTTCCCACCCGCCGTGCTGGCTCCTGGGTCCCGAGCTGTGGTCCCGAGGGTGGTCATGGGTTGCACCCACCTTGCCTGGGTGCTCTGCTGGGGTCCCACCCCCAGACAGACACTGTTGGGTCCAGGCCTGCAGATCCTCTCCCGGCAAGTTCAGAGCAAGGCTAGCCAGCGTCCGAGGGAGACAGGGCCCCTGGTTCACAGCCGCGGCCTCGAGGCCGAGCCTAGTGGAAGAAGAGAGGAAGGCAGGGCTTCAGTGTGTCTTCTCCACAGGGCTGTTTCCCCAGCTCCACATCCAGGGACTTGGGGGGACCTCTGGGCCATCCTTCCTGGGGGGCAGGGAGGAGTGGTCTGGGTATAGGGAGGTGTTCAGTCTCCCCATATGGGAGGAGAGGTCGGGGGGAGCCTTGCTGGGGACTTTGCAGGTAGGTCCACACCTTTGCACGGAGGACACATCATGTTTACCCAGACCGGATGTCTGTTTGCGGTGACTTGGGAGGGGTTGAGGGAGGCAGGTGCGGGGTGGGCGGGGGGAGCGGTCAAAGCTCCCCTCCACTGTGTGGGGCTGCTGCTGTGTGTGGAGTCGAGCACACGTCTGTGTTCTAATCACGAGTGCATCTGTGGCTTGGTGCATACGTGCGCGACCAGTGGCACGTCACACATTTAGGCTTTTATGTAGGGGCTGGAGCGGGGCGAGCACGGACGCCTGCAGGCGGGTACGCTCGGTGCGCACGGGCCCGTGTGTGCACCTGCCGCGCGAGCCTACGGTCTTCGTCTCGGGGTCGTGGGTGCTTTTTCAGCGGGCACGCGGACTCGTTCGCCCTCACAGGCTGTGTGTGCGGGACGCATGTGTGTCCGGGGAGCGGGTCTTTGGGGCTGCCTCCGACACTGCAGACACCGCCCCGCCCCCTTGCAGATTGCAGGGGCGAGGCCCCGCCCTGTCCTGGGGGCGCGTCGCGGAAGCCTGACCTCTGCCAGCTCTCGGAGCAGCTCCGAGACCTTTCCCAGCTGCGTCTCCGAGGCCCGCCCTGGGACTCTGCCGAGCTGGAGAAGGGCGAATCTCCTCCGGCCTCTTCACTGGGGGGGCCGCTGTCCCTGGCCTCCCCAGGCTGGCTGTGGGAAAAGGCCCCAAGGCCCAGGTCCTGGAGATACTCGCTGCCCTGAAGGGCCCCCAAGTCCAAGCTGAGGTCCTCGGCGCTGTCGCTGAGCTGTCCTAGAAGGCCATCCTCCTGGAGACCCGTGTGGGAGGGGAAGAGGGCGTTGACCGCGGGTGCCAGAGGCCCCTACCCATCACCCCCCCCCCCAGGTGGGGTGGAATGGCCCCCCAGGCGATCTGTCTAACCTGGGCCTTCAGGGCCTCATCCCAAAAAAGGGGCTGGAAGTCGGGACCTCTAGCCCTGACTCCACCTTGCTCGCTGGGTTTCCCTCCCATGGGCTTATAAAAGGGGGTAATAATCTCTGCTCTGCCTCCCCCCCCCCCCCACCACCTTGTTTAACGTCTTCGAATGCAGTTTGTAAAAGGGCAGCACACAGATAAGTCAT
Source organism: Leopardus geoffroyi (assembly GCF_018350155.1). Lineage (NCBI taxonomy): Eukaryota > Metazoa > Chordata > Mammalia > Carnivora > Felidae > Leopardus > Leopardus geoffroyi. The sequence continues at coordinate 6,345,149 of NC_059331.1, forward strand.
CCTTGGCGCTAAGGGCAGAATTTCATGCAGGGCTGGGGCTCCCTGCCTTGTCCCTGAGGTGCTTGGTACATTTCCTCATAGGTCTGTTGGACTCCAAGTGTCCGTCCCAGGCCCAGGCTAGGGTGAAGCAGGCGAAGACCTTGCCTCAGGCACAAAATCAAAGCGGGGAGGGGGCCCCTCAAACTCAGGAATCCAGAAAAATAAGGTTAGTATAATATATATATTTTTAAAGTCAAGAGTCAGGGGTGCCTGGGTGGCTCAGCGTCTGACTTCGGCTCAGGTCATGATCCCTCGGTTCGTGGGTTCGAGCCCCATGTTGGGCTCTGGGCTGACAGCTCGGAGCCTGGAGCCTGCTTGGGATTCTGTGTCTCTCTCTCTCTCTCTCTCTGCCCCTCCTCTGTTCACACTCGGTGTGTGTGTGTGTCTCTCTCAAAAAATAAATACACTTGGGGCGCCTGGGTGGCGCAGTCGGTTGAGCGTCCGACTTCAGCCAGGTCACGATCTCGCGGTCCGTGAGTTCGAGCCCCGCGTCGGGCTCTGGGCTGATGGCTCGGAGCCTGGAGCCTGTTTCCGATTCTGTGTCTCCCTCTCTCTCTCTCTGCCCCTCCCCCGTTCATGCTCTGTCTCTCTCTGTCCCAAAAATAAATAAACGTTGAAAAAAAAAAAATTTAAAAAAAAAAAAATAAATAAATACACAATAAAAATAATAAAAATAAATAAAATGTCAAGAGTCATGCAAAGAGAGTCACGATGAACAGATGATCAAAATGTTAAATCATGACAGTACTGGACCCTGTGCTTGTACGACTCACCTCACTCCCGTCCCCTATTTCTGGCCCTGCTCCCTCAGGATCTGGAGTGCTCCAGCCAACACCTTCCCCTCTCTGACAGGGAGAAGCCCAGGGGGCACATTACAAAAGGCTCCGGGGCCAGCCCCCTCGGCAGCCTCAAGCTGCCACCCACCCACCCGCGAGGCAGCGGCGTGCCAGGCCCCGTGAGACGCAGAAGATACACAGAAGTGGACGACGATGTGCCAGCCTGCAGTGCTCCCAACACAATCATCCCGAACTAAACCTGCATTGTCACTAATGCCACAGCAGCTCCACCAGGGGGCATTGTTGTCCCACTTTCCAGATCAGGAGACTGAGGCTCAGGGAGGAACAAAGACGCGCCCTGGATCACACACAGCCGGACTCAAACTCAGGTCTGTTTGGATCCAAGCCCTCTGCTCTTTCTTACGCTTCTGTCTCCTTGCCCTAGTCCTTTTTCTCTTCTCTCTCTCCTTCCCAATCATTCTATCTGCCATCTTTTCCCCCAGCCAGGGAACTTGCCTTTTCCTCTCCTTGGAAAACCTGTTCTCCTAGCCCACCTACGGTGGGCCTGGCAAACTCCTATTCATCCTTCAAAAGCCAGCTTGGGCATGTCCTCAGGCTGCCTTCCTGACTCCTCAAGGCTACGTAAGACGTCTCTCCCCTGGGCTGTCAGGACCTGTGGCACAGAGACTTTCCTTGTCCAGACTTTTGTTAGGAGTGTCCTCAGACCGGGTTTGGTGGGTAGATGGGTGGATGGGTGGGCTTCTCCCCACTGCCTCCTGCAAAGCCAATGCTGAGCATGGCCCCAGGCATCTATGTGGTCTCAGGCAGCCTGTGAGACACTATCCCAGCTGGTGGCCTGAAGGGGCCACGAGGGAACACAGCCCCCTTCATGGACTCCACACGAGTCCCCCAGGAGGGCGCCCGGCTGGCTCAGTTGGTAAAGCATGTGTCACTTGATCTCGGGGCTGTGAGTTCAAGCCCCAGGTTGGGCGTAGAGATTACTTTAAAATAAATAAATAAATAAATAAACAAACAAATAAATAAAAAGATGGATGGTGATGTTAATAGATGTGCTTAAAAAGAAGAGGTCCCCAAGGATAGTATTGCCACATAAAATACAAGGCACTCAGTTATATTTGAATCTCAGATAAACCCCAAGTATTTTTTTAGGATAAGTATATTCCAAAGCATCGTAATATTTGACACTCAAATCTAACTGGGTGTCCTCTGATTTGGTTTCCTCAGTCTTGCAACCCTAACTCTGGACCATTTGGTCAGGCAGGGCCAGTCCTCTACCAGGAGAGGGAGAGCAGGGGGGCCCCTGCTATTGCCTGGTTTGGGGTATTTTCGGGGAAGCTTCCAATTCAAAATTGGAAATACCTGGAAAGAGGCGCTTTGCAGGGTCTGGCTTTTCCCGCCGACCTCGCCTGCCTGGAGCTCTCCACGGTTTTTACCCCTTCCTCCTTCTTTTTCTTGTGGTAAGGTAGACATGACGTAAAATTTGCCACTGTCATCATTTTTAAGTGTGCAGCTCGGTGGCACTAAGGTACCGGGTAGCTTCTAATCTGCTGCCTGTCTATGAATCTGCCTAGCCTGGGGACCTCAAGTAAGTGGAATCGTACAATATTTGTCCTTTCGTGTCTGGTTTATTTCACTTAGCCTAATGTTTTCAAGTGTATCCGTATTCTAGCCTGTATCAGAATTTCATTCCTTTTTAAGGCTGAATAACATTCTGTTGTCTGGGGCACCTGGGTGGCTCAGTCAGTTAAACATTCAGCTCTTGGTTTCGGCTCAGGTCGTGATCTCACGGTTCGTGAGTTCGAGCCTCGTGTTGGGCCCTGGGCCGACAGTGTGGAGCCTGCTTGGGATTCTCTCTCTCTCTCCCTTTCTCTCTGTCCCTCCCCTGCTGGCATGCACTCTCTCTCTCTCTCAAAATAAATAAATAAACTTAAAAAAAAAAAAGACCCTTCCATTGTCTGGAAGGACAGCCTTGTATGGATATCGGCAAAACCACGTGTTGTGTCCCATTCATCCCGTGATGGACACCCTGTTGTCTCCACCATCCGGCTGTTGTGAGGCACGCTGCTGGGAACACGGGCATGCAGATCTGTTGGAGCCCCTGTCCCTGCTTTTAATTCTTTTGGGAGCGGGAGGTATCCTGGGTTTGACTTCTGGAACACCCTCCATACGGCTCGCACGGCCTCCCTTTTCCTTGAATCTTCCCTTTGGACCCGCTGATCTTTGTCCTCCCCTCCCTGGCCACTCCTTCTCTGCCTCCACTTCCTCCCTCTGTCCTTCATACGCCAGCCTCCCTCTCCCGCTTTTCCCGCTTCTCCCGTCTCTGGCTGCGGCTGGCCCCGGGCGCCCCTCCCCTTCCTGCGACCTCCTCGTGGGTCTCCCTTCTCCCCAAATCACTCAAGTCCCATCCGTGGTGGCTGGACAACCTCTACGGACTCCCATCTCCCCTGCCACTGCCCGAAAGGTTTCCTTGTGTCTCTGGTTTTTCTCCTTCTGTAAACAGAAACATGTCAGGACAGCCTCTTGGCCTGGGCTGGGCCCCCTCCCCCTCCTCTGCATCTGGCCTCCCTCACCGGAGGCAGAAGTGGGATTGTGGCCAGGGCTGGGGGTGGCAGGGGTGATGGGCAGTTGTGGCACAGGCTGTCCTAGCTCCCAGCAGCAGGTACCCTGAGGGAGATGGGGGGGAGGGGGGGTGCCTCATCCTTTGCTTCGAAACCTCTTTCCTCCAACATTGCCCGGGTGAGAAAAGGTGGGAGCCAGCCCAACGGGGGCCTTTCCAGGCATCCGACTGAACAGTGTATGCTGGGCCTGACGCCCCAGAGAGGAGGCGATAAATCCAGGCTCTTGCTCATGGCCCCTGAGGAGCCTGGGCCTCCGGCCACCGGGGGGTGTGGGGGGGATGAGCTCCCCCAGTCAGACTCAGAGGCGAGATGTCCCCGGAATGCCCACTCTGCAGAAGGGCTTACAAGGTGCAGATTTGGATCGTACACGGATAAACTTCAAAATGTGAATAGTTCCTTATCTCGTATCATTAGTAAGCCACGGCCCGCCAGAGCAACTTTAAGCGTGTTGTGTCTCCGGTTCCATTTCACCAGGTAGGAAAGGAGACGGGCATCAAACAAAGTAGCAAATAAATGGCAGGGCAGATGGCTCCTGAGTAGAAAAGCCTTAGTCAAAGGGTTGCCTCCCTGGCATGACTTGTATTAGCTCAGCGTGACCTCGGGCAAGTTCCAGCCCCTCTCGTGGCCTCAGTTTTCTCATCTGTAAAATGGGTGTAATGCTGCCTTCTTGTAGGATTATTTGCTGTGTGGGTACGAGGTGGTGTGGACACATCGCAAACCCTGGATCAGTGGAAGCGATCTTATGTTAGTGGTTGTTTTCCTATTTCGGGACTCAGGGCTCTTCCTCTGGGGGGGGAAGATGGTTGTGTTAGATGCAGTCACACAGTCCATCCCTGCCCTCCCGGAGCTAGTTGGATAGGAGCGCTGGTTTAACCCAGCCATTAGAATCAAGGGTGATAGAATGTTCCAGGAAGCAGGCTGAAGAACTGAGGGGGGCCAGCTGGCCCTGTCTGGAGGGACAGGAATTCTGGATCGGAATTTTACTTAGAAAATCCCCTCGGGGTGCCCGGCTGGCTCAGCAGGTGGAGAGTGTGGGCTCCTGATCTCAGGATTGAGAGTTTGAGCCCCACATGGGGGATGGAGATTACTTGAAAGAAAGAAAGAAAGAAAGAAAGAAAGAAAGAAAGAAAGAAAATCCCCTCTACTTTCTTTTTTTTTTTTTTTTTTAACGTTTATTCATTTTTGAGACAGAAAGAGACAGAGCATGAATGGGGGAAGGTCAGAGAGAGGGAGACACAGAATCTGAAACAGGCTCCGGGTTCTGAGCTGTCAGCACAGAGCCCGACGCGGGGCTCGAACTCACGGACCGCGAGATCGTGACCTGAGCCGAAGTCGGACGCCCAACTGACCGAGCCACCCAGGCGCCCCTCCCCTCTACTTTCAAGTACAAAACCAATGTAATCGTTTGTGTAAACAAACCTATTAAGTCTTCTGCAGACCCCTCTGCCAGGCCAGGGGATGACCAGCTCACCTGGAGTTACTGGGCTGGACATAAGGGAGCTTTTCCAGAGCCAGGCTCGAGGTCTGCTCTAAACATTTAAAGGCTCCCAGAGACCGGAGCCAGAAGGCCCCTGCCCCGATGCCCCGGTCAAGACCACCTCAAAGTGTGTGATCAGCACTGTCAGGTCTGAGTTCACCCCAACCCATCCCTGCACCTACTAATTCTGGTCTCCCTGCCCTTTCCTCCAACAAAAGTATTGAATGCTGTCTCCAGTTGGTATCTCGAGGAGGCTTCTGAGACAGTTGTAGAAGGCTCAAGATGGAGGCGGGCCATTCAGCGGCAAGCCTGATGAGGTCTGTGTTTCCCTGACCAGAGGTGTGAACCCTCAGGGCCCAGCAGGCCCCTCCCAGGACCTCCTTGGAGCAAGCTGAGACCTTGGGAGACAGAGTTAAACGGAATATTTTTGTACCCGATGTTTACAGATGCTGTTGGGAAGTTATCAATAAAAAGACTCTGTTACTAAAAGGGGGGGAAAAAAACCTGGGGCGCCTGGGTGGCTCAGTCGGTTGAGCGTCCGACTTCGGCTCAGGTCATGATCTCACGGTTCGTGGGTTCAGGCCCCACATCAGGCTCTGTGCTGAACACTTGCTCAGAGCCTGGAGCCTGCTTTGGATTCTGTGTCTCCCCCCTCCTCTGCTCTCGCTCTGTCGCTCAAAAATAAATAAAAGTAAAAAAATAAAAATAAAAAAACTGTTAAGTACAACCCAATTAGGAAAATTTAGACAATCTTTAGATACCTTCCAGAGCTCATCCCAAACCAAAAAAAACCCTATACCCAACCACATAAAATAGTGTCCACATGACATGTAAATGATCTCTCGAACTGGTCAAGTTTCACATATTGGTCAAGTTTCATGTATTTTAAAAAGGTCCACATCTTACCAATTAGTAGACAGGAGACTTTCAAGAAGTGTCCTATTAAATGTAAAAAAGAAGGAGAAGAAGAAGAAGAAGAAGAAGAAGAAGAAGAAGAAGAAGAAGAAAAAGAAAGAAAGAAAGAAAGAAAGAAAGAGAAGAAAGAAAGAAAGAAAGAGAAAGAGAGAAAGAAAGAAAGGAAGAAGGAAAGAGAAAGAAAGAGAGAAAGAAAGAAAGAAAGAAAGAAAGAAAGAAAGAAAGAAATCAGGGGGTCTTCCCGGAGGAGGTGATGGTGAAGGAACAAATAAGAGTTGGTGAGGCAGAGGCTGCAGGTGAGGGCATTCCAGGCATCAAAAGAACAGGATGTTCAGAAGCCTGCAGGTTTGAGGGATCCCGCTGCCTTCCAACAACTGGCGTTCCTTCTGTCTGGAGGTGTGGAGGGGGGAGATGGGGCCGGATCAGCTGGCCTCGTAGATCACCTAAGAACTTAATCTCTAAGTTCCAAATAGCGGTGGTAGGGCGTTCAGGCAGGGTGGGGGGGGGGGCCACTGTGGTTTGTCTTCGGAAGGATCGGAAAGATCAAAGATCGTGTGCGAGATGCAGAATTGAGATGGGCCGGGAGGGGGGAGTGGGGAGGGGAAGCCTGGTGGAGTGAGTGGGACCCTGGTGGCCTCCACCGGGGCAGCGGAGAAGAGAGGAGAAACACGGACAGGGGTGCCGGTGCAGCGTTCACGGGGCTCGGGTGAGAGAGCAGGAGGGAAGGGACAGGGAAGTACCTTCCACTGGCCTCCAACTCTGGTGACCAAGTAGATGACAATGACAGGGACACGGGGGAGGGGTCCCCCCATTGCCACCTCATCTGCCCAACTGCCTGCAGCTGACAGTTCCTATGGGAAGAGGTCCAGAGCCCCGAACTACACTTGGGTCCTGCTCCTGTCTTTGTGCACATTGGATCCTTGCTGACCCTTGGGCCGATTCTTGTCTTTTTTTCTAGAGAACGAGAGAGACTGAGAGAGAGAGAGAGAGAGAGAGAGAATCGCAAGCAGGCTCCGTGCCAGCAGCACTAAGCCCGATGCAGGGCTCGAACTCAGGAACCGTGAGAACATGACCTGGGCCGAAGCCAACACTCAGACACTTGGGACACTTAACTGACTGAGCCACCCAGGCTCCCCCACTTGGGCCGATTCTTACCCTGCTGGGCCCTAGTCTCTCCTCCTACAAAATGGAGGGACGGATACACAGGACACCTCGTGTGCTTTGACTGTGATGGACCCTCCTTTAGTGTGGGGGGTGGTGTGAAATGCCACCCAGACCCCCCTTCAGCAAAGACGTGCCAACCCAGATGCCGGGAAGGATGTCAGCAGGTGACTGTCGGCTGTCAGACCCCTTCCAGGAAGCCACACCTCTTCCTGAGCCGCCCACAGGCCACGCCTGATTGATGTGGGGACACAGCAGATGTGTGGTCTGCCCACCTCAGCCTGACTGGGGACCACTCTGCAAGGCTGCTCTGGCCCAGAGCTCCCCGGGGAAGCTTCCTCCTCCTTTTTCTTCCATCTGTCTACCCACCCACCCTTCCTTCCTTCTTCCCATCCGTCCGTCCGCCCGTGTACCCATCCCTCTGTCAGTGCAGAGTCTCCGCATCCCTCCCTCCCTCTCCTTGCCCCAGGAAGGATTCCAGCCCCCTCGTCGCTGGTCAAACGGGACGGTCGCTACCTTGCCAGGTTTTAATGAGAGTTCTCGGAAATAATGCACGCCGAGTGCCTGGTACAAAGCACGCCTAAAAGTGTATGTGCCGCCCCTGCTGTCGTCGGCTCCCGCCCGTCTCAGCCACCAGACACCTGCCTGCTCATCCTCCATGGTGGGAAAGTCTGGGCGCCCGGGCCTCCAGGGGCCGCCGCTGCTCCCGGCCGCTGCTGCTGCTGCTTCAGAGTCAAAGGGCTGGACACATGGCTTGGGCTCAGAACCTGTAGAGAAACGAGGGACGAGGTGTCAGGGCCAAGTGCGACGGGCTGAGGGGAGAGGACTCTTGAGTTCTGCAGCAGCTGCTGCTCTCCCGGGGCCTCGGTTGCCTCATCTATAAGATGGGCGGGTGGAAGGAGATGGTCTCAAAGATCTTGAAGCGACGACGCGTGCGTGCCGTCACCTCCCCATCCTGCCTCCTGAGCCTGTGGCAGACGTTTGTATTCACACGGGAGGCTCTTTCCTGCTGACTGATCATTCAGCCCCTCGGACTCCCACCCCCCTGCCCCCTCCCCCGCCCCGGGACCATTTCTAGCAGCTCCTTAGAGGTCCTCAGAGCGGACTCGTGAGATGAAATTGATTTGTCATACCTGCTCTGGCAAAAAGCCCTCATTCGAGAGAATGGCTCCTTAAGACCGAGCACAAGCGCCCAAGGCCCACATCGGGAGGGTCTCTGATGGGGGGACCCCAGGCTACCCCTGCCTTTGGGTCGTATTTGAAGTTTCAGGGCTTTCTGGTTGCCATGGCAGAGAGGAGAAAACAACGACTTTAGGGTCAACCAGACTGTGTCCTTGCCTGGACTTGCCTCTAATGGTTGCACACCTTTGGGGAAAGTACCTCTTTGAGCCTCAGTTTCCTCACCTGGGAGGTGGGCGTGACAATGCCTGCCTTTCAGAGCTGTGGGGAGGATGCAGGGGCCCTAGTGTGTGGAGCATAGTCCTGGGGCACGTGGCCAGTCTTGGCCACCTTCCTTGCCCTCTAGATCAGGAGGGTGCCCTGCCTTGACGTCGGGTCTTGGGCTGAGCCCCTTGCTGTGGGAAGGGGGGGTGTACCCACTTTTTCTCTCCCCCTGCCCTTTATAATGCAGCCAGCACAGTCCCCCTACCTATTCGAATCCCCGCGGAGGCTCCTGATCGCTCGCAGGAGGAATATTGAGACTCTCAGCCCGGCCACTGATGTCCACCAGGATATTCCTTCTGTGCCTGGTCCCCACCCCTGCGGGACCTGCTGCTTGAGACCCTCCCCTTCCGTTCCTGCTCTGAGGCTGCCTGCCTGAAGACCTCACCCTGTTCCTTCCAGAAATCTCTGTCCGCCCCCGACCTGTGGTGCCTCTCTCATGTGCGTTTCATTTCCTTGCATCGCCTCGACATCGTCCCTGCTCCAACCCCCCTCCAAAGACATCCCTGACTCTGCCAAAACCAGGGAGGAGACCAGCGCGTCCTAAGTGACAGCAATGGCGGTCTCAGGTGGGGCCGAGATGGGGTGGGGAGTGGGAGGTCAGATGCCTTTGGAAAGTGCCGAGTTAGGTCCGCAGCTTGGGTCCCCTGTGGCTGGGTGACCCCATGGACCGTCCTAGTTAATGCTGAGCCAGGATAATTACGAGCCAACATCTGCTGTCATTCTCCAAAGGGTCTAGCTAGGGTGATACGTTTGTGGCCACCTTGCCTGCGACCATTGCTGCTGGCACGGGGGAAGGCTGGTGATGTCCCTAACCCAAATAGGCACCAGTGGACGAATAGATACACAAGAGTGACAGAGGCGCACGGAGCAGTAAGATTCAGCCACTAAAGGGAAGGGAGTTTGGACACTGCTACAACGTGGGGATTGACCTTGAAGACCTTACAAGCGAAGAAGCCAGTCGGCAAAGACCACAGGCCACGCGAGTGCATTAATATACAATGCCTGCAGGGGTGAAATCTGTAGAGAGAGAAGGCAGATGAGTGGTTGCCTAGGGCTTTGGGGGAAATAGAGGGTTATGAGGTGATGGCTGAAAGATATGGTTTCTGTCGGGGTGATGAACGCGTTCTAAAGCTGTCGCAATGGCTGCGTAACACTGCGGATGTAGTTAAAGTTATCGAACTGAACACGTTAGATGGGTAAACCGGCTGGTGTGTGAATTACATCTCAATGAAACTGTTGCTCCCGACATTCCCGGGGCCCCTTGTAGAACTTTGATGGGGCAGGTGCACGCGGGCTGCTGCTCCGTTTCCTTCAAGGTGAATGAGCCTTTGATGCTCCGGGCCTGCCACAGTGTGTGAGGACGTCACTGCTTCCACCACGCCTGTGCTCCCGTCGCCCTCCTGGGCTGACGGAGGGCTTCTGCTCTGCTGTCCTCCTTAAGTCTCGCCTCTCCCGCCTTCCCCACCCTGAAGCCAGGGCCGCATCTATGACTCAGAGAAATGTCGGAATAAAACAAGCAGGCTGTGAGGGAGAAAAACCAGATGTGGGGCGGGGGGGGGGGGTCCGGGAGGCTGATGCGAGTCTGGGAGGGAAGGTGGAGGTGGCCCAAGGGTCAGTCCCACCCCCTGCTCATGCCCAGGGGGCCTCAGGAAAGACTGAAGGGTCTGCCTGCTTCACTGGGCAGGGGCCTCATGGAGGCCTGAGGCCTCGACAGCCTGTAGAGGCCAAAGGCAGAACCTCAGACGTTGGGGTCTGCGATCCACAGGCTGAAAGTGAAAGGCCAGGGATGAGTTTACCTTTTCTATGGAAGCTTCTGAGCCAAGAATAGGCTGGACTTGACTTTGATGACAGACTCAACTCTGATCCTGGTATAAAATGCTGAACCCCAATCTTTGTGTCACAAGCTATAAGTCCTGATGCCAAAGGTCATAGACTGAACTTTGATCCTGGTGTCATAGACTGAGCCCCATCCTGGTGTCATGGACTGAGCCCCCACCCAACATCATAGACTGAGTCCTGATCCTGGTGTCATAGACTGAGCCCCATCCTGGTGTCATGGACTGAGCCCCCACTCAACATCATAGACTGAGTCCTGATCCTGGTGTCACAGACTGAGCCCCATCCTGGTGTCATGGACTGAGCCCCCACCCAACATCATAGACTGAGTCCTGATCCTGGTGTCACAGACTGAGCCCCATCCTGGTGTCATGGACTGAGCCCCCACCCAACATCATAGACTGAGTCCTGATCCTGGTGTCATAGACTGAGCCCCATCCTGGTGTCATGGACTGAGCCCCCACCCAACATCATAGACTGAGTCCTGATCCTGGTGTCATAGACTGAGCCCCATCCTGGTGTCATGGACTGAGCCCCCACCCAACATCATAGACTGAGCCCGATCCTGGTGTCATGGACTGAGCCCCCACCCAACATCATAGACTGAGACCTGATCCTGGTGTCATAGACTGAGCCCCATCCTGGTGTCATGGACTGAGCCCCCACTCAACATCATAGACTGAGCCCCATCCTGGTGTCATGGACTGAGCCCCCACTCAACATCATAGACTGAGTCCTGATCCTGGTGTCATGGACTGAGTTTCCATCCTAGTGCCACAAGCCGAATCCTGACCCTGCTTACAGACTGAGCCTTGACTCTGATGTTGCACACTGAAGTCTGATTTTGATGGCAGATTCTCTTCCCCCAGACTCCAGACATTGTCTCCAGGGGCCTCTGGTCATTGCTGCCTAGTATTCCCATCCATACTCCAACCTCCAGCTGCCACGACCAAAGTCATTGTTTTCTTTCCTCCTCCTATGTCCCTGTGGCAGGGTGACCGTACTATCTTCCCGGTGACCTGGCCAGAAACCTGGAGACCAGCCTTCCCTCCTCACTACCCCTCAGGACACCAAGCCCCGTCAATTTCATCTCCCTGACATTTCCCCACTCTATCATCTTTTCTTTTCTCTGCCATTGTTTGAATTTCAGTCCCCGTTCTCTCCCTGCCCAACCACAATTCTTGTTGGGGTTTTCTCACACAAACAATGGTCAACCACAATTTCTACCCCGCTATTGCACTGTAAGTGGTTTACTTGTTCCCTTCTCTCTTTTTTTAATGTTTATTTTTGAGAGAGAGAGACAGACAGACAGAGAGTGAGTGGGGGAATGGCAGAGAGAGAGGGAGACACAGAATCTGAAGCAGGCTCCAGGCTCTGAGCTGTTAGCACAGAGCCCGACACGGGGCTTGAACCCACAAACCGTGAGATCATGACCTGAGCCGAAGTCAGATGGTTACTCGACTGAGCCACCCAGGTGCCCCATTTACTTGTTCCCTTCTAAGCCAGGAGTTCCATGGGCTATATCTGGTTCAACACCTGATTTTATAAATAAAGTTTTATTAGCACAAGTCACGCCCATTTGTGTATGTATTATCTATGACTGCTTTCATGCTGTAACAGCAGAGTTCAATAGTTGCATCAGAGACCACGTGACCTGCAAAGTCAAAAATATTTACTCTCTGGCACTTCAGAAAAAAAGCTTGCTGACCCCTGCTGCAGCCCATGAGGTTCATGAGGGCAGGTACTATATCTGACCCGCTTTCACATCCCCAAGCCCCAAGTGGTAAAATCTTATGTGTATTGATCAGCTCCTGTATACCTTGCCTAGTGCTAAGCCTATCAGGTAGTTTGCGTTCTTCTATCCTCATAAGCCCTCGAGTGCTCCCTTTACAAAAGAGGAAACTGAGGCTTAGAGAACTTGTCCTAGGTCATACCCTACTGGTAAGAGGCAGAGTTGGATGTGAACCCAGGAATTTCCACCTCCAAGCAGGGGTTTATAACCACCAGGTTATCCTGTGGTAAGCTGATGAAAGTATGGATGAGTGAATAGATGATTGGAAGGGCGGATGGTTGGATGGATGAGTGAATACATTGTTGGATAGGTGGACGGATGGTTACATAGTTGGCTAGCTAGCTGGATGGCTGGATGAATGGAGAGTTGGTTGGCTGGATGGTTGGCTGGGTGGGTGGTTAGATGGTTATATAAATGGATTGATGGATGCTGGGATGCAAGAATGAAATGATCCTTGGCTTCCTGGCTGTTTGGATGGATGGATGGGTAGATGCTTAGATGGGTGAATGGTTAGATGGTAAGATAGGTGGATAGTTATGTGGTTGGATGGATGGATAGATGGATGGATGGCTAGTTGAATGGATGGATGATAAGGTGGATGGACGAATGGGTGGATGGTTAGGTGAATGCATGCATGGATAGATGCATGGTGGCATGAATGGATAGTTGGCTAGCTGGCTGGTTGGGTGGCTGGATACATGCATGCACAAATACATGGATGCATGGGCGGGTAGTTGGGTGGCTGGCTGATTGGATGGATGGATGCTTAGATGGATGGATAGATCATTGGTTAGATGAATGTATGCATGGATGGATGCATAGTTGCATGGATGGATAGTTGGCTAGCTGGCTGGTTGGGTGGATGCATGGATATGTGGATGGATGGATAGTTGGGATAGATGGGGTGGCAGCGTCCAGAGACAGTGAGGCATTCGTTACATTAAGGAAATGGCATTCTGAGGGGATGAGTGGGGGAGGGGGAAGATGTAGCTAGAAGGGGGGCAGGACAGAGTCAGAGAAGCCAGGCGAGAGGGAAACCCAGTTAAGGCACAGAATGTACTCCTTACGGATTCGGTGAGGCAACTTCCCTGCAGGTCCTAACTACCCTTTCCCCAGCCTTGTTTCATTCCCCAAATCCAACCCTATCATTTTCCCAGGAAGTCCCATTAGATGCCCAGATGGCCAGTTACAGAGCTTGAGAGGGGCACACAAAAAAGCCCTCTTCCTATGTATCTCCCTACTCCTCCCAGGGCTAAAGCCTGGAAGGACATTGTTAGGAAAGACTCTACTCCCCAGCACCATGCTTCTCGCTAAGGAGCCTGGATTCAGGTTCCACCATTAGCCCCTGCAGCCCCAGCCATAAAAGGGTGTAAGAGTGACTGCTGGTTTCCTCAGCTCATTCCCCCACCTGCCAGCCTGTGAATCAGTCTCAGTGTGCCTGGGCAGGAAGATGGGGTGGGCGGAGAGGCCAGGAGCGGGTGGAACTTCATAAGGATCTGGGTCCCAGACAGGGACTTTGGGGGTCCATGGTTGATGCACATGTTCTCTGGTATTGCCATCCACTGGTGGATTTAAAAGCCCTCCCCAGACCCTCCGGCTGCCCACACTGGCAGCTTCGTTTACCAGTCAGAACACAGCACAGAGGTAGCTTTGGGATGGAACTGTTACCAGATCCTGGCCCCTCCAGCATGCGCTTGCTATGTGACCTCGAGCAAAAGTCGCTCAGCCTCTCTCAACATCACGAGGGTTCAACAACCGGCGAGCAACTTCTACCTTTCTGGCTATTCTTTTCTCGCATCCCAATCTCCGGGCCTCCCTCTGTCTCCCCGGCCCCAGCCTCCAGGTCCTCTGATACTCCTGTCTCCTTCTTGACCCAAGCAGGGTGCCTGGTACACATTAGGCCCTCAGCCAGTCTGCGGAATGAATGAGCTAATGAATCTTCTCCCTGGCTTCCCCCCTGCATGAACACTCACGGTCACCCTGGACAGGCACTTGGCTCATGCAGGTGACAGTGGAGGCTAAGCAGTGGCCTGGAGTGGGCGAGGGTCGGGCAAAGGTGGGAGGCACGGGACGAAGGATATCCAGGAGGCTCCTATCACACTGTCCCCCACACCCTGTGGCCCCTGATACTGGCTGGTTATCTTCAAGGGAAAACTCATCCTGAGATTTAAGGAGAAGCGTCTTTTTGCCAAAGCGATTCGCCCAGGCCTCGGGGGATATAATACAAAGGGCCTCTCCAGCCCCCACAGAAGTAAACTGAGGCCCCAGGACCCGGGAGGGGACCGCCACCAACCCTTTTCGTGTGTTGTGTTTGAGGGAGATGTCTGCCAGAACCCCTCGGAGTCTCAAACCTCCTCTCTTTGGCTGCCTCCCTAGCTTCCCTCCTGCCATCACCCAGGAGCAAACAGCAGCAGGAACCCCCAGCCAGTCACCAGGGTGCCCCAAGGGAGTTCTGGGGTGGATTCTCGTTCTGCAAATTTACCTCCCGACACAAGGTCCTGGCTGAGCCTGGGGAGACGGTTCCTCTGAAGTGACAAGGACCCCATAAGCCTGTGATGTTCTGTCGGGCCCCGGGGGACTAGGGATCATGGAATTTGGGGCCGGATCAGGCAGAGCCTGTGCCCCAGGCAAAGGAAAGGCTCCAGGCTGTCCAGGGAGCCCTGCTGGGGACGGGGGGACATGCCTGCTGGGCACTGCCCGCCCCCTTACCTCTCTTGAAGGCCCACCGCTTCAGCCACCGCTTGGAGAGGGCTGGCCAGGAGTGGTTGAGCGCTGAGTTAGCCATGGGGGCCCACGCGTGCGAGAGTCGTGGGTGCACAGCAGGGGCTGAAGCAGGAGTTTGGCCGGGAAGCCCTGCCAGGATGGGGCTGCCAGCAAGAGGGGCGGAGACTGCCGCCAGGGGCGGCCAGATGCGTCAGCTGATGGGAGCTTGGGGCCAGGGCAGGGGGGCAGGGGGGCTGGGGGGCCAGGGACTCCAGCCTGGGGGGGGGGGGAAGGCCAAGCCCCGAGCACAAGCCCCCCTCACCCCTCCTCCATCTATAGGCGTCTCACCCTGGCCAGACTAGACATTCCCAGGACGGGCCGAAGAGAACGGCACTGTGAGTGGTGGTGACATTGGGGTCCTCAGAAGACAAGTTTAGACTGGGTCCTGAGGTGAGCTTGGGTGTGTGTGAACGTCTGCGTGTGTGTGTGTGTGTGTGTGTGTGTGTGTGTGTTTAAGTTTTATTTATTTAAGTAATCTGTACACCCCCCGTGGGGCTCGAACCCACGACCCTGAGATCAAAGTCACGCACTCTTCCAGCCGAGCCAGCCAGGCGCCCCTGTGAGTGTGTGTTTGAGGGCAAATCTTGGGTGTCAAGTTGCCCATGTGGGGGTGAATAGGAACATCTGGGTGGTTCTCCCCCCAGCGTTTTGTTTTTTTAACTTTATTTATTTATTTTGAGAGAAAGCACGAGAGAGTGTGAGTCGGGGGGGGGGGGGCGGAGAGAGAGAGAGAGAGAGAGAGAGAGAGAGAGAATCCCAAGCAGGCTCTGTGCCATCAGTGCAGAGCCCGACTCGGGGCTTGAACTCCTGAGCCATGATATCATGACCTGAGCGAAAATCAGGAGTTGGGCACTTAAGCGACTGAGCCCCCCAGGCGCCCTTCCCCCCAGTTTTATTGAGATATAATGGACCCACGGCACCGTGTGCTTTTAAGGCACACAGGATAATGACCGGACTTTCATATACTGTGGAAAGACCACAACACATTTCGCTAACTTCCATCACCTCATTTAGATGCAAAAAAAAAAAAAAAAAAAAAATCTTATTTTTCCTTGTGATGAGAACTCTTAGTTTCTACTCTCTTAGCGACTTTTCCAGCACACCACGCAGCGGCGTTAACGCTGGTCACCACGCTGTGCGCATCACATCCCCAGGACTTACTTATCTTGTCACTGGAAGTTGGTCCCTTTTGAGCCCCTTCTTCCAATTCCTCCCCCCATCCCCACCCCCTGCCTCTGGAAGCCAGAAATCCAATCTCTTTTTCTATGGGTTTGGCTGCCGTTTTCAGAGTCCACGTTTAAGTGAGATCATACAGCATTTGCCTTTCTCTGTCTGACTTATTCACTTAGCATAGTGTCCTCGGAGTCCGTCCATGTTGTCCCAAGTGGCAGGACCTCCTTTTTTTATAGCTGAATATTGTTTTTATTTATTTATTTATTTTTAATTTTTATTTTTTATTTTTGGGACAGAGAGAGACAGAGCATGAACGGGGGAGGGGCAGAGAGAGAGGGAGACACAGAATCGGAAACAGGCTCCAGGCTCTGAGCCATCAGCCCAGAGCCTGACGCGGGGCTCGAACTCACGGACCGCGAGATCGTGACCTGGCTGAAGTCGGACGCTTAACCGACTGCACCACCCAGGCGCCCCTGAATATTGTTTTTTAAAAAATAACCCTGCGATCCGGTGTGTGTGCCTGAAGGCCGGATGGTGTCTGTG
Source organism: Leopardus geoffroyi (assembly GCF_018350155.1). Taxonomy (NCBI): domain Eukaryota; kingdom Metazoa; phylum Chordata; class Mammalia; order Carnivora; family Felidae; genus Leopardus; species Leopardus geoffroyi. The sequence continues at coordinate 6,361,706 of NC_059331.1, forward strand.
GGGTTGGATGTACAAGGCTCACCTGGGACCTGGGGAAATCGGCTTCTGTTACCTGGTCCCTGCCCGGGTTCCTGCGTGTCCGCGCGCGGTTGTGTACGTGTGAGCCGGGTGCGTGGGGTTTGCGTGCGAGGTCAGGTGTGCGGGCTCCGGTCAGCGCGCGTGGCCGTGCCGGTGCTGCCCCCTGGTGGTGGGGCCTCCCTACTGCACCCTCGCTCCCTGCGTCTGAAAAATCCTTTGTTCCCTGCTGACCCCCTCCCCCCCCCCCCCCCCCCCGCTCCCCAGATCCTTTTTGTGACCTCCCAGCCCCAAACCACTGTCACTGGTGAGAGGACCAAGGCTTTCTTCTTTCTGGAGTCCTGGCCCGCTGCCGCCCCCTCAGAGGAAAAGGCTGTCTGTCACTCCTCTCTTCAGTGACCCTCTGTCCCCTCCCTTCCCGAAGGGTTATCTGCACGCCTGCCTTTGCCTCCTGACACCCGCTTGAGCCCACAGCCCTTGTAGTCTTATTTCCACCCCCTCCAGTCTTCTGGATCTCTCTGGGGGCTAACTCCAATGGGAGAGTTTCCAGCCTCACCTTTCCTGACCCCTAATCTTTCTTGAACGCCCCTCCCCCACCCCACGCCCCAAGCTTCTCCTTCCTGTTTGTCCTCCAGTTTCCCTTCTGCCTTGGCCATCTTCCTTTCTCTGTCTGGCCTTTTTTTTTTTTTTTTTTTTTTTTAATTTTATTTTTAAGTTTATTTATTTATTTTGAGAGAGAGAGAGAGAGAGACAGTGCAAGTGGGGGAGAGGCAGAGAGAGAGGGGGAGAGACAGACTCCCAAGCAGGTTCCTCAGGGTCAGCGCAGAACCCGTGAACCGTGAGATCGTGACCTGCGCCTAAGTCGGACACGTAACCGACTGAGCCACCCAGGCGCCCCTCTCTGTCTGACCTTTAAACTCTGCCCTTGGCCATCACGTGCCCTCCTCCCCATCTGCACATCCCTCGGGAGGTCAGCTCTCATAGTGTGAGTAGGTGACCGCACATCTTCCGCTCACGGAAAGATACAAAAACACCCACACTTTGCACAGCAGCACCCAGCGCCCTCCAGCACACGCGGACAGTGGCGGACGCACGCGCACTCAGTTATACGCAGACGGCCAGGCTCGTCCATGGAAACCCGGAGAATGGCCCGCGGAGCCGTGCTGCGGTTTGAATGCCCCGGCTCCCGCCACACACGTTTCCCTGCACGGGCTGCAGACGCCTCTCCGGGCTCCCCGACCTCCGGGGGGTGGGCAGGTGGGAGGACTTTCTGTGGGTGCTGAAGCCCCGCCCCCCCTGAGGGGCCAGCCAGCCTCAGGCGGAGGCCAAGGCCGGGTTTGCCATTTCTGCTTGGCCCTCTCTCACTAGAGCCAAGCCTGCGGAGATGGCAGAGATTGGGGTCCCCCATCAGTCTCTCTCTTTTAGGCGTGACTTAGAAAGTGTCTAGACGCACACCTGTCCGGGCCCCGCTCAGGAAAACAAGGCTCTGGGTCCGGCATGCTGAGCTCCTACTGTGCTTCCTGAGCTCCTACTGTGCGCCGGCACCGTGCTAAGATTCACATGCAAGGCCTGGGACACCCTTTGGCCCGGTGAACAAATAGGGCCAGAGCTGCTTGGTGGTCACACCTCGGTCCTCAGAACATCGGGCGACTGAGCCAGCGGAACACCCTGGGGAATGCACCCCCTGAGCGTGGCATTCAAGGCCTTCCCCTTGTGCCCTCAGCCTAACTCACCAGCTCCGTCCTCCCGGGCCCCAGCTCTCCCCTCCAAGTTCACCCCCTCCCCGTTCTCCTGGGCCACCAGACCCCACGGTGCCTGAAGACTGAAGCCACCTGCGGGCTGGGCGGCCCCGGGGCCGGGCGGAAGCAGGCCTGGGTGTGCCCTGCTCGAACCGCAGCCCTCTTCCCCCCCTCAGCCCCACCCCGGGCGGATGTGAGGCTCCCCAAGGTGGGCCTTGCTGGGAGCCAGGGGGCGCCTCCCGGGGTCAGAGCTCTGACCTGGAGGGCTTCCCGGGAGCGGCGTCCTCCTCCTCCTCAGAGGACCTGGGAAGACTGGGGTGGGCCCAGCTCACGACTGCCATCGGCCTTAAGAGGCAGCGTTTGTTTTGAAAGTCAGACGCCCGAGCCCCAATCTTTGGATGCTGCTTCAGGGAGGTCCGTGGGGGCCCCCGCGATCCGGTTTAGGAAGCAAAGTCCGCCCGGGGTGGGGACTCTGCCCCAGGGAGCACCCTCATTCACCCCCTGTCTGTGTCCCTTAAGCAGGCTTTGGCTACAAGGGGGCTCTATCTTCTCGTCTTGTCGGCTGCACGTGTCATGGACCCCAGGCCCCGGGGGGGGGGTGACCTTTCGGGGACACAGACCTCTGCAGAACAGACAGGCGGGTCAAACGGTCATCCCCGCCCACTCAGGAAGCAGGCTGGCGGGCAGGTGGAGGGAAACAACCTGTGATGTCTCTGCTGCCCCTCAGGACCCTGCCTCCCCCCCGCCCCCGCCCCCGCCACTCTGTCTCTGTTGGTCACCGGTCCCCCAGGCCCCCGTGAAGGTCACTCACCAGAGAGAGGCTTGTCCTCGCTGCCGTGGGTACCCAGCCTGGCTACCAGCTCCTGTGGCCCCCACGACCCATGGCTGAGGCTTCCCGGTGGCCCAGGGGGAGCACTGGCGGGGCCCTCGGGAACCGCGGGGTGACCCAACTCTGCCTCAGCTTCCTCTTTCTCAACCGCCTGCCCGCCTGCCCGGTGCCTCTGTGGACCCCAGCCTTGGGCGGAGGCAGGGGTCTGAGGACAGCCCGGGCCAGGTTCTAGAAGCAGGGAGCCTCCCCGGCCGCACAGCTGGAGCACCCTGAGAAGTGGGGTGGGGAGCGGGGCGGGGAGTCTCAGCAGCCTCGCCCCCACCCCAGCGGCTTCCTGTGGAACCAACTGCCAAAGAGGAAGGGGGTGCCAGGGCCTCACCCGGGCACACGGGTGCACAGAGGTGCACAGGGCACGCGCATCGTGTATGCACAGAGACACGGGTGCTCCGACCCCCAGGGACCCGCGCTGGCTCGTGCGTGGGGAGAGAGGGAGAGAGAGAAGCCCTGGTGTGCATGTAGCATGTGCTGACTCCTGTGGTGTAAATACTCCCCCGTAGCTGATTTCAACACCGACCCAATGCACCGAGCGTCCAGTCGGGAGGAAACGCTCAGACACGGCTCCAGAGTGTCACTGGAGTGGGTACTCGGGCACGAGGTGTCCTCAGAGACACGGGCCCCCTCGCGCATGGGTGTGTAGATACCCGCAGGTCCGGGGAGACTCGGTGGGGGGTGGAGAGAGAGCAGTGCACCTGCAGAGACCCCTGGGCGCACGCAGGGCTCGCCCAGGCTCTTACACGCAGACACCGGGGGGCCCACGGGCACATGCACGGGTGTGACCACAACACGATGAATGGGGACACGCGGGAGCGCCCACCCGGAGGCCGGAGAGGGGCCCGTGAGGAGACCGGCTCCCAGAGCCCCTTGTTATGTGTTCCGGAAGTTTGCGGGCTGCCTGTTAACTGCTGTCATCCTAAAACATTTAATTATATAAACTTGCAGATACAGAAATCATGTTAAGAATGAAAGTACCGACCACTCAAACCCAGTACCGTACCGTGTGCCTGAGGCCACTGGACTGCGCGCTTAGAAATGGTTAAAGTGGGGGCGCCCGGGTGGCCGAAGGCGGCTGAGCGTCCGACTCTTGGTTTTGGCTCTGGTCACGATCTCACAGGTTGTGGGTTCGAGCCCCACACCCGGCTCCGCGCTGACAGCTCGGAGCCTGCTTGGGATTCTCTCTCTCTCTCTCTCTCTCTCTCTCTCTCTCTCCTTGTCTCTCTGACCCTCCGTGCTCACGCGCTCTTCCTCTCTCAAAATAAATACATACATAAATAATTGAAAAAAAGGTTAAAGTGCTAAATTTTACGTCATGTGGGTTTGCCGTAGTAAAATGAAGACATTCAGCCCCTCCCTAATTATCTCGCTTCGTTATTCTTTCATCCGGGGCCTTCGAGGTCGTTTGTGGCGACCGAGCCTCCCTGGGGAAAATGCTGGAGAGTGGCGCCCTTGTGCGCGTCTTTCCAAGCCCGAGCTCGCCATGCTGGCACCTGGAACCGGGCCACAGTGACAAGCGTGGATGCTGCGGGGACCAGCAAACACAGCTTGGTGCTCTCCAGCTGCCGTCAGCCCCTGTCCCGCCCACAGGCTGCACAGATGTGGCTCTGCGGGCGCTCGCACAGGGCGCAACAGGCCCGTGGACCCCCAGAAACGTGAAGCTGCCGGGACACGGCCGGAGAGGGCCACCTGTGGAGACACTCACACACCCGTTGCCAGGTGAGTCCGCCAAAGCCCAAACACACAAACCCCGGCTGGCCCAGGGCCCCGCACCCAGCACGCGACCGTCCGCAGAAACATACAAACATGAGACGCACACAGGACACGAGGAGGCAGGGAAGCACACAGAGTCACGTGCACAACACGTTCTGTCGCCATCGACTGTGTCCTGAACGCAACACGCATTTATTGAGCGCCTACTGTATGCTGGGTCTTTTTGTAGGCGGGGGATTACGGGGGACGAGGCAGGCACAACCCTCTGCTCTGGAGCCCTGGAGGCAGACTGTGAACCAGGAAACAGACACCCCCCACCCGCCCCTGCCCCCCAGGTAATTGCAGATGGCATTGATTGCCGTGGAAGGAAGCAGACATTGTGATGGGACAGAGGGTGGGTGGGGGAGGTGGCTGCAGGAGCCAGGGTGTGTCTGGAAGGCCACCGGAGCTGAGACCTGAGTGCCCAGAAGGGGCCAGGCGTGTAAACGAAGATCTGGGGAAGGACACTCCCCGAGGCAGGAGGCGCAGGGGCAAAGGCTGGGAGGCAGGACTGAGTTTCCTGTGTCGCGAGTGTCTGTGTGGCCAACGTGGGGCCGGAGGGGCCCAGACTGGCAGTGCTCAGACCCCCCCAGACCGTAAGCATGACGGATGGGCATCATCGGAGGGGCAGGGAAGGGAGCTTGGGGACAAGACGGCTCAGAGGGTGCAGGAGCCCCAGAGACCCACACAGACGCCATCACTGGGTGGTCCTAGGAGGGAAGGTGGGTCTACAGTCCTTTGCCTGGAGGGGAGGGGTCTGCTTTCTCTGTCCCTGCCTCGCTTCTTGTCTCCCTGTCGCTCCTGTCTCTTCCCCACCTCCTTGTCTCTCTGTCTCTCTTCTTGTCTCTCTGCGTCTTCTTCTGGGCTTCCCCCCCGCCAGAATTTCAATTCTCTCCGGCCTCTCTCCCTCCCAGCCTCCTTGTCCTGCTCTCTCTGTGTGGTCCAATCGCTAGAGAGAGCTCTCCCCACTCTCAGTGCTCGATCCCTCGCCCCCTGCGCTGGCCACCGTCGTCACCGCCCTCCTCCCACTGCTGAGGTCCCTGGTGGCCTCCTGGACGCTGACCCCTCAGCTGTGTGTCCCTGGCTCTCCTGCCCCTCCACTACCCTGTGTCATCTCCAGGGAGGTCCCCTCTGCTTGCACTACTCTTTTCTGCTGTCTCTGCTGGTAAAATATACACAAAGTAACATTTACTATGGTATCGGCACAAAAACAAGACACAGAGATCAACGGAACAGGGACAGAGAGTCCAGAAACGGACCCACAAATGTGTGGCCGACTCTAACCATCTCGAAGTGCACAGCTCGGTGGCACCGAGCACATTTTCATTCTTTTGCAACCACCCCCACCATCCACCTCCAGAATTTTCTCACCTTCCCAAATTGAGACTCTGTCCCCATGAAACACTAAACTCCCCACCCCCTTCCCAGCCGCTGGTGTCTCGTATTTGACTTTCTGTGTCCCTGAATTTGCCTGGTCTGGGTACCTCGTGAATGGAGTGAAACGCTTCTTGTCCGTGTGTAGCTGGGGTTTTTTTTTTTTTTTCAATTTTTTTTAATGTTTATTTTTGAGAGACAGAGACAGAGTGTGATCGGGTGAGGGGCAGAGAGAGGGGGAGACACAGAATCCAAAACAGGCTCCAGGCTCTGAGCTGTCAGCATGGAGCCCGACGCGGGGCTCGAACCCATGGACTGTGAGATCATGACCTGAGCGAAGTCGGACGCTTAACCAGCTGAGCCACCCAGGTGCCCCTTTTGTAGCTGGTTTATTTCCCGGCCCTCAGGGTTCACCCACGTTGTAGCAAGTGCCAGAATGTCCTTTTTTTTTTTTTTTTTAAGGCTGAATAATACTGCGTTGTGTGGCTGGACCCATTTTGTTTATCCGTTCATCTGTCCGTGGACATTTAGGAGGTTTCCACCTTTTGGCCATCGTGAATAATGATGCTACGAGCATGCGTGTGCAAATATCTGTTTGGATCCCTCAAAGAGATGAATTCCCCAGTTTTAGGCCGGGGGAAATGAACCCGTTCAGCTTTTAGCTTTAGGAGGTGGCTTTCTTCAGACGGTAGCTGCTATCTCTGCAATGACCACCAGAGGAGAGTGCTTCTCCAGGGCTCCTCTGGACAAGCTGGGACCACAGCGAGCCGAAAAAACCCAAACGCCAGGCTGGGAATTCAACACCCACTACCGAAGGGCGGGGCCCCAGCCTGAGCCAGTGAGGGAGGTGGGTCTGGGACACAGGTGGCTGTCTCCCTTTCCTCCTCTCACTTTTGATAGAGACGTGGTTGACTGAGATAGTTCCTGTGCTGCAAGGAAAAAAAAAATCCAGCTGGGCTAGAGAGCAGATGTAAAAAAACAAACAAAAACCTCAAAGTAATAGAAATTGTAGAAGGAACTTATAAGGCAATTTCTACAACTGTGGGTTGAAAAGCTGCTTTTTAGAAAAAAAATTTTTTTAAACTAAGAAAGGAAGCTCAGAAGGCTTAAATAAAAAGACAGAAATATCTGGGGTCCCTGGGTGGCTCAATTGGTTGGTCGTCTGGCTTTGGCACAGGTCATGATCTCGCGGTCTGTGAGTTCGAGCCCCGCGTCTGGCTCTGTGCTGACAGCTCAGAGCCTGGAGCCTGCTCCGGATTCTGTGTCTTTCTCTCTCTCTGCTCCTCCCTTGCTAGTCCTCTGTCTCTCAAAAGCGAATACAATCATTAAAAAAAAAAAAGACAGAAATATCTGATTATATACATAAACACAAATTTAGGGGGAAATGTTATAAACAAAACCAGTGAGTAAAGACCAGTAAGTTGTCTGAGAAGGGTTAGGACCTTCACAAAGAATTTCTACACATGGATAAGAGAAAAGACAAACAACATAAACAGAAAACTGAGGAATCACATGAACAGGTACTTCTCGGAACCAAAAGCCAAAGAGCATACGAAAATATAGTCCTCAGGAACCCAGAGAGTGTGAGTTTCAGTAACAATGAGCTGTTACTTCACACCCAAGAGGGTGTCAACAAAAACAGAAAAGAGTGAGAATGTATGTCTGATTATTATCTTTTTGCAGATGAAATTATAGTGGAAATCAGAAAATTTGTGAAATTCTGTATATTTAATTTATTTATGACTTCCCATATTTTCTAAAGTTGAACTAAACATTTCAAGCTGTTATTATAGGGGCGCCTGGGTGGCTCAGTCAGTTAAGCATCCGACTTCGGTTCAGGTCATGATCTCGCGGTTCGTGAGTTTGAGCCCCGCGTCGGGCTCTGTGCCGACAGTTCAGAGCCTGGACCCTGCTTCGGATTCTGTGTCTCCCTCTCTCCTTGCCCCTCCCCTGCTCACAATCTCTCTCTCTCTCTCTCTCTCTCTCTCAGAAATAAACATCAAAAAATAAAAATTTCAAGCTGTTGTCATAAAGCACATAAAAAAAGTGATAAAAAACATAAAAAAATGATAACACTTACTGCTAGCAGAGATGCAGAGAAAAGAACACTGATGCATATTGTCATATACAGATATTCCTTGACTTACAATGGGGTTACATCCAGGGGTTACACCAACATCGTAAGTTGAAAATATCATAAGTCCAAATGCGTTTAATACACCTAACCTATCGAATATCAAGGCTTGGCTTAGCCTACCTTGAACATACACAGAACACTTCCATTCACCTACCCTCGGGCAAAATCATCTAACACAAACCTATTTTATAATAAGACACTGAATAGCTCATACAATTTATTCTATTTTTTTTCAACGTTTTTTTTTTTTAATTTTTTTAATTTTTTTTTTATTTTTGGGACAGAGAGAGACAGAGCATGAACGGGGGAGGGGCAGAGAGAGAGGGAGACACAGAATCGGAAACCGGCTCCAGGCTCTGAGCCATCAGCCCAGAGCCTGACGCGGGGCTCGAACTCATGGACTGTGAGATCATGACCCAAGCTGGAGTCGGATACTTAACCGACTGAGCCACCCAAGGCGCCCTGGAACCATACAGATTTTTAACCTTCGAGTCTGAACTTCTTCCGCTCAGCATAATGCATTTCGGATTCATCCACGTTGCTCTGTGTCTTTCTTTGAATCACTGTGGAACGTTCCATTATAAGTTATTCCGCTACTGTTTTCCAGTCACCCACTGACGGTCATGTAAGACTGTATCTAGTTGTTGGCGATTACGAACAACACCACTGTAAACATTCGTGGGAACACGAGTTTTTATTTTTCTCGGGAAAATATCCAGAAGCAGATTACTGGGTCCTGTGGGAAGCGTTCCAAGATGGTGTTAAAAATGTACCATTTCTTGAAAAAGAAGAAAGATGAGGCAGAGGGCCGAGTGAACCGCTAGCCCGTGCACCTGCAGAGGCCACACGAGCAGAAATAAGGAAAGCCCGAGGCCCGGGACGCTGGTACAAACTGGTGGGCAGCACGCCCACTCTCTAGCACTTGACTCACAGGATCTAGAACACCCATCGCCACGTGATGGCAAGGACCACCTTTGAGAGACCCACCTGGCTTGTACCAAAACAGTCCCTTTTGGTCCTTTGCCCTGGACCTGCGACTTTCGGGACTAATTCTGTTTGCGTTTGTGGCTGAATGTAACACGTGTCCGATAAACCACCTCCTCTGCTATCTTAGCTAAAGAAAAAAAAAACCCGATGCATTCCCTGCGGCAATGACAGCACTCAGGGCTGTCATTGACACTGTCATTGACACATTTTAGCTATTCTATTTAGTGCAGAGGGGTAACTCATTGTGTTAGGGCCCCTTGATGACATCAGAAACCCCTGCTGATTGCCCCTGGGGCTTATGCTATCCCTGGATGGGGAAAGGCACCTGTGGTGCCCTCGATTGGAATATTCTTCTGGTCCCTTTCAACTGCATAACTGTGTGTGTGCATGTGTGCGTGTGTGTGTGTGTGTGTGTGTGTGTGTGGGTGGGTGGGTATGGGCAGAAAGCCAGGGGGAGTTTATTAATGCCTCTAATCGGTTTGTATTCTCTTTAAAAATTTTTAATGTTTATTTATTTTTCGACATAGAGACAGAGTGTGAGCAGGGGAGGGGCAGAGAGGGAGGGAGATACAGAATCCGAAGCAGGCTCCAGGCTCCGAGCCGTCGGCACAGAGCCCGACACGGGGCTCGAACCCACGAACCGTGAGATCGTGACCTGAGCCGAAGTCGGATGCTTCACCGGCTGAGCCACCCAGGGGCCCCTAATTGGTTTGTATTTTTAAAGCAAAAGAGCACCTACCCACCTTGCCAAAATAGACCTACACGCAGGGAGGAGATAGTATTTATTCTGTCAGGAGAAGGTCCTTAGCTCACCCGGAGACTCAGGATGGCCAGAGAAAACACAGACAACTGCACCTCTTATGTTTTGATTCGCTAATGGTGGGAGTCCGGCGTAGGGACCCTTTGTGGCAACCCCCAAGGACCCGGGGCTGGTTTCCCAAGTTCAGGCAGCAACCAAAGTGCAGGAGGCCGGACCTCCTTCTCCTGCCCACTCCTTGTTGGGGACCTACCTCTTCCCCTGCTGCTGAACCCCCAGAGAACCCACAGGGGATTTCAGAGGCTTGAACAGGAAAACCACATCTTAATATAACCCAAGAAACCAACGTTCTCATAACGAGATGCCCACAGCAGCACGGCCTTGTGTCTTTCCGTATTTCCAATTGTCAAGATGCATCCTGGAGCGGCTCCCGGGGCTGGTTAATCATAAGGGAGGGGTCACCGCTCTCTGAGAACTTCCCAAACAGCTTATTTCTCTCATGAAACCTTCACGGCCGTCCAGGGAAATGGGTTCCATTGGTCCCATTTTGCAGCTGAGGAAGCTGTGGGCTCAGTGAGGTGAGGCTCTGTGTCACGTGGCCCTGCCCCCCTCCCCCTTTCTGTGGTGTGCAGAAACCTTTAGAACGTCTGCCTGGTTAAGGGCATGCCGAAAGGGACAGACCCTGGAAAGCCACTGCAGCCAGGTGCCGATCGTGCACCTCTGTGGCTGGCCCTGCCCGTCTCTGCTAGTGGCCGGGACTTATGTGGTTGGTGGAGTGGACAGCCCCCCCGCCCACCACCGCACCCAAGGGAGACACGTCAGGGGGCACAGGGCCACCCCCAGCAGTTCCTTTCCCACCTTTGCATTCTTCGTGCACTCCAGCCTTCCTGGAAAACACTGAGCCACTGTTGTCCTTCACCAGCGTCTCCCCTCTCTTGGCCCCCAGTCTGGTAGCTTCTTCTTCCAGCCAAAGCTCCCTCTGGGGACTTGCCTGGCGTGGGAAAGGGGGTCATTCTCCGCTGCTGGGTGGGGGCACACAGAGGCTGGAGATGGATGGAGCCAAATGCTGCCTTCTAATGATCAGGATAATCACCAGTGAGAGGTAGTGAGCACCCCGACACCAGGGTCATCCAAGGCTCCTGTTAGGGAGAGTCAGGCTTTTTTTCTTCTTCTTTAAAAAAAATTTTTTTTAACATTTATTTATTTTTGAGAGAGAGAGAGAGAGAGTGCACGTGTGCGTCTGCAAGTGGGGGAGGGGCAGAGAGAGAGGGAGACCCCAGAATCCAAAGCAGGCTCCAGGCTCCGAGCTGTTGGCACAGAGCTCAATGCGGGGCTTGAGCCCATGACCCACGAGATCATGACCTGAGCCAAAGTCGGACGCCCAACTGACTGAGCCACCCAGGTGCCCCGGGGGAGAGTCAGGCTTTTACCTTTAATTAATTTATTTTTTATTTTAAAATTATTTTTTAAAAGTTTAATTATTTTTGAGAATGAGAGAGAGAAAGCGAGCATGAGCAGGGGAGGGGCAGAGAGAGAGGAGGACAGAGGATCTGAAGCGGGATCGGTGCTAACAGCCCAGAGCCCCGATGTGCGGCTTGAACTCACGAACCCCAAGACCGTGACCCGATCTGAAGTCAGATGCTTAACCAATTGAGCCACCCAGGCGCCCAGGCTTTTAACTTTTAGACTCTAATTCTGCCCTGGGCACCACAGAGGTTTCTTTTTTTATTTTTTTTTTAATTTTTTTAAACATTTATTTATTATTTCGAGACAGAGAGACAGAATGTGAGCAGGGGAGGGGCTGAGAGACGGGGAGACACAGAATCCGAAGCCGGCTCCAGGCTCTGAGCTGTCAGCACAGAGCCCGACGTGGGACTCGAACCCACGAAAGCTTGAGATCATGACCTGAGCTGAAGTCGGAGGCTTAATCGATGGAGCCACCCGGGCGCCCCAAGAAGGTTTCTTTTTCAGGCTCTGAGTCTTGTCTTGGCTGAGATCGCAGAAGAGGGCATCAGCTGTGTCCACCCCCCCAGTGTGAGCCATGAAGGGCTGTCGGTAAGTAACCACCCACCCCGTCAGCCAGCCGCGGAACAGCCTGGCACAGCACGCTGCCCCCGCCCGGCACAGTCAGGCGAAACCCGCCCCCTGCACCTGACATCACCTGACATCACCTGCTGTCTGCGGCGCATCTGTTTGGGACCACGCACCGTGGCAGGCGTGGGAAGCCATTGCAGAGCTCGGGTCTCTTGGGAGGCAGACAAAATCGTACGTAGGAAGCGGTGTGGCCTGTGCTCCCTGGGGGGAGCCCGGGTGAACTTGGACTTAGAGTCCAGGAGGGTTTCCAGGAAGTGAGGCTCAGCAGACGCCCGAAAGAAGGGTGAGGCCGGGGCACCCAGAGGCAAGCCCTGGGCTGCAGGGGGGACCGGAAGCGATTCCACGTGTCTGGGGCAAGGAGAGCCAATGGGCGGGGCGCGGGTGGGGGTGGGGAGGGGCCCGAATAAGGAAGCCAGAGATGGAGGCCGGTGTGGATTGGGTTCCAAGACCTGGGTTTAGAAAGAACTTTAGGTTTCGCTCCATGAGGAGCCATGGGAGGCTGTATGGGGGGGGGGGGGGGGTGGCAAGGACTGGGCTTTGTTTCTGGAAGATCTCTCTGGCTGGGCGGGGAGAGAATGGAAACGGGCTGCGCTCCTGGAGGTTGGAAGGCTGGTTAAGGGTCCTGCTGTCATCTGGGCCAGAGGGTGGTGGCCTAGCTCAGGCAGGGGAGGGAGAGCGGTGGGTGGCTTTGAGGGGGACTCGGAAGGAGAACGAGCTTGATTTGGGTCCACACGGGAGGTGGTGAGCGCGAGGATGCCTCCTGGCTCTCGGCCAGGTTCCCTGGTCCACAGGTGCTGGGGGAGGTGCCCTGGGGGGGGAGGGGGGGCTCCAGGGTCAGCACTTGGGACAAGAGGGCCTCAACGTCTGCTCACCTACGGGTGTGACGTCCCTGCCTGCTTCCCGCCGTGTGCCCATTTTCATTTCCTGTGCTCGGAATTTTCCAGCGGCCTCTCGGGTTACCTGGAAGGAAGAGGGCGGGGAAGAAGTCCCCCCACCCCAGCAGCTGGCCCACAAGGCTGCCCCCGGCTGAGGCTCTTCCTTTTCCTCCGGGGGAGCCTGTGTCAGGGCGTCTGGGAACCCCGGAGGAAGGACAGGGTGTCTCGGCCACGGGGGCCTCTCTTCCCATGCCCTCGTGGACTCAGGGGTCACGCAATCCCGGGTCCAGGTGTGGGGGGGGGGGCTGGGTCATCCGGTCACGTGTGCCTGCGTCTGTGTGTTCCTTCATTTATTCTTAGGGCCGCAGGGTGAGAGCTTCAGTGTGAGCTGAACTTGAAGCACCGGCCCCACCTGCCTGCAGCTGGCTCCTTCTCCTTAATCCTCTGCTCCAGCAGCACCTGCTTGGCGGGGGGGGGGGGGGGGGGGGGGGGGGGGGGGGGAGGGGGGGAGGGGGGGGATTCGCCCTCACCCCCGCCGCTCTGCAAACCTCCCGTTTTATTTTCTCTATTGTCCGTACTTTCTTGCTGTTGTCTGAAATCGTTTCTTGGTTCACACACTTGGAGCCTGCATTTGAAAGCAGATTTGGGGACAGTGGGGATTTTTGTCTATTCCTTTGCTGCTAGGCACCTAGTAGGTCCTCAATAAACGTTTGTTGACAGAAGGAGAAAGCCCTGGCCCCCAGAGAGACCACAGGGGACCGAGGGACAAATAATAGGCTGATAATAACAGCAATAATGTCTAACATTTACTCAACCTTTAGGGAATATTAAGGGAACACCGACTGTGCACCTGCGCCATTTGGAACTGGGACTCCAGCAGGGGATGAAGCTCACAGACGTCCCTGTTTGGGGTGGCCTTTTCAAGTGGCAGGGGATCGAAAATAAAAATAAAGACCCGAAGGAGGTAAAGGAGTGAGGTGTGGGCATATTAGGGGGAAGAGCAGTTTGGACAGATGGAACAGCAGGTGCAAAGGTCCTGGGGTAGTACCCTGCCTGGCATGTTGGAGGAGCAGGGAGGAGGCCCCTGTAGCTGGAGCAGAGTGAGTGAGGGGCAGAATGGGAGAGGGCGAGGGCAAGGAGGGGACAGGATGGGGTCCTGCACAATCTCGTGTGCCTTGAGATGAGTTGGGCTTTTACCAGGAGGGAGGTGGGCGCCTGGGATGGCTGTGGGCAGGGGGGAGGGGCCTGACTCCCCTTTGGAGGACACTGGGGGGAGGACAGATGGTAGGGATGCGGGTGGGAGCAGGGGGACCAGGGGAAGGGGCGGGAGATGAGGGGGCTGACCAGATGAGGCAGCGGGAGGAGGGAAGGCGGTTGAATTCGGGGTATATTTTGCAGACCGGGCACGTGGTGAGATTTGAGATTGGGTGGAGTGGGAGACTGGACAGAATGTGTGGCGAGAGAAAGCTTGTGGGTGAGGATGCCCGGAGGGTGTTGGGGAAGATGGAGAAGTGGAGGGGTCGCGGGGGGGGGGGGGGGGGGGAGGGGCGGGTCAGACGCTGGGTGTCACCGCCTGTGTGGGGGAGATGGCTGGAGCCGCAGTTCCAGGGAGGGACCTGGAGGTGCCCCCCGGGGAAGCATCAGCTCCCGTGAGTCCTCCTGGCTTCTTCGCATTACTTTGGGGGTAAACGCCTTGTGGGGAAAGTGTGGGGGGAAGGGAAGGGGGGGTGCAAATGTGTGCGTGTCCCTGAGCTCGAGTGCCGGTGTCTGTGGAGGGCTCACTCTGAGGCCACCTTTTCTGAGTCCCTAGGCCGAGTTTGAGTCCCCACCCCCGCCCCACGCCCCCACGCTGGTGTCCCTCCCCCGCCAGCCTCTTGTCCTCCCTCAGGTCTGTGTCAGCAGCTGGCGGGGTTTGAGGAGCTGGTGTTCCCTCTGGTGTGTGGGGGGGAAAGGCAGAGAGAGAGGCAGAGAGAGTAACCCCCAGACACGGGGCTCGATCTCGCCAACAGCGAGATCATGACCTGAGCCGAAATCAAGAGCTGGACGCTCAACCGACGGAGCCACCCAGGCGCCCCTGGGCTGGCTTTTAGTAGCTCCCGTGGGATCCCCGGAGCCGAGCGCAGAGCCCCCCGCGTACGCGAGGTGCTCCGTAGACATCGGCGGACACGGGGCTAAGTGTGTGCGGCGCTGGGGGCTGGGGATACAGGCGGGAGCACCCGAGGATACCGAAGACAGAAGACGCACAGCCACTGCGTGTGTGGGTCGACCACATCTCCGTGTGCGTCACACGTGTGCTCCCGCGGGCTGAGTGTGGCTGTGAGTGTACCTGCAGCTAAGTGTGCACGTCCACGTGAATCCCCGTGTGCCCTGAGCACACCTCTGCTTGCCGTCCCGCACGGGTACGCCTGTGCACACGTGGCTCTCTGGGTGTGTCTGCCCAGGGGGCACGCGCGCGTGCCTGCAGGGGTGTGTTAGAGCATATCCGTGACTGCGGGATCCCGCGCGTGTCCACGTGTACCCAGGCTTGTCTGTGTGTGTGCTTGCAGGGGTGTATTTGAATGCCTTCTTGCCTGTGTGCTAGAGACGTGCAAACGTGTGCTTGAACACGTGTGTGCAGGTGCCCATATGAATACATGCGTGTCCCCCACCTGCTAATGTACGTACCGCACGGGTGTGTCCAAGGGGGTCCATGCATGGTGCCGAGATGCCTTCAGACCTGGCTAGGCCTGATCCCAGGATCTCCTGACGCCCAGCACTGCTCTATGTCAGACCCAGAGAACAGCTTGGCCCACGGAGACTCCCTTCTCCTCCTAGCCTTGACCCCAGCCCCTCTAGCCTCCCCCCCGTAAGCCAAGTGTGCCTTCAAAGAACCAGGATGCAGTGGAGGAAATTCCTTCTGGCAGCTTCTGGGCCTCTGTCTGGGCCATTCCCAGGGAGGCATCCAGAACTGTCTGGAGTGGCTCCCAGGGACAGGAGCTGGGACCGCGCATGGACAGGGGCTGGGACGGCGTGTGGACAGGGGCTGGGACTACACATGCTGGGTTGTTCGGAGGCTGGTTCTGCCAGCTGGACCCAGCTCCGTGCCTCCTCTGCCAAGTCCAGACACAGAACTGGATGATGAACCTGATCTACTGGCCAGCTGGTGTGTCCCCGGCAGTGCGTCTGGGGGATTATGGCACCAAATTGTCAGCGTGCCTTGAGGGGCACTATCGATCGGGCCCCATTTTCTGAGCTAGAGGGACGCAAAGGGGCAGGACGGACCCCAGGCCTGGGTGACTCTACCCCTGTGGCTCTGAAATGAGGGGCAGTCCCCCCGCCCCCCTGCCAGGGAACATCTGTCAGTGTCTGAAGATATTTTTGTTTGCCACACCAGCCAGGGGGATGCGCTTCTGTTATCCAGTGCGTGGATATCAGCACTACATCCTACAAGGCACAGAAGGCCCCCCGCCCCTCTGCAAAGGAGGCTACGACCCCAAATGTCGACAGAGACGAGGCTGAGAAACTCTTGCGAAGCTTTTTGAGAGCGTCATGGGAAGCAGATAGGATCCTGAAGCATCTGGACGTTTAGAGACATAAAAGTTGTCTCGGGTGCAAAAACACCTGACAGATGCTTCAGAACATCAGAACGGATGACTGGCCGGGAGCCCATGAAAAGCTGCTCAGCGTCGTTTCTCATCGGGAAAACGCAAATCGGGACCACCGCGAGATACCCGACTGCACGCCCGCCAGAATGGCCGAAATGGAAAATTCAAACAATACCTAGTGTTGGCACAATTATGGAGCCACTGGAACTCTCTGCTGTTGCCAGTGGGACGTCAGATGGTCCAGCCATGCTCTGTGAGTCAAACCAGGGCGGGAAGTCGCGTGACCAGCCCAGATTTCAGGCCGGATCTGATCGAGCAGAGGATCGCTTTCCAGGCTCAAGACCAGGGGGCCTGGGGCTCATGGTGCGTCCCACGGGAAGAAGGACCCTACTTCAAATGATTCAGGATTTTCTGTCCCTGGTGGGTGCAAACATCCAGTATAATGTCAGTGGCTTTGGCTTCTTGGGAACCCTGCACTGAGCATAGCTACTGTGTAAAAAAAAGGAGTCCTCAGTCGGTTGGGCGTCCAACTTTGGCTCTGGTCATGATCTCACGGTTCGTGAGTTCGAGCCCCGCGTCGGGCTCTGTGCTGACAGCTGGGAGCCTGGAGCCTGCTTCGGATTCTGTGTCTCCTGCTCTCTCTGCCCCTGCCCCGCCTGTGTTCTGTCTCTCTCTCAAATATAAATAAACATTAAAAAATATTAAAAAAAAAAAAAAAGGAGTCCTTGGCATCTGACAGGGGTTACTTGGTGCTGAATCTCCAGGCCTGTTCCCAGCAGGTGGGTGTGGGTGACGGCAGGGGCGTGTCTGAGGACCCAAGGAGGATGACGCACAGACAGGTCAGGGCCTTCCTGCGCGAGGCCCTGCCGAGGTTCCCACGGCCCACACTTGTACCGCGGCCAGGTCTGAAGGCCAGGGCACATCCGGAAGTTCAGCCTCCGGGGCAGCAAAGGCGCCCCAACCCCCGCTCTTTGCAGCCATCATAACAATTATTACATTTATTGAGCATGGGCCGGGCCCAGGTGCTGAGATGCTACAAATGCCGTTTTATATCCTCCTTCCAAGAAATGGGCTCCTGTCTGCAGCTCACCGCCCTCCCGCCACACGGGCTGTCTTTCTGGTCTTCCGACAGACCGCTCCAACCTCAGGGCCTTTGCACTTGCTGTTACTTCTGCCTGGTGTCTCTTCCCTCTGAGACCTTCACGGTGGGGACCTTCCCATTCTCCAGGCCTTGGATCAAATGTTATCTCCTCTCTGAAGTGGAACCCCCTCCCCCCCCATACCCTCACTATTCCATCCCTTGGCTCCATTTTTTTTTTTTTATTACATTCATGACACTCTTTTGACTTTATTCGTTGTTTCTGTTTCCCCACCTCCTCACTGGCATGGGATGTGATATTTTGCCAAACTTACAGGCAAATAATGCAGCTCATTTGAATTTACAAACTTCTGATACCCAAAAAGGTGAATTTTTCATGGGTCTCTCGGCCTTGTGTTTTTCATATTTCCGATATTGATTTCTAGGATTCCGTTCTTCTTTCCTTCCTTCCTTCCTTCCTTCCTTCCTTCCTATGTATGTATGTATGTATTTTTGAGGGAAAGAGAGAGAGAGCCTGAGCAGGGGAGGGGCAGAGAGAGGGGAGACACAGAATCCGAAGCAGGCTCCAGGCTCTGAGCTGTCAGCACAGAGCCCAACCTGGGGCTCAAACTCATGAACCGTGAGATCATGACCTGAGCCAAAGTTGGATGCTTAACCGACTGAGCTACCCAGGCGCCCCAATTTCTAAGATTTCTTACATAAAAGGTCATCTTTTGTGGGGCACCTGGGTGGCTTAGTTGGTTAAGCATCTGACTCTTGGTTTCAGCTCAGGTCATGATCTCACGGTTTGTGGGTTTGACCCCCTCTGCATTGGCAGTGAGGAGCCTGATTGGGACTCTCTCTCTTCCTCTCTCTCTCTGCCCCTCCCTCACTTGTGCTGTCTCTGTCTCTCTCAAAATAAATAAATAAATTTAAAAATTAAAAAAAAAATAAAAAAAAGTATCCTTTTGCAAATGTGTTTCAAGTATTTTTTAAAGGATTTTTTAAAAAAAAGTTTTTGTTTTTTATTTTGAGAGAGGGAGAGAGAGAGAGCTCTTTTGACTGGGGTATGGGCAGAAAGAGAGAGTGGAGAGAGCATCCCAAGCAGGCTCCCAACTGTCAGAGCCGAGTCTGATGTGGAGCTCGATCTCACAAACTGAGATCATGACCTCAGCCGAAATCAGGAGTCAGACGCTTAACCAACTGAGCCATCCAGGGGCCCCTCAAATATTCTTTTCTAGGTTTTCTTTTCTCTTTTAAGTTAAAAACATTTTTTAAGTCCTATTTACTTAAGTAAAACCTCTACACCCAACGTGGGGCTCGAACTCATGACCCTGAGATCAAGAGTCACACGCTTCCAAACTCCACCGACTCAGCCAGCCTGGCGCTAGCCTGAGCAGGGGAGGGGCAGAGAGAGAGGGAGAGACAGAGAATCCCAAGCAGGCTCTTCACTGTCAGCAGGAGCCCGATATGCGGCTTGATCTCATGAACCATGAGATCACAGCCTGAGCCAAACACAAGAGTCGGATGCTCAACTGACTGAGCCACCCAGGCGCCCCTCTTTTAGCTTTTTAAAAGTGGTTTTTAGACCCTAGAAGTTTAATTTTTTTATCTAGTCAAATGTACCAGTCTTTTCCTTTGTTATTTATGCCATTCGTAAATATTCATCTCATATTTTCTTCTAGTGGTGTTTTACCACGGTGTTTTTACATTTTATTCTTTTGTCCATCTGGAATTTATTTGGTTGTGAGGATTGATGTGCGGGTCAGACTTTTTTTTTTCCCCCCAAACGATTACTCACTTGTCCCAGGTCCGTTTCTTGAATAAGTAGCTGTTTGCATTCTGGTTTGAAGTTGCTCGTTTATAAATACCAAATAATTATCTTTTTTTGGATCTGTGTAAGGATTTTCTGTTCTTTCCTAGAAATCTATCTTTTTTGTTATCTGTACCATAGTGACATCTTCATAATATTCTTCCCACCCAGGAATATCTATTTGTTTAGGTTTTTTTTATCCCTTAAAAATGTAGCGATTTTGAAAAAACAAGTTTAATGATTTGTTCCCGTTAACCCCATATAAACCCATTACGTTTCCTGGTACTTACTGGTCACTTCACATTTATGTTTTTATTTTGTACCCCGTTGCCTTCCTGAATTCTTATTAACGCTAATGGTTTTTTTGGCTAGATTTTCTAGGGTGAATAAGGTTATTTCCTGTAGAGAAATATTAATTGATTTCCTTTTCTCTTGATGCTGAATTTTCCCCCCTTATTTTTTCTTGTTCTACTGTGATGGTTAGGGCATCAGAATACTAATGGCAACATATTCTTTCCTTTAACTGTAACAAGAAAGCTTGTGTTTCCCTATTAAATGTGATGGAGTTGTTGAGATAAAACAATTGCAGTTTAGGAAAGTACTTTATTATTTTTTCATATTTGACAATTAATAGCAACAGCTACCATTGACTGGGTTCTTAATATTTGCTGGGTACTTTTCTAAGCATTTTTCCAGGGATTGTTTCTTTTAATTCCTAACAACAGCTCCTTCTTCAGGAAGAAGCTTCAGCTCAGAAAATTCAAAGAAAATCAGCCAATGGAGGAGTCAGGATTTTAAACACAGGTAATAGATCTCCTGAGCCTGTGAGCGTAACTGAACTCTAGGTCGCCCTCCTAGACCATTAAAACCTCGTTCTGTTACTAACTTGCTACATTTTTACATCAGGGCTGGATCAGGTTTGGGCTGTTTATAGAATGATTGGAAAGTTTTCCATCTATTTTGGAAATTTTTACCTATTTCTTGAACTTTTAAAGGTGGAATAATGATATAGCCTTTGAGATTGACCATTTTTTGGAGGGGTTATTTTTGATAAAACTTTTGTTTTTTTTTTACCATTATTTATTGATTCATTCAGATATTCTACTCTTTCTCGTTAAAAATTTTTTTTAATTTTTTTTAATTTTTTTAACGTTTATTTATTTTTGAGACAGAGAGAGACAGAGCATGAACAGGGGAGGAGCAGAGAGAGAGGGAGACACAGAATCTGAAACAGGCTCCAGGCTCTGAGCTGTCAGCACAGAGCCCGACGCGGGGCTCGAACTCATGGACCGTGAGATCATGACCTGAGCCGAAGTCGGCCGCTTAACCGACCAAGCCACCCAGGCGCCCCCAAATTTTTTTTATTTTTAAGCGATCTCTAACACCCGACATGGGGCTCGAAGTCACAACCCTGAGATCAAGAGTCGTATGCTCTAGGGACTGAGCCATCCAGGTGCCCTGGTGTTTTAATCCTTCTTGAGTTAATATTGGTAACGTATATATCTGTAGGGACCTCAAATTCCATGGAGATTTTCAAATTTTTCAGCATAGTGTTGTATGCCGTATTCTTTTATTGTAAAAAAGCCCCAGTTTGCCTGGGTGGCTCAGTTGGTTAAGCAACCGACTTCGGCTCAGGTCATGATCTCACAGTTTGTGAGTTCGAGCCCCGTGTCGGGCTCTGTGCTGACAGCCTGGAGCCTGCTTTGGATTCTGTGTCTCCCTCTCTCTTTGCTCCTCCCCCACTCACGCTCTGTCTCTCTCCCTCTCTCTGTGTCTCAAAAATAAATAAAAACATTTTTTAAAAAGCCCCAGTAGATCTAGTTTTAGAGAATAGTGCTTGTTTTCTCTCTATTTCTTGGACAAACTGGCTATTCAGTTCCCAAATCCCTTGTGTGTGTGTGTGTGCATGTGTGTTTTCTTGTGTGTGTTCTAATTGATGAAGGTCTTTGAAACTCATTACAAATTCCTTTCTCAGCTTTTGTTGCTTTTTTACTGACCGCTTGAGTTGCATGCTTCAGAAGTTTATTTCTACAGTAGCACAGTAGAGAGAGGTGTTCATGTCATGAAATGTAGGAGGGAGAGGGGTCAGAGGAAGTCAACTTTAAGCTGTGTTTTGATGGATGGACAGAAGTTTTCTAGGTGGAGAAGTCCTTTCCAGTTGAGACAGCGGCCACAGAGGGATGAAACTCCTGTGTTTGCTACAAACGATTATCGGCAGTAATTATTGGCACGGCGCAGTTGAACAAACAAACGGATGAGTGACCTTTGTAGCAATATATTGATCTATTGTATTTATAATGTATTATGATGTAATATATGAATACATTTGTGGGATTGTTTGATTCAACTGTAAGCTCCAGGAGGCTTACAGAGACCACTGTTTTCTGGTGCCAATTCCAGGACCTGGCCCAAAGAGGGCGCTCCAGGGGTGCCTGGGTGGCTCAGTCGGTTAAGCGTCCGACTTCGCTCAGGTCGTGATCTCACGGTTCGTGGGTTCGAGCCCCGCCCTGGGCTCTGTGCTGACGGCTCAGAGCCTGGAGCCTGCCTGGGATTCTGTGTCTGCTTCTCTCTCTGCCCCACCCCAGCTAGCACTCTGTCTCTGTCTCTCTGTCTCTCTCAAAAATAAACATTTAAAATTTTTTTAAAAAAGAGGGGGCTCCATGAATATTTATTGAAGAAACAATAAATTCCCAAGATGCCTGCAGGGACCCGAGCCTTGTTCCAGGGACTGGGGACACAGTAGTGAAGAGAGCCTTTTTTTTTTTTTTTTTAATTTTTTTTCAACGTTTATTTATTTTTGGGACAGAGAGAGACAGAGCATGAACGGGGGAGGGGCAGAGAGAGAGGGAGACACAGAGTCTGAAACAGGCTCCAGGCTCCGAGCCATCAGCCCAGAGCCCGACGCGGGGCTCGAACTCACGGACCGCGAGATCGTGACCTGGCTGAAGTCGGACGCTTAACCGACTGCGCCACCCAGGCGCCCCGAAGAGAGCCTTTCTGATGGGTGGTGCTGAAAGATTTCATTTGGCTGAAACATAGGGAGCCAGAGAGTGTGGTGGGAGGTCAGCAGGGGCCACTATGAGGGGCCTTGCCAGTCCACTGAGCCCTGGACACCAGGTGAACTGTATTGTATTGAAGATAAGAAAAGCCCCAGGGCTGCAGTGCTGAGAATGGACTCTAGGGGGCAGGAGTGGAAGCTGGGAGGTCCGGGAGGAGGCGCCGCGCGGGACACAGGTGGGAGGGGAAGGGTCCGCAGAGCCTGAATGGGACCGGGCAGGTGCGTGTGTCCTAGAACTACTTTGGACTCAAAGGGACCGCATCGCTTTTATCTTCGGTGGCCTTGTTGAGGTGTAAGTGATCGTGGCCGATATTTTCGTTGGAAGCATCTTTGCTGCAAAGATTTCTGCCCCTTGACTAGTTGACCTCGAGGCAATTTTGCCGTAAAATCACAAACAATCGAAAGGGGACGGTGAAAAGGACGTAATGAAACATGAAAAATGAATAACAAAATTAGAAAGACTTTATTGCGAAATACAACATATTGGAATGCATTCCACACGTGCCGTGTAGATTCGTGGGCAAATAAATGAATCAGTTACTCGGGAGAGTAACTGACTTCCTTTTGTGGACGGTACCTAAGGCCTTGTCTCCCAAGTCTTTTGTTCATAGCGTTGTGCACGTACTTGTGGATTCTTCTCTTCATTTGGTGTCCCGCTTTTTCTTTCTTTTCGTGAACATTCCTTCTTTCATTAAGAAAGGTATCCTGGGGCGCCTGGGTGGCGCAGTCGGTTAAGCGTCCGACTTCACCCAGGTCACGATCTCGCTGTCCGTGAGTTCGAGCCCCGCGTCGGGCTCTGGGCTGATGGCTCAGAGCCTGGAGCCTGTTTCTGATTCTGTGTCTCCCTCTCTCTCTGCCCCTCCCCCGTTCATGCTCTGTCTCTCTCTGTCCCAAAAATAAATAAACGTTGAAAAAAAAAATTAAAAAAAAAAAAGTGAAAAAGAAAGGTATCCTGTGCTCAGTCGCCAGAGCATCTGACTGTTGATCTCAGGATCTGGGGTTCGAGTCCCACGTGGGGTGTAGAGATTCCTTAAAAAAAAAAAAAAGAAAAAAAAAGAAATGTATCCGTTTCCAAATACTGTCTGCATATTTGTAACAGATTTTTATTGCCCCGTGAGAGCCTTCTCCACTGTTGTTTGTTTCTGCCATATTTCACACGGCCATCCGTTGGTAGACGTTGCAAAGCTCTGTGGGTTCCAGGGGCTCAACACTGTGCCACTGTATAGACCGTTGTGAGGGCTAAGATTCATACAGTGTGAATATGAGAGTGCCGTGTCAACGGAGAAATGAAACCAAACTGTTAACCAGTTATTTTTTTTAATCTTTTATGGCGAAATTGCCTTATGGCCGATTAGTTAAGTGGCGAAAGTGTTTGCAGTGAAAACGTCCATGGCGAAGACGTTTATGGCAAAAGTACCTAGAACCAAACTGACACCCGATACGTTGCACATATTTAAAGTAAAACGTCTGATGAGTTCTAACGTTTCATACACCTGTAAGACCATCATCGTAATTAAGATCATGCATTATGGTCAACCCCCTAAATTTCGGGGGTGCATGGGTGGCTCAGTGGATTAAGTGTCCGACTTAGGCTCAGGTCATAATCTTGTGGTTTGTAGATTCGAGCCCCTTGTTGGGCTCTGTGCTGACAGCTCAGAGCCTGGAGCCTGCTTCAGATTCTGTCTCTCCTTCTCTCTCTCTCTCTCTGCCCCTCCCCTGCTCATGCTCTGTCTGTCTCTCAAAAATAAATAAAATCATTAAAAAAAATAAACAGAGGGGCGTCTGGGTGGCTCAGTCGGTTAAGCGTCCGACTTTGGCTCAGGTTGTGATCTCGTGGTTCGTGAGTTTGAGCCGCGTGTCGGGCTCTGTGCTGACAGCTCGGAGCCTGGAGCCTGCTTCGGATTCTGTGTTTCCCTCTTTCTCTGCTCCTCCCCTCCTCATGTTCTGTCTCAAAAATAAATAAACATTAAAAAGTTTGTTTTGAAAAAAATAAAAAGAGCATGGTTTTTGGGGGGTAATTTTTACTGTATTTTTTGTACTTAAAATTTTATATAAGTAACATCAGAGTGTAATATCTTTAAAAATACCGTGCTAAAAAAATAACAAAAAATTTACCATCTTAACCATTTCTTTTTTTTTAATTTTTTATTTTTTTTTAATTTTTTTTTCAACGTTTATTTATTTTTGGGACAGAGAGAGAGCATGAACGGGGGAGGGGCAGAGAGAGAGAGGGAGACACAGAATTGGAAACAGGCTCCAGGCTCTGAGCCATCAGCCCAGAGCCCGACGCGGGGCTCGAACTCACGGACCGCGAGATCGTGACCTGGCTGAAGTCGGACGCTTAACCGACTACGCCACCCAGGCGCCCCCATCTTAACCATTTCTAAATGTACACTTCTCAGTGCAACCCAAATCCAGAACCTTCTAATCTTGTAAAACTGGAAGTCTATTCTTTTTAAAGAGTTTTTTTTTTTAATTGTGAAAAATGTTAAGCCTACAGAAAACTGCCTAGTTACTTCTAATTCCGTTACTTTATGTTATTCTCTGTCCAGCATTTGTCCCTCACACAATCTGAAAATTACTTATTTATTTATGTGCTTATGGTCTGTCTTCCTCACTAAAACATAAATTCATGAGAGCGAGGACTGTGCCTGTCTTCATCCTTACTGTGCTCAGTAAATTTTTCTTTTCTAAAATGTTACCAACGTGTAACATTCATTTTGCTCAGAACAGAGGGTGGTGAGGTTGGATTTCATTTTATTTTATTATTTTTTTTATTTTTTTAAATGTTTTTTATTTATTTTTGAAGGAGAGAGAGAGACAGAGCATTAGTGGGGGAGGGTCAGAGAGAGAGGGAGACACAGAATCCAAAGCAGGCTCCAGGCTCTGAGCTGTCAGCACAGAGCCCGATGCGGGGCTTGAACCCACGAACCGTGAGATTATGACCTGAGCCGAAGCCGGGCGCTCAACAGACCGAGCCACCCAGGCGCCCTGAGGTTTCATTTTAAGAGCCATGTATTGCTGATAGGAATATGAACTACCGCAGGCCCTGTGGAAAGCAGTATGGTGGTTTCTCAAAAAATTAAAAACAGAGTTGCCACGTGATGTAGCAATTCCACTCATGGGTACATAGCCAAAGAAACTGAAGGCTGAGGCTTGAAGAGATACTTGCACACCCACGTTCATGGCCATAGTAGTCACGATAGCTGAAAGGCGGAAGCAGCCCGAGCGTCTGTGGACGGATGAATGGATAAAGAAAATGCATTGAGGATAAAGGAATAGCATTGAGCAAACCTGCAAGGCCATTCTGACACCTGCTACAACATGGGTGAAACTTGAAGACCTTATTTATTCTCGGCGAAACAAGCCACTCACAAAAGGACAGATACTGTGGGATTGCAACTCACATGAGGTCCCTACCATCAAATTCATCGAGATAGAATTCATAGATGTGGGGAGCCAGGGGCTGGGGAAGAGGGATGGGGAGTTGGTACTTAATGGGGGACGGAAGTTCAGTTTTGCAAGATGAGAATGTTCTGGAGATGGATGGTTGCACAACAATGAGAATGTACTGAATGCCACCAAGCTGTGCGCTTAAAAAAGGTCAAGATAGGGGCGCCTGGGTGGCTCAGTCGGTTAAGCGTCCGACTTCAACTCAGGTCACGATCTCGCGGTCCGTGAGTTGGAGCCCCGTGTCGGGCTCTGTGCTGACAGCTCAGAGCCTGGAGCCTGCTTCGGATTCTGTGTCTCCCTCTCTCTCTGCCCCTTCCCCACTCATGCTCTGTCTCTCTCTGTCTCAGAAATAAATAAACGTTAAAAAAAATTTTTTTAAAAATGGTCAAGATGGCACATTTTTGTTGTGTGTATTTTGCCACAACACGACTCAACTTATTTTAATTGCTTAATTGGAAAAGAGTAGTACGTATTGTAAACCAAAACAAAAACAACACAAAAATAGAGAATGTGGAAGTCCCCTGTAGTGATTCCAACCACAATAATTACCATTTGTATGGCCTCCCAGAATGTAATAAACACACATACACATCCGTATATATAATTTCTTATATCCTCCAATAAATAAATAATACCCATCTACTTTGCCAAAATGGAATTATACTATGCACAATTTTCTGCAACTTTTTTTTTTGCTATAATAATAGATCATGTTCACCCTTCTAGGTCATTATCTGAAAAACAAGACTTTGCATGCTACTTAAAAGTAGCATGGTGGGGGGCGCCTGGGTGGCTCAGTCGGTTGAACATCCGACTTCGGCTCAAGTCATGATCTCGAGGTCCGTGAGCTCGAGCCGTGCGTCAGGCTCCGTGCTGACAGCTCAGAGCCTGGAGCCTGTTTCCGATTCTGTGTCTCCCTCTCTCTCTGCCCCTCCCCCGTTCATGCTCTGTCTCTCTCTGTCTCAAAAATAAATAAAAACATTAAAAAAATTTTTTTTAAAGTAGCATGGTGGTATAATATTCTATATTCTATAATATTCTATGGAAGTGTTTGGCAAACTTTTTCTTAAAGGGCCAGAGAGTAAATATTTAGCTTTTGTAGATCCAATGGTCTCTGTGCCAAAAAAACTTTATTTACAAAAACCAACCCTTGTTCTACGGCGTGAAAGTTCTTTAGTACTTATTTACTTGGTCCCCTGCAGATGGACAGTGCTGTTTCCTCCCCCTCTTCAAATATTGCAGCAGCAAACATGGGCAGACATTCCTGGGACGGCAGAGACACACGATGGAAGAAGCTGTCTCCGAATCATCCTTCATCAACTCAGAGCGCCCATTTCATGGATGTGGAAACTGAGGTCCAGAGACATCAATGAGTGAGAAGGGACTGGAGCCTTGGCGTTTATCTTGACTATCCTAACTGACCGAATTCCTCACTTGGGATCATTTTATTCCTTTTTTCCCCCTGTGCCATTCAGCACGTTCCCACTTTTCAGCCTAGGAGAGAGAAGGGGGGCCAGGCAGGCTGGGTGTAGGAACCTGCTCAGAATAGAGTCGTTTAATCAGCGCCTGCTTGTTTTGGCCTTGCCTGATGGGTGGGCAGAGGATGTGACTTCAATACTGACCTTGGGTTCTCCTGGGCTGGGACTGGGCACTGAGGTCTCAGACAGAGCGCCATTCCTTGGACCAGTGGTCAGGCCACATAGAACTGTCAGGCTGAGGCTGAGTTCTAAGGATTTTGTTGGCTGTTGATAGCCTGGTGGTGATGGTGGGAGACAATTATTTTTTAGCGGGACTGTTGATGCGTTCCATTTTTCGATGCAATTCACAGAAGGTTCCACTTTCTTTTCTGTTGATGGTCTCAAGAAATAGTCATCGGCTAATCTTTCCTGGACATTTGCTGTATGTTAAGTGCATAGCCTGCCTCGTCTCATTTAATCCGCATTAAATGAATCCACAGACCCAGGAGTCAGATATGAAGTTCTTACAAGGGGCTGTGAGCATCACCTCTTACCTGTCTGAACTTAGCCGCCTCTGGCCCTGCTTCAGCCACACCAGCCTCCTGCCATTCTTCCAACAAGCCAGGCATCATCCTGCCTCAGGACCTTTGCACTGCCCCCTCTTGCTAGAATGCCCTTCCTCTAGATGCCCACATCGCTCCCTCTCTCACTCCTTTCCGATCTCTGCACTGATGTGGCCACATCACAGAGGCTCTCTGGGTCTTCTTATTTAAAAATTTTTTATGTGTATTTATTTTTTGAAAGACAGAGCGTGAGCACAGGACGGGGAGAGAGAGAGAGAGGGACAGACAGACAGACAGACAGAATCCGAAGCAGGCTCCAGGCTCTGAGCTGTCAGCACAGAGCCCGATGTGGGGCTCAGACGCACGAACCGTGAGATCGTGACCTGAGCCAAAGTCCGACGCTTAACGAACTGAGCCATCCAGGCGCCCCTGGATCTTTCTGTTTAAAGTTTCACTCTTTAAACCACCTCCCTGGCAACATCTGTATTCCTGTTTTATTTTTCTCCATGGTGTACATCCCAGCCCAATGGACTTTGTATATGTCAATTACTCATTTTGTTTATTGGGTGTCTCCCTCCACGGCCGCGTGAGAAAAGGAAGTTTTAACCGCTCTGTTCACCTCTGGACCCCCCCCCCCCAACATCGGCACCCGATAGACTCAGTAATGTTTGCAGAATGAAGGTATAAGGTGGGTGCTGTTTTAAAGATGTTTTATTTTTTTTATTTTTATTTTTTTTAATTTTTTTTTTCAACGTTTATTTATTTTTTTGGGGACAGAGAGAGACAGAGCGTGAACGGGGGAGGGGCAGAGAGAGAGGGAGACACAGAATCGGAAACAGGCTCCAGGCTCTGAGCCATCAGCCCAGAGCCTGACGCGGGGCTCGAACTCACGGACCGCGAGATCGTGACCTGGCTGAAGTTGGACGCTTAACCGACTGCGCCACCCAGGCGCCCCTCTCTCTCCCCCCCTGCTGCAAAGTGTTGGGAACGGCCAGAGCAAAGGGGGCCTGTGCTATGGGGGGAGAGGTAAAGATGAGATTCTGAGATTACCAGGAGCCTTGAACGGGGGGGCTCAGATTTCAGCCTGGGGGCAGCGGAGAGCCGCGGGAGGTGTCCAGCTGGGGGGCGAGGAGGCCAGAACCCCTGCGGAGGAGGCCATGGCCTCAGCTTACTCATCTGCAGGTTGGGGATAATATCCGCCACATATGGAAATTGGCAGGAATATATATATTAATGCCGGCAAAGGGTTTGATCCCACGCATGGCACGTAGGAAGCCTCTGATCATTTTAATTTTTTTTTTAACGTTTATTTATTTTTGGGACAGAGAGAGACAGAGCATGAACGGGGGAGGGTCACAGAGAGAGGGAGACACAGAATCGGAAACAGGCTCCAGGCTCTGAGCTGCTAGCACAGAGCCTGACGCGGGGCTCGAACTCACGGACGTGAGATCATGACCTGAGCCGAAGTCGGACGCTCAACCGACTGAGCCACCCAGGCACCCCAGCCTCCGATAATTTTAGAACGAAAGTAGCAGGAGAAGAGAAGGGGAAGAAGGACCAGGGTATGGTGGTTCGGCACCTACCCTCCATACTCGCTCACTGGCCGGCTCTGTGGGCTGCACCTCTGTGCCTCGGCTTCCCCATCTGTAAGAGAGGACCAACAGCAGGATGCTGGAACAGCACGCTGTTCGTGAGGAGTCAAGGTTCTAGCACCTGGGCACTAGAAACTCCGGGAGAGTATTTGTTAGGGACCCTTCCCTCCTCGACTGTCACCGTGTGGTCTGCCACCATACCCTTATTTACCCAATGACGCTTTCCTCACTTGAATTACTTACACTGACTTCCATCTTTGCCTTGCAGTAAAATATACGTAACAGAAAAGTCACCATTCAAACCCTTTTCAGCTGTGCGATTCTGTGCACGTTTCCACTGTGCACGTTCCCACGGCGGTGCAAAGGTCACCGCCATCCGTCCCCAGAACTTTCTCGTCTCCGCCAACTGAGACCCTGCCCCCACGGAACACTGGCCCTCCAGCCCTTCCCCCCCGGCCCCTGGCTCCCACCATCTACTCTCTGCGTCTGTGGACGGGACTCCTCAGGGACCTGCTGGGAGCAGAAGCCTGTGGTATCTGTCCTTCTGTGACGGGCTTGTTTCACTGAGCCCAATGTCGTCCAGGTTCACTCTGCTGTATAAGGTGTCAGAACGAGCTTCCTTTTCAAGGCTGATTGATATTCCATTGCATGACGGGCGCCTGGGTGGCCCGGTCGGTGGAGCGTCCGACTTCGGCTCAGGTCACGATCTCACAGCTCATGAGTTCGAGCCCCGCGTCGGGCTCTGTGCTGACAGCTCGGAGCCTGGAGCCTGCTTAGGATTCTGTGTCTCCCTCTCTGTCTCTGCTCCTCCCCTGCTTGCACTCCCTCCCTCTCTCTCTCTCTCTCTCTCAAAAATAAAATAAACATTAACAAAATATTCCATTGTATGAATGGGCCACGTTTTGTTTGTCCGTTCACCTACTGACAGACATTTGACGCCTGCTATGAACATGGGTGTGCAGATAAATCCTCGATCCTTCTGGATCCCAGAGGTGGATTGCTGTGGATCCTACGTTACCTCTGTGTTTAAGTTCTGAGGAGCGTCCAGACTGTTTTCCACGGCGGCTACACCATTTGACCCACGATTCCATTCTTGCCCCGTAGTGCATTCTCCACTAACAGCCAGCCTGGTCTTAGGACAGAAACCGTCCATCCCCCAGGCACAAATACTCCAACTCACCTACTATGCTCTGGGATTAGCGGTGCCCAGCACAGGACACCCGCCTTCCTGTAGTTTATGGTTGAAATCCAGGCAGCAAATGATGTAAAGACACAACCGATAGCAAACTCAGGTGGTGATAACTACAGGGTGGAGAGAGAGAGAGAGAGAGGGTGACAGAGATCCCTGGGGGTGAGGGTGTGATGCAGATTTTAAAACAGGGTGGTCAGAGAAGTTGTCGCCGAAGTGAAGGTTTGAGCAGAGGTCAGAAGGGAGGGGGCCGGGTGGGTATCTGTGGGAAGAGTGTTCTAGGCGGAGGGCACAGCCCTGTGCAAAGGCCCTGGGGCAGCGCTGGGTCTGGTGTGTTGGAGGAACAGGGAGGAAGGTGTGTGTGTGTGTGTGTGTGTGTGTGTGTGTTTTGGAACGGAGTGAGCCAGAGGACTCAGACCCCTTCCCCCCACTCCCAAGGTGGGAGCCCTGGGGGACCTGACTTGGGTGCTCACTGGCGCCCTCTGGTGGCGTCTTCAGGGAGGGCAACCCGTGGGGTTCAAGAAGGGGGATGGAGGGTGCAGGGGGAAAGGGGGGCCGGTGTGGTACCAGGGTGGACTGTGCTAGTCCCGCTGAGCAATGACAGAGTGAACTAGGATGGGGACCGAGGACTTGGGGAGAAGTGTTCAGATGCCGGATGGACGCTGCACGGAGAACTGAGAGCATCTTCTCGGGCCTGGCGGTGAGTGGCAGGGGGCTCCCCGGATTATTTGGGCCTGTGCAATGCGAAGGGAGAAGCCTCCACTGGCCCAGAAGGCAAAGACGACGCCGGGTCAGACGGAGCGTGGCAGACGGGGCTCTTCCGCGACTCTCCGGCGTTTAGTATTTTCATTCCCATCAGATCGTGCTGTTTGATTTTGTTCACAGCGCTCATTGTTACCTGCAATTATCTTTATCGTAACTCCCGCCCTCCCGGCCCAACCGCCGCCCACCCCACCCCCCAGCGTGTTTATGGCTGGTTTTCTACCACTCGACTGTCACCTCTCTAAACGAGGGCAGAGATCTTGTTTGTTTTACTTAAGGCCACATCCGCCAGGCAGCAGGCAAGATAAGAGCCCGTCCAAAGATGCTCCCTTCCTCATCCCTGGAACTCTGAATATGTGAGATTGCATGGCGAGGGGCATTAAGGTTGTTAATCGGCTGACCCGGAGATGGGGAGATTATCCTGGATTATCTGTGTAATCCCAGTGTGATCACAAGTGTCCTTAAACGTGGAGGAGGGAGGCCGGGGAGAGAAAACCAGGGAGAAGGCAGCGGGAGAAGGACTTGGCTTGACGTTGCTGGGATGCATAAAGGCGGCCTCTAGAAGCGGAAAGCCAAAGGAAAGGATTTTCTCCTAGAGCCTCCAGAAGGAAGAGGAACCTTGATTTTTGTTTAGCCAGACAGTTTTGGACTTACGACCCCCCAGAACCGTATGATAATAAATGCGTTGTTTTGAGCTACCAAGTTCATGGTGATTTGTCACCGTAGCAGGTAGGAGGTGGATACACTCAGCTTGGCACCTAGTAGATGCTCAATAAACGTTTGTTAAATGGATGATCGGGAGGTGACTGCAGGGCTCAGAACCGGAGATAGTACAGTCAACCTTAAGTTAAAGGGGTTGCCAGGCAGTCAGGAGGGGGGTGGTGATCTTGGAGTCAATGGGGTGGGGGGACACCTTTGGGTTGGGCCAGCCCCTCAGCACTGGGCACGAGGGCGTGTGGAGTTCGAGGTCGGAGCTGGCAAAGGCCCTGCATGGGAACAGTCCAGAAACAGGAAAGGGGTGGAGGTGGGGGGCACCTGGGCCTCTCAGTTGGTCGAACGTCTGACTCTTGGTTTCAGCTCAGGTCATGATGTCACTGTTCATGAGTTTGAGCCCGGAGCCCTGCATCAGGCTCTGTGCTGGACAGCTTGGAATCCTCTCTCTCTCTGCTCCTTACCTGATCTGCTCTAAAACAATAAATAAATAAAACTCAAAAAAAAAAAAAAAAAAAAGGTAACAGGAAAGGGGGTTTCTTGATCACCGGCCCGTCCCACAACTGCTGTTTTCACTGCATCCCAGCGGCTAAGGTGTCTGAGGTGTGTTCTTTTGCTTCTGTCCCCCTCCCCCCAAACCTTAAAACTTGAAATAATTTCATTGTAAAAAAATTTTAGGGTGGTTTGAGGTTTACAGAAAAATTGAACAGAAACTACAGGGATTTCCCATAGTATGAACATCTTGCATTAGGGCGGTACACTTGTCACGGCTAATGAGCCAACACTGATGCATTGTTATAAACGGAAGTCTGTAGTTTACATAAGGTTCACTGTTGGTGTTGTGTCATCCTTGGGCTTTGACAATGTATACAGACGTGGATTCACTGTTACAGAATTATGCAGAATAGTTTCACTGCCCCCCAAACCCCTGGGTTCCGCCTGTTCATCCCTTGGTCCCTTCTCCAGAGCCCCTGGCAACCACTGATCTTTTTACTTTCTCTGGTTTCGTCTTTTTCAGGACGTCATATAGTTGGGATTATACAGTATGTAGGCTTTTCAGAGTGTGGTTTTGTTTGTTTTACTTAGCAATATGCATTTAAGTTCCCTCCTTTTAGGTGGTTTTTGTTGCTTTAGAAAAATCATGATACGATATCTGTAATACAAAACTTTTAGCCATTTTTTTTTTTTTTAATTTTTTTTTTTTCAACGTTTATTTATTTTTGGGACAGAGAGAGACAGAGCATGAACGGGGGAGGGGCAGAGAGAGAGGGAGACACAGAATCGGAAACAGGCTCCAGGCTCTGAGCCATCAGCCCAGAGCCCGACGCGGGGCTCGAACTCACGGACCGCGAGATCGTGACCTGGCTGAAGTCGGACGCTCAACCGACTGCGCCACCCAGGCGCCCCGACTTTTAGCCATTTTTAAAGAGATTTGTTTGACGGTAATCTGCACACCCAACATGGGGTTCGAACCTACAACTCCGAGGTCAAGAGTCCCAGGCTCCACAGACTGAGCTGGCCAGGTGCCCCGGTTTTAACCATATTTAAATGTACAGTTCAGGGGTGCCTGGGTGGCTGAGTCCGTTGAGCGTCCAACTCCTGGTTTCGGCTCAGGTCATGATCTCACGGTTTGTGAGTTCGAGCCCCACGTCAGGCTCTGCCCGGACAGCATGGAGCCTGCTTGGGATTCTCTCTCTCTCTCTCTCTCTCTCTCTCTCTCTTTCTTCCACTCCCTAGCATGTGGTCACTCTCTCTCTCTCTCTCTCAAAAATAAATAAAAAAATAAATATTTAAATGCACAGTTCAATGGCACTAAATACATCACAATATTTTTTTGTGCAAGCATCACCATTATCCATTTCCAGAACTTTCCCCCCAGCTTTACTGAAGTACAATTGGCAAGCAAATTGTACACACGTAAAGTATATATACATACATTCGACATATGTAAACTTTGTGAAACGGTCGCCAGGATCTGGGTAATTAACACAGCCATCATCGGCTTACGGTTTTTTTTTGTTTGTTTGTTTTGTTTTTTGTGTTTTTTTTTGTGTGTGTTTTTTTTTGGAGGTGAGAATGCTTACATTGTGCTCTCTTAGCGAATTCCCAGACCTTTTTTTTATCATCCCAAATGGAAACTCTGTACTGTTAACCAGCTCCCCATTATCCCCCCTTCTGCCTCCAGCCCCTGGTAACTTCTAATATACTTTCTGCCCATGAATTTGACTACTGTAGATACTTTGTACACGCGGAATCATACAATCTTTGTCCTTTCGTGTCTGGCTTCTTTCGTTCAGTATGATCTCTTTGAGGGTCATCCCTGTGTCCCTGTTGTAGCCTGAGTCAGAATTTCATTCTTTTCTAAGGCTGAATAATATCACACGTATGGATGGACCACACTGTGTCTTATCCATTTACCCATCCGCGGACGCTGGATTACTTTCACCTTTTGGCTACCGTGGACAACACTGCTGTGAAGCTTGGTTAAGACCATCTGTTTGAGGGGCGCCTGGGTGGCTCAGTCGGTTAAGCGTCCGGCTTCAGCTCAGGTCATGATCTCGCGGTCCGCGAGTTCCAGCCCCGTGTGGGGCTCTGTGCTGACAGCTCAGAGCCTGGAGCCTGCTTCGCATTCTGTGTCTCCCTCTCTCTCTGCCCCTCCCCAGTTCACGCTTTGTCTCTCTCTGTCTCAAAAATAAATAAATGTTTAAAAAAAAAAAAAGACCATCTGTTTGAGTTCCTGCCGTCGACTCTTTTTGGATAACAGGGATCGTGTCTTTTTTGTCTCCTATATTTCAACTGGCGAATTCACTAGGTGAAAAATGGTATCTACCTAAATTATTTTCACTCATGTTTCTTTGGTTCGAAGTAACCCTGAACGCCTGGCCCGTTGGAGGTTTTATTTTCTCTTGGAAACGGTCTCTTGATACTATTTGCTTGTTATCTAGAAGGTGGAACCTCATCAACTTGAAAACACCCTTTGTATACTAGAGATATGGACCTCTTTTGTATGCTGCTTGTTGAATATACGTCCCCATTCTGTTGCTTATATTTTCATTTTTGGCATTTCTTTTTGGATATGTAGACGTTTTTATTTTCATGGAGTGAAAGCTTGATGTTGTTATTATCATGTTTTCGGTGATGTTATGCTTAATAAGTGCTTTCTGTTGGAAGATTGATACGCACCTAATTCTACATTCACCTAGGTTTTTTCTAGAAGAATAGAAAATCGTAAGTTTAGCCAATTAGATTTAGACTCTCTTTAAGATCTAGCTTTTTTTTTTAAGTCATTTTTTTAGAGAGAGAGCGTGTGTGAGTGGGGGAGAGGGACAGGGAGAGAGAGGGAATCTCAAGCCCTATTGTGGGGCTCGATCCCATGACCCTGGGATCATGCCCTGAGCCAAAATCGAGAGTCGGATGCTCATCAACTGAGCCACACAGGGGCCCCTAGATCTAGCTTTTAAATACACATTTTAAAGACTTTACAAATTTCCTTCTCAAATTACCAGATAATTATCTCAGCCCCTCTTACTAAATGACAGAATCGAGAAAATTTTTTCTTTTTTCAAGTGATTGGGAGGCACCTTTGAAATTAATTTGTTAAAAAATGGGGGTGTATTTCTAGGTCAGGTCTTCTGATATATTGATTTAACTGCCTACCTATATTTGTGCCTGTGTGAATTATTTTAGCTTAAAAAATTGTTTTTAAATGTTTTTTTTATTTTTGAGAGAAAGAGAGACCGAGCACGGGCGCGGGGCAGGAACAGAGAGAGAGGGAGACACAGAATTGGAAACAGGCTCCAGGCTCTGAGCTGTCGGCACAGAGCCCGACGCGGGGCTCGAATCCCCAAACCGTGAGGTCGTGACCTGAGCCGAAGCTGGACGCTTAACCGACTGAGTCCCCCACGCGCCCCTATTTTAGCTTTTTAATATTTTAATACCTGAGAATGTTATTGCTGTCCTGATTACCTTCTTTTCCATATTTTCTTCTTGGTGCTGATTTAATTATTTTTAGATCAGTGGTTCCCAGCCAGGGTTACCTTCCAGGGAACACTTGGCAATGTCTGGAGACAATTTTGGTTGTCACAACTGGGGCAGTGTTACTGGCATAGGGACCAGGGGTGCTGCTAACATCCTACAGTAACAGGAGAGCCCCCGTGACAAAGAACGGTCTGGCTCTGCATGTCCATAGCCCCAAGGATGAGAAACCCTCCTCTAGACGAACTTCAGGATAATTTCCATATATATTTTTTTAGATATAAATTTTTTAGAAGATTTTTTAAGGTTTATTTATTTTTAATTAATTAATGTGTGTATTTATGTATGTATGTATTTATTAATGTTTTCATTTTATTTTTGAGAGACAGAGAGAGACAGCATGAGTGGGGGAGGAGCAGAGAGAGAGGGAGACACAGAATCCGAAGCAGGCTCCAGGCTCCGAGCTGTCAGCACAGAGCCCAACGCCGGGCTCGAACCCGCAAACTGTGACATCATGACCTGAGCTGAAGTCGGACACCTAACCGACTAAGCCACCCAGGCGCCCCTAAGGTTTATTTATTTTTGAGAGAGAGAGAGAGAGAGAGAGCACGAGTGAGGAGTAGTAGAGAGAGAGGGAGACAAAGAAAGCCAAGCAGGCTCTAGGCTCCTCACTGTCAGCACAGAGCCTGATGCAGGGCTTGAACTCAACAACCGTGAGATCATGACCTGAGCTGAAGTCGGATGCCCAACCGACTGAGCCCCCCAGGCACCCCTCTTTCTTTTTTCTTTCTTTCTTTCTTTCTTTCTTTCTCTCTCTCTCTCTCTCTCTCTCTCTCTCTCTTTCTTTCTCTCTCTCTTTCTTTCTCTCTTTCTTTCTTTCTTTCTTTCTTTCTTTCTTTCTTTCTTTCTTTCTTTCTTTTTTTTCTTTCTTTCTTTCTTTTTTAAATAGCCTTCATGCCCAGCACGGAGCCCAATGCGGGGCTTGAATCCACCACCCTGAGATCAAGACGTGAGCTGAGATCAAGAGCCGGATGCTTAACGGACCGAGCCACCCAGACACCCCTGGCTTTTCCAACTTCCAAGCATTTTGGTTGTTCAATCTAGTTACTCTCTAGATTCTCTGCAACTCGCTTGGCGGAAGCCTCAACCTCCACAAAGCTGCAGTGGCGTCACAAACCAGGAGAAGCCCCTCACTCAGAGATGCCAAGGGGCTGTACCCCAGCTACACTGCAGGGGTCAGGAAAGCGTGTGTTCAAGTGTAGGTTCAAGACAGAAGCGTGGGGTGGGTCTGACGATTCAAAATCCGATGGATAATGGAATATCATTCAGCCATAAAAAGGCATGAAGTGCTAATCCCTGCTACAATATGGATACAACTTGCAAGCATTATACTAAGTAGTGAACGTAGTCAGGCACAAAAGGTCACATGTTATATGATTCCATTTATATGGAATGTCCAGAATAGGCAAATCCAGAGAGACAGAAAGTAGATTAGTGGTTGCCAGCGGCTGTGGGGAGGGGAAATGAGAAGTGTCTGCTCAATGGGTATGGGGTTTCCACTTGGGACAATGAAACAAAATTTGCAGTTAGTGTAATGGTTGCACAGCATCGTGCATATATTAAATATCCCTGAATTGTACACTGGAAAATGGTTAAAGTGGTAAATTCTATGTTATGCGCATTTTACCACAATAAAAAAAAAATCAAAATAATAAACCATTGTATTTGAATAGGGGTCAGAAATGGAGATTTATTTTTAAATTTTTTATTTTATTTTATTTTATTTTATTTTATTTTATTTTTTTATTTTATTAAAAAAAATTTTTTTTTCAACGTTTATTTATTTTTGGGACAGAGAGAGACAGAGCATGAATGGGGGAGGGGCAGAGAGAGAGGGAGACACAGAATCGGAAACAGGCTCCAGGCTCTGAGCCATCAGCCCAGAGCCCGCCGCGGGGCTCGAACTCACGGACCGCGAGATCGTGACCTGGCTGAAGTCGGACGCTTAACCGACTGCGCCACCCAGGCGCCCCTAATGTTTATTCTTTTTTTTTTTTTTTTTTTTTTTTTTTGAGAGACAGAGCACAAGCAGGGGAGGGGCAGAGAGAGAGGGAGACACAGAATCCCAAGCAGGCTCCAGGCTCTGAGCTGTCAGCACAGAGCCCGACGCAGGGCTCAAACTCATGAACCGTGAGACCGTGACCTGGGCCGAAGTCGTCGGACCCCCAGCCGACTGAGCCACCCAAGCGCCCCACAATTAGAACTTTTTTATTTTGTAGAAAAATTAAAAAAAAAAATTTTTTTAACGTTTATTTATTTTTGAGACAGAGAGAGACAGAGCATGGATGGGGGAGGGTCAGAGAGAGAGGGAGACACAGAATCGGAAACAGGCTCCAGGCTCTGAGCTGTCAGCACAGAGCCCAACGCGGGGCTCGAACTCACAGACCGTGAGATCATGACCTGAGCCGAAGTCGGACGCTTAACCGACTGAGCCACCCAGGCGCCCCTGTAAAAAATTTTTTAATGTTTATTTTTGAAAGAGAGAGAGAGGCAGACAAAGCATGAGCAGGGGAGGGGCAGAGAGAGAGGGAGACCCAGAATCCAAAGCAGGCTCCAGGCTCTGAGCTGTCAGCACAGAGCCTGACGCAGGGCTCAAACTCACGAACCATGAGATCATGACCTGAGCCGAAGTCGGACGTTCAACCGACTGAGCCACCCAGGCGCCCCCATGTCCGTTTTCTTATACCAATGTCACACCCTGCCGTTATAGGCTCCAAATTAAAAAAAAAAGGGAAAAAATACGTGACTATTGTAAGTTACTATAACTTATTGATGCAAACCCTATGTGAATGGTACAAGAGATGAAAAAGAAAAGAGAAAGAAAAAGAAAAATTTGAAATATTTGAATTGACTAGGTATTTTGAGGAGAATGGATAGGTCTCCCTGCTTCTTGGGGAAAAATTATTTAGGTTGGTTCCAGATTTTGTTACAATGAATAGCCTTGTGAATATATATACACATATATATTTACTCACAGGAGTCTATCTGTGCAGCATATAAATTCCTGGAAAGGAGATGAAAGGCAGAAAGGGTCAGTGCAATTTACTTGTTGAAAGTCATTGCCAAATCACGTCCCATTGATTGACCTAATTTATAACAGTGATTGCGAGAGTGTCCGCTTTCTTACAAACATTCACACTGTGTTGCCCATTTTTCTGATTGTGGCAAACTCAGTGAAAATGATGTGGCCATATCTCCAACTAGGAAGAAAGCTGAACATCTTTTTATATGTTTAAACACCTTTTGTATTCCGTTTTTTTTTTTTCCTTTTCATTAGTCTGTTTCTGTGGGCTCCCCGTTCACGTCCTTTGCCATTTTAATCTTGGCAAACAAGAGTTTGGATTTTTTTTCTCACTGAAAAATATTAATATTATGTTTTGCATATTTTGTAATATAACGTGTGTCCTTTATCTGTCATTTAATTTTTTTCCTCACTTAATTTTTTTTCTCACTTTTAAAAATCTGATTTTTGGCTTTATGTATGAATTTTTTTTTTGCTCTCCCTATAATCTGAGTTTTCACGTAGCCAAATTTGTTATTTTTGGATTTTTGACTTGGGACTTATGCCTTGCTTTAAGAAATATTCCCTACTTTGAAATTTTAAAACAGTATTTCCACATTGTAGAGTCTCATGGTTTCATTTTTTTTTTTTAACGTTTATTTATTTTTGGGACAGAGAGAGACAGAGCATGAACGGGGGAGGGGCAGAGAGAGAGGGAGACACAGAATCGGAAACAGGCTCCAGGCTCTGAGCCATCAGCCCAGAGCCCGCCGCGGGGCTCGAACTCACGGACCGCGAGATCGTGACCTGGCTGAAGTCGGACGCCCAACCGACTGCGCCACCCAGGCGCCCCACATGGTTTCATTTTTGAGTGGCTGCAGAATTCATCAGATACATTTGTAGTATCATGGAGGGGCTCATGTGCTTTCTCTTCTTGGATCTATTAAAACAATGATCTCCGTGACTCTAGACTCCCTAGCATTGAACCATCTTTGCACTCCTGGGCTGAGTCCCACTTGATCCTGGGGTTGGTGTTTTGTTTTGTTTTGTTTTTTAATTTGCCTGGTTCTATTAGTAAATTCTCCA
Source organism: Leopardus geoffroyi (assembly GCF_018350155.1). Taxonomy (NCBI): domain Eukaryota; kingdom Metazoa; phylum Chordata; class Mammalia; order Carnivora; family Felidae; genus Leopardus; species Leopardus geoffroyi. Next base: position 6,401,698 of record NC_059331.1, read on the forward strand.
TGCTGGGTTTTTGCAATGCTATTTACAAGTGAACTCATTCTCTAATTCTGCGTCCCCCCCCCCCCCAATGTAATGTATTAAAGCAGGTTTCCATGACAACACAGGAGTCTGGGTTTACGCTTGGGTTCCTGCTTCAATGCAATGGAGAGCAGCTAGATGGAGGAAGAATGCAGCAGAGAGACCTAACAGAGGATGCTGGGCAGGTTGGTGGTGAGGTCTCCCCCCTGCCTTCTTTGATGGGCCACGAAGGGGTTCGTTGCCTACATTCAAGAACGATGAACCAAGCTCGCTTTCTCTCTAGATCACGCCTTCAGAGTGCAATGTGTTTAAGTGTCAAACCAAAGCCAACCGAACAAAAACAAAGTGAAATGAAAAGCCCCCAAATGAGTTTTTCAAAAGTTAAAACTTTTCATTTTGCCATGATGGTGGGGCTCCGTGAAAAGCTGCACCGAGAGTGCAGGGAATCCCTTTGTGCATATTCTTCACCGGATCCACACATTGTATCCAACGTCCTCACATCTGCTTTGTTCTCTCTCTCTCTCTTTCTTTTTTCTAAACGATTTGAAAGTCGGTTGCAGACATTCTGCCCCTTTATCCCTATACATAACTTCATTCAGTACGTCGTTCCTAAAACCAGAGACATTCTCTCCCGTCGCCTCAGCGTGACGATTAAATTAAAACTGATTCAATACTATTATATAATTGATGGCACTTTTTGAGTCTTCTCCAATTGTCCTGGTAATTGTTACATGACAAAAGAAAATCCTGAAGCAACGTTGGTCACTTAACGAGGGTGATGTCTGCCAGCTTTCTCCTCTGTGAAGCTGTTTTTTCCTTTCCCTTATCATCCATCGACAGGTAGTATCTTGCAGAGCGATACTTGGGGACCATAGAAGCCCTCTTTGACTCCCCTAATCTCCAACCATTAATTTTAACATTCACGGATGGTTCTCGCCTGAACGGATTACTTGGAGACTGCCAAATGGTGGTTTTTCTACTTCTGTTCCAATGATTTTAATAAAAGGCAGAGATTGACTTTCAATTTTTAGAAGCCTGGGTTTTTTTTTTGGGGGGGGGTCCTGGGGGTGTTTACAAAAGAAAACGTGCTGTCAGGAAGTGGTGATGGCTCCATTGTCTCTCAGCAAGTCACAGCTGAAATGATTCTTTCGACTTGTACCCAACACACAAGTCCCTGAAGTGTCCTGAAGGAGTTCCAGGGGACGGCGTGTCCCTTTCCACGCGTTTTCTAGGACACGCTGCCCGTCTGGAACTGCAGTGGCTTTGGGGGCTTCCGTGGATCAGAGGGAAGCCCACAGCTCTGCCCAGGTTTGCACAAGGAGGACGGGGGACCTTTCTCGAACCCACAATTCTTCATACCCTCAGGCTGTACTGCCTTCCATTCCTTCTCCTTGGGTTCACGCTTGGCCCATTGCAGACGGTGAGATATTATGGGAAAGACAATCAGATGATGTCAGCCCTTTTGTGTAAACCGTCTAGGGGCTCCCCGTTGCTTTTAGGAAAAGGTGGTTTGGGAAGGGGCTTAACCGGGTATATTAAGGCTCTTCCCCTTCTCTGTGTTCTGGCTCAGGCAGATGGGAGATGCTGGTCTCCCCACCTGGATCGCCTCCTCGAGCTTTCCTTGGCTTTCCTTGGCTTCCTTTCCTTCCTCACCTTCAGATTTCAGCTCCAACTCACTTCCTCAGAGGATCCTACCGCCCCCCCCCCCCCCCCCCCACTTTACGCCCCAGCATTGTCTCATCAAGGGCCCTCTCCGGGGTCCAGACTGTGAGGAACCCGAGTGTGTTTATTTTGCTCAGTGTAAATCCTCATTACTTACTATGTTGATTCTCCCATTCAACAGATATTTATTAAGCAACAGATACATTAGGCACTGGGTGTAAAGACTGACACGTAGTGAAGGCTGGCAGATTCCTGCCGCACGGGGAGGGGAGAAGATACACGAAAAACCCCAAGGAATTTCAGGACGCGCTGGTGCGATGTAAACGACAGAAAAGGGAACAAAGGGATGAGGCGCGGGGGCATTTGCAAAGTGTGGTCTGGGAAGGTTCCTTGGAGCACCGTGGTGGAAACAGGCACCGGAGGGACAGGCGGAAGGAACAGCCAGGGTAGGGGCCTGGAGGCAGGAGTAGGTTTGGCGTGTTCGAGGGACCGTGGGCTCAGCTCCTGGCCAACGAATATTCGTTTCATAGACAAGAGGAAGAATGAGTGCCCGCCCCCCGCCCCGCTCCTGGAATTGCGCTGGGTGCTGTCTCGGGCTTTCTCTTCCCTTGCGCCTCCTCAAGTCTGACACGCAGGTATTGTTACATCCATTACGCAGCGGAGGCCAACCCGCCGAGAGTAAAGTCCCGAGTCCAAGGCCGCACAGGAAGTGAGGGGAGGGGGAGCCAGACTCCACTCGGCTCAGGCTTTCCTGTACTTAAGGCTCCTTCCCCCACCTCAGGGAGGCGGGCGGACCACCATTGAGCCCTATGCGCGGACGGCATTTGCTGGACACGCAGACACCCCCGGACGCTGGGTCTGTGCGTTGAAAATCGGGCGTGTCCACCTGTGCTGTCACCGGGATCTGCAGGGCCCCGTTTGCTCTCTGGCGAGCTTCTGCACGTTCTCTCCAACTTCCACCACAGGCCGCACGCCTCAGGCCACCTCCCGTCACCCCTGCCACGGAGCACACCGAGCGCCCTGGGCGCGCGTGCACGCGGCTGTCCCCAGGGCCCTGGCGCTGGGCGGGGGCGCCCGCGCGCGTCTACTACGAGGCGCGCCGGCAGGACTGGGACCAGGGTGACGCGGGCGCAACATTTAAGGGAGTCCCGAAAACCCGAGCGGCCCAGATAAATAGCGTTTTAATGAAATAGTAAAAAAAAAAAAAAAAAAAAAAAAATCAAAATGAGCCTCCCAAAGTCCAAGGGAACGAGATAGCCATAGAAACATTAAAAAAGGGCTCCGTGTCGCTGGGTCCGGCATGTGGGGCGCCCCCAAGCTCCCGGACGCGGGTCGCGGGGGGTCTGGGGCGCCCCCTCGGCTGGGACGCGCCGGGGGCCGTCCTGCGCGGGGGCCCGGGGCGGGGAGGCCGGCGGGCGGGGCCGGGCGGGGCGGGGCCTCCCTCTCCCGGGCCTCCCCCCGCCCCTCCCGGGCCTCTCCCGGGCGCCGAGTCCCTTCCCGGTGCCGATCCGCGCCGCCTTTTCCCGCCACCCGCACGGGGCCCAGCTGACGGGCCGCGTTGTTTACGGCCGAGCAGCCCTCGCTCCCGCCGCCCGCCCGCCACTCGCCGGCCCAGGTGCCCGCCCGCCCGTCCGCGCGTCCGTCTGTCCGCGCGTCCGTCTGTCTCGGCGTTCGCAGATCGCGGCCCAGAGCGCTCGGGGCGCAGCGAGGGGGCTCCGGACCCGGAGGTCGCGGTCCGGGGTCGGGGCCGCCTCCGCCGGATCGGTAGCGGCCGAGGCCCCGCGCCCCTCCTGGGGCCGTTCCGAGGGCCCTCCCGGGCGGGGGCTGCGGCGCGCGGGGCCGCCGGCGTGGAAGAGAAGGACGCGCGTCCCCCAGAGCCGCTCGGGCGGCCGCCTCGGAGCATGACCCCCGCGGGCCGGCGCCGCGCGCTCTGAGCCGCCGGGACCCCGCGCTCCAGCAGCCATGGGCGCCGGGGCTGGGCGGGGGGCGGCCACCGCGCCGCTGCTGGTGGCGGTGGCCGCGCTGCTGCTGGGCGCCGCGGGCCACCTGTACCCCGGAGAGGGTGAGTCTGGGGGTCCGGGAGCGGGCGGAGAGCGGCGCGGTGGGGAGGGCGCCCCTTGCCAAAATGGAGCCCACCGCCGTGGACCCAGAGCCCTCCTCGGGGTGCGCGCGTGTGTCGGGTTGTGGGGGGGGGGCGCGGTGCGCGTGGCCGGGAAGGTAGCTTGGGCCCCGCGCGGGGCGGGATGCCGCTGACCTTGGCCTTTGCCCGCCTGGGCTCGCGGTTCCGCGCGCCGTGTGCGGGCCCCCGGCCGGAGGAACCTTGCCCCAGTGCCCGTCCCGCTGCGGGTGCCTTTCCCGAGCGCGCCTCGCACCCGTGTGTGGCTCTCTGCGACCTCGGCTCGCTGCGGAGACGGGACACGCGTCCTCCTGGGTCCCCTGTGAAGTGGGGTCTCCGGGTCCAGGCGGCCGAATGCCGGCGGCGCACACGGTTTGGAGCCAGAGTCGAGGGTCCCTTGGGGTCCCCGCGGATAGATGTTCTAGGCGGGGGAATTGTAGAATCCTACCCCCCTCCTTAGATCTAGGCCCGTGGCTACCCGCACTTCAGACCCATGTTTACACTTTCGGGTGCCGTTTCCAGATGTCCGGAGGCAAACTCTAGCGCCTTGGCAACCGGGCCTTTGTTGTAGCAGAAGCCCTGGCGGCTCTATCACGATTATTATGGTTAGTGCCACCAAATACCCCGGGCTTATCTCCCTGGACCTTCACACTGGCCCCTGGAGGTTGGGACTGTTGTTTGCCCATTGCATAGAGGAGCAAACTGGGGCTCAGGTAGGAGACAGTTCAACTTGCCCTAAAGTCAGTGCCGGAGGGAGAACTCGAACATTTCTGTTGGTGGCCTGGCTAGGCTAGGCTCTGGACTGCTGCTGGATGTCCCGTGTCTCCCCATGGCCCCCACCTCCCCCTCCAGGTCTGCCCTTCCTGAAGGAGTTTTACCTGCCAGCCCAGGGAGGTCTCTCACCTCAGGTGAGCCTCTCAGGCCCCGCCCCACCCACGGACTTCCCTCCTGGGCCTCCCCGTGCTGGTAGCTGATGGAGTGGAGGCAAAAACCAACTCCAGCTCTTTGGGCTTGATGGCAGTCCTTTCCGGCTGTGGGGCAAGGAATGAAGAATCCTTTCAGAGAACATGGCTGGAGTTTCCCGACTGGTGCCGGAGGCCCCACTTTAAAAATATCTGTTGGGTTATGTTTTCAGAATTTTCCATAAAAGGAAATCAGTCATGATGAGGAAGGGGTCGGGGAGGGAAGGAACAGAAGCTCCTGAGTTCCCTGGAAGGGAACGAGGTCCGTGAGAAGACACACACAGGCTCTGGGGGGGACAACCCAGGTGTGCTGAGCACCTGTCTCAGCTATGCGGTGGCTCCGAGGCCAGGGTGCTCGGGGTACGGTGGGCTCTCAAGAAGGGTGGCCATGGCTTTGGGTTCTTGTTCAGAAAAGCCAAGACCAATGTTAGACCTGTTCCAGGTTTTGTGTATGTATGTGCATATGCACCCATGTACATGTGGTTCCCTGCTCTTCTGTTCCTTGTAGCTTTGGTAATTGTGGATTTGTGCCTGGGCTTCCAGGGGCCAGTAGATGGATTTACCACTTCTTTCCACGTTTGCAGTTTCCACGAGGGTGGAGGCTTATGTGTCTTTGTTTCTTCTTTAGTGTTTACTTTTTATTATTTTTTTTCAACGTTTATTTATTTTTGGGACAGAGAGAGACAGAGCATGAACGGGGGAGGGGCAGAGAGAGAGGGAGACACAGAATCGGAGACAGGCTCCAGGCTCTGAGCCATCAGCCCAGAGCCCGACGCGGGGCTCGAACTCACGGACCGCGAGATCATGACCTGGCTGAAGTCGGACGCTTAACTGACTGCGCCACCCAGGCGCCCCTTTAGTGTTTATTTTTGAGAGAGAGGGAGAGAGGGAGAGAGAGAGAGAGAGAATGTGCGCATGCGTGCACAAGTTGGGGGTGGGGAGGGCAGAGAGAGCAGGGGACACAGGATCCCAGGTGGGCGCTGTGCTGACAGCCCGACGTGGGGCTCGAACTCACGAACCGCGAGATCATGACCTAAGCCGAAGTCAAATGCTTACCCCACGGAACCACCCAGGCACCCTGAGGCTTCTGTTTCTTTCGTGAGCCCAGAACAGCGCCTGGCACGTAGAAGGTGTGTGGTTGAAATATTTGTTCTTGATTCAGCTCCTATTTATGTTCTCACCAGGACTCCAAGCCATGGGTCTTTTATTCTTCAGCTAATACCTAACTAACATGTACTAATGAGGGTAAACGCTTGGCAGGTGCTGTCCCATGTGCTTGGAATCTATAATCTCCGTTAATCCTCACCCACGACCCTGTGAGGTAAGGTTTCGTATCCGTTTTTCCGCAGGTGAGGAAATTTGACCAGGACAGTAGAGGTGGGTTTAGTACCCCAGCTAGCCTGGCTTCAGAGCACTGGTTTCTTTTTTTTTTTTTTTTTTAATTTTTTTTTCAACGTTTTTATTTTATTTTTGGGACAGAGAGAGACAAAGCATGAACGGGGGAGGGGCAGAGAGAGAGTGAGACACAGAATCGGAAACAGGCTCCAGGCTCTGAGCCATCAGCCCAGAGCCCGACGCGGGGCTCGAACTCCCGGACCGCGAGATCGTGACCTGGCTGAAGTCGGACGCTTAACCGACTGCGCCACCCAGGCGCCCCCAGAGCACTGGTTTCTTAACAAAAGGTTGTTCTCTTGGGTTTGAGCCTCCCCACCCCAGCCTGTAGTAATGGTTAACAAAATCCTATTGAATCGATGAGATGTGATGCCCCCTCAGAGGTCTGGAAATGGCAAGAAACCCTACAGGTCATTAATCTCTAATGTCAACCAGTAGGGCATTTTGGCCGGAGTGGGGTGGGGGGGGGGTGCATGTGATTTTTTTAAGAAATGAAGGACTAGGGGGCGCCTGGGTGGCTCAGTCGGTTAAGCGTCCGACTTCAGCTCAGGTCATGATCTCGCGGCTCGTGAGTTCGAGCCCCGCGTCGGGCTCTGTGCTGACAGCTCGGAGCCTGGAGCCTGCTTTGGATTCTGTGTCTCCCTCTCTCTCTGCCCCCTCCCCTGCTCACGCTCTGTGTCTCTCAGAAATAAATAAACATTAAAAAAAAAAAGTCTATTCTCAACCTTTGCCTCTCTCCTGGGGATCTGCCCATTATCTCTGCCTCACTCACTCACTCACTCACTCACTCATAGAGGTCATTGAGGTGAGCTCCTGGGGGTTCCCACTGTACCCCTCTCCATCATGGACTTCCATTTTTTTTTTTTTTATGTTTATTTTTGAGAGAGAGAGAATGCACAAGTAGGAGTGGCGTCGGGGGCGGGGGGCAGACAGATGATCTGAAGCGGGCCCTGTGCTGATGGTAGAGAGCCTGATGGGGGGCTCGAACCCACAAATCGCGAGATCATGACCTGAGCTGAAGTCGGATGCTCAACCGACTGAGCCACCCAGGCGCCCGTTGGCTTCCCTTCTTAATCTGGCTAGAGTAGAGCCTCTCACCTTCAGTGCTCTTACCCTTTGGGCTGTGATGGGGCTTGGCTGTGGGGGGGCTGTCCTGCGTATTGCGAGAGGCTGAGCAGGGTCCCTGGTCTCTCCACCCACAACGTGCCAGTGACACCTCCTCTCTCCCTGTCGTGATGACCGAAAGTGTCTCTGGACATTGCCAGCCTGTCCCCAGTTGAGAACAGCCACATTCAGGGAGATAACCTTTACCTTGTCTAGGACATTTACCTGCTGGGGGTCCCAGCCCTCCTCTCTGTTCTGGGAGCCCCGGCTGCCCGGGAGCCTTTCCCTTTTTGACCTACAAACCCTCCACACTCCCTTGAACCTCATTCCCCACCGCTCACCTCCAGCCTTCCCCTGCCAGGCCTCCCCTGGTGGGCCCCCGCCACCCTCTCTCTCACCTCTTGCCCGCTGCACTGCTCACGGCACCTGGCTTGTGTCTCCATCGCTTTGTTTTGCCAGTGGCTCCGGTGAAGGTAATGCCTCCCCTCCCAAGTGCTCTCCTGTCGCCTCACCCCAGCTGACCTCTCTGGGTCCTCCACTGCCTCCTCCCTCCCAGGAGAAGACTGTTTCCCGCCTGATTTTTCACCTCCACCTGGCTCCCTCCATCCTCTCTGCTCCCTCTGGGGCTCAGATATTAGTTTTTTCTTCATGGAGCGCCAGTCCCCACTGCCAAGCACTCTCAGCCCAGTTGAAAAAAATAAATAAATAAAGTAGGTTCCATATCCAATGTGGGGCTTGAACTCATGATTCCAAGATCAGGAGTCAGATGCTCTATTGGGTGAGCCAGCCAGGCACCCCTCTCAGCCCAGTTTTTAATTTACGTATAGCCATGGTCCTTCTAGAACAGCGGCCAGCAAACTACAGCCTAATCCTGTCTGTCCACGCCTGGTTTTATAAAGAAAGTTTTATTGGCATCATCGATGGCTGCTTTTGTGCCCTACTGGCAGAGTTGAGTAGTTGCAATCACATGGCCCAGAAAGATGGTCATACTTTGGCCCTATACAGAGAAAGATGGATTAAAGAAAGCTAGGCTCCCCAAATACATGGGTTCCACCTTCTCCACTGAGAAAGTGACGGTGATGTTCCCTACTTAGCCACGTGTATGGTCTTAGAATTTATTTCTGTGAACAGTCATCTTGGCATTGAATGAGGATCCCTTGCTGTCGGCTTTGTGTCTGGAACTCGAAAGCGACGTCTGCTGTGAGATTTTCTTTCAAGACAACGTTGTGTTAATTTCTACTGAGAATACCTATATTGGCTTATGATTTGCAGTCAGACCCTATTTATGGTTTTTTATTTAAAATAACAAGTGGGGCGCCTGGGTGACTCAGTCGCTTAAGCCTCCGGCTTCGGCTCAGGTCGTGATCTCACAGTTGGTGAGTTTGGTGAGTACGGGCCCCATGTCGGGTTCTGTGCTGACAGCTCAGAGCCTGGAGCCTGCTTTAGATTCTGTGTGCCCCTCTCTCTGCCCCTCCCCTGCTCATGCTCTCTGTCTCTCAAAAATAAAACAAACATTAAAAAAAAAAAAAGACAAGTAATGCATGCTCATTGCAAAGAAATTTACAAAAACATAGAGGGGGAAGAAAACAAAAGTGCCCTTCGGCATGTTGTCCCTAAAATGATTCCATTTCTATTCTGGGAGGTGACGGTGCTGTTAGTTTGTATCTTAGCGTTGTTGTTTTTTTTTTGTTGTTGTTGTTGTTGTTGTTTTTGTGCACAATTATGTGACTTTTAACCCACGCATAGAGTTTTGTGTGACCAACCCCTCAACTAGGATACAGAACAGTCCCATCACCCAAATTCCCTCCAGACACCCCTTTATTACTACATTATCTCCATCCCGAATCCTGCCAACACTGATCTGTTCTCCAAGTTGCCATTTTCTCTTTAGACTTTAAAACGTATCTTGTAATTGAATTCATATTCTTAAGATTGACTTTTTTTCCCCAAGTTTATTTATCATGGGACAGAGAGAGAATCCCGAGGCAGTGGGAGAGGGGCAGAGAGAGAGGGACAGAGAGAGAATCCGAGGCAAGGTCTCCACTGTCAGTATAGAGCTTAACGCGGGGCTCGAACTCACGAACCATGAGATGATGCTCTGAGCTGAAATCGAGAGTCGGGCGCTCAACCGAATCAGCCACCCTGACACCCCTAACATTGGTTGGTAGTCTTAGTTTGCGCGCTCATAGCTCCTCATTGGTCACGGATTCCCTATTTGGGAATTTGCCTGGTCGCTAAAAGTAACTCGTAACCCTACAATCAAGACCCAGTGCACTCTTGTGGTTCCTCCTGGACCCGCACGGAGCACCCAACCATTCGAATCGCCGAACCAGCCCATTCGCAGCTGATTAGCTCTGGTATTGTGGATTCGTACGATCCTCGAAGATGAAACCAAGTGTCTTTTTTTTTTCTCGCGACGTATTTCAGTGCCACACTTTCCCACATTTTTTGTGCCTTTCGTTGGAGATTTTGCCGTTGAAAAGGGCCTTGCCCGTAGCGTTGACGTGCTATTTCGTGTAAGTGCAGGAGTAAACGCAAGAAGGCTTGATACGCCTCATGGAGAAAATATGTGGCTATACGAGCTCAGCTCAGGCAGGCACTATGGTGCTTCGTGCTATTGGCTGTGATTCACACAGGCAGCGGATCAACACCGTATATTACGTAAGATGTATTTAAGGAGAAACGGATGTAAAACAAGGTTGTGTTGTGATCAGTTGACAAAAACATACGGGGCCGGAGGCTTGCAGGAGCCTGACCCTACTGTGTTTTCCCTGGGGACAATGGTGTTTGCCAATTCTGTGTTCCAGGGGACTCCGCAGACATGCTGAGGATGGCCTGTGGGTGGTTTCCTATCACGACACTTCAGAATTTGTGCATTTGGATTTCTCAGGGCCCGTGTGGAATCTTGTGGAACGCATATGCCCCTTGGGTCCTGTTTTTTTTTTTTTTTTAATCTGTGCAGAAATCCTTGGTTACGTCTTGGAAAGTTCGTGAGATGGCCCCAGCCCCTTGGCCCTTGCTTCAAGGAGGGGGTCTCTGCTGTTCCGTTAAGCCTGGTGCCAGCGTGCGCTCTTGGGATTTTGTTTCTAGCACGGCAAGATTTGCTGTTCTGCGTTGCCACGTGCACACTGGATAGGAATTCCAGTCGGAGCTCGAGGCAGACGCAGGAGGATTAAAATTTGATTTCGGATCTGGGTTTTTCTTCCGATCCCGTAAGGGCAGGGTGTCACATCAGGTTTGTGTTCGGGGAACAGCGCGGCCTGGTAGCAGGAAGATTCTTGCTTCTCTCCTGTGCCTTTGTGGGAGACTGGAAAACGTAGGTACTTTCCAAAAACTGTCTGCTACCAGCGTGGAAAAAGGTAGTGCTCGGACACAAAGGGGTAAAGAGAGGAGGGCTACCACTGTTTTCCTGTAGGCTTTCTGTGATTCTCGTTGCCAGTCTGTTTCCCCTGGTTCCTTGCAGACGATGGGAAGGGGGATGGGTTCTGAAATGTTCCTCTCGAATTATATGTGCTTATGTTGTATCAAGGCCACCGGCTGCCTTTTTTCTTTTTCTTTCTTTCTTTTTTTTTTTTTTTTACAAAGTGCCTTTTGTCTTGCCAAGACTTCTTGACTTCTTTTGGTTTTCTTTCCTGGGTCTTCTGTGGCACGATCCTTCCCATCTGGGAGGTAGAACTCCCAAGGGGCGCGGAAGCTTCCTAGGACCGTCTGAGTTGATGCGCGATGCCCTCCCTGGGATTGCGAAGCTACGACTGCAAAGCTAATGCCTGGATGTCCCGGAGCTTTCAGGCGTACAGAAGGTGGTGTCAGGGTGGGCACGAACCTTTGGTCCTCTAGTCGCCTGTCCTTAAATATTGTGCTTTCCGCCTCCACCCTTTTCTCCTCTTGGTTGTCCCATCTCCTGCCGGTTATGTCACCAAACGTCACCCGCGTCTGCCCCTCTTTTCCCAAGCTCCGGACCGGTATCTGGGCACACCCCAAAGTCCTCACGGACTCAACACGCCCCACACTGTGCCTCTTGTCCTCACTACCCCAAACCGGCCCTGTCTCGGTCTCTCCACGTTCACCGGGGACTGTCCCTCACTTCTCCCTCCTCTCCTCCCCCTCCCTGGGTACCAGTTCCCCAGTGTCTCCGTGGCCTCACCTCTGTCCTTGCACCCACTCCCACGGTAGACCCCCTTTCCTCTAGGCCAGTGTGCCCGTTCGGTTCTTCCTCTGTTTTGTTGCCACTGGGATTTCTCTGCTTCCTACTTGGGTGCTTCTGCAGCGGCCAGCTAGATCCCTTCCCCGGGCACAGGAGCCGCCGCCGCTCTGGGCTGCTGTCCCTTGGGGCTCCTCATACGCCTCAGCGTTCCTGCATGTGTTTCCTGCGCCCCAGGCACACTTCATCCCCCCCTCCTGCCCATGGTCACCCATGCTTCTTCCTCCCAGGACCGGGTCAGAGGCTCCATCCCTCCTTCTCCAGCTGCATCATCCACCCCTCCTCCTTCCCTTTCAGTACAGACTGGAGGTATCCGTCTGGGTGCCCACAGGCACTGGTCTGCCCGTTGGAGACGCGTTCTAGCGAAGCATTGACTATACGGGTAAATGAAGTCACGCTCAAAGTGTAGGTTCCAGAAGGGCTTGGTATGTGTCTGTCCAGAGCAGGAAACAGAGTCCTGGAGCCCCCACCTCTGCAAATTCGTGTGGTGAAGCCCCCACTCCCCAGTGTGACTGTATTTGAAGATCAAGCTTTTGGGAGGTAATTTAGGTTAAACGAGGTCGTAAGAGTAGCGCCCTAACGCGATGGGATTGGTGGCCTTCTAAGGACAGGAGGAGAGAGATCTCTTTCTTTTTTTTTGCATGAATGTTGCAAGGGGAGACCACGTGAGGCAGAGAGAGAGCCTGCCAGCTAGGAAGAGGGCTCTCCCTGCAGACTGGCCATGCTGGCTACCTTGATCTTGGACTCTCAGCCTCCAGAACTGTGAGAAGCAAATTTCTGTTGTTTAAGCTGCCCAGTCTGTGGTCTTTTTGAAGGGCAGCCCTAGCTGACTGAGGTGAGAATTGGGATCTGAATTGGCTCTGAAACACAGCAGCCAGGGACACAGGCAGATAAAATGGGTGTGGGTCTGGCTTTCTTTGAAATTGCTGGGGGCGGCCCACCATGCTTATGGGGTTCTCTCCAGCAACAGTCGATGGCCCCAAAGAAGGCATCCGACGGTGTTGGTTCTGGGGTGAAAGGCTCAGTGGGGCAGGTGGGGCAGAAGAATGGGGACTCGTTGTGGGGGAAGCCCTGCTGGGAAGGTGGGGCCAGGGGTAGGTTGTCTGTCTGTCCGACTTGAGTACCCACCCCCCGCATACCTTGCGGACCTTGTTTAAAATGCAGGTTTCTGGGGCCTGGCTCCCGGACATAATTGATTTCTTTGGTCTAGAGCCGGGTCTAGGAATCTGCATTTCCCTCCTTTAGCGATTCTCAGGCTGGCGGTCTAGACAGTACACTTTGAGAAACCCTATGTGATGGCTCAGGGCACAGGTGCAGGTGTTGGTGGCCTAGAGACCTGTGTGTGACGGGCTCAGTTATGTCCCTCTTTCCCCAAAGTTGTGTGTTGAAGCCAACTTCCAGAGGGTGACTATTTGGAGTCTTTATTTAAAATTTTTTTTTTAGCGTTTATTTATTTTTGAGACAGAGAGAGACAGAATATGAATGGGGGAGGGACAGAGAGAGAGGGACACACAGAATCGGAAGCAGGCTCCAGGCTCTGAGCCATCAGCCCAGAGCCCGACGCGGGGCTCGAACTCACGGACCGCGAGATCGTGACCTGGCCGAAGTCGGACGCTTAACCGACTGCGCCACCCAGGCGCCCCAGTAATGTATTCTTAAAAAAGAAAAAGTGAGAGCATTACAGCGGGCCCTAATCCAATATGCCTGGTGTCCCTCAAAGAAGAGGAGGTTAGGACACAGACCTGTGCACCCACAGAGGGGCAGCTGTAAGGACAGAGGGAGAAAGCAGGCATCTATGAGCCACAGAGAGGCCTCAGGAGAAGCTGACGCGGCTGACACCTTGAGTTTGGACTCGAAGATTGTGAGAACTTCCTGTGTGCCGTCGAAGGCCCCTGGCCTGCGGTTCTGTGTGATGACGGGCCGAGCGAACCAATGTCCTGGGTTCAGGTCCCAGCTCTGTCTCCTTTTGCTGTGTGGCCTTGAGGCAGACACAGTCCTCTCTGAGCCTCCGCCACTTTCCTCTTCTGGAGAATCTGTCTGGGCCACACGTGCGCCGTGTTTTGTCCTCGCTCCAGCCTCGTGCACCCCCACCCCTCAGGGCACTTAGCGCCCCTGTGTCTCCAGCAGTTTCCAGCAGTGTCCGACTCACATGCTACCCACCGCGGCCCTTTCTTCCAGATGTGGCCTCCACCGTTACCCTCCCCAGGCCTGTTTTCCAGAGCTTAATCTTCCCCGGTGGACCCGGGGTCTCAGGAATTTGCAGGTCTCCTCCGGCCTTTTGATGTCCCTGCCTTGCGAACGTCACAGGCCAGGCGTCTGCCCTTCTCCCGGGGAGGGAGGACCTGCACCTCCATCTTTCCCAGGGCTTCCTTCCACTTCTCTGCCTCCCGCGGCGCCTTGTGGGCTCTTGGTTTGTTCAGAAGATCCCCTTGGCGTGTCCTCCAAGATGGCGAGAAGTTTCCGGAAGGATTATGGTCTGGATGGCGAGCGTCCCTTTCGGGGCCTTCTCTCCCCCTCTGGGCTTCTGCGTACACGATTTTCTCCTCCGTCTTCCATATGCGATGGTCCGCTGTTGTTGCCCGCTTCCTCTGTCCTCGAGTCCCCGAGCACCCACCTCGGGGCCCCTGACCACTGTGGAGGTGCAGCGACCCCTCCTGTCCCCAGAGGGACCTTCCATCTGGGCTTGAGAACCACCTTCCTCAGGTCTCCTCTCGGGGGGCTGTTTCTTCTCTCACTGGTATTTTTACCAGGAACTTGCAGGAAAACACTATGATGCCTGGGTCCCCGGTCCATCCTCAAACCTCCCTGAGTGCACATGTAAACCTATCTGCAGCAGGGATCTCTGGGTCCAGGGACATCTGTGTTTATAAAATTGCCCCTGACCCTGGGTGGTTTCATCACTCACCCAGGCCTCTTGAAGGCCCTTAGATCTTGGCTGAGCCTGCTTCTCTGTGATGTTTATTCTGCTCCCCGTTGCTACTGCCTCATGTGCCTTCTGTGCACCTGCTTTCCCGCCCAAGGGGGCCGGGAAAAGCAAAGCCCAGAGAGGTTACATCGCTCACTCGAGGTCACGCAGTGCCCAGTCGACAAAGCGGAGATTCGCGCCCGGGGCCATCAGGATTTCTGGTCTGTGCAGCTCATTGCTTTAGCGTTTGTCTCTTTACTCTGATGGCACCTTGTCACAGCTTTGAGCCTTCAACCTTTTCTGTCTTGCTAATCCCCGTGCCCAGCACGATGCCTGGTGCCGAGGTGCCCAGCAGACGTTGGCTGAATGAGTACAGCAGTTATTTCCATGTTGGCGACTTGTTGGTTCTGGAGCCTGGCCTCCTGATGCTGCCTCGCACCTGCTGTAGCCCCCCCGCCCCCATTTCTCCTTCTTTGAGGAAGTCACTTGCAAGAGCCAGCCTCTTGGGCAGGCGGAGAATCTTCAGGATGCCTGATTCTGCCGTGTACCCAAATTCTAAATCCTGCAGCTCATAAATCTAGGTATTGGTTCCGTGAGCTCGGGGCGGAGAACTAACATGGGTTCAGAGCTTTGATCACGCTGCTGCCCTCGTTCACAGAGAGGAGGAGGAGGCCCAGGATGACACAGCGGGAGGTGCTGGAGTAGGAAGCTGATCTGTTGTGTTTCCAGCGTGGCCCAGAACCGGTGTGGGTGGTGGCCGGACGCCTAAACCCAAGGCTTGTTGGCACGGGACTCCTGAATTTTGGGGGGTTAAGACTGGTAAGGAGGCAGAGAAGAATGTGGCCCCAGAATAGGCCACCAGGGAGCATTTGAAGAATGTGGAGACTAAGGATCCAGTACACTCATGATCGAACGCAGTTCGATCTCAGCATTGCGAAACATTGCCAGAACCTTCTAGACACCTCCTTCCCTGCCCCTCCACACTTTCTCCTTGCCTGCTTTGATGGGTGAGAGAAAACCAGGGAGAAGGGACTGTCTCCCTCCCTCCCCCCTCCCCCCTCCTTCCCTCCCTCCTTTCCTTCCTTTTCTTTCTTTTTTTCTTTTTCTTTTTTCCTCTTTCTTTTTCTTTCTTCTTTTTTCTTTCTTTCTTTCCTTTCTTTCTTTCTTCTTTCTTTCTTTCTTTCTTTCTTTCTTTCTTTCTTTCTTTCAAGAGCGACAGAGAGCAAGCGGGGGGGGGGGGAGTGGGGAGGGGCAGAGAGAGAGGGAGACAGAATCCCAAGCAAGCTCCCCAGTGTCAGTGCAGGGCCCCAGTGGGGCTCTGTCTTATGAACCATGAGATCATGACCCAAGCCAAAATCAAGAGTCAGATGCTTAACCAACTGAGCCACCCAGGCACCCCAGAAGGGACACTTTCTAAGAGACTGCTCGCGTGTTAAGTCTTCTCTCCTGGAAAATCCTCAGATCCCTCTGGCCGGGCAGGAAATTCTAGACCAGCACTGTTCAAAAGAACGTGTTGCTCTGAGGGGAATGTTCCGTGGCTGTTTAATGTGGTGGCCATTGTCCACATGGGGCTCTTGAAGTTGTGGCTGGTGTGGCTGAATCTTTATTTTTATCTTATTTCAATCCATTTTCGTTAAAAAAAAAAAAAAAAGGTCAGTACTCGATTCTGTTGTTGGAAAACTCTTCAGTGTGTTTGAACAGGTTGGGGAAATGAACCTACGTGTTGGATGATACACTTTATGAAATCTATGTGTACAGGTCGAGTATTTCTGAAAATTTAGCATCTGAATGGAGACATTGCTACATGGCATTTTGGAAGCTTTCTTCCAAAAGAATCTTGTAGAGTATCTCGTTAATAATTTTTTTAGTATTATGGGGCTCCCAGTTGGGTCGGTTGGAAGAACATGGGACTCTTGACCTTGGGGTCATGAGTTTGAGCTCCACATTGGGTGTAAAGACTACTTATAAAACTTAAAAAAATAAATTGTTTTGAATTCATTGTAAATATATGTAGATGTAATCTATCTACATCTATATATATTTATATCCAAGTTAGCATATGGTGCAACAGTGATTTCAGGAGCAGATTCCTTAATGCCCCTGACCCATTTAGCCCCTCCCCCCTCCCCCAGGCCCTCCCATAACCCTCAGTTTGTTCTCCATATTTATGAGTCTCTTCTGTTTTGCCCCCCTCCCTGTTTTTATATTGTTTTTGCTTCCCTTCCCTTATGTTCATCTGTTCCGTGTCTTAAAGTCCTCATATGTGTGACGTCATATGATATTTGTCTTTCTCTAATTTCGCTTAGTATAATACCCTCTAATTCCATCCACGTAGTTGCAAATGGCAAGATTTCATTCTTTTTGATTGCCGAGTAATACTCCATTGTATATGTGTGTGTGTGTGTGTGTGTGTGTGTGTATATACACATACATACATATATATATATATACGTATACATACATACATATGTGTATATATATGTATATATGTATATGTATATATACATATACCCCACATCTTCCTTATCCATTCATCCATTGATGGCCATTTGGGCTCTTTCCATACTTTGTTGTTGATGGTGCTGCTATAAACACTGGAGTGCATGTGCCCCTTCGAAACAGCACACCTGTATCCCTTGGATAAATACCTAGTAGTGTAATTGCTGAGCCATAGGGTAGTTCTGTTTTTAACTTTTTGAGGGATCTCCATACTGTTTTCCAGAGTGGCTGCACCAGTTTGCATTCCCCAACCCCCCCAGAATAATTTTTCTTAGTATAGCTTACACATTGAAGTGAAATTTTTAGATACATTGCATTAATTAAAATATATGTACTTTCGCCTTCCTTTTCTTTCTTTCTTTTTTTTTTTTTTTACCTTATTAGAGAAAATTTAAAATGTCTGAGGGCATCCTCTCCCGTTACACGTTAACTCAGGTAGTTGATAGTGACTTATTAGTCTGAGAGAGGAATCTGGATCTGTCCTATTCCCGGTGGCACTTTCATACCTGGAATGGTGTTGGGCACAGACCAGGTCTTCTGTAGATACGCGCTGAAGGAGAGGACAAAGGGAATTATCTTGAACAACCTTTCTCTAGGCTGTCACTGCATGAAAACTATTTCACTGTTTCCTTATTTAAGTCACATGCACCTGCTTCCTTGGGCATGTTTTTGAAAGAACGAAGATGGTTCTTCCTTTCCCCCCCACCCCCCGCACCGCTATCCGCAGGGGATATGTTCCAAGACCCCCAGTGGATGCGTGAAACCGTAATAGCACTGAGTCCTATATATGCTATGTTTATTTTCTGTACGCAAATAGCTATGTTATGTCACTAACAGGCGTGTTGTGCACGCAGCTTGGATGAAGGGATGATTCACCTACTGGGCGAGGCAGGATGGCGGGAGATTCCATCACGCTACTCAGAACGGTGGGCAATCCAAAACTTATGATTGTTTATTTCAGGAATTTTCCATTTAATATTTTCTGACCGCAGTTGACCGCGGGTAACTGAAACCGTGGATAACGGGATAATTGTATTAACTGTTGCTGGACCCCCCCCCCCACTTCCTCTGCCCCCCCATTGTTCTTCTCTACCAGTGTACGGAGTGGGGATTCGTCAGGTACCACTTACTGAAAACTTGAAGCATTTTTCGTTTCCACCCAGAGGTATTAAGAGCCAGCAGAAGGCCCTGCGTTTATTTCTGGCACCATTTCTAACATCCTCGGGATATTTTCTGTCCCAACAGTAAATTGCTCTATTGTTGAGGCTAATAGGCACACACTACAGCCTTAATGAATTGAGCTAGATTCATTGGAGGTTTTTAAAAAGCAATTCTTTATTGTTCCCTACTGTTACAGTTGTCTAATTTTTTATTTTTTTAAATATTTATTTTGAGAGAGAGAGAGAGCTCTTGAGAGAACACGTGGACGGGGGAGGGGCAGAAAGAGAGAGGGAAGAGGGAAAGAGAGAATCCCAAGCAGGCTCTGTGCTGTCACTGCAGAGCCCGATGCAGGGCTCGATCTCACACACCATGAGATAATGACCTGAGCCGAAATCAAGAGTCTGATGCTCAACTGACTGAGCCATCCAGGCGCTCCCCTATGGTCATCAAATTTTTAAAGATTTTTTTTTTTTAATGTTTATTTATTTTGAGAGAGAGAGAGAGAGCATAGGCAGGGGAGGGGCAGAGAGAGAGGGAGACACAGAATCCGAAGCAGGCTCCACGCTCTGAGCTGTCAGCACAGAGCCTGATGTGGGGCTTGAACCCAAGAACCTCAAGATCATGACCTGAGCCGAAGTCGGATGCCTAACCGACTGAGCCACACAGGTGCCCGTGGTCATTAAATTTTTTATAACAACTTTATTGAGCTATAATCCAATGCCATACAATTCACCTCTTTAAAGTTTACAATTCAGTAAATTACATCCGCAGGGTTGTGCAGCCATCACTACAATCAATGTTATTTTATTTATTTTTAATTTTAAGAAATGTTTTCATTTTTGAAAGAGAGAGAGAGACAGAGTGCGAGCAGGGGAGGGGCAGCGAGAGGGAGACACAGAATCCAAAGCAGGTTCCAGGCTCCAGGCCGTCAGCACAGAGCGTGATGTGGGGCTTGAACCCACGGACCCTGAGATCATGACGTGAGCTGAAGTCGGATGCTTAACCGACTGAGCCACCCAGGCGCTCTGCTACAGTCAATTTTAGAACATTTTTCATCACCCCAAAGAGAAACTGCAGCCTGAGTAGCTGTCGCTTCTCATTGCCTCTTCCCCAGCCCCTGGGAACCACGAAACTGCTTTCTGTCTCTATCTATAAATTTGCCCATTCTGGATATTTCATGTAAATGGAGTCGTACTACATGTCGTCTGTGGTGCCTGACTTCTCTCACCCTGCCTTGCGTTTTCAGGCTGCATGGGTGATCATTAGCATTTTTTTTTCTTTTTTTAGTAATGAAGTATTTTTAATTAAGGGTTGTACGTTTTTTTTTTAGTTATCATGCTCGTGCACACTTAATACACTATAGTGTAGTGTGGATATAACTTTCACATGCACTGGGAAACCAAGAAATTCGTTTGATGAAAACATTTTTAAGTTTATTTATTTTGAGAGAGAGAGGGCAGAGAGGGGGAGGGGCAGAGAGAGGGAGACAGAGAATCCCAAGCAGGTTCCGCGTTATCAGCATAGAACCCAATGCGGGGCTCGATCCCATGAACCGTGAGATCGTGATCTGAGCCCAAAGCAAGAGTCGGATGCTTAACCAACTG
Organism: Leopardus geoffroyi; assembly: GCF_018350155.1. Lineage (NCBI taxonomy): Eukaryota > Metazoa > Chordata > Mammalia > Carnivora > Felidae > Leopardus > Leopardus geoffroyi. The sequence continues at coordinate 6,421,322 of NC_059331.1, forward strand.
AGCCACCCCGGTGCCCTCATTTGATGCGTTTTATCGAGGTACTTGCTTTATTGCGGTGGTCTGGAACCGAGCCCGCAGCATCTCCCAGGTATGCCTGTGGTCGTGTTTTCATTTCTCTTGGTTATCTACCTGGGAGTGGAACTGCTGGGCCATGTGGTAACTCATGGCTTAATGGTTTGAAGAATTGCCAGACCATTTTCCACAGTAGTTGCGTCATTGTGTGTTCCCACCCGTGATGTACGAGGGTTCCAGGTTCTCTGCATCCTTGTCAACACTTGTAATTGTCCATCCCTTTGATTTTATTTATTTTATTTTTTATTTTTTTTTTCAACGTTTATTCATTTTTGGGACAGAGAGAGACAGAGCATGAACGGGGGAGGGGCAGAGAGAGAGGGAGACACAGAATCGGAAGCAGGCTCCAGGCTCCGAGCCATCAGCCCAGAGCCTGACGCGGGGCTCGAACTCACGGACCGCGAGATCGTGACCTGGCTGAAGTCGGACGCTTAACCGACTGCGCCACCCAGGCGCCCCAATCCCTTTGATTTTAGCCATCCTAGTGGGAGTGAAGTGGATGTTGCCAGATAAAAGACAGGGCACCTGGCTAAATATGAATACTCAGTGCTTATCTGACATTTAGATTTAACTGGGCATCCTGCATTTTTATTTGCCAGATCTGGCGCCCCTGCCTGCCTGCCACTGGTCAGGTGGGGATGGGGCTTGTGGGAGGCACAGAGGCTTCGGATGTGACCACAGCTGGGAGTCTTGGGCGGGGCTTGGAGTGTGCAGGGCTGGAACCCAGACCCTCGTTCTCCCCAGGCAGCCTCCCACCTTCCCAGTGAGTGGGTCAGCGTGTTTCTGTGTTTTCCCTTGCCTTAGCCTAATCCGCACAGAACGTGGCTGAGGAACATTGTAGCTTTATTTCCTCAATTGTTTGCTTTGCTGGGGTTCCCCCCCCCCCCCCCCCCACAATGTGCACTTCTTTTGCGATTTGTTTTCAGGGTGGAGTTTTAAGAGAATGTTCTAGTATTCTTTAGAATCATCTGTTTTGCCTCAGAGATATTGGGGGGAAGGTTTAGTGTCCTGGAATACAGTAAGTAGAGATTGTGTACTAAGCATATTCCTGGTGCTGAGGGATGTGGAGTGTGTGTGTGTGCATGCGTGCATGTGCGTGTGTGTGTTTTGGCAAGGAGAGGCTGTCTAAAGAGTTCGATTATGATGACTGTTAACTTGGGTATGAGGGGCACAAGGAGAAGGGGAAAGAAACTTCAAAGAGGTATACGGAGGAAAGGAAATCAGAGAAGGGTGCCTGGAGGAGGTGGCGTTTGAGCTGGATCTTGAAGGATGATGGGCTAGGTTTCGACACAGGGAGCTAAGGTCGAAAGGGCTTTGGTAGCCGACAGGGCCAGGGCTCCCCTGTCCAGGACAGTAGCCGCTAGCCACATGTGTCTATTCCATTTAAATGAGCTGGAGTAAAATTAAATATTCAGTTTCTCAGTCTCGTTAGCCACAGGTGAAGCCACAAATGGCGGCTGCCTTCCACGGTGGACAGCACAGATTTAGAACATGTGTATCAGTGCAGAAAGTTCTGTTGGACAGCCGTGGACTAGGGCAAGGGTCACCAAGCTGCAGCCCCAGGACAGAACTCCAGGCTACCACCTGTTCTTGTAAATAAAGTTTTATTGGAACACAGCCACGTCCACTCATTCACATTTGAGCTGCGGTGGCACAGTAGAACAGCTTCTGCACGGACCCTCTGACCACAAAGCCGAACATACTGACTGTCTGAGCATTGATAGAATATGGTTGCCCGCGCCTGGTCTAGGGACGCGAAGGCACAGAGCCTAGAGGTGATGGTGATACGTTTGTGGGAGAAATCAGCAACCACAAAATAGCTGGCATTAACTGAGCACCTACTGTGTGCTGGGCACTGCTTGAGGGCTTGGATTACTTCACTCGCTGCTTCTCCTAGGTCATGTTACAGGGGGTGGGGGGCAGTGATGGGGAGGAGCCCTGCGAGCTGGGAGGGAGGAGTGCAGGGTCACGGGGAGCCAGGAAGGGTGCTGGAGCCTGGGAAGGACCACCTTCAGGAAATGGGCACGCAGGGTGTTTGTGCAGGGGAGATCACATCCAGCCCTTGCCACACCCAGGTAGAGGTAACGAGGCTGTTTTGTGGATGTCTGCCTGGGAAGGAGAGTCCTCGAGGTAGGAGAATTGTCAAAACAAATTCAGCCCTCCTTGCCCCGTTTTGACGTGGGCACCTTTATCCTCGCAAATCTATCTCCTGAAGATTGCCAGTGTTGACTCACCCGGGCCGGCTCCCCTTTCCCTTCCGCACCTGCCGTATTACTCAATCCCGTGTAATCCCAGCGTCTCCGTCGCATCTCGTTCGATGTGATGGTTTTTAAAGGCTTCTAACAAGGACTGCGAAAGGAATTTTTTCTTTGCCTTTTGGAGGTGATCACTTGGGCATGGATACTATGGAGAAAACCACGAATCAGGGGCTCGCTATGGAATCAGTGGGGGAGCCCAGCACAGAATGAAAACATGGGGCCCCTTTCTCGAAAACGACCGAGGGTTTATTTATTTATTTATTTTTTTTATTAAAAAAATTTTTTTTTAACGTTTATTTATTTTTGAGACAGAGAGAGACAGAGCATGAGTGGGGGAGGGTCAGAGAGAGAGGGAGACACAGAATCTGAAACAGGCTCCAGGCTCTGAGCGGTCAGCCCAGAGCCCGACGCGGGGCTCGAACTCACAGACCGTGAGATCATGACCTGAGCCAAAGTCGGCCACTTAACCGACTGAGCCACTCAGGCGCCCCCGACCGGGGGTTTAAAAATGGAGAGAAGAGCATTAAGCCAAGGGCAGGGCCCTTCCGGGTGAGTCCCACGACTCAAGATGCACCCCTGTGAAGCTGGCCCTGCTGCTGATTTAAAACAAAAATTTTTTTTAATGTTTATTTCTTTTTGAGAGAGAGAGAGAGAGAGACAGAGTGTGAGCTGGGGAAGGGGCAGAGAGAGAGAGGGAGGCACAGAGTCCGAAGCGGGCTCCGGGCTCCGAGCCGGCCGCGCAGACGAGGGCCCTGAGCCAGCCCGGCGCCCCGTCTGCCGCTGACTCTTATCACCCATCCGTGACGTGCGTGCTCACCTGTCTTGCCTTGTGCTTGTTTTCGCCTCTAGTCTGCCCTGGCATGGATATCCGGAACAACCTGACGAGGCTGCACGAACTGGCCAACTGCTCGGTCATTGAAGGTCATTTGCAGATACTGCTCATGTTCAAAACGAGGCCCGAGGACTTCCGAGACCTCAGTTTCCCCAAACTCGTCATGATCACTGATTACCTGCTGCTCTTCCGGGTGTATGGGCTGGAGAGCCTGAAGGACCTCTTCCCCAATCTCACGGTCATCCGGGGCTCACGCCTCTTCTTCAACTACGCGCTGGTCATCTTCGAGATGGTTCACCTGAAGGAGCTTGGCCTCTACAGCTTGATGAACATTACCCGGGGCTCCGTCCGCATCGAGAAGAACAATGAGCTGTGCTACCTGGCCACCATCGACTGGTCGCGCATCCTGGATTCGGTGGAGGATAATTACATTGTGTTGAACAAAGACGACAACGAGGAGTGTGGGGACATTTGTCCAGGCACTGCAAAGGGCAAGACCAACTGCCCTGCCACTGTCATCAACGGGCAGTTTGTGGAGCGTTGTTGGACACACAGCCATTGCCAGAAAGGTATGCTGGGGTACGCGGGGCTCTCGGCTGCTGCTTCGCCGTGTTTGTTAGCAGCTGGAGGCGTTTGCCGGACGAGGGGGTGGCCCCTTTCTTCTGCAGAGGCTCTGATATTAAATACTTCTGGCTTTGCAGGCTGCGTGGCCTCCCGTTACAGCTACTCAGCACTGCCATTGTAGCGGGAAGGCAGCCACGGGCAACCCAGAAAGAAATGGGCACGGCTATGTTTCAATAAAACTTTATTTACAAGCCAAGCTGTGGGCCAGCGTTTGCCAATTGCTGTGCCAGACCGTCGAATGTTCCTCTTGCTTGAGGAGGGGGGGGGGGTAGAGGTGGGCAAGTGCGGACTTTGCTGTAGAAAAAGAAGGTTTATTTCTTGAGTGACGGAAGAAGTAAGATTGCTCAGTGTAGACATTTGGCAAAAGAAATGGGTAAAGGAAGGAAGCGAAACAACAATCCTTATCCCACATTTAGTGGAGTGCTTCCTTCCCGTGGTTCTGTTGTGTGTTTCTTTTATTTACCTACCTTTCCCTGTCTCTGGGCATTTAGATCATTTCCGGTTATTCTAAAGAGAAGGATGAGCGTTTTCGGGTCAAAGCTTTATTGAGCATTTTGTTTCCTTAGGCTTTGCTTTTCCAGAAGTGAAATTTCTGGGCCAAAGGTTCTTGATACTGATTGCCAAATGGCTTTCCGGAAATGTTGTACTGATGGGCGCTCCTGCTAGCATTGGCTGAGAGGGAGCACCTTGGCCAGCTTTGCATGTTGTTTGAAAAATCTTTCATAATTTGCCGGAGGGAGGAGCCGATGTGTTGTCATTGTTTCCATTTGCATTTCTTTGATTGCTCTCGGGGTTGAACCTTCTGAAACATGTTTATTTATCATTTGGGTTTTCTCTTCCTGTTCATATCCTTTGTCCGTTTATCTTTTAGTACTTTAGTGGTTTTTGAAATACTAGTCTCCTTGCGGTTTTCAACTCGAAGGCTGTTAACCCTTTGCCAACTGTGTCTTCAGACGCTTTTGTTCGGTGGTCAAGATGCTCTGGATGTCGGCTTCCAGAGAAGATTAAGATGTCTGGGGAGTCCGGGGGCGCCTGGGTGGCTCAGTCGGTTGAGCGTCCGACTTCGGTTCAGGTCACGATCTCACGGTCTGTGAGTTCGAGCCCCGCGTCGGGCTCTGGGCTGATGGCTCAGAGCCTGGAGCCTGCTTCCGATTCTGTATCTCCCTCTCTCTCTCTCTGCCCCTTCCCCGCTCACAGCTTTGTCTCTCTCTGTCTCTGAAAACTGAATAAACCTTAAAAATATATATGTTTAAAATGTTTGTGGAGTCCAGAGTTGGATGTTTGCATGCCTGTCCTGTTACCCTATGTTTAGAAAGTCCTTTTCCACCCGTAAAATGAATGTGTTTTTTTTTCCCCTAAATTTCCTATTTTAATTATCAATAAAAAAAAGCTCATCCTGGACATTTGGAATCTGTGTGCGCGATTCAAAGGGATGTTCCTCTCCCCGCAAATAACTTGTTGGGGTCTCAATGCCTTTTATTGATGAAATTTACTCCTTCGTCATTGATTTGGGGTCTGTTTCTGGCTATCGGTAAACCATTTCCTTGTGTTGGGGCCGCTACCGTTCTAATCATTGTGGTTTTATAATGTTTTGATAACCAGGAAGGCAAGTTCCAAACACACACCCGTTACTTTTTTTTTATTGTTTTGACTCTTTCATACTTTGTGAAATTCCCTGGGAAGAATTCGTGAACGTGAGATCGAGGTGGGAGAAAGCGAGTGGATGGTTTACGGGTGGGTCGTATCATAAAAGATAGGGCACGGGGGAAGGGAAGGTCTTCTTGCCTGAGCCCAAAGGCTACTTGGGTGAGTCCTGAGTAGAATCCATGGGAGCCGTGGGGAGCATAACAGAAGGTGAGAGCAGAGGCCACACCTCTTCTGAGAGGTTGGGCAGTGAAGGCAAAGAGAGCCTTGTTTGAGGATGGGCGTGGGTAGGATGATTATTATATTGTGGAGCAATCTTGGGGACGTTGGCCGGTCAGGGACAGAGAGAACGGAGCTGAGTGACAAGGTTGGGGCGAAATCTCAGCACAAGTAGAATGACTACCTGTGGGTTTGGGATTTTGTAGAACCGGGAAGCTGCTGAGGTGGGGGTGGGGAGCAGGTGGGGGGGAATAAGCTGTGGGAGCGACAGTCTAGATGGATTGGGGGGCAGCTGGTATTCACGATGGTGAGGGGAGAAGAGGCTGTTTTGGATCTATGTCCTGAGAGCATCTGGCTACAAGGGGAGCACTGTTACCCTCATTTTAGAGACCAGAGGGGTTACTTAACTTACCTAAGGCCACACAGCTCATAAGACAGCTGGGGTTTGTGCCAAGTCTGAGACACAAAAAAGGCATGTGGTATTTTTTTTTGTGAGGGCGGGGGGACCGTCCCCTCTGTTTAGAGCCACTTGTAGGTGGGGCACCGGAGAAATGGAACATGCTTTCGTTATTCCGATGCCGAGGTCTCCAAATTTAGGTGCCTTTTTGAAATGCTCCGGGCTCTCGGGTCTTGAGGTATTATTTAAGACATTCCTCTGTGGATTTATTTCTGTACACGTTTTACTCAAAATATCCAGGGTGGTATTATCTGCAGAAATGTCCCTGATGCGAGCAGTTGTTTTCCTCCCTCATCTTTTGTTTTTGAGAACAGGCTTGTGTTCCTAACGCTGGGGGTTCTGTCGTGGGGGAGGGGGTGGCCGTGCACCTGCTGCCGTGACTGACAATACCTGATTCCCGGCATCTGGCATTGATGTTCGCTGCTCCTGGTGTGTAATCGGTGCTGAGGTCCCCTAGGCAAGGCATTGTCCTGTCCTGGTAACAGGTGTTGAAATGATTGTTTTTGTTGGTTTGTTTATTTATTTATTTTAATGTTTATTTATATTTGAGAGAGAGACAGTGCGTGAGCAGGGAAGGTGGCAGAGAGGGAGAGAGAGACAGAGAGACAGAGAGAGAGACAGAGCTGTCAGCATAGAGCCCGACATGGGGCTCGAGCCCCACAAACTGCGAGATGGTGACCTGAGCCGAAGTGGGATGCTTAACTGACTGAGCCACTCTGGTGCCCCTATTTACTTAGTGTTTGAATGTCTATTTATTTTGAGTGAGAAAGAGAGAGAGCCTGAGGGGGGAAAGGGGCAGAGAGAGAGAGAGAGAGAGGGAGAGAGAATCCGAAGCAGGCTCTGTGCGGTCAGCATGGAGCTCAAGGCAGGGCTTGATCCCAAGAACCGTGAGATCATGACCTGAGCCAAAATCGAGAGCTTTAACTGACGGAACCACCCAGGTGCCCCGAAATGATTGCTCTTTGAGCGGGTGCCCCCGTCTGCTGAGTACAACTCCACTCTGGCCTTTTTCTCCCTTCCTCAGTTTCTTTTATTGTGGTAAAATACACATAAGATAAAATTCACCATCTTAAATTTCTTTTTAAAGATTTGATATTTTTATTTGTTATCATTTTGAGGAGTAAGGTCTGTGCCGGACGTGGGGCTCAAACTCGCAACCCTGAGACCAAGAGTTGCACGCTGCACCACGTCAGCCAGCCAGGCGCCTGCCATCGTAAATATTTTTAAGTATCCAGTTCAGTGGCATCGGTCACCCTCGCACTGTTGTGCAGCAACACCCCCCCCCCCCTCCATTCGTCTCTAGAACTTTCCCATCTTCCCAGACTGGAACCCCGTCCCCGTGGAACACTGACTGCCCCCCCACCCCCACCATTCCTGGCGCCCACCGTCTACTCTCTGTCTCTATGCTTGGGACGCCTCTAGAGACCTCATAGAGGTGGAATCAGACAGTGTGTGGACTTTTGTCATTGGTTTATTCCACGGAGCATAACGTCTTCAAGGTTCGCCCCGTGGTGGTGGGTGTCAGAACTTCCTTTTTAAGGCTGGTGGGTGGATATTCCATTGTGTGGACGGACCACATTTACGTATCCATTCGTCTATGGATGGACACTTGGGGGGCTTCCCCAGCAGCTAATAAGGCTGCTGTGAACGATGGTGAGCCTCTCTGGCTTTTTGGGTGCTTATGTTACCTTGTTGCCGTGGCTCTGGAAGGCTTATCTGAAGTCGTGTGAGACTTGAACACAGAACAGACCGAAGTGAACCTTTAGGGGTGCTCCCCTCTCTTCGGTGATGGACACAGGCCTGTGAATACTACCCAACAACTCTTTCAGCTCTCTAGAACCCTCTCAAATACTTCCCGGGGCCTCCAGAACCATTGTCTTTTTCTTATGTGATTATCAGGATCTGGAAGCTTCTGGGGTCTGGTCAGCATTTGGGACGAAAGTGTGGGTTGTTCTCTGGACCCAGTTTGTATGCATTCTCTACAATGTCCCTTCTGATACCCTTTCCCCAAAGAACGATGCTTTAAGCAGAGAAAGCAAAGGAAGGTTAAAGTAAGGTTAAGGTAATTAAAAGGGGAAAAAAAAAATCACTGTGGTGTGTGTGGCTTGAGATGCCACCTCTCCATCACCCTGCTCACGGATTTGGGGTCAAAGGAGAGGCCAAATGCAAGAGGCCTCAGATGGACAGAGAAGACGGAGTCTATGCAAGCTGGGTCATGGATCGCATTCATTGAGAGCCTACCATGGCCAGGCATTGGGGTCCCAGGGGCCACGGGAGGGACCAGCCCCACCTGCTTGGAGGGGGCCTTCTGGTGGCAAATACTGACCTTGAGTATGGGATGAGGCAGCGCGGCCAGGAGAGTCACAGGAGAAGGATCTCCGTGGGTAGAGGCACCAGTCAGAGCCCCAAACTTGCCGTCAGGTTCGGAGTGTATCTCCCCTCCCCCAAATCGGTGCGTATCAGGACCCCAAAGGTCGGCCTCGCTGACCCTTACAAGAATTCCTTGGAGTCCTGTTCACTGGTCTTGAGCCAGATCAAGCCTCTGTCTTCCGATCTGAAAGATGGGGACAGTTGCGGGACCTGCTTGTCAGAACTGTGGTTTAGGGGTAGGTGAGACGGTGCGGGGGTTGGGGAGGGTGCATTTAGCCCAGCACCTGGCACTCTGTGTGTTCTGGAAGCTTCCTGTGAGTGCCACGGGTCTACTCCCCTTCTGGGCAGACCAGCCGCTGGGTGCATACCTGCCGAGTTTGGCTCTAATTCTGATTTGGGGCTTGGGGCGGGCAGAGGGGAGCCCACTGCATGACCTGTGGATGAGGGGTGGGTGTTGGACCCATGGCCCCAGAGGGAAGACCACTTTGCTCACCCAGTGCCTCCAGTGCTCTGGAGACCCCCAGCTCTGGGCTTTGGGGGGCATCAGAAGCCACAAAGCTTGCTTGACCAGCTGCTGGAGCCAAACCCAGTGGCATTTTTCTTCCCCCCTGGGAGGCCACCCCAGCTGCTCACTGCCAGTCAGAGGGGTGGGCGAGGCCGGGGCGCGCAGGGTGCCAGGAGACTGGCCACAGCGCCACATACGGGATCCGCCAGAGAGTAGAAGCAGGAGGGCGGAAAGGAGGCAGGGTTCTCCTCCCCGGGTTTGGACATACATCCTTGTTCCAGAGTCTCTGAGCATGGGAGGAGGGGGGGGGGCTCTGTTTAGATCAAATATTAAATACTTACTTCTGCCTTTGACATTTCAATAATCAGAATCTTCTTGGTGGCAAATGCTTCTTTTGTGCTGGGCGCTGTTCGATGCACGTCACTTCTGACACTGCGTCAAATCCTCCCCGCGGTTCCTTCTCGCAGGTGAGGCCGTGGAGGCCCCGTAGAAGTTAAGCCACTTGCCCCGGATCACACGGCTAGTGAGCAGTGGAGCCCAGATCCCCCCCTGGAACCCTGGGTGTTCTGGCTCAGAATTTGAGGTATTAACCTTTGTGCTTTGCTGAGCTCAACGCGGAAAGTTGGTGAAGTATTGAAAGAAAGAAATGGAGGGGAGGGGGACACCCCCTAGAATTTGCCCCTGCCAACATCCTGGCTGCCTTTCCATATAGCTCTTTTCGTGCTACCTTGCATTAGCTGCCTCCTCGGTCAGGCTAAGCTCGTTCTCTCTCTCTCTCTCTCTCTCTCTCTCTCTCTCTCTCTCTCTCTCATGTGTGTGCGATATGGGTGGGGGTAGAGGAAGGAGAGAAAGAGACTCTTACACAGGTTTCATGCCCAGAACAGAGGAGGGTGCAGGGCTCGATCTCACAGTCCTGAGATCATGACCTGAGCCTAAATCAAGAGTCAGAAGCTTGCTTGACTGACTGAGCGATCCAGGTGGCCCAGGCTAAGATCTCTTGAAGATAGGGACTGTGGAATTTATTGGTGTGTCCCCAGCACCTGTCATGTAGATACGCAATGGTCTTTGACCACTCATTCCTAGCTAACGTTTATTGAGCACTTACTAAGCGCTGAGCATTTGACAAGCTACCTCGCGGAATCCTCACCACAGCCAGCCTATGAGAGGACGCTACTCCCATTTTACAGAAGGGGACACTGAGGCTAGAGTACTAATTAAGAAACTTACTCTAGGAGGAGACCTTTCTGGGAAGTGGTTTGACCTCAGCCTTGTCCAGTGCGCTTGACCAGAGGTCAGCAAACTGACCCATGGGCCAAATCCACCCATCAGTGATTTTTGTGTGGGCTGTGAGCTAAGAATGCTTTCTGTATGTTAAAAAGATTGTGTGTGTGTGTGCGTGTGTGTGCGTGTGTGTGTGTGTGTGTGGAAATCTAAAGGATAATATTTTATAAGAGGTGAAAATGATATGAAATTAACATTTCAGCGTCCCCAAATAAAGTTTCATTGGAACCCGGCCGCGCTGGCTCATTTATTCATTTACATAACGCCTGTGGCCATTTTAGTGCTATGAGTAGTTGCAGCAGAGACTGTATCTCTCTTTACAGGAAAAAAAAAAAAAAAGATGTGCCAACCTCTGTTTTTGGCTCTGCACCTTATAAAGATGAGGGGAGCATTGGGGGGTAGAGGCTGTTTTCATCGGAAATTGGGAGCATCCTAGCATCAGGCTGACACAGTCCCCCTACCCCTTGTTGGCACTGAGGGGGGGGGGCTATGAAGTATGGGATGCTATCCCTTGCACCAGGAGCTCTTGGTTTGGCTGGGGAGTCAAAGGGCAGGAGTGGATTAACCATTCAAGGCAGCCCAGCTGGCAGAGGATGTCACAAGGCAGGTAGGTGTCCCCCCCCTCCCCTTTCCCATTCCTCTCCAAGTGAGTCATCTGATCGGTGGTTCTGCACATGTCTGGAGCCAGAGCACCTGGAAATCACAATGTTCTCCAGATAACATCGCCGCAGAATATTGATAAATTAAATTCCTTTGTGGCTGTGTCACTGTAGTCCCTGCAGAAAATAGGGAGATCTAACGTACTCACGGGGATCAAGTAACAATAATAACAAAAGACGATACATCGCGTAGCGTGATGGGCCATTTGAATTTTTCATTCATACTCCTTTCTGTTTTGGCGACGATCTTTTAAAAACGTCTGGGAGAGCCGCACCAAACTGAAAAAAAATTCCACGGTCATGGTGATTTCCTTATCCCCGGGGATGCTTGGAATTTTTGAGATGAACGTCTGGTTTTGGAGCCAGTTGGATAGTGTGTGGCAGGAAGGAGCGAGTGATGCCTCCCGTCCCCAGCGTTGATGACAGGTTGCCACTGGCATTTGTGGAAGGTGGTTCCAGGTTGGAGCGGTTTGATTCAGCTGGCGAATGATGCTTAGAAAGAGGGTAAGAAGGAAGGGTGTTCCGGGTGGGCAGAACGGCAAGGGCAAAAAAGCCACAGACAGGTGCCTGTGCTGGGCAGAGGCTCGGACCAGCACGGGTACTGGATGTCGGATGTTTTCCCCGGGGCACGAGGCAGCGGTCGTGTAGGTTACCTTGGGGCTGCATTCCGGATGGGACCCCGGCGCCCTTGCTGAGTCGGACAAAAAGTGGAAGGACCTCACTGTTAAGGTTGTAAGCTGGGTAGGCAGCACGTGTTTTGGAAGGCTCGAGGATGCCCTGAAGGGAAGGCAGACCGGTTGACCCCGTGGTCACCGGGCACCCTGGGGACAGTAGTGGACCCAGACTGAAGTTTGCACGAGTGCCTGGCTTCCTGGAGGGAGCTTCAGGGATTCCGATTAACCACCTTTTCGCCTGGAGAAGTAAATTGGCCCAGTCCCATTGGCAGAAGGTGGGGTAGAGTTAAATACGCAATTATGGAAAGGTGGCTTGTCTGGTAACTGGTCGGACGAGTTTTTCTTTTGTTCCCTCCTCCTTGACGAAATTCATTGACCAGTTATTTCCCACCGTGTCACCAGACCCTTTGTCAGAGTCAAACTCTGTTCTTTGTGACTCAGCGTCTGAAGTGCCCCAGGGGGGTCCCAAGGACCTCAGGTCCTGTGGGGCTGGGAAGCCAGCTGCATCGTGTGGTCTCTCCTGCTCCCCATTCTTCCCCTCTCTCCTTTCTCTTTCCCTCTCTCTCAGGCTTGGAGAGAGTCTGTGCTAGCTCAGACTTACAGGTAAATAACGTTAAGTAGGAAAAAAAAATTGCTTTCCTTTGGGGCCCCATTGTCTGTCATGGGCGGGGCCTTACGGGTAGCAGCAAATTGGGTTGATTTCCCCCAATTCTAGGTTTGGGAAGTGACCCAAGATCCCCAACCCAACCTCAAGCCCCGGGACACAGAGGCAGGGTTCCAGTGGCGCTGGGGGCGGGTGGGGGGTGGGCTGGGCATCTGCTGGATAAAAGCCCCAAACCATCAAGTGCCTGGAGGGTTTTCAGTAGAGGGTCCTTTGGCCTTTTTATGAGACAAGTTTCTTTGCTTCTTGTTTTCTCCCATCGAGGGTCTTGGGTCTTTAGTGAGCCCCAGGCTTGCTGGCTGCTGTCTAGAGAGGGAGGTTGCTCCACGGGCTTTCTCTAGAATGTTTCCAAGCGCTCGCCTATGAGAAACTGTTCTCGTTGGAAGATCTGATAAGGACAGGGTTGCTGGTGCCTATGGTGAGTCACCCTGGCACAGAGCATGTGCAGCACCAGTGTTCCTTACGGACCACCTGCAACGCTTGTCCGCGGGCAACCGGCGTTCCCGCCACAGGTGATCTCCTTGGTGTGGAGGCAAAAGGCTTTCACCTTTGCAAAAAAACTGGCGGGAGATACGCAAAGCAAGACAGGCTCGATCCGAAGCAGTCAGGATTTCTCTTCGGTAAAGAACGATGTGTTTTGGGGCGCCTGGGTGGCTCAGTCGGTTGAGGGCCCGACTTCGGCTCAGGCCGTGATCTTGGGGTTCGTGAGTCCGAGCCCCTCATCGGGCTGTTTGCTGTCAGCCCAGAGCCCGCTTGGGATCCTGTGTCCCCCACCCCTCCCCTGCTTGCACGCTCTCTCTCTCAAAAGTAAATAAACCTGAAAAAAATAAAAATAAAAACCAACGTATTTTTATTGTGGTAAAATACACATAAGATTTACTAGTGACATAAGATTTATTAGTGACATTGGGTACATTCACAGTGCTGTGTGACCGTCATCACCATATATGTTTCAACATCATGGCACGAAGGAACCGTGCCCCTTAGTGGTCACTCACTGTTTCCTGCTGCCCTGACCCCCCACTCCCACCCCGCCCCAGTCCCCAACACCCACTAGTCTGCTCTCTAGACCTACTCTGGATGTTTCAGTAAAAATGGAATTGTTGATATATGGCTTTTTATGTCTTGTTTTTTTCACCAGACACGATTTCGTGGTTCATCTGTGTTGTAGCATGCATCAGGACCCCATCCCTCTTTTTGCTGAATAATATTCCATTGCGTGGATATACCAGCCTTGTTTATCCGTTTACCAACAGATGAACATTTGAGCTGTTTCCGCCTTTTGGCTATTGTGAATAGTACAGCTACGAACATTCGTGTACAATCTTTTGTTTGAATAATTATTTTCAATTCCCTTGGGGGATTGCTGGGCCATTTAGTGATTCTGTGTTTAACAGATTAAGTCAAGATTTCTTTTTGCTTTTTCTGCTTTTGGTGTTATTAAAAAAATAAATAAATAAACTCTTGTATTACCAAAAAACACACAGATTTGGAAAACCACACAAAACGAACGTAGCCTTTGGCTGCTCCTTGCCCTGGCCTCTTTGATTATTTTTTTCTTTTCTAAACTCTGAAAATTCTGTCATGCAGTAAAATGGTACTCCCTGGTCTCCTGTTTTTAGCATATGGTAAACAAGGCAAAGACTGAACTTCGTAAGCAAACTTCGTGTTCTTTACGGAGGCAACTTTTGCTAAGAAAATTATTTTTATAAGTGAACAAGGTCTGAGGGTTATTTGCAAAGGAGTTTTACAAGGGTAAGAAAAAAATAAACAACCAAGAAGTTGATCTTAGGGTGCGTGGTTCTACAAAGACAGAGTGGATAAGACCTCGAGACACATGCCAGAGAGCAAAGAGCAGGTGAATCTGAGAAAGGAAAGGTTTTCCAAGTGGGGATGAATTTGATAAAGAAAGAAAAAATTGAATTGGAGAATTATCTTAGAAATGCCCCTGTGGCTCAGAGAAGGGCATAAGTCTTCACAGACTTTCTTCACAGTTTTTGAAAAGATGCCTTTGAAAGAGAGCCCCAAGCCTGGGGTACTGCTTGACTTGATTCTGGGACTTCTGGCCATTGGGAGTTTATAAGCGTCTCGTGTTGGGAATGGCAAATAACAACAGTGGGCATTGGCAGGATGAAAAATAGTTAGGGACACAGTGGCACATTGGCCTTGAAGTCTTGGGAGGAGGGGTGAAGCAAACTAAAGTAGACCCAGGTCATAAAAGTTACACATTCTGAATCAAAGAAGTCAGAAAATGACAGTGATTCCCCCTTGACCCACAGTGCAAATGTTGGCTACACAGAGGCAAAAAAAAAAAAAAAAAAAAAAAATTCTGTTTTTTCTCTACTTGGTGGAGGAGATCTTGTAAAGGTTCTAGCCAGCCAGGGATGGCCAAGGTCAATTGGAATCTATTCTCAAATTTTTAAAAAATGTTTTTTCATATTTATTTTTTGAGAGAGAGAGAGAGAGCGAGCGAGCGAGTGTGAGCAGGGGAGGGGCAGAGAGAGAGGGAGACACAGAATCAGAAACAGGCCCCAGGCTCTGAGCTGTCAGCACAGAGCCCAATGCGGGCTTGAACCCATGAACTGTGAGATCATGCATGACCTGAGAAGTCGGACGCTTAACCCACTGAGCCACCCAGGTGCCCCAAATGGGAATCCATTCTTAAGGGTCTGTTATTTCTAAACGAGTAAGGGTGAAATGGCACAGGCTATTTTATTTTAGAAGACATTAGAGTATTTATGATATACATATTATTTACTTATTTATTTTGAGAGAGACAGAGACAGTGTGAGCGGGGGAGGGATAGAGAGAGAGAGGGAGAGAGAGAATCTCAAGCATGTTCCACACTGTCAGTGCAGAGCACCTTGAACTCACGTAACCGTGAGATCGTGACCTGAGCCGAAACTGAGAGTCCGACGCTTACCGGACTGAGCCACCCAGGCGTCCTGACATTAGAGTATTTATAGAAGGCTTTCAGAGGTTTGGTGGTAACCCTGTTTCCCTCACGCTATTTTCTTACATCTTTCAGTTGCCGCTTCTCCTGGATGGGTAGGTGGGCTTCGGCAAGGGTAACAATGGTGAGGGTCCCCCCTCTGGTGGCAGTGGAGAATCAACGTGGTAAAATCCAGAGCTGGGCCATCCATAAGGCAGCCCCACTGGTCACATGTGGCTAAGTTTGAATGAGTTAAAGTTAAATAATATTAAACATTTGTCCCCTGGTTGCACTCCCCACATTCGGACAATGCAACGTAGAACATTTCCATCATTCCAGAAAGCTCTGTCGGGCAGCATTGATCTAGAGCATTTCATTGCATGGTTAAAGATAGGTCTGGGGTCAGACACACCTGGATTTGACTCCTGCGTCTGTTGTGTGACCTTGGACAAGTTGGTTCTTCTGAGCCTCCGCGTCCTTATCTGAAATAAGGAAATGGGAAAGGACCCAGTCTCATCATTTTTTTCTCAACTTTTAACTGACATCCCCTCTTTTCATAAAAACAAAAATCTCATTTCTCTTTTTTGATTTTTTCCCTTTCAATATGAAATGGAATGTTGAATTTTTTTTTTTTTTCAGCCTTTTACCTCCTTGAGAGTCTGTGGAATATAGGAAGGAGAGGCTTGGGAAAGTTGCATACAAGGAAGAGGCTATTCTAGATACCTCTGACCAAGAAGAGGAACAAGGAAGGGGTAGGTGTGGTGAGTGGGGGCACGAGAGTGTCATCAAGAAGGAGAAGTATGTCAGCTCCTTCCTGGCTTCTCTTCTCTCTCTGAGGAACAGGGAACAGAGTGCTTTTTAGTGTAAGCAGAATAGAATGGGTGTAGCAGAGAGGAAGTAGGCTCCAGACGGGGAAGGGACTGAGGCGGGGAACCTCAGTCTGATTTTGTCTTCCTGGCTCAGCATGGAGTGCCCTAGTCAACTCGTGACTGCTGATAACAGGAATCTACTCAGACCAACTTAAACTACAGTGAGGAGGGGTGGTTTATTGGGAGGACATAGGGCCTTCTCTTGGAACTTGTATCAGCTAGCTTTTGCCGTGTAACAGCCCAGCCTGAAACATAATGGCTTTCACACAGCTGTCATTTATTTTTGCTCACGATTCTGTGGGCTAGCTGGGCAGGTTTTCTGGGCTGGACCCCTCAGCTGACCACAGACACGGGCTTGGCTCTCTCCCGAATCTGGGCTCAGCTGGTGGGATGGCCCCAGTCACATGGCTGGCAGGCAGTGCTGGGCTGTCAGCTGGGATGCTTTGGTTTTCCTCCCTGTGGCCGCTCATCCTGCAGTAGGCTAGCTTATACTTGGATCACATGATGGGCTGGAGGTTCCAAAAGTAGCCAGAGATTAATCCCTAGTGCACAAGTGTTTTCCAAGTCTCTGCTTCATGTGTGCTACTTTCCTATTGGTCAGAGCAAGTCACATGGCTAAGGCAAGCTTGAAGGAGGAGCCAGGATAGGTTCCACCTGTTGATTGGAGGACAGGAGTTTGTGGAGAGTTTTGGCATCTGGCACAGAACCCCAGGGTGGGAAATACAGTGGCATTCATGGAACAGTCTAGCCAGGACCCAGAGCAAGACTGTGTATGGTGTAACTGACAACCTAAAATGATTTTCCTGAGCCTTTATTTAATTTCCTGAATTCCAGTGACTGAATAATCAGTTCCTTTCCCCAAATGACTCTTGATATTTTCTTTATCATTTATGAAATTCAACAAAACACCATGGCCTGCTTCTAGGATACCAGTTTGGTTTCGTTCATCTGTGTCTGTTCTTATACCAGTGCCATGCTGATTTAATTATCATAGATTTAGAACATGTTTTATTAACGGTAGAGCCAGCATTTCCTGTTGCATCTTTTCAAAGTGTTTATTTTTCTCGTTGAACTTAAGAATCTCTAAATCTACCTCTTCCAGCATGCGTAAAACCCATTGAGATTTTTTAAAGAAACGTTTCTTTATTTATCATGAGAGAGAGAGAGAGAGAGTGCGAGCGAGCGAGCATGATCAGGGGAGAGGCAGAGAGAGAGGCAGAGAGAGAATCCCAAGCAGGCTCTGTGCTGTCAGCATGGTCATATCTCACAGTTTGTGAGTTCAAGCCCCGCGTCGGGCTCCATGCTGACAGCTCGGGGCCTGGAGCCAGCTTCTGATTCTGTGTCTCCCTCTCTCTCTCTCTCTGCCTCTCCATAGCTCATGCTCTGTCTCTCTCTCATAAATAAACATTAAAAAAAAATTGTATTGTCTGTAAATTAATTTGAGAAAATATACCTTAATATTTTTCCTTTCCAAGCAGGTGTGTGATCAATTTCTCCATTTATTCACATATTTTCATGTTGTTCTTTTAAAAATATTTATCCTGCACATTTCTTGCTATGATGATTCCTGTATCTTAGAGTTTTTGTTGTTCATTGTTGCTGCTTTGAATGGACATATTTATCCTGAATCCCGATCCTTTAATGGAATGGATTAGTAGGTTTTCATTTTTTTGTTTTTATTCATTGTATGCAATTTTATCCTCTACACATTTTGGCCATTAAAAAAAATCCCATCTAAATGCTATACCTCTCACTTCACTTTTAAATCTTATTCTATTGACTTGGGCTTCAAGACTAATATTAAATATTTAACAATAGTATTCTGGGACATCCATGTTTGATAGATTTCCTAAGATAAAATCATCCTTACTTTCCTGTGGTAAACCCTAGTTGGTCGTGATGACTTGATATTTTGAATTTGATTTGCTGGGTTTGCTTTGTCTTGGTTAGTTTTTATTTTTTTTTATTTTTTTGGATTTCTGCCTTCTGTGTTCATGAGTGAAATTGTGCTGTATTTCGGTCTGTTTTCTTTTGCAATCTTTTCATTAGGTTTTATTATATGATATTCTAGCCATGTAATATGAACTAGGCAAGTTTCCATTTTAAATATTCTAGAATTGTGGCATCAGGACTAACACTTGAAGAACGAATTATTTGTTGGAAAAATCATATGGCACTATAAACTTCTGGGCGAGTAATTCTTTGATAACCTTTGAAAAATTTCATATGAGGTTGTTAGGGAATTCAGCTTAAATTTTTTTTTAACCTCTGGAAAGATCTCTTTGAGTCAGCTTTTGAAATTTGTATTTTCTTAGTAGTCATTTCATTGAGATTTTTGGATTTAATAGCATGATTTTATGCTTGCTATAATCTTGTTTATATATTCTACTCACATTTATTTAGATTTACCAGGGTTGGTTTTTTTGTTTTTTTTTTTTTTTTGTTTGTTTTTTTTTTTTTACCCCTCTGGTGTGTAAAATGTTTAGATGACTCACCAGACACCGAAATCCTTTTTGGAGTAAACTGAGGGGAATGAATGAATGAATGAATGAAGAATTTAATAACATTCTTCTTCTTTTTTTAATGTTTATTTTTGAGAGAGAGACAGACACAGAGTGCAAGCAGGGGAGAGAGGGAGACACAGAACCCGAAGCAGGCTCCAGGCTCCGAGCTGTTAGCATGGAGCCCGATGCGGGGCTCGAACTCACAGACTGGGAGATAGTGACCTGAGCTGAAGTCAGATGCTCAACTGACTGAGCCACCCAGGTGCCCCAGTAACATTCTTTTAATACAGTTAAAGGTTTTAAAGCCATGAATTCAACCCCTGAATGCGACTTTGGCTGCCCTCCAAGGTTTTGTCTATATAACATTTTTGTTTTCTAAAGAGTCTGGGAACATGATTTTGATTTGTTATTTTTGAGAATCATTATCACAAAAGCTGCTCTTGAGGGCTGACTCTCTTTCAATTTCTTTATATGAATGATCTGCCTTAATCTTCCTGGACAACCTAGGAATTATAATGCCACAGGAGGGAAAGTGACTTGCCCAAGGTGGCCCAGATAATAGGGTGGGGGCGGGGCTAGGACTGGCACCTAGCCCACGGTCTGTTTTGATCGGGAACCACATGCCTTTGTGACTGCTACACTGCCTCTCCAGTTGAGTGAGTTTTAATCACTAGTTGTTGGGGTTTAAAAAAAAAAAAAATTAACTGTTTATTTTAATAGGTTGTCTCAATGTCCAGTCGTTGGGATTAAAAATTTAACTTGTTGTGACCTGCAGGGTTTCTGCATTTTATAACTGCGGGTGGCCTCTCGGTAGCCGAGCGATCGATCGTTCGATGGGCTTCTAGAAACGATGCTTGGATGCTGCCACAACAGGCACAATTGGAGTCAGAGCTCACAACCTCCCGTCCCACAAGACAAGCTGCCCCCCAGGACTGACATGCACGTGGGGTGTGGACATAAAGGCTTAACTTCGCTGGCGAAATGTCTCTGTCCTACCAGAGCTAGGAAGACTTGTCATCCCTCGTGTGTTCTGTTATCCCCGCTGCCCTAACTCCCGAGACAGCTGGAACTACTTTTTCCAAACGCACTTTCTCTCTCTCCTTCCCTCATCATGTGCTTACGGTTTTGCGATGCTGGCTTTGAGGAGCGTGGGCTGGGCCAGCGCTGAACTTGACCTGTGAGCTGCCCCGCTGTTTGGCCCTCGTTTCTATTTCTGGGTCTTGCTCTCAGCCTAAGGATGCTGCAAGTCAGTGTGACTTGTTGTGACGTCATGTGGTCAACCCTTTCCTTGAAAATGGTCTGTGATTCATCTTTATTTTTATGGGGCTGTATCATGTTAGAAGGATTACAGTAGGAGTTTTCGTTTGAAATCTAATAAAGGTTTTCATCTGTCATCTGGAGTCTGTGTTTCTTACGCTTTTTTATTGTTCGTGACTAAGAGTGGTGCTGGGGTTGGTGGGGGTGGGGGGGTAGTTTGGCTGTTGTGTTAACATCCGTCTGGAGGATTGGTCCATCATCCAAAACCTTGTTTTCTCTGTCTTGGCTGCAGGCGGAGGCTGAGAGCGGAGACCTAAAAGGTCCTCCCTTGGATTTCTTTTCTTTTCCTTTTTTATTTTTTATATATATTTTTTCTTTTACATTTATTTATTTTTGAGAGACAGGGAGAGCTAGAGCGTGAGCAGGGGAGGGGCAGAAAGAGAGGGAGACACAGAATCGGAAGCAGGCTCCAGGCTCTGAGCTGTCAGCACAGAGCCTGACGCGGGGCTCAAACTCACGGATCGTGAGATCATGACCTGAGCTGAAGTCGGACGCTTAACCGACTGAGCTGCCCAGGCGCTCCCCAAGATTTTTAAATTAAATATTGAACACGGGGAAGGATGAAATGGATAAGGACTATTTGTTTTCTAAAGCAATTAACAATGAAAAAACATTTTACATTGTTACTGACATCGGTAGATACTAAAAATCATTGTTTCCCCCCCCCCCCCCCCACACCTTTTCCCCAAGTTAATCAGCTCAGGCTTTTCCATTTGGGTCAGAGTGGTGTGGGAAGGTGTATCATTAGAGCCTTAACATGCATTTTCTGGATCACGAAGAAAGTTGGTCCTCTATTATGTTTCTTGCTCACGAATGCTGTCTCTCATATTTTTTCTTTTTGAAACGTAATGAGTTCAGGCAGTGTCGCCTGTGTGACATCACATAGGCATTTTATTATCTCCTCCCATCGCGAGAAGGGTGAATATATGTCCATATAGGAGAAACATAAAACGTATAGGGGTCGGGACCATCCGCGGCTTCAGGCATCCTTTTGGGGTCTTGGAATGTATCTCCTGTGGATAAGAGCAGGGGGGCTGCCTTAGTTTTCGGACACAAATTGCATCCCTAGATTCTTGTCCCTTTAAAAAACATTCATTAGGTCTTTAAAAAAATGTCTATTCTTTATTTCATAAATTATCCATGCTTTATTTTAGAGAAATATGGTTAAAAAGGAAAGAACTATAGATAATCACCCTGAAATCTACCCCCACCCCCGAGCGTGGCTTCTTAATTTTGACGAGAAATCTTTCATAATTGTCTCTGCAAACATATGTATCAATTGGAATCAACATGTTGAAGAAGACGAGGTTATATAATGCCACCTGATGCCTCTGTTGCAAACTGCTTTCCCCCCCCCCCCTTAAATCTATTAAAACTCTGTGTAGATATAAATCTGTATCATACTTTTAATTCCTGTATGGGCGGCATGTATGGGCGGCATTGTAAGGTTGTTTCCAGTTTATCGTTGGCATGAGATCATGCTGTGGCAACGATTTTGATATTTATTTTTGTTTATTTCTCTGATTGCTCTCAACTTTTATTTTTTCGTAGTTTTATTGAGATATAAGTTACCAACAACAGAATGCACACATTTGAAGAGAATGGTTCAAAGAGTTTTGGCAAAAATATATGCCTGGTGCTCACTAGAATAACGTTTTGGATGCTGTTCTTCGAGTTTTATAGGTATTGATACATTCTATCTTCTTTTTTTTTTTTTTCTAATTTTTTTTTTTTCAACATTTACTTATTTTTGGGACAGAGAGAGACAGAGCATGAACGGGGGAGGGGCAGAGAGAGAGGGAGACACAGAATCGGAAACAGGCTCCAGGCTCTGAGCCATCAGCCCAGAGCCCGACGCGGGGCTCGAACTCACGGACCGCGAGATCGTGACCTGGCTGAAGTCGGACGCTTAACCGACTGCGCCACCCAGGCGCCCCGATACATTCTATCTTCTTGACGACCTAAAGAAGTAGGGAATGTTATTCCCATTCTATAGATGGAGAAACTGAGCACCAAGAGGCTAAGTAGTTACCCGGGATCACACAGCCAGTACCTGGAATCTTCCTTCTTATCTCCATGCTCTCCTAGTTCTAATACTTCTAACACTTCTTGGGTAAGAACAGCCTTAGCTTCCCCATCTGTAAAATGGGATAGTGGTGCCTCCGTAAGCGTGTTGTTAAGGTCAGTTGATAATGTGCGCGGTGCCCGGCAGTTAATTTCTAACCCCTTGGTTCCTGACTGGAAGCATCTCTGTATCTGAAAGCTCTGTGCTCCCCTCCCCTCCCCCCAAGCCCCCACTTGGTTCCAATCCCAAATACCTCCACGAGACTGTCCCCGAGCAGTTCTGTTTTTAGCATCAATTTCCCCGTAGATGTTTTCTTCCGGGGAAGTTGCCAGTGTCCCCTGTGTAGCCAGTTTGAGCTAGGGATTGGATGGATTCTCTTCTGCGGCCCCTCCTTCAGCCCAGTTTGGGGCTGAGCATTCCACCGGCACCCCGTGAATGTTGGAATGCACTGGCACCTGGGCGGTGTCTCATTCAGGGCACTGATCCAGGTAGGTCAGACCTTGATGCTGTATGTTGATATCTGGGAAGGTGGCTTAACGGATGAACTTTGTTTCCTCCTGTTTTCTAAGACTGTTCTCTTGCGATTGCTGGGGTTTGAAGGGGCTTTTGGGGTTTGAAGGACTAGTATAGGGTTTGAAGTCAGAAAGAAAAAAAACACGCAACAGGGTTCAAAGCCCTGACATTTACTTGATCTTTACTATGTGCTAATAAGCACAGCATTCCTCATGACAGCCCTCTGGGGGACAAGATTTTAGCCTCCCTGTTTTATAGAAGAGGAAACCGAGGCAGGGAGAGGGTGGCCTGAGCCCCCCCCATCCTCCCCCTCTGTGCAGTGTGGTGTGTGCTTCTCATGGGCAATGCTTGGTGGCCGCCTATACCCACGGTGAGTTCCAGTGACTCCCTCCACTGGTGTCCCCGTCCAAACTGCCCCTGCCCCCTGGCTGAGTCCCCACCTGACCCGCAGGGCTGTCGCTGGAGTCCCTCCTTGCAGTGGGGAGCATGAAGCTGTTTTGTCAGCTCTGTGAAATCCTGTATAAATGCGAGCCGAAACCCAACAGGGCTCCTGGCCTCTCACTTTATCCTGTTTTCTTTCTAACCGAACAAAGTACGGTTTGCGCAACCTCTCTCTGAGACGGAGGTGATAGGATCTGAGGGTGGGTATCAGGGCCTCTGGATGTCTGTGGGAGTCCACGTGTGCCCTGTGGCACGTTAGGGGTGTGTGTTCTGCAAACGTGGTGGGTCGGGCAGGTCTGTGATCTGCAGGTGCCTTTGTCACACTGGCTCGGGACGTCACATGGAGGCGTGGACCTATTACTCTAGGTCACCAACGCCTGGGGCTCTCCCAGGTGGATTTTCCGAATCCTCCACTGGGGTGCTGCCCTCCAACACATGCCTGCCTTGCTCTCCCCATGCCCTGGGGTCCTTGTTGAGAAAACTCAAAGCTAACAGAGCCAGGAGGGAGGCAGCAGAATTGCCCTTGGGTGGGTGGGATTTTGGCATCCCCTGGCATTTGACCCTAGCATTTTGGGTGAAGCAAGTCAGGATTTTCCATGTGGGCAGAGCAAATGTCTGCTGACCTCAGGTAGGTGTCTTAGTAGCTTGGGCTGCTTGAACAGCGTACCATAGAGTGAGGGGATTAAACAACACACATTTGATCCCTCTGTTACAGTCCGCTTTTTTTTTTCTTTCTTAAATCTATTAAAACTCTGTGTAGATGTAAATCTGTATCATACTTTTAATTCCTGTATGGACACATTTACTTCGTACAGCTCTGGAGGCAGGTAAATCTAAGATCAAAGCACTGGCAGATGCTGTTCATGGCGAGAGCCCACTTCTTGGCTTTTAGACCAGCTGTCCTCTCACCGTGCCTCGTATGGCCTTTCCTTGGTGTGTACTCCTGGAGAGAGATCTCATGTTTTGCGATTCATGCACGTTATTGCGTTTACTGATAGCTTATCCCTTAAAAGAAAATGTTTATTTATTTATTTTGAGAGAGAGAGAGAGAGAGCATGTGTGTGCAAGTCGGGGAGGGGCAGAGAGAGAAGAAGACAGAGAGAGAGAGAATCCCAAGCAGCCTCCACACTCAGCACAGAGCCCGACGTGGGGCTTGATCCCACGAGCTGTGAGATCGTGACCTGAGCCGAAATCAAGAGTTGGACGCTTAACCGACTGAGCCCCCCAGGTGCCCTGACAACTTATTAAAATTGCTGAGGAGTATTTTGTTGTGTGGGCCTACGGTATTTTATATTTGCCTGTTAAGGAACATTTGGGTTGTTTGGAATCTTTGGCTATTATGCATCAGCCTGCTATGAACATTTGTATGTGAGCCCTTGTGTGAACGGATGTTTTCATTTCTCTTGGATGCATACCTAGGAGTGGTGTGCATGCATTGACATATGTTTAACTTTAAGAAACTGTCAGCCCTTTTCCTAACTGTTTGGACCACAGTATGATTCTACTAGCAACGTACGAGAGTTCCAGGGGCTCCGCATCCTCATCAGCACTTGGTGATGTCAGTCTTTTTAATATCAGCCATTCGAGTGCGTGTGAACTGACTTCTCCTTGTGGCTCTAATTTGCATTTATTTGTCTGATGACCAGTGATGGTGCACATCTTTTCACAGGTGTATTGGGGATCTGTATATGCTTTGTGGAATGACTTTTAAAATCTTTTGCCCTTTTCCCCCCCAACCTTCGGGGGTGGTTTGTTTCATTATTTATCCATTTTGCAACCCAGAATGATGTCAGAGGTGTTGTGAATATTTTCTCCCATTCAGGGGCTTAACCCTTTTTTTTTTTAATTTTTAACGTTTATTTATTTTTGAGACAGAGAGAGACAGAGCATGAACGGGGGAGGGTCACAGAGAGAGGGAGACACAGAATCTGAAACAGGCTCCAGGCTCTGAGCTGTCAGCACAGAGCCCGACGCGGGGCTCGAACCCACGGACCGTGAGATCATGACCTGAGCCGAAGTCGGACACTTAACCGACCGAGCCACCCAGGCGCCCCAACCCTTTTATTTTCTTAAGAGCATCTTTTTTTGAAAAGCAGCCAGTTTTTAACAGGGTGTTGTTATTAATTCAATTAGGTCCAAGTTGGTGGCTCTGAAAATCTTCCTGAAGCCCTAACCCCAGATATATGACATTTGCAGAATTTTATTTATTTATTTTTTTCTTTTAATGTTTGTTTATTTTTGAGAGAGATGGAGACAGTGTGTGAGCAGGGGAGGGACAGGAGAGAGGGAGACAAAGAATCCGAAGCAGGCTCCAGGCTCTGAGCTGTCAACACAGAGCCTGATGTGAGGCTCGAACCCACGAAACCTTGAGATCCTGACCTGAGCCGAAGTCAGATGCTTAACCAACTCAACCCACCCAGGTGCCCCAGAATAGCATTTATTTTTAAGGCCAGTTTGAGGCTTACAGAAAGTAAAAAAAAAAATTCTCATAGTGTTCCTCACCCTCCCCAACACAGACTCCCATATTGTTAACATTTTGCATTAATGTGCTACAACAGTCCCCCCGTTATCCATGGGGGTTTTGTTCCAAGACCCCCAGTGGATGCCTGAAACCGCGGATAGCACTAAACCCTGTCTATGCAGTGCCTTTTCTGGTACACGAGTACCTATGGTAAAGGGTAACTTACAAATTATGCACAGTAGGAGGTTAACGACAAAATAGAGCACTTAGAACAATATAACGTAAGACAAGTTATGTGAATGTCATGTCTGTCTCAAAACTCTTGTCCTGTACTTGCCCTTCTTGTGATGACCTGAGATGATAAAATGTGTAGGAGGCTGTGACGTCACGTTAGGCTGCCACAGGCCTGCCTGTGGTGGGGCAGAAGGAGGACCCTTGACTGCTTGACTGGGGGTAACGGAAACTGTGGCTGGGAGAGGGGCAGGGACTACTGCGCATTGGTTGTAATTGACGAGCCGATATTGATCCAGCATTAACTAAAGTCCTTAGTTTACATGTGAGTTCACATGTTGTGTGGACAGTCTCTGGGTCGTGACATAGAGTTTAATGGCACGTGTTAAAGACAATGGTTTCGCAGCCTGTAGGTTCCCTGTGCTCTGCCTTCTGCCTGTTCATCCCTCCCTCCTTCCCAGAACTTTATTCTTCAGAGAACTAGAAATTCTCAGGGTGCCTGGGTGGCTCAGTTGGTTAAGCATTTGACTTTGGCTCAGATCATGATCTCACAGTTCGTGGGTTCAGACCCTGCGTCGGGCTCTGTGCTCACAGCTCGGAACCTGGATCCCGCTTCGGATTCTGTGTCTCCCTCTCTCTTTGCCCCTACCCCACTTGTGCTCTCTCTCTGTCTCTCAAAAATAAATAAATGTAAAAATAAAAAAAAGAACTAGAAATTCTCTTCCATGTGAGTTTACGGCAAACATGTTAGGATAGTTTTCCATCTATAAGTACAAGGAGTCAGAATTTAAGAAGTTAAAGGCTCTCTTTGGAGAGGGAGAAGCATAATCCTGGGCTGATGACCTTCTCAGGATCTTTCAAGGTGGGGGAAGCTTGGACGTTGAACCTTGCCTGTTTTTTAGACTGTGGATCAGGTTTAAAGTTCGGCAGACATTAGGGCTGACTGGTCAGGAGTGATGATCTGATTCTGGCATGTTCTCTCAGGAAAATTTGTGAAAAATCTATTTCCAGAAATATTTTAAAGAAGGAGAGAACTCCTCCCTGCCCCGCCCCCCCCCCCCCCCCCCCGGCCAAACCCTCGTTTCCATGATTTGAACAGATGAGAACATATTTTGAATCCTATCCTAAGGTCCTGATCCTCTGAATTGCCAGTTTTCTCAGTGTCTTTCCTCCTGACGACCTTGTAGCGTGGAACAGGGCCACACGGCAGTGCAGAGGACCATTGCATGGTTTACAAGTCATTGTAAAGAGAGTCAGACTCAGGTTGAGTAGGGGAACATTCTGGGCTCCCTGAAAATCCCCCTACATTAACTGCCTTCTCCCCAGAGATAACTTTTTTTTTTAAATGATCGCCAAGACCATATTTTTTATTTATTTTTTTTAAATTTTTTTTTTTCAACGTTTATTTATTTTTTTTGGGACAGAGAGAGGCAGAGCATGAACGGGGGAGGGGCAGAGAGAGAGGGAGACACAGAATCGGAAACAGGCTCCAGGCTCTGAGCCATCAGCCCAGAGCCCGACGCGGGGCTCAAACTCACGGACCGCGAGATCGTGACCTGGCTGAAGTCGGACGCTTAACCGACTGCGCCACCCAGGCGCCCCAAGACCATATTTTTTAACTAAATGCTGATCCCTACACAGTGCTGCATACTTTTGTATAAAGCAGTACTATTTTACTCACTGTACAGAACCCTGCAAGTGGGTTTTCTGGTGTTTTTTCTTTTTGCGTATCAGGTTCTGGGTTTCTGCGAGCATCCTCTGTTAACAGTGACTTTAGTCACATCTCAAACACAGAGTGCTGTCATATGAAAAGGGTCCACCGTGCTGGGGCCCAGAGAAATCTCAGGCAAAGATATAAAGTAGGGAGCCCTGACACGTAAGGGGGCTGGTGAGGATACAAGGCTCTGTTTTGTAAAGATTATTAAGGAGTTTCCATCAGCAGGTTTGTGTCCACAGACATCAAATGACCACAATTAAAGATTAAAAGCAAAACAACTTGGAAGTCATGTTGGAGGAAACACTTTGTCATCGTGATTGAGGGCCCATGTGAGTTTAAATCTCAACCCCCCTGCTAACTGACAACACCCCCGGGCAGGTTGTTTATCCTTTCGGGAATTAAAAAAAAAACTCAACAGCAACCTTTGGGGCGCCCTGGGTGGCTCAGTCGGTTAAGCGTCCGACTTCAGCTCAGGTCATGATCTCGTGGTTCGTGAGTTAGAGCCCTGCGTCCGGCTCTGTGCTGACAGCTTGGAGCCTGGAGCCTGCTTCAGGTTCTATCTCCTTCTCCCTCTGCCTTTCCCCTGCTCATGCTCTGTTTCTCTCTCTCTCTTTCTCTTTCAAAAATGAATAAACACGAAAAAAGAAAACCCAGTTGTCTATATTTGTTTTGTTAAGAACAAAATATCACACATGCATATACTCTCTAGCTTTGGATTACTAAAGAACTTTGTTAAGAGCCAGAATAAACAGATCTTCCAGAAGTTAGGAGAGAGAGAAAAAAAAAAAGATGTTTCGCTTTCCTGAAATGCTCAAAGTTGCAGGGACTCGCCATCCTTGGTTTGAAAGTGTTGGATAGTCAGGTGGCAGGTTAGTTCAGTAGGCAGCGCGCGCACGTGTGTGTGTGTGTGTGTGTGTGTGTGTGTGTGTGTGTGCATGTGTGCGTGTGCACATGCCCGTGTGCATATGGGGTTTCTGGATTGATAGTGGCTCACAGTGCTTGCTTTAGGGTTTCATTGTGGAAGTTCCTTCCTTCCTTCCTTCCTTCCTTCCTTCCTTCCTTCCTTCCTTCCTTCTTTCTTTCTTAAATTTATTTTGACAAAGAGAGGAGGGGAAGGGCAGAGAGGGAAGGAGAGAGAGAATCCCAAGCAGACCCCATGTCACCAATGCAGAGCCAGACGCAGGGCTCGATCCCACATCCTTGAGTCATGACCGGAGCCAAAATCAAGTCGGATGCTTAACTGATGGAGCCACCCAGGTGCCTCCATTCTGGAAGTTTCTTGGAAAGCTGTCATCAAATAAGACGCATGCCGGCACATCCCTGGGCACACGAGGAGCTACTATGATCTGTAACCTGGCCCTACCGCTTACTAACTGTGGGAAGCCAGGCAAGTTACTGGAATTCTCCAAAGTCCCTCAACTTCCTCATCTGTAAAATGGGAATAGAAACCTGTCATAAAGGTGTAAGGGTCAAATAAGAAAAGGCAGGCCTGAGAACCATTGCAGTTACACCGTTGCTCTCATTGGAGCTTTATTATAGTTATGAATGTATTCACCTTGTTGCTGTTGTGTTATTCCTTTTAGTGAATTTTCGTAATCGAGACATTTCACACGCTCTAAAATGTGCCGATCCTAAGCGGTCGGTTCAGCAATTTGGACAGAACGCGCTCGTATGGCCACCACCAGAACCAACACGGAACCCAGTGCTGTCGTCCCCTGCAGCCGTCTTGTGTCTCTTCCCAATGACTTCCTCCCGCCCCTGGGCACCACGTGTCGTTGTGATCACCACCATCATCATCATCGATTGTTGTTGTTCAGTTTATTTTTTGGAGGAGAGGAGAGTGGAGGAGGGCATGGGTAAATGGTGGTGTGGGGGGGGGCCCAGCTAGGACCCTGGACTTGTCACCCTTTTCGTGCAAAAAGAGCAAGACCTAGGGGCACCTGGGTGGCTCAGTCTGTTAAGCATCTGACTTCGGCTCAGGTCATGATCTTGTGGTTCGTGAGTTCGAGCCCCGCGTCGGGCTCTGTGCTGACGGCTCAGAGCCTGGAACCTGCTTCAGATTCTGTGTCTCCCCCTCTCTCTCCCTGCCCCTCCCCTGCTCATGCTGTGTTTCTCTCTCTCTGTCTCACAAAAATCAATAAAACGTTAAAAAAAAAATCATCAAAACAAAAAGATCAAGACCGAGCCCACGACGAGGCCTAGGAAAAGTTTTGTCGGAAAAGCTTAAGAGACGTGGGCAGGTTGCGGCAAAGAGACTCAGCCACCAGCTGTTAGGATTCGAAACCCAGGAATTCAGTGGAGGCGGGAGAAGGTTGTGTGGCAGAATGCTGGGTGGCACACATACACCCCGGAGGCCCAGTGGCTTTGAACTTTCTCAAGGCAA
Organism: Leopardus geoffroyi; assembly: GCF_018350155.1. NCBI lineage: Eukaryota > Metazoa > Chordata > Mammalia > Carnivora > Felidae > Leopardus > Leopardus geoffroyi. Next base: position 6,451,011 of record NC_059331.1, read on the forward strand.
CGTGGAGCCTTTTAACCCAAACAGCGTTCGCAGAGGCAAGCGTGGGATCCGGAACGTTTTCCCCTCCTGGCTTGCTTTCCAGGTTCCTCCGCACTGTGCAAGTTGTGTGAACGCTTCTGAGTTTCTGGGATTCAGCAGGCCGGTGCGGCTCTCCACATGGCAGAGGCCGCCCAAGGTCTCGGGCAGCCAAGGGAGTGAGCGTCCCGCGTCCCGAGCCAGGCGGGGAAGCTGGAGGCTTTTAAAGGCCACAGCTCTGCTGTAGACACGTGTTCCTTTGGCGTTGGCTTTGTTGAAAACACATTCCCTAGATAGTTTCTGTTCCGCACAGACCTCTGGGGCTCTCGGGCCTGCTGGAGGGCCTTGCCGTGTGAGGAGAAACCTGATTTAGTCTCTCCTAGGGGAGGCTGTGAGCGAACATTTGTGGAAGGTGCCGTGCCTTCCTGCAAGCAAGCATTTTGCACGGCTTCTCTTCCCAGCTCTTGGGTGACTTCGCGAGGCAGATGCCCTTATCATTTCCATTTCACAGAGGAAGAAATTGAGGCTTGGACAAAAGTTGGTACCACACCCCAGGGGCCCCCCCGCTCACAGCCTGACTGAGCCTGGGGCTGTGAACCTTTTCCCCCCCTTGTCTCTCCAGGCAGCCCTTGGGGCCTGTCCCTTGAAGTCCTCAAATGGCCCCCAAATCCCTCCACCCTGCCCAAGCTGCTTGTTAGTTGGCATTTACTTCCAATCCACCTGCTGAGTGTCAGGTACTGTTCTAGGCTCTGAGGACGTGGCCCGTCAGCGGAGATGAGTTCTTGACCTTGTGAGGCCGCCACTCCCTCAGGGGAAGGATGGATGTCAGTAATAAGCTAGAGGTCAATGGGATACCGCCTCACATCCGGCTACTATCAAAAACCAGGTGGCTCAGTCGGTTGAGTGTCCGACTCTTGATTTTCAGCTCTGGTCACAATCCCAGGGGCTTGGGATTGAGCCCCGTGTCAGCGTGGAGCCTGCTTGGGATTCTCTCCCTCTCTCCCCCACTTGCCCTCCTTCTCTCTAAAATAATAATAATAATAATAATAATAATAATAATAATAATAAAAACAGAAGATAATGAGTGTTGGTGAGGACGTGGGGAGATCAGAACGCTTGTGCACCATTGGTGGGAACATGACAGGGTGCAGCCAGTGTGGGGAGACAGTATGGCAGGTCCTCAAGAAAGTAAACAGAATCACCACGTGACCCAGAAATTCCACTCCTGAGGATACACCCCAAAGAATTGAAAGCAGAGGCTAGAAGAGATGTTCACACACCTATGTTTACGGCAGCACTGTCCACAGGGGCCAAAAGATGAAAGCAACCCACGTGTCACAGCCGAATGGATACACGAAACGTGGACTGTATCCATATATCAGAATATGATCCAGCCTTGAAAAGGAAGGACATTGTGGCACCTGCTACAGCATGGATGAACCTGGGGGACATTATGCTCGGTGAAATAAAGCCAGACTCAGAGGGACAAGTCCTGCATGATCTCACCCACGGGAGGTCCCTAGAGGAGCCCCGTCCACAGAGACAGAGAGTAGACGGTGGGAGCCAGGGGTGGGGCAGGGGGCGGGGAGTCCGTGCTTCATGGGGACAGAGTCTCAGTCTGGGGTGATGGAAGGTTCTGGAGACGGACGGTGGGGACGGCTGCACGACGGCGTGAGTGTGCTTGAGGTCCCCGAGCTGTACCTAAAAAAGGATTAAAATGGTAAAACACAATGGTATATGTGTTTTATCACCATCTAAAAAAGAAACAAGAGAAAGAAAATAAGATTAGGCTGTGGGAAGACATAGGGATTTCATTCCAGTGTGTTGTGACGTCCTTGGCAGGCTGGGGAGTGTCTTGTCCCACTTGGAGAGCTGTGCAGCTTTTTCGCCTTTTGTGTCTTCTGTATCTGCTTGGTGGCTGCAACGTGACAAGCAGCAGTGGCAGTCAGTGCATGAGAGCCTAGGGAATTTGGGTCTGTTGGGGGAAAAGAGGTGGGTGCTGGTAAGTGTGCTGAGGGCAAGGGGGCCCCGGCGAGACAGGGGAGTGGAGGAGAGAGGTGGGTTCTTGTGTTTCGCCACTGGTGGGCTTGCTGTGGCCCAGAGGTGGCGTCTCCCACACCCCGGGACCCTGCTTACCGCGGTTATGGGTTAGATTGTGTGCCCCCGCCCCCACAAAAAAAGAGATGTTGGAGTCATAACCCCCCATGACCTTAGAATGTGACCTTATTTGGAAATAGATTGTTTACAGAGGTAATCAAGTCAAAATGAGGTCATTAGGGTGGGCCCTGCTCGGGATGACTGGTGTCCTTAAAAGAAGAGGAAAGTCAGATACAGAGACTAATAGGTACAGAGGGGAGATGACGTGAAGATATACGAGGTGGGATGGGGGGGCGTGGTGGAAGTCAACTGTAAATGGAGGGGACACGCCTGGAACAGACCCTTCCCTCACAGCCGTCCAAGGAGCCAGCTCTGTGGACACCTTGATTTTGGACTTCCCGTGTGTTTCTGATGTAGCCGCACAGCTGTGGTCCTTTGTTACAGCAGCCCCAGCACAAGGTCCGTCTCTAGACAGAAGCGGGTCGAAAGCCCCAAAAGGGTTTATGTGATGGGGGGGTCTGTGGTTTACACCCCCAGCCCCCTTGGGCTCCTAAATTTAGACCCGTGCCCCCACCAGCCTTCCAATTTGTGATTCCTCCACAGCCTTTATTCTGAAAAGTGTTTCTCCTGCCACGCGTAAGAAACATCCATGTATATGTTAGCTTTTAGAATTTTTAAAAAATTTTTATTTTTTACTTTAATTAAAAAAATTTTTTTTTAACATTTTTATTTATTTTTGGGGCAGAGAGAGAAGGAGACAGGAACCAAAGTGGGCTCTACACCGACAGCACAGAGCCTCCTGATGTGGGGTTTGAACTCAGGAGCCATGACATCATGACCTGAGCCAAAGTCGGATGCTTAACTGACTGAGCCACCCAGGCGCCCCTGTTATTATTATTATTTTTTATAAAGTGTTATGCCTTTCACACACATCTGGGGTTTACTACACTTTGTCGAGAGGTGAGACCATGATGTAGTCAAATTTGTCAGCATCTTGTGTTGAATGGTCCATGTCGTGGACAGGAGGTCGTATTTCCTTGGTTTGATTGATTGACTGCCTGTACTTCTAAAGCGGAATCTGATGTTAGAGCCACTGACCCTAAGCCATCAGTCTTTGCATTCTTCTTGCCTTCACGTCACAGTTCAAATGATTATAAAATTATCATTAAATATCTTCCACATGTTCCTTCCTAATTTTTGAAAGTACCCAGCTTTATCTGGTCTTCTTATGATATAGAAAATGTAACCAAGTTCCAGGAAAGAAGAAGGAGAGGAAGAAGGGGGTGTGTGTGTGGGGGGGGACCAGAAACAGACTTGGAAGCTCTGTGTGGGTTTTATTGTGGGATGGTAAGTCTGTAAACTGATTTGGAGAGAAGTGGCATCTTGACAATATTTATTTGTACCCTTCCACTTTTCCAAGGGTTCTTTTCTATTCTTAGGAATGTTTTATTTTTCTTCAGACAGAATATGAGTCTTGTGAGCGTTGTTCTTAGGTAGAATGGCTTTCTCTCTGTCTCTCCATCCAGCCATCCAACTACCTATCCACACATCCATCCATCCATCCATCCATCCACCCACCCACCCATTCATCTATCCATCCATCCATCCATTCACTCATTCATTCACTCATCCTATCTGTCTATCTGTCTATCTATCTATCTATCTATCTATCTATCTATCTATCTATCTATCATCCATCCATCCATCCATCCATCCAACTATCCAGCTGTCTATCTATCTGTCTACCTGCCTACCTGTCTGTCTCATCTATCCATCCATCCATCCACCCACCCATTCATCTATCCATCCATCCATCCATTCACTCATTCATTCACCCATCCTATCTATCTATCTATCTATCTATCTATCTATCTATCTATCTATCTATCTTATCTATCTATCCATCCAGCTATCCCACTATCTCACTATCCCTCTATCCATCTATCTATCATCTATGTATCTATGTATCTACCTGCCTACCTGTCCTGTCTACCTGTCTACCTGTCTGTCTCATCTATCCATCGATCCATCCATCTACCCACCCATTCATCTATCCATTCATTCATTCATTCACCCTATGTATCTATCTATGTATCTATGTATCTATGTATCTATCTATGTATCTATGTATCTATGTATCTATGTATCTATGTATCTATCTATCTATCTATCCATCCATCCATCCCTCTATCCCTCTATCTATCTATCTATCTATCTATCTATCTATCTATCTACTTACCTACCTGCCTACCTGTCTACCTGTCTACCTGTCTGTCTCATCTATCCATCCATCCATCCATCCATCCACCCACCCATTCATCCATCCATTCACTCATTCATTCACTCATCCATTCACTCATTCATTCACTCATCCTGTCTGTCTGTCTGTCTATCTATCTATCTATCTATCTATCTATCTATCTATCATCCATCCATCCAACTATCCAGCTGTCTATCTGCCTACCTGCCTACCTGTCTGTCTCATCTATCCATCCATCCATCCACCCACCCACCCATTCATCTATCCATCCATCCATCCATCCATTCACTCATTCATTCACCCATCCTATCTATCTATCTATCTATCTATCTATCTATCTATCTATCTATCTATCATCTATGTATCTATGTATCTATGTATCTACCTGCCTACCTGTCCTGTCTACCTGTCTACCTGTCTGTCTCATCTATCCATTGATCCATCCATCCATCCATCCACCCACCCATTCATCTATCCATCCATCCATCCATCCATCTATTCATTCACTCTGTCTATCTATCTATCTATCTATCTATCTATCTATCTATCTATCTATCTATCTATCTATCTGTTTATCTATCTGCCTACCTGTCTACCTGTCTGTCTCATCTATCCATCCATCCATCCACCCATTCTTTCATCCACCCATCCACTTATGTACCTTTTCATCCACCAATTTATCTGTATGTCTGATGTGGGAGAGATTTTTAAAAAGCATTCAATGTGGTAACTTTCCAGAATATGGGGCAGGTATTGTGTTTTCTCTGTTCACTGCTACTTTACTAGATGCACACTAATTCTAAGAGTCACGTCGTCGATTTCCTTCCATTTTCCAATTCTGTAATCATGGCACCTGCAGATAACGATTTGCTGCCCTTTACCAGTAATTATGCCAGTTCCTACTGTTAACCTTGTTACAGCAGGAACTTTCAGAACCGTGTTAAATGACAGAGTAGAACGTGGTCAGCTGGGCTCACTCCTCATTGGAGTGGAATGCTTCAATTGCTTTACTGCAGCGGATAATTATATAATTGTTAAGACTCTCGACCTTCCTGTTTTTAGCCTCACTTAGTAAATGGGGTGTGATCATGCCTCTTGACTGTCTCATATATCCAAGAGATACCACTGGCGTTTGTCCATTTCTAAGGACTGCGGATTCAATGTGTTAAGCCGTTAAGCTGCTAAAACAGCCTTTAAGCCCCCGCCCCAGTTCTCAAGCAGAGTGGAGTGTTGGTTTGTCACGTCTGGCCAAACGGCCACGTTCCTTCTGGAGCGGCTGTTCCACGGAGGGTCCTCATGCCCGTGTGGTGGGCTTTACACCTGGGAACTCTTGGGACCCTGTGCCTTCATTGGGGTTAAGGTGGTCTTGGAACCGCCCTGCACAACAGGAGCCAGAGAAGAGCTGGCTTGGTGAGCAGGACCCGTGGGCGCTTTGTGGGGCTATTTCTTGTGCCCTCAGTGAGGCCCCAGGTTTGAGATCGTCTGGAAGCCTTCTCCAGGTGATGGTCACGCCACTTCCTGTGATGAAATAGGACCTTCCTTGGGGTGCCTGGGTGGCTCAGTCGGTTGAGTGTCCGGCTTCGGATCAGGTCATGATCTCACGGTTTGTGAGTTCGAGCCCCGCGTCGGGCTCTGTGCTGACAGCTCAGAGCCTGGAGCCTGCTTTGGATTCCGTGTCTCCCTCTCTCTGCTCCCACCCCCCTTCTCGTGCTCGGTCTCTCTCTCTCTCTCTCTCAGAAATAAACAAACATTAAAAAAAAAAAAAAAAAAGAATTTGAAATAGGACCTTCCTGTGAAGGTCCTGTGGGTCTCAGACTACTTTATTCCAGGTATGCTAAGCAGGAGAGCACCTTTCAGCAGATAATGTTAATAATTGGCGATACATGTCAAATTTTTAGGGGGGAAAAAAAAACCCTCAAAACCCAAACCGAAATGATCGTATGGCCACTGCGGTCTTCCCTGAGGTAGGCCGCTTTTCCAGTCCGCGACCGTGCGTGCGTGTGTGGCTCAGCAGAGACATTGTTGGGTAACTGGTAAGGGAATATGTAGTAACCCCTGGTCCTCGTGGTGAAAGCCGGGCTCGATGCTAGGAATTGTGCTGAGCTGGCTGGAATCGACACAGACCTCTTACCGTGCTTTTGAAAACACAAGTGATTTTTATTTCATTTATTTATTTTTTATGTATATTTATTTATTTTTATTTTTATTAAAAAAAAATTTTTTTTTAACGTTTATTTATTTTTGAGACAGAGAGAGACAGAGCATGAACGGGGCAGAGAGAGGGAGACACAGAATCTGAAACAGGCTCCAGGCTCCGAGCTGTCAGTGCAGAGCCCGACACGGGGCTCGAACCCACGAACTGTGAGATCATGACCTGAGCCGACGGAGTCCCCCGGGCGCCCCTGAAAATGCAGGTGATCTTTAGGCAGTACCGCAAGTGTTGGCCGGGTGAGGAGCAGGTTATCCCACAACCACAACCCTGCTCCGTCTGTCCCCAGAGCGGGCTGTGTGCATTTGTTGGTTTTCTGGATCTTCTCTGTTGCTGCTTACGTCCTGGTCACCTGATCTATGACACCGAGCCTGTTGAACTTAAATGAAACATGTACATGCCGGAAAGCCCACGCCATCCCAGTCACCTCCACGTCTACCGCTTTAGGAGTAAGAGACACAGAACGTCTGACGCTAGTGTTGAGGGGAAGGGACTGCACGTGGCCCCGTGGCCAGCCTTCCTTGTCTCCATGGTTTCCAAGGTAAGATTTGAGCCGTTTGCCGAAGGAAGTTAGCGTAATAAGTCTCCTCTGGCATATATTTCCAGTGTCCAAGTGGAACTGCCGAGACATTGCTCAAGAGTAGCACAGGGGTGGGGGTGGGGAGTGTGCCTCACGTCAGCCCGAGGGGTTTTTACCCCGTGGTTTTGCAATATGGAAACCTGGTCTGGAATGTGGGCGCGTGGAGGGAACACTGGGCTGGTTTCTAGGATTTATCTCTCCTTGGGGCATTTCAAATTTTTGTTTTAAGTTTTATTTAATATTAGTATTATTAGTATTATGGCTATTATTGTTGTTGTTATTTTCGTGTTGTAGCCAGCCACTGGAAAAGGCAAGACTTTTCCCCTGAATTCGGGTCCAAGTTAGAGACATTTTGATCTTGGCTTGGAGGCGGTTGAGAGGGGAGGGTCTTCTCGCTCCGGGCGGAGTTTCTCTGCCCTGGCCCTTTGGACGTTCGAGGCTGGACCGTTCTCTGTGGTGGCACCTGTCTCGTGCACTGTGGGGTGTTAGCATCCCTGGCCTCCCCCCTCTCTGTACCGGTAGCTGCCCCCCCCCTCCCGCCCAGTGTTGGGACAACTACAAACGTCTCCAGACACTGCCAGTGTCCCCTGAGGTGGGGAGGCAGAACTGTCCCCCATTTGGGGACTCCTGGGCCAGGGTGATGGCATCTGGGGGAGAGAGGGCGCTCCACAATTGTTCTCTCCTTTTCGTGGCAGAATGGAACCGGGAGCCAGCTGCCGGCCACGTGTGTGCAGAATCAGTGGTTTGGCCATCACAGCTCTGCCGACAGAAACCGCATTCCGCCCCCCACCCCCCAACCCCGGGGGACCAGAGAATCCGAGGAAATGTGACTACAGTCCACGGCGGGTGGGTTTATGGATCTCCCAGGTGCCGAGCTAGGAGGAGAGGACAAAGCGCCGGGGGGGGGGGGGGGGTGCAGATCCGTTAAACACCTGATTACTGACATCGTAGACCAGAAGAAAGCACAGGACGCCATGCAAGTTTATTTGGTTTGGGGTGCGGGCTGGGGACTCGGTGTCCCTAAGCCAATCTGGAGGAAGAGCCAGGGAAGGGAACGTTCAGCATTTTCCCCTGAGTGCTTCACACACAGTAGGACAGAATACAAAGGAATCATCTCCTACCTCTGACGGCAACTGGCCCACAGCAACACGGAGGGTGTCACTGTGGCTCGGCCGCTCGCCAGCTAGCTGTGCGACCACAGGCAGGTTGCTTCAGTTCTCTGCGCCTGGGGTTTTCTCATCCGTAAAGGTGCGGTGGGGGGGGGGGGGGGACAACAGTAATGCGTAAGGTTGTCGTCTTTCTGCGCAGTCCCCGCGTCTCTGTGAGAAAGGCCCCCGGGTTTATTTGTGCGCAAGCCCACCTGTGACTGGTTAGCGGGGACCGTCTCCACTCGCGGACTCCAGCTTCATGAAAACACACCCCCTGCTATATTTAGCCACATGCGTTTCCTCGGGACCACACGTCTCTCAGCTGCTTCGCCCCTTGCAGGGCACCGGCCGGGACCTCCGTCCTCCCTCCGGTGGCGACAGTGTCTTTCTTTGTGCGTTCTTGCTCCTCTGGTTGAGATGTGGCTTGGTCGCCTGGAGTGGGGCCGTCGGCAAGTCTCCTCGGCTTCACGGAGGCTCCTTGTCCCCGCGGCTGAAAACTTGGCTGCACACCCCTGGCCGACTTGACACCTTGGAGCTGCCCATGAATGGGTTTTCAGAGCCTTCTCTTGTTTGCTTCACTGCACGCCTCTCTGTGGGCTCTTGTGAAATCATCGGGGGAGGGAAAGCCAAGTGGAAAACAGCCCTTCTTGGTGTCAGGGCTTGAGGGTGATGGAGACAGACCGTGATGGAGATTTGCATTAACCGGTCTGCACATGTTACAAGATTTTCTTTTGTGTGTGTGTGTGTGTGTGTGTGTGTGGGCGCGCGCGCGCGTGTGTGTGCGCACGCGCGCGCGCTGGTCTGTTCTGGTGGCTCAGAGAAGGGAAAGAGTGAACTCTGGGTCTAATGAAGGACAAGGACAGATAACAGATATAGCAGATTAAGGGCTCCTGAGCACCTGGAAATGGCACAAGCCATTACTTATTAGGCGCCACTTACTAGATACATGGCCCTTGTAACCATGAAGAGAGGTAGGATTTGAGCCTAAAGTCTGGCCCCGGAAACCCAGCCTTTTCTGCTCTACTCTGTGGTACAGAGGAAGGGGCCTTTTGGGCTGGGTTTTGAAGGTTGAATAGGAGTTTGTTGAAGAGGAACCCCGATCCTGTACTGACTTTGGCCACCTGTTCTTCCTAGAATTGGCCAGAGGCTAATATCTTGGAGGCCATAATTAGGTTACTAGGGTGACCAACTCGTTTTGGTTTTCCCAGGACTTTCTTAGTTTTAGTAAGCCCCACTTCCTGGGAAACCCATCAGTCCCAGACAAACCAGAACTGTTGGTCACCCTAGGTTTCACCCAGCAGCAGAATTTTACACCCAAGCCTGGAGACCCACTGAATTCTCTTTAACGCGCCCCCCCCACCCCCCAACAAGGGTCGTCTCTCAAAATGCTCCCTTGTATCTTCATCCTGGCGTTCTTTCTCTAGACCCTTCCACTTCTTGGCTTGGGTGAGAATTCAGCGAGGTAATTAATGCTTGTGATGAGCGACGCAAAGTAGCTGGCATGTGGTGTAACCCCCTTGGGTTTTGCGATTTTAGCCCTCTTTCCTCTCTTTGTCTGCACGGGAGCTGGCGCCCCTGTCCCTGATGGGAGCAGGCTTCCTTGTCCCCTTCGCTGAGGGAACACGGTCACCCCCGAGGACGTGGCTGTGTGCCCCCAGGATCCAGGGCAGAGCCCAGTCACCATCAATTAGGGAAGCTACAGGCCTGCCGGAGCTACGGGGCAGCATGGGAGTGTTGAGTGTCAGGTCTTAGCAGAGCACGTAGGAAACAGGTTCAGGGTTAGGATTCAGGGCCAAGGCAACTGAAGGTCATCGGAGGCCAGGCATTTGAGTTCTGGCGGTGGCCCAAAGGGTCAAGCTGGGCCAGGTGTTAGTCAAGAGTCCCTCGTCCTTCCAACTGCTGCCACCATCTTTCCGTTCCCTTGCTGCTCGCAGAGCACCGGTCACCCCCGCCCCCCCTCCCCCCTGCTGCTCGTTGATTGAGAACACCTGCTCAGACGCCCACCCGCCCTGGACTCTGATGCAGCCTTTCTTCACCGGTGTCGTGCAGAAAAGTGATGGTGATGAATATTCATCGGGCGCGAAGTCTGTGCCAAGCACAGGGCTCACTGTGTTCTCCACCACTTTCCCTTAAGATGTGGCCGTGGGCTTTGGGAACCCGTTCCAGTTTTCATTCAAATTTCCAACCCGGCGGGGCCTTGCGACTTGAGCGCGTCCGGGAAGGAAGACAGGGAAGCAGAAATGGGGAATGTTACCAGGAAAGGAGGCTCAGTGTCTCTGGGGCTCACCGCCGCCCCAGAGCACTACGCACTGAGTCTTTGGGGTCCTGACGCAGTGGAGAGGAGACAGAGGTATCGGGTAAGCACACGTGGGTGGTGGGGGCGGCAGCTGCCTGTTCGCCCCGGATCGAGAATCTGGGAGATTATTGTGGTGGTTTCGTTGTGATTCTTTCCCCCAGATTTAGACAATGACACAGGGGACAAATACGAGCAACCGTGACCTTCCCCGTGTCCTTGCTGGAAGCATCTGACACTGCAGAAGAGGGCTGGGTGTGCCTGAGGTCACTGGTGTCCACGTGAACGCGCGTGGACGGGAGCCCACAGTCCTGGGTTCTAATTCTGGTTCTACTTGCTGTGTGACCTTGGGATTCACTCAACATCTCTGTTCTTCTGTAACATCGGGCGGGGCGGTGGGGGGACAGGGAATGCTTGCATCTGCCTCTTATGGTTGTTGAGCGGATTACACGAGACAATGTCCGCAGATCCCCTAACGCAGGTGCCTGATACGGAGCTGGCCTCCGTTATTTCTCCTCGGGCTCCAGTAATGGCAGGTTTTAAACCCCCACGCTTTTGCCCATCTGTAGGGAAGGACATTTTTTAACCTGGGTAAGCACCATAGCAAAGAACGAAGACCTCAAGCCAGGTTGGGGAGACCTGGCTCCGTGACCTTGAGGAGGCTTTTAACTTTTAACTTGAGTCCTGACAGCCGGTTCCCTCCGGTCGGGTGACCCAGGCGTCTTGAGGTTTCTGTTGCTTCCAACCCGTTTTGGTTTATTCACTGACCGTTCACGGAGGGCGGGCACGGGCGAATATGACCCTGCCTTCTCAGGCGCTACGGTGGACGGTGGGCGTAAATGAAAGGTCGTTGGAAGAAATGGGCTTAGGGTCAGCAGAGGGAAGGGGGTCACCGCCTGCCTCCCTCGTGGGGGGGAAGCTTTCCTCTCCCACCTGGTTTGTTTCTTACACTATATTTCCCCCTTCGAATGAGTACGTAGTTTAATTACAGACAGAAAATACCTTCGTCGGTTTGACATCCTTAAAAGGAGCTGATTTGTATAATGTTTGGCTAGACTGTTAATAGCTGACCAGCCTGGGTTTTAGAAAGTTCAAGTGCCTCTGTCCTACGCATTAGCCATTAAAAACCCCACCTTCACAGGTACCTCTTCTAGAATGCCTTCTCAGACTTCCAGAATTATCTGTTCTTGGTCTCATTTTAGCTCGTATGTTTCTCTAACTGGGACTGTTAGAGATGTTTACTTTTGTGATATGATACATGAATGACAGTAGCATCTTCTGTTTATTGAGGGCCCCTGATTTTCCAGGACCTGAGTTAGTCATTTTCCGTGCATCAGCATGTTTAATTTGCTAACCAGTTGTCATGTAGGGATTGTGTTACTCATTAACCCCTGTTTACAGACGGGGAAACTGAGGCCCAAGGATGTTGGCTCACTTGCCCGGTTTCATGTAAGGGCCGAGTTGGTCGTTGACCTTGGGTCTGCCCGACCTCAGAGTCTGAGCTCTGAGCTCTAGTCTAGTTGCTGGCCATTCTGCAAAGGCAGCGTTTGCAGATTCACGTGGGGAAGTGGAAGGAATTTACTGGAAGGCAAGGGGTTGGGGCAGAAATTCAGAGTTAGGAATCCAAAATTTGAAGACCCTTACAGTGTGAACATTAAAAGTCTGGACTCTGGCGCCCGGCTCCTTGGGTTCAAATGCTGGCTACACCTGCATCCACCACGCCCTTGATGTGTGACCTTGAGCAAATGACTGAACCTTCTGTTTCCTTATTTACAAAATAAGGATAATTTTATACCTGATGTGGTTAGCAGGAAGGTGCAGATCTCATTATACGATGCTGGCATGGGGCTGGCTACCGTTATTTTTATTCCTCCTTGAGGTGTTTTTTTTTTTTTTAAGTTTGTAAATGTTTTTTTTTTTTTTTTTTTTTTTTGAGAGAGAGCTCATGAGCAGGGGAGGGGCAGAGAGAGAGAGGGAGACAGAGGATCTGAAGCAGGCTCTGTGCTGACAGCAGAGAGCCTGATGTGGGGCTTGAACTCACGAACTGTGAGATCGTGACCTGAGCTGAAGTTGGACGCTTAACCAACTGAACCACCCAGGTGTCTCGCTCCTTGAGTGTGTGTGTGTGTGTGTGTGTGTGTGTGTGTGTGTGTGTGGTAAAATATACATAATGTGAAATTAATCATTTTAGCTATTTTTATGTGGCCAGTTCAGTGACATTTAGCACATTCACACTGTCATGCAGCCACCCCCACCATCCATCTCCAGAACTTTCTCATCTCCCAAAACTGAGACTCTGTCCCCGCGAAGCACTGACTCCCCACCCCCTGCCCCACCCCTGGCTCCCTCCTTCTACTCTCTCTGTAGACGGGACTCCTCTAGGGACCCCCTGTGGGTGGGATCGTGCAGGACGTGTCCTTCTGTGTCTGGCTTCTCTCACTACACACAGTGTCCTTAGGGTCCATCCGTGTGGTGGCAGGGGGCAGGATGTCTTTCCTTTTTAGGCTGACTATATTCCATTGTATGGATGGACCACATCGTGTCTATCCTTTCGTCCATTAATGGTGCCCCTTGGGTTTTAAAACCCACCTTCACACTGACCTCTTGTACGAGGCACCCAGGTCAAGGACAGCGAATGGGTTTTCCATCACGCGTAGGTGCGGTTGAAAGCTTGCTTTTCCATGTCTGGGCCGTATGTGTCTTCAGTCAAGTCTGTCTATGAGAAATGAGCAAATCCAACCTGTGTCACTAGATGTCTGTGGGGATGCAGTGAAACAAGGCACGGGAAATTGCCCTGAACACGTCCAACAAAGAGACCCTGGAGGGCAGGCTCTGTTCCTCTCAGCCGTGGTTCCGAGTATTCAGCCTGCGGTTTGACACGTTCTCTTGTGGGTGTTTCCCTGCTGGCCCTACGTTGATGAAGGTGTTGCTTTTCTTGTGAGTGATGTTGGTGCGCCGGGCTGTGTGGCTTACCCAACTTTAAACCTGGGCGAACCCTTCGCTTCTGAAATCGACCTCTCTGAGACACTCTTTGTCTTGAGACGTTAGGACCCCATAAAGGAGGACTGGCCCTGAGTATTCTCTGGTTAGAGAAGCAGAAGGAAGAGGGACGTTGAATACAAATTCTTTGCAGGATTCACCAAGGGTGGGCTCTTACAGGGCCCTGTAGTGGTTTAAGAAATCCTCAGTATGGTTCGAAGCCTCACATTTTTATCTATCTACCCATCTGTTTATTTATTTTTAATTTTTAAAAATTATTTATTTATTTATTTATTTTTTTAATTTTTTAATGTTTTATTTTATTTTTGAGAGAGAGAGACAGACAGAGTACAAGCAGGGGAGGGGCAGAGAGAGAGGGAGACAGAACCCACGAAGCAGGCTCCAGGCTCTGAGCTGTCAGCACAGAGCCCGATGTGGGGCTCGAACCTGTGAACCATGAGATCGTGACCTGAGCTAAAGTCAGACGCTCAACTGACTGAACCACCCAGGTGCCCCTAAAAATTATTTATTTTTGAGAGAGAGAGAGAGGGAGAGAGTGCATGAGCGAGTGGGGAAGAGGCAGAGAGAGGGAGACACAGAATCCGAAGCAGGCTCCAGGCTCTGAGCTGTCAGCCCTGAGCCTGACGCGGGGCTCGAACTCACAAGCCGTGAGATTGTGACCTGAGCCGAAGTTGGATAGACGCTTAACCGACTGAGCCTCCCAGGTGCCCCCAAGCCTCACATTTTAAATGGATCTGAGAAATGACCCTCACTGCTGGCCTGGGGCTCTCCTGTGCTTCAGGGATTCACAGAGGGACCAGGGCCGGTGGGCTGGCAGAGAGTGGCACAGAAGCAGATGGAAACTTCTCTCCGGCTCTGCCCGCCCGTAGGCTGGTGGCACGGTGAGGGCGGTGGTGGCAGGACCCCCAGGGCCTGGCACATGGCAGACCCTCAGTGACACTTGGGCAGGTGGATGGTACAGTGGGTTCTGTGTGCACGTCCAGGGTGAGAGCTGAGCTCCAGACGCAAGACTTGGGTTGTGGGGCCTCTGGCATCGGCAGCGTGACTGTGGGGTGGGGTGCTGGAGCCTCTGCAGCTGGAACCCAGGGCTGGATGGACAGATAGACGACCTTTGTCATTTCGGCCCCGTTCACTCTTGTGATTTCCCTCTGTCTTCGCCTCAGGCCGCGTTCTAAAGCGGTGGTTCTCACAGGACGGTGATTCTAGCGATATCTGGGGATGCCTGGAGGAGAGGGGGGTGCTCCTGGCATCTAGAAGGTGGAGGCCACCGTCCTCCCTCGATAGAGAACGATCCGGCTGCAGATGTCCCCGGCGCTGAGGTTGAGAAACCAACCCTGAGTCCCAGATCTCCCATATCTGTGACTTGAGAAAGCGCCCCCGAGTTAACTGGGTGTGCGCCTGGCAAGGATGGGAAGAGAAGGAGGGGCTGGTAGGTGGTCGCGTCCTGCCTCACACAAACGAACATTCCCTCCAAGGCTCTCCTTGGCAACAGATCGCTTGTCGCCTCTTGCCCAGGGTGTCTCTCATGAGAAGCTTCGGGGATCGTTCCGGATCGTGTTGATGGGGACAGCTCCCTGCTGGCTCTGTCGGTGGGAGAGGAGACAGGTGCCTAGCTCATGACTGTGCTCCTGGGCAAATGAGCTTGCGCGTGTTTCGGTTCAGAGGGTCACTGGGCTGTGTGCTTTCCTTTTGTTGTGAGTCAATTTAATTTGTTACTGCTAATAAAATCCGGAGCTTCCCTGGCCCTGAAGCCCCAGGTCATTGAGAAAGCTTTGATGGAGTGTTGTTTTCAGAGTCTGGCTTTGGAAAAAGTGGAGGATAGAGTAAAATCCTCTCCTGTTCCAGGACAGGAGCATCTCCCAGAAACTGAATTTACCTGATTACTGACTAAACTGGCAACTTGATCCCAAGGGGTCAGTTTTTCTAGAAGTACCTCCTTCTATGTCAAGAACACTTTGACTAAGGTCTCTGGACAGGGGCCCTGGGGCACAAAATATAAGGCAACGTCAAAAAACAGGATTTTATTTATTTATTTATTGAAAAATGTGTTTTAGGCAGTTTTTAAAAAGTTTATTTCAAAAAGAAAAATGTTTATTTTGAAAGAGAGAGAGCACGAGCAGGGGAGGGGCAGAGAGAGAGAGGGAGTCACAGAATCAGAAGCAGGCTCCCCCAGCTCCGAGGTGTCAGCACAGAGCCCAACGCGGGGCTCCAACTCCCAGACCGCGAGATCATGACCTGAAGTTAGACGCTTAACCGACTGAGCCACCTGGCGCCCCCGAAATTCAGTACTTTAATGTGGTATTTAGTTTTTATTTTTTGTTGTTGTTAGAGAATGCAGGGGAGGGGGAGGGAGGGAGGGAGGGAGGGAGAGAGAGAGAGAATCTCAAGCAGGCTCTGTGCTCATCAGGGAGCCTGATTTGGGGCTCTATCCCATGACCCGGGGGTCACGACCTGAGCTGAAATCAGGAGTCCGGCGCTCAACTGACTGAGCCACTCAGACCCCCCTTTAATGCAGTATTTTTTTTTTAAGTGCAATTTATGGCCCAAACATTCATGATGAATAAAATTTCAAAATTTTATTTTATTTAAAAAAAATTTTTTTAAATGTTTATTTATTTTTGAGACAGAGAGAGACAGAGCATGAACGGGGGAGGGGCAGAGAGAGAGGGAGACACAGAACCTGAAACGGGCTCCAGGCTCTGAGCTGTCAGCACGGAGCCTGACGCGGGGCTCGAACTCACAGACTGTGAGATCATGACCCGAGCCGAAGTCGGACGCTCAACCGACTGAGCCACCCAGGTGCCCCAAAATTTCAAAATTTTAAATAAAAATGGGATCTGACCCTTCTCACCTCACTCCAATCACGGTCCTGTTCCGGTTTTAATTAAAGTTTTGATGTTTTGTGCACTATGGACTCTTTGGCCTCAACTGTGAGTTTTAAAACTATCGTTTGTCCCGATGACAGAGTGTTTTGCCACCCCCTTACGTCTTGAGCCCGAGGTGAGTGGGCAGTGAGAGGTGAGTGAGCCCGGGAGTCTGGGCAGTTTTCTCAGCTCATTCTACAGATGGAGAAACTGAGGCCCGTGGAGGCTGGGTTTCCCTCCTGTGGTCACAGGCAGCAAACTGGGGCAGGGATTTAGGCCTGAGCAGTCAGACTGCAGAATCCATAGTCTTCTGGCTTTTGGCTTCTCGCCGACTTCCTACCTTTGTGTGTTTTGGGGAAGCCAGAGGTTTTCCTGCTTGTTTACGGGAGGAGACACCCCTGTTCCTTTTGGCTTTTGCCTTGAATTGCATCATGGCAACATGGATTATGCAGAACCTTGTCACCTAAGTGCTCAAGCTATCAGATTTCTACCTGTGTCTTGCTTTGTCTTAAAGTTTTTTTTTTTTGTTTTTAATCGTATGTATATAACATAAAATTTACCGTCTTAACTGTTGTTGTGTGTCCAGTTCAGTGGTGTTAATTGCATTCGTGTGGTTGTACGGCTATGACCCCCATCTATCTCCAGCGCTGGCCCATCTCTCCAAACTGAACCTCTGTCTCCACGGAACACTGATGCCCCAGCCGTCTCCTCTCACCCCTGGCTCCCACCATCTACTCACCGTTGTCCGTGGACAGGACTCCTCTAGGGATCTCCTTATGGGTGGAGTCCAGAAGTATCTATCCTTTTGTGTCTGGCCTATTTCACTGAGCAGATGTCCTCAAGGTTCATCCATATTATTATAGCAGGTGTTAGAATGTCCTTCCTTTTTAAGGTTGAATAATGTTCCAATGTGTGTATGTTTTCTTGTGTGTCTACCCATCCGTCTGTATTTATAACTATCTGATCACATTTTGCTTATCTATCCAACCAATTAAAACAAATTTTTTTAGGGGCACCTGGGTGGCTCAGTCAGTTAAGCATCCGACTTCGGCTCAGGTCACGATCTCACGGTCCGTGAGTTCGAGCCCCGCGTCGGGCTCTGTAATGACAGCTCAGAGCCTGGAGCCTGCTTCGGATTCTGTGTCTCCCTGTCTCTCTGCCCCTCCCCTGCTCGCACTCTGTCTCTGTCTCTCTCTCAAAATAAACATTAAAACATTTTTAAAAAAAATTTTTAATGTTTATTTTGAGAGAGAGACAGAGCGCGAGGGGGGGGTGGTGGCAGAGAGACAGGGAGACACAGAATCCGAAGCAGGCTCCAGACTCTGAGCTGTCAGCACAGAGCCCGACACGGGGCTCCAACTCACAGACCGTGAGATCGTGACCTGAGCCGAAGTCGGATGCTCAGCCGACTGAGCCACCCAGGCGCCCCTATCCTACCAATTTTTAAAAAAGAGTATTTTACATGCTGTAGTCCAAACTGACTTAAAGAGGTGTACAGGGAAAAAGAAGCTCTTTCCATGTCGACCCTCTTCCCAGAAGCCATCGCTCCTGTGAGTTTCTTGTTCACCCCGGAGAGGAATTATATGCACACACGTGTGTGGATGCCACTCACGTCTGCCTGCCCCCCTTTTTGCACAAGTACGCTCTCCTCATTGCTCTGTGCCCTGGCTTTCTCCTCTGATAACATTTCTTGGAAGTCAACCTGCATCTTCTTCTTCTGTGGGCATGTCCTGCGCACTGCCCTTGTGCAGCCTGCAACCTGTGGACGTTTCCAGCCCTTTGTTGTTACCAACAGTGAAGCACTAGGCTGTCCTCATACTTGAAACGCACAGAATTTTTCTTTAGGAGGGGCCGTCCCGGAGTGCTGGGAGCATCCTTGCCCTTGCTCATGACGTTGGGCGGGTGAAGTACTAGTCACAGATGGGGCGGAGCAGAACATTCTGTGTTTTAACCTGTGCGTTATTCACACGTTATTTTTATCCTCAGTCCCACACGGATCTTTTCTGGAGTAAAAACACACAACTTTTACAGAGTCGATCTCAACGTCTGCATACACTTGAGAGCAGAAAGCTAGAGGTTTCAAATAAATGTCTGGTTGGTTCAGGCTTTGGGGAGGAAGGTGTGAGTTCTACGTTCATTGCTCTCTGTGAGGTGGAAGAACAAAAGCCTTAGTTATTGAGGTGATGCCCGGGCTCAGGTGGGTTTACCGGCACCTCCGGGTGTAGACCATTACCTTCCACGGTCCTCCTGGTCTCACCTGTCCCCGAGGCTGTACGGTCAGCATTGCTGTTAGGCTCCATTCCAAGCCTCCAAGGAAGATGGGATGGCCAACAGTGGAACCATTTGAGCAGGATGCACTTTTTTTTTTTTTTTTTCCAATGTTTATTTTTCTTAGAGAGAGAGAGCATGAGCGGGGGTTGGGGCAGAGAGAGAGGGAGACACAGAATCCGAAGCAGCCTCCAGGCTCCGAGCTGTCAGCACAGAGCCCGACGCGGGGCTCGAACTCACAGACCGCGAGATCACGACCTGAGCCGAAGTTGGACGTTTAACCGACTGAGGCCCCCCCAGGCTCCCCGAGCAAGTTTGATGTTTGCTTCCGCATGATCTTGTTGTGAACCGAACTCAGAAAACCGCAGCTGGCAGAACGAAGCCACTTAGGCTTACACAAATGCGTGCCTGCGTCTGCGACATCGGCCGGTTCCTCCTGGCCCCCTGGAGGCTGTCAGCCGCCACCGAGGCTCCGACTGCATCCGATTTCAGACAGCCCCCCCTCGGCCGCTTCACAACCACGTGCACTCCACCCCTCTGCCACCCTCTTCCACACACGCGAACTTGGGACCCTTTGCAAGGGCCAGTGTCTGCTATTTCGCAGTGCTTGTGAATGTCTTAACCAATTAGCATGTGGAAAACGGTGTGACTCTTTTCTGTTAGATTCGTATTTTGCGTTGTGTCATCAGTGATGGAAGTTTGAGCGCTGTGGCCCTAACCCTGTGTCCACACGCCCTCCCCCCTGCCCCCAAATGTGACGAGCTTTAGGAATGCGTATGTCACACCGTCTGCACGTACAATGGACTCTACTCCATTTCCCAGAGAGTAATAGGGAGTTGAGACCTGGCATCAGCCCGCGGCCCAGCCAGTCACTCGAGCCCTCAGTCTCGTCACCTCCCGGCTCCGGACTGGCCCAAACTCACTGTGGCCAGGCAGAGCTCCCAGCCCATGCACGTGAGGGTGTCATCCCATGAGCAGTAGCCACTGCTGGTACAGCATTACTCTTTGCTGGGCGCTGGTGTGGGACAGTGGATAAAAGAGCCAGGGGCCTGCTGTCCTGCTGCCCGTACTCAGTGGGCCTGATGTTCAGTAAACATGTCCACAAATAGATGGACCAGATAATTTCAGGTCAGTGAAATTATCCTATAGGATATCCTATAGGACCTATAGGTCCTAGGAAGGACTTATGCCAGGGTGATGACAAGATAGGCCAGGGGGAGTGGGGGCTCCATTAGGTAGAGAGGTCAGGGGGCCCCTTTGGAAGGGAGGCTGTAATGGGATGCACTGGGGAGCAAAGTGAATTCCAGGTGGATGTGACTGCATGTGCAAAGGCCCTGAGGTGGCCTGGTGTTTTTTTTTTTTAAGGAATAGATTTGTGTTGCCTGGTTATTCAGTGCCACAACTTGAGGCACAGAATGAACCTCAGAGCAACTTTGCAAAATGGGTGGCCACGTGGTCTTCCGTCTTACAAAGGGGGAAATGGCCTCAGAGGGGTCAAGATACTTGCCGAGGTGCTGTGGATCTTATTCTCTGCCCTAAGCTTCTAGCCACTGGCGTGCATGCCCTGAACAGAATGTCGTGTTAGGGGCGCCAGGGTGGCTCAGTCAGTTGAGCGTCCGACTTCGGCTCAGGTCATGATCTCGCGGTTCGTGAGTTCGAGCCCCGCGTCGGGCTCTGTGCTGACAGCTCGGAGCCTGGAGCCTGCTTCAGATTCTGTGTCCTGCTCTCTCTCTGCCCCACCCCTGCTTGTGCTCTGTCTCTCTCTTTCAAAAATGAATAAACATTAAAAATAATTACAGAAAAAGAATGCTGTGTGGGATACAAGGGCAGCAGCAGTTCACATCCCTCCCTTAGACCCCCTCACCTTGGCAGCTGCCTCCAAGGGGTCTCTGGCTCTGGCAGCCATGGCCCAGGGCTTGTCTTGGCCGCTTCCCACCTGTTTCCCCGGAGCTCTGGCTGTTGCCTTCTCACACATGTGAGAATTGTTCTCCGAAGCTAGTCAAGGTTAGGACGCTCGTGTGTGTGTGTTAGACCCCATTTTTCTGATGCAGAGTTTCTATTTGTTTTTTTTTTTTTTTTTTAATTTTTTTTTTCAACATTTATTTATTTTTGGGACAGAGAGAGACAGAGCATGAACGGGGGAGGGGGCAGAGAGAGAGGGAGACACAGAATCGGAAACAGGCTCCAGGCTCTGAGCCATCAGCCCAGAGACCGACGCGGGGCTCGAACCCACGGACCGCGAGATCGTGACCTGGCTGAAGTCGGACGCTTAACCGACTGCGCCACCCAGGCGCCCCAGAGTTTCTATTTGGGTACCTGCTGTTGAGTTTTCCAAGGTGGTTTATTTTATTTTATTTTTTGGTTGCTAAGGAAAAGTGCCTTAAATTTTCTCTCTGCATCCTGTGGAACTCTGTGAATAATGGGTAGCCGGGGGCAAGGAGCTGCCAGGGAAACACAGAGGAAGGAAATTCTGGGGGGTGGGGGGAGGGTGTCTGTTTGAGAACCAAGATGCACCTTTGATCTTCAGAGTTCACGGAGGGAAACTCAGGGTGAGCTGGGGGTGAGGGCGAGGGGCGGGCCCAGGAAGGCCAAGCCTGCACATAGTTCCGACCAGTGGCCACACAGGGATCTGTGGCACGAGGTCAGTGACCTCTCGGAGGGGTGGTGGTCATTGCCTGAGAGCAGTTCCAAGAACTGGAGGTCTGTGAGCCAAATATGAGGTGTTTTCCTGGGGGGTGCGAAGGGCAGATCTTCACCCTAAATCCCTTTCCATGTCCACACACTCTGAGCAGCTGGGGAGACCTCCCTGGCCGGACCCCAGTCGCTTTGTTCAGACTAGTTTTCTGTCTCTGCATGAGCATTTCCCTCTTTCCAACCTCTTTTTCTCAGGGTCTGTGCGCGCGCGAAGGGGACATACTCTTGCTTTTGGGTCTTACTCATTTGAAGTTTGAGCCCAACGTCACTCAAGGCCCAGATCCCCAACCTTCCCAGCATTCCGTAATCACAGGCCTCGGGGAGGAATGTGCCCCAGAGCCCTCCAATTATGGTTTCCTTAGGAAGCTATTAAATCTTGATTTCTGAGAGGAAAATTGGGCATTCTGTGTTTTCCCTTTCAGTCGCCAGTGTTCTGCCACCGTGGGTGAGCTCTTCTAGAAGCTTCCAAGTGGTTTCGAAGGCCGTTTAGGTACCGTCCGGAAGTGCGGTTACTTTACGGCGTAGTTGGGCGTTAGAAAGAGCACATCGTGTGTTTGATCTAGATCCCCGGACAATCATGTTAGCTGTTTCCTTTGAGTGTGGGGCTGCTGGGGACCCGGAGGGGCTGTGGATTTGGATCCAAGCAGACACCTAGGCGCGTCTGGCGAGGACCTTCCAGTGCTGGACTATGGGGATCCTAGAAAGCAGGGACAGCCGCAGTTGTTTCTGCCTTGGGTGCCTGGCTTGGGGCTCACGTGTGTTTGCACAGTGGCCGGCTGGATTTTCAGGGTCAGACGTCAGTCCAGGGTCCCCGGTGATCCCAGCTCTCAGGCTGCCTCCCCACCCCCACCCCACACTCGGCAGATTGAGGACTGACAAACAAAAGTGTGGATGGACACACTCTCCCTGAGAATACTTGGGGGGGGGGCAGGATAGGAAAGTGCCATGGAGCATGCTTTAAATTTGGTCACTTAATCCATCCAATGCCTCCCCGCCAGTGGGATTCAGGAGGGCTGCTATTTTGTGCAGGAGTCAAGGCCGACAAAGGAGATAGCTGAGGTGGTTGCTGGTGACGAGGACACCTTGGAAGCCCCTTTCTTGGGCTCTGCAAGGGGCCGGATGCTGTGCAGAGAGCGTTTCATGAATCTTCCCATCTGGTCCTCAAGACAGCCCAAGCTATTACTGTCCCCACCTACACATGGGGAAACCAAGACATGGAAAGCCGAGTCAGGAGACTAGGAGGTAGCAGGCATCCACTCGAGACCACTTGAGGTCTTCCTGAAGTCGTAAGTCTTCGTGCTTCACACTGGGGTGATTTGAAGCCGTGGACTCCAGATGTGACGAGAAAGCCCCAGAGAGCAGATATGGACAAGAAAGAACTTCTCCAAGCCTGTTCGTTATGCAGGAGGGATGGGGACCCGTGGCCCACTGTCCGTCTGTGTATCAGCTTGTTGCCTGGCGGCGAAGGTGGAAGGAGAAGCTGTGGGGACAAAGGGTTCTGCCAGAAGGTGGCATCGGGCTCTCTGGTTGGTCAGTGCAAGAAAGAAACACTTCAGCTTTTACAGAATAACCCTCTGGGGAAATTAACAAGTCCCTGTGAACTTGCCTGGAGTATCAGAGTCATTGGTAGCTAAATGTTCTTGATTTGTAACTAAATGTTCCTGTTTCGGAGCCATCTGTCTGTCTCCCCAAGAGGGTGGATTTGTGTCTGTTCTACTCAGCAGAGTTTAGGATGGTGTCTGTCACCCAATAGGGGCTCAGATCTGTGGCCTGAGGGGGTTGTGTTTTGCTACTTAGTAAATTTTTTTGATTTTTTTTTTTTTTGATGTTTATTCATTTTTGAGAGACAGAGACAGAGTGCAAGCAGGGGAGGGGCAGAGAGAGAGGGAGACACAGAATCCAAAGCAGGCTCCAGTCTCCGAGCTGTCAGCACCGAGCCTGACGCGGGGCTCGAACTCATGAACCGGAAGATCATGACTTCACGGGGCTTGAACTCATGAACCGCGAGATCATAACTTGAACCGAAGTCAGACGTTTAACCAAGTGAGCCATTCAGGTGCCCCCACCTAGTGATTTTTTTTTAAGTTTATTTATGAGAGAGAGAGAGAGCGCACGAGCACCTGAGCAGGGGAGGAGCAGAGAGAGAGGGACAGAAAATCCCAAGCAGGCTCTGTGCCGTCAGCACAGAGCCCAACGTAGGTCTCGACCACACAAAGTGTCAGATCATGACCTGAGCTGAAATAAAGAGTTGGATGCTTAACGGACTGAGCCACCCAGGTGCCCCACCTAGTGAGCTTTTTAATTAAGAAACCAAGAGTTCGTAGACCCTGTCTGTAAAGGTCAAAGGGGTTTCTAGGGTATCTCCATGGTGCAGAAAACAATCCGCCTGTCAATAAATACTGACCAGAGAGCAAGGGTATGGACGCTGTTGATCCTGGCGGGGAAGCAGAATTCCTCCGTGGTCATAGTCTGCATGTACAAGAGGCCAGTAAGCTTTCTTGCCATCAAGCGAGAAGGTGACTTCGCTTGGGTGTGGAAAAACTGCCCATCTTTTCCGATGCTACCTGGCATCCAGTCTGATGGGAAAGCATTTCCGTGGCTTTATTTTCCTTCATGCGTTTTCCCAAAGTGTGTGCCTGGAGGCAGCATAGGTCGAAGTTCCAGGAAGTTCCAGGTGTATGGGCTGTTGGCTCAGGTAGATGGAGGGCTGCAAAGTGCATCTGAAGAGCTAGTGAGGTCTGAGGATCCGGTGGCAAAGGGGCAAACTCATTCTTTTCTCTGGTTGAAATTAACATGGGCAGGAAATGGGTCCCCTCCCCTCCCCCCCAATCAGAGAACTCCATCTTTTTCTAATAGAGTAGCAATGTCTGAGCTGTATACACTGTAGTGTCCCAAGAAAAGAACAGCCATGGGGCTTTGGGTGTGGAGGTGACATGTGGAGCTTCTGGTCCTTCCTAGATAGAAAATAAAGCAGCCAGACTGGCTTTAGGAACCAACTCAATAAAGAAATAAGCTGGAAGTTGTCTCCCTTTGGTCACAATGAAATTGAAACGAGTGTATTTTCTTTTTTCTTTTCTTTTCTTTTCTTTTCTTTTTCTCTCCTCTCCTCTCTCCTTTCTCTTCTCTTCTCTTCTCTTCTCCTTTCCTTTCCTTTCCTTCCTTTCTTTTTTCTTCTCTTCTCTTCTCCTTTCCTTTCCTTTCCTTCCTTTCTTTTTTCTTCTCTTCTCTTCTCCTTTCCTTTTTCTTTTCCTTTCCTTTCCTTTCTTTCCCTTCCCTTCCCTTTCCTTCTCTTTTCTTTAATTTTCTTTTCTTTCCCATCCCTTTTCTTTCTTTCTTTCTTTCTTTCTTTCTTTCTTTCTTTCTTTCTTTCTTTTTCTTTCTTCTTTTCTTTTTCTTTCTTTCTTTCTTTCTTTCTTTCTTTCTTTCTTTCTTTCTTTCTTTCTTTCTTTCTCTGTTTCTTTGTTTCTTTCTTTCTTTTTCTTGAAGTAAACTGTATTTTATTTCATGGTGTATCTGCAGAAATGTAGTACATTCTACTGTTTACTTTTGTCCTGGAGAAGCTGAGGAGATTTTCTCCACTCCCTGTCACTGTGTCTAAACTCCACTAGCTCATGGATGTAGCAGCTCCTGGGACATCAGCTTCTATTGACCTGTGTACATTCAAGACCACCGTGTACTTGTTGAAAAGCCATCTGTCATGTGAGCAAGCATTCCTTTTTATGGTGGAGATTGTCCTCAGGGAAACCCTCCTTGCAATTCAGACCTTCGCAGTGGCAGATTTCAAACTCCCACATTCCCCATTTACACCTCCTTGTTCCCTAGGAGGCTGAGGTTTCTTTCTCTGTCTCCCCACCGCTAGAAAATGGTTATACCTCATCCCAAAAATGACACCCCGAACTTGACCATGTGTGTAAATATGAACAGAGAAAAACAGGCAAAGAACTCAAGGCTAAAGGCATTATTAGGGAGTAAAGTAGATGTTTTGCATTGTGTGAAGGGATAATTCTTTTTTTTTTTTAATTTTTTTTTAACGTTTATTTATTTTTGAGACAGAGAGAGACAGCATGAATGGGGGAGGGTCAGAGAGAGGGAGACACAGAATCTGAAACAGGCTCTAGGCTCTGAGCTGTCAGCACAGAGCCCGATGCGGGGCTCAAACTCACGGACTGCGAGATCATGACCTGAGCTGAAGTCAGCCGCTTAACCGACTGAGCCACCCAGGCATCCCAGGGATAATTCTTAATGAGGGCCCACCAGCATAGTATCAAACTTTAGAGAGTAAATTGTAGGAAATACAAGAAGAATTGAGAAACCATTGGGGAACTTCAAATACAGTCTTGCTCATGTAGATAAACCTCGATTAGGCAACAAGGAGTTTGGATAATATGGTTAATAAGATTGTGGTAATAACAGATACAGACTGAACTTTGTACTCTGCAAATAATACACATTTTAAAGTGCTCTTGGAATATTTAGAAAAATTAATCATCTGTTAAATCTCCCAAAAAAAAAAAAAAAAAAAAAGAGCCCCAACACAATCTAGTCCAAAAAGCAGACGTTGCACTGGCCCTAATCTCTTGCTGCAAGTGAACGTAAGTGGAAATTAATTTTTAAAAGCTTAACTGATCAAGCATGCAAAACAGACGCCTACCATGTGATAATTAAAAGCAAAACATAGCTCTTTGGTGAGGGAGGATCTCAATCTATGAGTATAGACTCTTTAGAAGGCAGTGGAGTAGGGACGCCTGGGTGGCTCAGTTGATTAAGTGTCCGACTTCGGCTCAGGTCCTGATCTCACGGTTCATGGTTCGAGCCCTGCGTCGGGCTCTGTGCTGACAGCTTGGAGCCTGGATGCTGCTTTGGATTCTGTGTCTCCCTCTCTCTGCCCCTCCCCTGCTTGTACTCTGTCTCTCTCTCTTATCAAAGATAAATAAACATTTTAAAAAATCATAGAAGGCAGTGGAGTGGATACAGAGACCAGTGCAGGGCTGTAAGTGATCACGCAGAGAAATCACAAAAATGAGACGATGAATAATAGAACAAATCTATATGGGAGGAAGGAAATAATAAATTAACAGGGACTAACTGATTTAGGAAACAAATAGAATGGACAAACCCAAGAACTGGGTCTTTCAGAGCTGCAGTGCCCAGTTAGGTAGCAACTAGCCTCATGAATATTGCTTCTCAGTCACATTAGCCAGATTTCCAGCTCTCAGTGGCTACGTGTGGCTTGTGAATTTGGACAGCACAGATACAGAACTCTTCTATCAATGTAGAAAGTTTATAGGACAGTGCTGCTTTCCAAAGAATTTATAAAGTAATGTAAGAAAAAAATTGGGGGAAGGGGAAGAACAAATATTGTACATAAAATTAAGAATGAAAATAGAAATTTAATTTAAAACCCACTAAAAATTAGGTCTGGTAATACTTTTGGAAATATTATTGAAATAACTTTACTTAGTGTTTTAAGTGCTTATTTTGTTTAGATTGATCCATACACTGTGAAAGAACCTAAGGCTGTGAATTTGCCCCAAGAGCAGCAATGCCTGCATCTCATAAGCTGTGCCATTACTATTGTTAATTTCTAAGTAGCCTGTAAAGTTTACCTTGGTCCAAGAAGCAGAAAACATGAGTAGGTAGAAACAACTTTTAAAAAGTTAACTTTTACAGTAACTGCCTAACACATGTATGTATTACATACACAAATGAAGAAAACTTTAAAAATTGTCCACAACAAACAAATAGGGGTCCTTGCACCTTGCAAGAGTGGTTTTTAGGATCAGACTGGGGTGGGCTGAGGAGGGACTTAGCAAACACAAAGACAATCAATTGAGTGCAGAAACCTTGATGTTCTAGACTCCACACCTCAAACCCAGGCCAGGCAAGTCTGAGCACCCAGCTTCCTTGTTTGTCATTTGTCTTGTGAGTCGTGTCCAGCTGCCCAAGGTGAAAACTTGGGACCCAGCTGGGAGATAAGTCCTGAAGGCTCCACCTCCCTGGTGGTTTCAGAAGCCAGCCTCTTCCTTCCTGTCTCCTCTGCCCTTGCCTTCCTCAGCTGTCCACCAGAGAGCTAGAAGATTGCCCCACACATGGATCTGATGGTGTCTTTTCTGGTTGAAGCCCTTCTTTGGCTCCTCCTGAGGTGCATAGTCCAAGCCTCTCCGCTCCCTAACCTTCCTGTCTGCCCTGACCTCCCATGCCTCTTCACCTGTACTTTGCCCTTCATCAACTCTGAACTGTTTATAGTTCCCTAAAGGCAGCTCTGATGATTCATGCATTTGCACATACTGTACGTCTCCTGATGGGATAAAGCCAGTATCCCACTTGCTCTCCCATCTTTTTTTCCCCCCTGTGAGCTTTACTGTGCACCTACTGTATGCATTGCTCTGGGATGCAGTAATAAGACAGGCAAGGTCCTTCCTTTCACAGGGCTTACCTGTCTCTTGTGCATGTTGGGAAAGAAGAAACCGTGTCTGCATTCATTTCTGCATACCAGTGCCTAGAAGGGGCCAGGTCTGGGTGGGCCAGGGTGGGGAACAGGTGAATAAAACCCACAGTAGAACTCCGTGATGCCACACCCAGTCCTTGGGCTCTCCTTGGGAGACCCGGGTTCGAGTTTTGATCCTGCTGCCTGCTAGCTGAGTTGGCATTAGCAAAGCGGCTTTTCTGTGCCTCAAAAGGAGATGTGGGTTGAACGTTGTATTCTGCAAACGGAATACATACACATTTTAAAGTGTATTCTTGGTCCGGTGTGGTTAGAGATAACGCCCATTCATTACCTCAGTTTACCGGAATTGGAAATACACATTGAGCACACAGGTCTGACGTCTTCAAATCTACAGGGAACACTGGCTAGAGGGTACCCCCAAGATAGCCTGTAGATTTTCTTAAAAGTGTAACTTATGAGTATGGTCCTTGGTCTTCTGGGTGAGTGGTGGGTGGAAATATCGGGGGTAGGGTCCGAGAGAGCACAGTCCCTGTTGTGTGGGCTCTGCCCTTGCCGCTACCCCTGGCCTCCGACTTGGGGCATTTTGCTGTGTGACCCTGGAGAACCGCTGCCCTCCTCTGGGCCCCTCCCGAGGGAGGCCCGTGGCCAGGGCGCCCCTCGGCCATCCCAGGCGGTGCCACGCGGTGACCCGATCTCCTCCCGGGCACACGCCCAGCTCGCGCGCAGCCCAAGACGCGCAGTCGTGCTTGGGGCCGCCCGCACACTCGGTTTCATCCTTTCTTTAACTTCTTCCGAAGTTCCATTCTTTGCAGGCCCGCCCTGCAGGGTCTGCATCCTCGAGAGGACCCCCCCCCCCCCACCGCTGCCTCCCAAGACACACACCCTCCCCGGGGCCCCCGGCGCTGACCGCCTAGCGGCGGTCACAGCCGCGAGCACCAGTCCGCAGACCGAGCCCCGCGCGCCCGGGGGCGGGGCCAGAACTCCGGCAGCACGCCCGTTTATTGGCTGAGCGCGAGGGCGGCGCTGCGGCCGCCGCCACTGCCCGGCCCGGATTCCACGGAACGGAACGCACCTCGGGCTTTGTACTGCGCGGCTGCCGCTGGCTCGAGGGGGCGGGGCCCGCCCTTGGACCGCCTGTCCGTTAAGAACTACACACACGCAGATACCTGCAACCGACCAATCCTGAGGCTGCCTTCACGGGGAGCCACCGCCCCCCCTTCCCCAGGCCCACCCCCTTCCTGGCCTGCGTGCGACGCCGTATGTCTCCGAAGAGCCTCGCAAGTCAATAACACACGCATCTGGAAAGCGAATCGGTTCGCGCGCGCGCGTGGGGGCGGCATTGTTAGGGAAAGAAAAGGGAGCGTCCCTGGTTCAAGGACACGCGTCCTTCTCGTGGGTCGCGGACTCGAAAGGGTGTCTGCTGACCCTCCCCGGCCCCACCCTCCACCCCCACCCCCGCCGCCAGCTGTCAGAAGGTCGCCCCAGGCCCTCACCCCACCGTTAGATCATCTTCTGGATTTCGGTGGGAGGGATTTCCCGGGGTGGGGGTGTGCCCGCGCCCGGGGGACTCGGGGATCCGGGCCGGGTGTGGGGGAGAAGGGCTGCGAAACCGAGTAAATGACTCTGCAGAGTTTATAAAATTCACACTTGCAAAGAGCCGCGGGGCCCTGCGGGGAATGTGTCTGCAGGCCCATGACGCAACTGTTCCGTTTGGAAATTTCTGGAAAGCAGCAATTTCGGGGATAATAAATCTTGAAAAAAATTTTTTTTAAACTACAGGCTTTGGAGAGAAATGTAACAAAATGTTATTAACATATGTCGTGCTATGGAAATATACCTTTGGCTTTCTTTTGCTTTTTACCATATAGCTTCTTAATGAAAACCCAAACCGATTTGAACTTTAAAAGGCAAAGAGAAAAAGAAGGTGGCTGTATTTTTCTAAGCCTGTCGCTGCGCTAGTCTTTCTCACTCTTCCAGGGTTTAAATGTCACTTTGGATTTTTTTTTTTTAACCTTTTTGTTTTGATGTAGCTTTTAAGTTTACAGATGGGATGCAAGGATTGTATTCAGATTCATTAGTTGTTACGTTCTCACCGTATTTTATCTCTAAAGTATTTATGTACAAACCTTATGCACATTTTTTTCTTTTTCCTAAACCATTTGGGACGATTGTAGGCATACTGCTCCTTTACCCTTAATTCTTAAACCTACACAGCAGCAGTACAATGATAAGAATCAGAAAATCAACACTGAGGCAGTATTTTAATCCACAGCCTCGTGTATAAACCTCATCTCTTGTGCCAGCGTTGTCGTCCTCATCAATACTATTTTTTTCCTGGCCCGGTTTCAGATCTATGACCACACTTCTTATTTAGTCGCTTTGACTGTTGATTTTGTAATAACACAAAAACGATCTTAACCTTCTTAAAAGCTCTCAGTGATACCTGGCAGCTCTACATAGTTCTGCTGGAACTATTGAGGATAGAATTATATAATTGATCAATAACATTTATTGTCTACCAGAGGCTTTTTAAAACTGTGTGTTCAAATAGATGTCAGGGTAGTACACATACATACAGTGAAAAAAAAATCAAATTTGCTGGTAGGTAAGGATGTTACTATCTACCCTCCAAGCTCATTTCCCTCCCTCCCAGAGGGACGCATGTTGCATTTGTCCTTTTCTCTCCCCCTCCCTGTTTATTTTTAATTTAATTTAATTTTTTATTACAGAGAGAGAGAGTGGGAGAGGGGCAGAGGGAGAGAGAGAGAATCTTAAGTAGGTTCCACGCTCAACACACAGCCTGACACAGGGCTCGATCCCGTGATCCTGGGATCATGACCTGAGCCGAAATCAAGAGTCAGATGCTCAACCAGCTGAGCCACCCAGGCGCCCCATTCCTTCCCACCCCCCATTTAAAGTTATAATTTGTATACAGCAGAATCCACTCTTTTTTGGTATAAGGTTGTGCGGATTCTGACCACCATCACAGTCAAGATACGGAATGGTTCCTCATCCCCCCAAATTCCCCTGGGCCCCTTTCCACTGCTTCCTCGGTTTCAGCCCCTGGTGACCACTGATGTGTCCACAGTCCCTGGATATCCTGTGAAAGGAATCCATTCGTGTATAGCACCTGAGACTGGCTTCTTACCCTCAATACAGTGCATTTGGAATCCCTCCACGGTGTAGACATCAATACTTCATTCTTTGTTGATTGCTCAGTAGTGTTCATTGTGCGGAGGTATAATGTTTATCCGTTCCCCAGTCAAGGGATATTTGGGTTGTTTCCAGTTTTGGGTGATTACCAACGCAGCCACTTTAAACACCCGAATACAGGTCTTTGTGTGAACATGGGTTGTTTGTTTGTTTCTATTTCACTTGGGTAAACCCCTAGGTTGTGTGGTAAGGATAAGAGTATGTATTTATAAGAAACTACCAGACTGGGGCACCTGGGTGGCTCAGTGGGTTACGCAGCCAACTTTGGCTCAGGTCGTGATCTTGTGGTTTGTGAGTTCGAGCCCTGCATTGGGCTCTCTGCTGTCAGTACAGAGCCTGCTTCCAGGCCTCTGCCCCACCCTCTCTCTCACCCTCCCCTGCTGGTTTGCTCTCTTTCTCTCTTTCTCAAAATAAGTAAACTTTAAATACATCACTCTTTAATCTAAAACCTTAAACTTCTTTAAAAAAAGAAAAGAGGAGAAACTTCTAGATGGTTTAATAAACTAGCTGTCCCGTTTTGCGTCCCCACTGTGTTTGTGCCTTTCCTTTCTCCACAAATGTGTTACGTTCTTCAGACACTGCTCTGCACCTTGCTTATGTCGCTTATTGCCAGCCTGGAAGTGACTCCAACCTCGGAATGCATCGAGCTGCCTTCGCTTTTTATGGCTGCGTACTATTCCACTCCTCAATCCACAGACGTGTATTCACGTGGGCTCTTGCTATGGACCTTCAGGTTGTTTCCAGTCCTTTACTGTTATAAACCCAACTGGTAATGTCCTGTAGGGTGTACACTTCTTGTCCAGGTGTCTGTGCACACGTTCTCTCTGGTCTGTGGGGTGATTCCTAGGAGACGAAATACTGGGTCAAATCACACTTGCCTCCTTTGCTTTGAATCTCCTCCCCCTCTTCTTCTTCTATTTAATTTTTTTAAACGTTTATTTATTCATTCATTTACTTATTTATTTATTCTTTGAGAGAGAGCGAGTAAGCATGAACAGGGGAGGGGCAGAGAGAGAGGGAGACCCAGAATCCGAAGAAGGCTCCAAGCTCTGAGCTGTCAGCACAGAGCCCAGTGCAGGGCTTGAACTCACGAACCATAAGACCATGACCTGAGCCAAAGTCGGACGCTCAACCTGACTGAGCCCCCCAGGTGCCCTTGAATCACCTCTTTTTTTTTTTTTTTTTTTCAATGTTTATTTATTTTTGGGACAGAGACAGAGCATGAACGGGGGAGGGGCAGAGAGAGAGGGAGACACAGAATCGGAAACAGGCTCCAGGCTCTGAGCCATCAGCCCAGAGCCCGACGCGGGGCTCGAACTCACGGACCGCGAGATCGTGACCTGGCTGAAGTCGGACACTTAACCGACTGCGCCACCCAGGCGCCCCATTGAATCACCTCTTCTTAAGTAAGTTGACATTCTGGTTGTTCTCTCTCTCTACGGGAGGCATCATTTGGTGGGGAGCATTGCACGCTTGAGAGGATCCGGCCAGAGGGTTCCGACACGGCTGGCTTCTCACTCTGTGGATTTGTTTTGAGGTCCATTATCAATCTTCCTGACAGGGTATAGTGGAAAAACCACCTGAGATAAAAGTTTCAGGAAGGTTGTGGCTGCTTTTGCTAGGGTAACTGGAGGCCAGGGGTTTGGGGAACCTTTAGGGAGAAGTGGGAGGGTACAGGGCCAGTAGCCCAAGGCACCTTGTGGGGTGAAAGGGAGATGGTTGGACAAGGAACTTGTGTGTTTGCAAGACAGGACTGACTGGTGCCGGTCTCTAGGAGGTCTGGGTGGATGTTCCCTACACAGCATGCACCTGTCCTGGGAAAGTGGGCAGACCCCGGACCGCTTGGCGGTTTCTCGAAGAGGCTGCCATTGTCTTTGGCTGTCTTTGGCAGAAAGAGCCCAGGGTGGTGGCCCTCTGAGCCTGGGCAGCTGGGATGGCTGGGGCTCGGCGGGTGTCTACAAGAGGGGGCGGGTCGAAGTGCCTGGGGAGAGAAAGTCAGCCCCCTCCTCCATCTGGTCATTTTCCATCTTGCACAACCTGTGGTTTTCATAATTCAGCCTGGGGAGGGGGGCAGGGGCCAGCCCAGTGGCATTTCCATTAAATAAGATGAAAGTACTCGGAAACAGAATGGGAGACACCCAGAGGTGGCTTATCACTATCAAAGCATAGCCTTCAAAAGTTTAACAACACAACTTTTATGTAAAAAGGAAAAAAAAAAAAAAAAAGGGAAAGAACACCCAGAAACACATTTCTTGTAACCCTTTAGTGAGGGGGCCCACGGGATGTCAATGCCAAAGCATTTGTGGTCACTGAAATAGGATTGCCTGCTTAGGTTCGGGGCCACTTAAGGTCCCCTGGGGCCACACCATTGTCATCTGTGAGAGGTCATGTCTTCTGTTGGATAAACGTCATTTACAGCATATCCATCTATGATGTTTTATTTATTTACCTTTTACAATTTTAAAGTTTTTTTTATTTTTACAATTTTTAAATTTTTTTATTTTTGAGAGAGAGAGAGACAGAGCGTGAGCGGGGGGGGGGGGGGGGAGGGTCAGAGAGAGAGGGAGACACAGAATCCGAAGCAGGCTCCGGGCTCTGAGCCATCAGCACAGAGCCCAATGCAGGGCACGAACTCACGAACCGTGAGATCATGACCTGAGCCAAAGTCGGATGCTCAACCGACTGAGCCCCCCAGGCGCCCCTGCAGGGTATCCATCTATGAGATGATGTCTGACTCCCCGGAGCCTAGGCCCTGACAGAAATAGTGATGCAGTCACAGGTATGTGTCCCTGAGCAGAGGCCAGTGAGCCATCCAGCCCCTTGCCTGCTTCTGTAAATAAAGTTTTATTGGGCATAGCCCCGCCCGTGCTTGCGTGACTTCTCTGGGGCCGCTTTGCAGAAAAAGCTGGCCAGCTATGCCGGAGAATGAGCTGCTTCTCAGGTGGGCTCCAGGGTGAAACTGAAAACCCCAGCCGTCCACCTCCGGCCTTGTGCGCGAGTGTTGAGTATTTTTTCTTGGCATTGTCTAGGCCGGAAGGCTTATGTGTTTGGGAAGTTTTTGTTGGGCCTTTGCTAATGCTTCTTTTGAACTCAAGGGCTGACCCTTAGACAC
The DNA here is from genome assembly GCF_018350155.1 of Leopardus geoffroyi. NCBI lineage: Eukaryota > Metazoa > Chordata > Mammalia > Carnivora > Felidae > Leopardus > Leopardus geoffroyi. The sequence continues at coordinate 6,485,212 of NC_059331.1, forward strand.
AGCCCCAGCCCAGGAAATAGAGCCTTTCCTGCCTGTTCTCACATATGCCTTCCCGGAGGGTGGGGTCTTTGTGGGTCTGAGATAATAATTGTCTGCCTTCTATATTGCTTCCTGCCCTTGAGTTTCGGCCCTTGGGTTCCTACAAACAGGTCGTTAGTGATGATAGCGATCATAATAATAGCACCCGTAGTAGCTAACTTGTATCAAACTGATGTGTGGATCGAAGGATTCTGTGCCTTTTCCACATCATCTTGTTTAGTTTGTGAGAAATTAAGGGATTGTTGTCCCCATTTTACAGACAAGAAAACTGAGGCTGTTGCTTTAAAGACATCTTTGTGGTATGCCTGTGGGGTGGTGGGTGCTGTGTTGCCAAAGCTGAGTGTAGGTCACTTCTTCCCTGGGCCGCATGGACCCTGTGGGTGGCCGTGGTGATTCTTTATTTCTATTTTTTAATTTAAATCCACGTTAGTTAACATATAGTGTAATAATCATTTCAGGAATAGAACCTAGTGATTCATCACTTACATATAACACCCAGTGCTCATCCGAACAAACGCCCTCCTTAATGCCCATCCCCCAGTTAGCTCATCCCCCCACCCAACACCCCCTCCAGCAACCCGCAGCTTGTTCTCTGTATTTAAGAATCTCTTATGGTTTGTCTCCCTCTCTCTTTCTATCCTATTTTTGCTTCCCTTCTCTGACGTTCGTCTGTTTTGTTTCTTTTTTTTTTTTTTTAACGTTTATTCATTTTTGACACAGAGAGAGACAGAGCATGAATGGGGGAAGGTGAGAGAGAGAGGGAGACACAGAATCCGAAACAGGCTCCAGGCTCTGAGCTGTCAGCACAGAGCCCGACGCGGGGCTTGAACTCACGGACCGCGAGATCATGACCTGAGCCGAAGTTGGACGCCCAACTGACTGAGCCACCCAGGCGCCCCTCATCTGTTTTGTTTCTTAAGTTCCACATACGAGTGAAATTATGTTTGTCTTTCTCTGATTTATCTCGCTTAGCACAAAACCCTCTAGTTCCATCCACGTTGTTGCAAATGGCAAGATTTCGTTCTTTTTGATTGCCGAGTAATGCTCCGTTGTGTATATATACCACATCTTCTTTATCCATTCATCCATCGATGGCCATTTGGGCTCTTTCCGTACTTTGGCTGTTGTCGATAGTGCTGCTATAAACATGGGGTGCATGTGTCCCTTCAAAACAGCACACCTGTGTCCCTTGGATAAATGCCTAGTAGTGCAATTGCTGGGTCGTAGGGTAGTTCTATTTTTAACTTTTTGAGGAACCTCCATATTGTTTTCCAGAGTGGCTGCACCAGTTTGCATTCCCACATGGTGATTCTTTAGACCCAGGAATATCAGATTCAGAGCCTAAAGATCAAGGTTTAGCTTTGGCCCTGCTGCTTCTCAAAAGGGCCTGTCTTCTTGCCTCTGTGAAATAGAGATAATGAGGGGGGGACCTGGGTGGCTCAGTCCGTTAAGCGTCTGACTCTTGGTTTCAGCTCAGGGCATGATCTCACAGTTTGGGAGTTCGAGTCCCGCATCGGGCTCTGTGCCAATAGCACGGAGCCTGCCTGGGATTCTCTCTCTCCCTCTCTCTGCCCGTCCCCTGCTTGCTCTCTCTCTCACTTTCAAAATAAACAAAAAAACAATATGAAAAAAAAAAAAAAGAAATGGAGATAATAGCACTTACCCTGTGTCCCTGCTTTATTAGAATTAAGTGAGGGGCGCCTGGGTGGCTCAGTCGGTTGAGCATCCGACTTCAGCTCAGGTCACGATCTCGCGGTCCGTGAGTTCGAGCCCCGCGTCGGGCTCTGGGCTGATGGCTCAGAGCCTGGAGCCTGTTTCCGATTCTGTGTCTCCCTCTCTCTCTGCCCCTCCCCCGTTCATGCTCTGTCTCTCTCTGTCCCAAAAATAAATAAACGTCAAAAAAAAAAAATTAAAAAAAAAATCAAAAATAAATTAAAAAAAAAAAGAATTAAGTGAGATTCTAATGGGTGATATGTAATCCCTAAAAAAAACCTACACAGACATTCCCCCATCGCCCCACTTTGCTCCTATTAGAGCTTCTTAGTTCTTTTTGGGTCCGTGACACAAAAAATCCGAATATGCACCCCTGCATCGATGCTCCCATTTTTGCGTGTAAATTTTCACCATTTGTGGGGCGCCTGCGGGAGGGGATGGGTCTGAGATGCCCTCTTGAGCCAGTGGCTAAAAGTTGGGTGCTTGGAACTGCTCCAGAGCTGTCGCTCTTGCCTCCTCTCTGGCTTGTCGGAGATGTGTCTGCTGAACTGCAGGTGTGAGCCTCGTTCGGAGTGAGTGTCGTGGCAGCCGGTGTAGCGGGTGGAGACGTGGCCTGTCTCTAGCCTTCCCTCTAGACTCACAGTCAGCAAGCGGCCAGGATCGTTTCCGAGAGCGAGGAATACTACAAGAAAAATGTCATCACATAAGGTGCTGGCACACGGTTGGGCAGGAGGGAGTGACTTCCAGCGGGAAGGTCGGAGAAGGTCTTTCAAGAGTCCTGGGGCGGGGAGGACGGGAAGGAGTCAGTCACGGGAGGATCACAGCCAGGGTGCTTCAGCCAGTCGTGACAGCAGATGCAAAGGTCCTCAGGCAGGACCGTGCAGGGGTGGCGGGGTGGATGAGGCAGGGGGTGGGGGCGTTGGGGGGGGGGAAGAGAGGAGATTCAAGTGGCTGCTGTCTGGGCCCCGGGGGAAGGACTCTGAGAGGCCAGTGCAGGCTAGACCTCTCAGCCTTGGTGAGGAGTTCACTTTCATTCTCGAAGCCTGTGCTGTCCGGTGCACGACCCATTGGCTACTGTGGCTGGTAAAAGTAAGAGCGAGAATGAACAATGAAAAGTTTAGTCCCCCAGTGGCACTTGGAACCCCTGGGCCTTCTTGGTGGGACAGTAAAATGGTGCAGCTGCTGTGGAAACCAGGATGGCGATCCCTCAAGAAATTACAGACAGAATTACCGTGTGATTCAGCGACTCTGCTTCTGGGTATATACATAAGAGAATTGAAGGCTGAGTCTTGAAGAGATGTTTGGGTCGCCGTGATCTTTTTTTTTTTTTTTAATTTTTTTTTTTTCAACGTTTATTTATTTTTGGGACAGAGAGAGACAGAGCATGAACGGGGGAGGGGCAGAGAGAGAGGGAGACACAGAATCGGAAACAGGCTCCAGGCTCTGAGCCATCAGCCCAGAGCCCGACGCGGGGCTTGAACTCACAGACCGCGAGATCGTGACCTGGCTGAAGTCGGACGCTTAACCGACTGCGCCACCCAGGCGCCCCTGGGTAGCCGTGATCTTAACAGCAGGTGGAAACATCCCCAGTCAGTGCCGACTGATGGATGAGGGAATCAAGAAAATGGTATATACACGCAACAGAATGCTTTTCACCCTTAAGAAGGAAGGAAATGTGCCCTTAAAATGGTTTTAAGATGGTCAGGGCGCCTGGGTGGCTCAGTCCGTTAAGCATCTGACTTCGGCTCAGGTCTTGATCTCATGGTTCGTGAATCTGAGCCCCGTGTCAGGCTCTGTGCTGACAGCTCAGAGCCTGGAGCCTCCTTTGGATTCCGCGTCTCCCTCTCTGCCTCTCCCCAGCTTGCGTGCACTCTCTCTCTCTCTCTCTCTCTCAAAAATAAGCAAACGTGACAAAAATGGTTAAGATGGTCAGTATTATGCTATGTGTACTTTGCCACGATTAAAAAAAAAAATCGGTTCCTCGTTGCACTAACCGCACACGACAGCCACAGGGAAGGGGCAGCTACCGTGTTGGGCAGGGCAGCCTGAGAACATTACTGTCCTCGTGGGAAGTTCCAGCCGACAGTGCTGCCCCTGTGTGAGCGCGGCTTTCAGGGCCACTTCTGTTTCCCAGGGCGGGTCGTTGGGGTCCCGCGGGGCCGTGAAGTGGCTGCAACAACAAGTCTGAGGGCTGGGGGGAGGGGGTCAGGAACACTCCCCAGCGTCCAAACCTTGTCTCAGGCCACACGGAGTGCGTGAGCCAAACAGGCTGTGCCGGGGGGTGGGGGGGGGGGGTCTGTCCAGCCTCAGGGAAGCCGCCTGTCCGCGGACAGATCTGCCGACAGCCTGGGAAAGGAGGGACTGAAATCAAGGGGTAATTAGGAAGCGACGTGTGGCGAGACGTGGGGAGAGAAGGGATAGGTGATGAGCCACTCTGGGAAGCCAGGGCAGAGTCCGGCCTTTGGTGGACAAGCTCACTTGCGTGGGACAAGAAACTGCCCCCGCCACAAAATCTATGCAGGCCTCTGACCTCCCCATCTGCAGGGCCTTCCCCTTTCTTCCTGTTCATTATCTCCTTCATTTGCAAGCGAAACGTCCCCCTCCCCTTACCTCCAGCCAGGAGCGCAGTACCTTCTACCTTCGCAGTTACCCATTTGTGTGTTTAGGTAACTAATCTGCCTCCGCCGTTAGACCTCGCGCTCCGGCAGGTGGGTCTGCGGCCACCTTGTCCCTTGGCTGCGGTATCTAGATCGGGGCGGTCAGATGGCCGTTGAAGCGATAAATGACCGCTGGCCCGTTAGCTTCACCTTCTCGTACCTTGGTTTCCCCGTTTGTAACGTGGAGAAAATGGACACAACGATATATCTGGTTACATGGCGGTATTAAAGCCGCATGCCAGAGCCGGCTGGCCAGAACCCGATGATCACGTTTTCAGGAGATGTGTGCCCTGGTTATTGAGGAAGCGGTGATCAAAACGTGCATGATGCAGACTTAACAAATTACGTTAAAAACAAAGGTAATGGATCCTCACCACCTCCTATGATCTCACTACATTTTTCTGTTCCTTGTGCCCTTGAGGTTATTTGCTGCTGTTACCGCTCTATGGCGGATACCCTGTTTAAGGCTCTGCTACAGTGTGTATCTGTTTTTTAAGTTTCTTTATCCCGAGAGAGAGCGCCTGTGAAGGGGGAGGGGACAGAGAGAGAGAATCCCAAGCAGGCTCCGCACTGACGGTGCGGAGCCCCACGCGGGGCTGGAACTCACAAACCCGTGAGATCGTAACCCGAGCTGAGATCAGGCGTCGGATGCTTAACCGACTGAGCCACCCAGGCACCCTGAGAGTTAGTCCTGTCTCTTACTGGTTCCATGTGCAACAGTATCTCTCGTACCTTAAAATGGAGCAAGGCGGGGGTGTTCACACCGTGGAAATTTGCAGAGGCTGCAGGTGGGAACCTCTCTGCCTTCCTCCCCGGAGCGGTCTTAAATGTTTCCGAGCACGCCGCAGGTTTGGGAGACTGGTGTCGAGCGAGCACCGTAGACCTGAGACTCTCGCTGTTGTTACTTTGTTTGGCTTCCCCCTCCCTCCTCCAGACTCTCTGTCTGTGCACACGGCACCCGGGCGAAGCTGTTGACCAGCTGTTTGTCCTCTCCCTCCAGTTTGTCCGACCATCTGCAAGTCGCACGGCTGCACGGCCGACGGCCTCTGCTGCCACAGCGAGTGTTTGGGCAACTGCTCCGAGCCCGACGACCCCACCAAGTGCGTGGCCTGTCGCAACTTCTACCTGGACGGCAGGTGCGTGGAGACCTGCCCGCCCCCCTACTACCACTTCCAAGACTGGCGCTGCGTGAACTTCAGCTTCTGCCGGGACCTGCACAATAAATGCAAGAACTCCCGGAGACAGGGTTGCCACCAGTATGTCATTCACAACAACAGGTGCATCCCTGAGTGCCCCTCGGGGTACACGATGAATTCCAGCAAGTGAGTCCTGGGCGCGGGTTCCGGGGAGGGGGCGGCGAACAGGGGAGGCCACGTGCGGTTAGCACTGTGTGAGAAACACGAGTTCACGGGCTATGAGTGAGGGGGCGGCTGGCGACTGGCTCACGTATATACATATGTATACACACACACACACACACACACACACACACACACACACACGCGCGCGCGCTTCGATCTATGCCAGTTCTGCCTCCTGTGTTTGGTCCTGGCCTTTGGAACAGGAATCGACAAACCTTCTATAAAGGACCGGAGAGCAAACGTTTTTCAGTGTCTTACCCACCATTAAAATTTTTTCCTAATTTTAATTTCATTTTAATTTTAAATTAAAAAATTTTTTTTTAAGTTGGGGTGTCTGGGTGGATCAGTCAGTTAAGGGTCCGACTTCGGCTCAGGTGATGACCTCACGGTTGGTGAGTTCGAGCCCCGCGTCGGGCTCTGTGCTGACAGCTCAGAGCCTGGAGCCTGCTTTGGATTCTGTGTCTCCCTCTCTCTCTGCCCCTCCCCTGCTCAGGCTCTGTCTCTCTCTCAAAAATAAATGAACATTAAATTTTTTTTCAAGTTTATTCATTTTGAGAGAGAGAGACACACACACACAGTATGAGTGGGGGGTGGGGGCAGAGAGCGAGGGGGAGAGAGAGTCCCAAGCAGGATCCGAACTGTCAGTGCAGAGCCTGATGTGGGACTGGAACTCACGAACAATGAGATCATGACCTGAGCTGAAATGAAGAGTCAAACACTTAACTGACTGAGCCACCCAGGCACCCCCTCTTACCCACCCTGTTAACGGTTTTCTGGGCTTAGCTTTGGTAATAGAAGACATAAAGACAGAGGTCCTTGGTTTCCCCTAGAATCCTTCCCACAGACAGGACTGTCCCAAATGATGTAGTTGCCCAGATGTTACAACCAAGAACACAGCTGAGGTTTTTATGTTTTCCCCAACTGGAGCCAGACAGCATGCTGAGATTAGCCTGGAGCACAAGGAGGAGAGAGACTCTGTTCTAGACTGTTCCCAGGGCTTTGTTACGTTTTGAAGGACAGTGCCATGAAACCATTTCCTACTGTTTGGGTGAGAAATAGGGTTTTCTCTTTTCGGAGGTGAGTCAGATTTCCTATACACATTGCAGACTTTTTGTTCATGATGTTAGATTTTTAAATGAGCTATTTCAGTGTCTCAGGGCCATAACCAAGTTTAAAAAATCTGTTTCCTGGTTTTTGTGTTGAGGTTGGGAACCCCCCCCCCCGCCCCCCGCAAAACAACAAAAAAAACAAATCAGAAACAGACGCACGTCCAGGGACCTTGAGCTGATCTGCTTACGTAAAAAATCTTCCTCTTCAGACTTGAGAATTAGCCAAGCAAGCGTGTTCTGGTGGGAAATTTTATTTCCCCGGGTGGAGTGGGTGGGAAGGAAAACACTCTTTATTTCAGTTCTTCTGAGCCTCTCTTTGAGTGTTTGTGAAACCTGCAAGTACAAAATGTTTTGTTTTACTTGTTTTTGATAGAACCTGTCAAGTGGCTTTGTTGACCAAAAATAGGCTTCTATAAATCAACTTTGCACGCCAGACAGGGTTTTTTTTTTTTTTTCCTGGCCAGTTTATCAGGCAGGTTGGGAAAATGACCATAGTCCTTTTGATTCATTTCTGTTTTTTGTGTTTTTTCCATGTTTGAAATACAGCATGGATGTTAACATCTTCCGGTGAGATGTTTGTTTCAGAGACATTGGCTTTAAATAAAAGGTCTTTTGTTTTTTTTTTTCCCTGACGAGACCTGAGACATAGACGAGACTTCTTTGTTGTGCTTGCTGATGGCCCAGTGGCCCCCCCGAGAACCAAAGCCCCGAGAACCGGCAGCCTGCCCTGTGATGTCTGGGTCCTTTACCAAGGGGAAGAGGGCAGAGGGGACGATGCCAATTGTGACTTGCATAGCAATATTTTACTTCGTTGGCTTCAAAAAAAAAATCAATAGCTTTCCGTCTGAAGTTTTTATTATTATTATTTTTAACGTTTATTTATTATTGAGAGACAGAGAGACAGTGCATGAGCGTGGGTGGGGCAGAGAGAGGGGGAGACACAGAATCCGAAGCAGGTCCCAGGCCCTGAGCTGTCAGCCCAGAGCCCGATGCGGGGCTCGAACTCACAGACTGCGAGATCATGACCTGAGCCAAAGTCAGACGCTCAGCTGACTGAGCCACCCAGGTGCCCCTGAAGTTTTTATTTTATGAAAGACTTTAGCTCTTTCTTTCTTTTTCTTTCCTTCCTTCCTTCCTTCCTTCCTTCCTTCTTTCTTTCTTTCTTTCTTTCTCTTTATTTTTTGAGAGAGAGACAGAGTGTGAGCAGGGGAGGGGCAGAGAGAGAGGGAGACACAGAATCAGTCTCCAGGCTCTGAACTGTCAGCACGGAGCCCGACGCGGGGCTCGAACTCACGAACCGCGAGATCGCTGCCTGAGCCGAAGTCGGCCGCTCAGCTGACTGAGCCACCCAGGTGGCCCTAGTGCTTTTATTTCTAATGTGGTTTGATATCAAATAAGGCCAGATATAGATTCTTCCATTCTTGTGGTTTATCTGGGAAATGGTTTTTGGTATTTTCAGAACTGAGGTCTGGGAACCTACATGATTCCTTAAAAAGCGTCACTATCTACGGTCACTTTGAAGTCCATGGTGCGAGCACCTGGGTGCTCTTTCCTGGGATGAGGAGAGTGAATATTTGGGATGAATATTAAGAGTGCAGTGGGGGGGCGCCTGGGTGGCGCAGTCGGTTAAGCGTCCGACTTCAGCCAGGTCACGATCTCGCGGTCCGGGAGTTCGAGCCCCGCGTCAGGCTCTGGGCTGATGGCTCAGAGCCTGGAGCCTGTTTCCGATTCTGTGTCTCCCTCTCTCTCTGCCCCTCCCCCGTTCATGCTCTGTCTCTCTCTGTCCCAAAAATAAATAAACGTTGAAAAAAAAAAAATTAAAAAAAAAAAAAAAAAAAAAAGAGTGCAGTGGGTGTGGGGCATCCCTGTTCCCTCCCCCTAGAATACTCTGCCCCTCAATCTTTGCATGGCTCACTTCTCCTCGTCCAGGTCCCAGCCTAAAAGTCCCTCCCTTTGAGAACCCTCCCCTATTTGACGGCCCTGTCTGAATTAGCATCTGACTACTCCTGGGCACATCACACAACTGTCACTCTTTTCACGGCATTTACCACTAATTGATGTTTTAATTGCCGATATGTTCATTTTACCCCACCTGACTGTAATGTTTCACAAGTGTATCGGTTGGCTCCTGCCGTGTAACAAACCGGCCAGCACTTAGTGATATAAAACAGCACTCATTTCTGATTTTTAATGATTTTTGTGGGTTGACTGGTGGTTTGTCTGGCCTGGGCTGAGCCAGCCATGACGGATGGTATCCGATAGCCTCTCGTATCTTAGATGGGCAGTCGGGGCCTCTCTCTCCACGTGGTTTCTCAGCCAAGTAGCCAAGAAGGGCCTGGCCCCAGTGTACAAGTACTTTTCGAGCCTCTGCTTGCATTACATCTGTTACTGTCCCATTGGCCAAAGCAGGTCACAGGGCCAAGCCCAGATTCAGTGAATGGGGAAATCGACACCGTTTCTTGGTGGGACGGGCAAACAACCTGTGGCCACTTGTAATCTCCCACAGGCAAAGTGGATCATCTGTTTTGTTCACTCCTGTGCGCCTGCAGCTTAGCACAGGCATTGGCAAGGGGCCAGATAGTAAATATTTTCAGTTCTGAGGGCCATATGGTCTCTTTGCAGCTACACAACTCAGCCCCTATAGCGTGAGAACAGCCTTAGATGATACACAGACCCGTGGGTGAGGCTGTGCTCCAACATAATGCTATTTACCATGACAGGTGGCCTGCTGGATTTGGCCCGTGGGCCGCAGTTTGCCGCCCTCTGGCTTAGAGTATCACCTGTCACATAATAGGTGCTCTGTGAATATTTGCAGAATCAACAAAAGAGCCCAAACATTTGGTCACTATGCCATTTCTGCCCCAGCTGTTCTGATATCACCTGGGAGTCTGTGATACAATTCTGACACTGAACACCTGGCGTGAACATCGGGCCCCGTCCTCCACGAGACTGCCCTCGCTCCAGATAGCAGCCACACTTTTGGGGTACCCAGGCCACCCATAGTTCTGATCGGCTGGCTATGAACCTGGGGGTTCTCACGTAGCCTAATTCAGGTTCAATAATCTGCTGCAACAAGTCATAGTATTTAAAAAAAAAAAAAAAAAAAGCCATACTGTTCTGTCAGTCCTGAGCCTGTTGAGGGTAATGCCCTTGGTTAGGAATGCCTGCAGGGCTCACCCAGGCTGTGGTGAGCTCCAGACGCGTCCCCACCAGGGCTGGGCCGGCCCTTGTGGTTCTTATTATGATCACAGGACACACTTCAGCAAAGACTCTCTGAGAACTTTTTTTTTTTTAATGTTTATTTATTTTTGAGAGAGAGAGAGAGAAAGAGAGAGTGTGTAAGCAGAGGAGGGAGAGAGAGAGAGAAGGAGACGCAGAATCCGAAGCAGGCTCCAGGCTCTGAGCCATCAGCACAGAGCCCAGCGCCGGGCTCCAACCCATGAACCGCGAGATCACGACCTGAGCCGAAGTTGGACGCTCAACCCACTGAGCTCCTCAGGCACCCCAGGACTATCTGAGAACTTTGAGGAACAAGGGTGATGACTCACAAGTCCTGGAGGTTACGTGGCACCCTTGTGGGCCACACAGTGAGATCACGGATAGAGAGTGTGGACTGGGGCTCCGCCGTGACTGGGGTCCCGGCCAGGGGGTTTGCGGGTTCACTCGTTGGTATATTTAAAGCTTACGAAGAGGAACTAGGGCAGGAAGGGAGAAGTGGGGTCACTCGAGAGGTCAGTTATCTAGGTCGCCCAGGGCTTTCTGACAGAGGGAGCTTCACGAGTGGGGGCATCCGAGTTCCTTATGTGGCTGTGTTGTTTGGAACGTGGGCAGAGGGATGACTTTTGAAATGGATGCCTTGACGGTCAAAGCTTACCGCCAGGCACTTACGCTACTCACACTTACAAGGACAGCATTATTACTAAAGATGCACGCGTTGTCAAGGACGGTCCCAGCTCTGCCGTGTGGAATCGGGGACGCGGCCCTCCCAGCATTCGCTGTCCAGGAAACGTCACTGAGCTGCTGTCCAGAATTTTTCCTGCAGGGGGGGGGGGGGGGTCTCATCACACAGCTGTGATCAGTTGAATCCTCATCCATCTGTCCATGTGATTGGACTCCCATCTTCAGTGGCTGAACGACCCACACATCTAACCCCATCCTTGGTCTTTTTGGTGACCAGCCCCCTTCCTAAAGCCACCTTGGGACCACCTCATTAGCATAACAAAGACGCCCCCACCTCTCAGGACATTCCAAGGGCGCCTGAAGCCAGGACTGGGACCGGACCGGATGTGTTCTTTGTGGCGCTATCATCAGAGAGGTCTCTCCGAAGAATGAACGTGCCCCGGTGTGTGACTAAGAACAATGGCAACACCGATGCTGCTAATAAAAAAGTCGCCATCAGAGCAAAGACGCATGGTTCTTGTTTTCCATGTGCCAAGCACTTTAGACAGCTTCTCCTTCTGGGAGGCTCCAGTAAAACCCCCGCTGGACTGACTTGGCTGTGTGCCCACTTCTGACCCCCTCCTGGGGGATAGAAGGTGGTGCCCGGCCTGGCCTGGATCTTGCCTGGACCTAAGGGGGCTGTGCCAGCCTAGACCGACCTCAGACCCTGCAGGGGTGGGGCGCAGGGGAGGGCTGGTTCCCAAAAGACTCCCAGGGGCTGTGTATTCTATTCGATGACCTGGGCTACAGGCAACGGAGGCAAAGGCTGCCCCCATCACACACGATCCCGTGTGAGGTTGTGTTCTAGATGTGGGCTCGTCAAACCCACACAACAGGAAGCACCCCTTCTTGGGGCGGCAGGAGGGGTCCTCCTCCCACAGGCCCATCAGCTCGGAATAATTCCCATCACCGTGGTAACACCCAAGTCCCCCCCCTTCAGTGTGATGGGAGACAGGGAGTCCTGTCTCTGCGGGGTAGAATGTGATCCTCCATGGGGTGCGGTGTGGATCCCCACTGATTTGGGGTACGGCAGGGGCCCCATCGTTTTGGGGTACAAGCGTGAGTCTCCTGACTTCAGGGCAGTGCTGTAGGACCTACCACCATGAAGCACTGACACGTACCTGCACGTTAGACCGTGATTCTTACTGTCCCCAGAGGGGACCGTGTCTGGAGACATTTTTGGCTGTCATGCTGAGGGGCAGGCGCTGCTGGGGGCCAGGGATGTCGCTTAACACCCTCCGGGTGTGGGCCTCCCGCACAACGGAGAATTCCCCAGCCCCAAATGTCAGCCGTGCTGTGGTTGAAGCCCCCGGCCTTAGGGTGACAGCATAGGTCCAGTCACTTGGGACCCTGTGCAGTGTGGTGTCTGCCACGCTTGTGGGGTCCTGTGTGTCCTGAGCCCCCTCTCTCCACTCTTTCTTCAGCCTGATGTGTACTCCCTGCCTGGGCCCCTGTCCCAAGGTCTGCCACATCCTGGAAGGCGAGAAGACCATCGACTCGGTGACATCTGCCCAGGAGCTCCGAGGCTGCACCGTCGTCAACGGAAGCCTAATCATCAACATTCGAGGGGGCAGTGAGTGCTCTGGGGGTGGGGGCGGCAGCCGGCGGGGACCCACCTTCCCAGACACTCATCAGCGGAGCCACCCCGAGAAGTTGGCTTGCAGACCTGAAGTTCACAGCTCAGCCCTGGCCCCACCCACCCTTCGATTCTCATTTTCCGAGTTGGAAATTTGCATTCTTAGGCAGGAGTCTGCGTTTTTAGCGAGTAGGAACCGGTCCCTGTTGCAGGTCTGGGGACCTTGTGTTCAGGAATACTGTCACAGGCAAAAAGGCACCCCCCTGTTTATTTATTCAGGAAACATTTATTGAATACTGACAGTGAACAAAGCAAAACCCATGCATGATGGATCTTACAAATAAACACATCCACACATAACAATGTACACTTGGGGTGGACCCTGCTAAGAAGGGAAGTAACAGGGTAACGAAGGGAGCGGAGATTGGCGACTTTTTCTTACAAAGGGCCCTATCATAAATATATTCAGGTTTGCAGGCCAGATGGTCGCTGTCATAACTACTCAGCTCTGCTGTTGTGGACTTGAAAAGGCCACAGAGAACGTGCGGACAAAGGGGCGTGGCTCTTTTCCAACTGAACTTTAATTACAAAACAGACTGACTTTGGCCCCTGGGCTGTCATTTGCCAGCCCCTGAAATAGAGAATGAAGGGGTTTGCTCTTTTTGAAGAGTTTCTGGTCTCGGGAGGCATATACTTTGAGCTGGAGATGAAGCAAACCAAGCAGGGAATATCCTGGGCAAAGGAGGGAGCCAGTGCAAAGGTCCTGAGGCAGGAATGTGCCTAGTTTGTGGGGAGGCCTATGTGTCTGGAGGAGGGCAAAGAAGGTAAAAGATGAGAAAAAATAAAAACACTGGTCACTTAGAGAGGGACTTGCAGACCCTGAAGTTAAAGGCTGCGGATCATATTCTAAGGATGATGCGTTTTGAGCAGGTTATGTTGGAGTCGTTTGCAGCCTGTAGGTTGACTCCTCACTGTGGGAAATTACGAGAAGGTAAACATATTTCTGTCAAAACTCACTGGATATTCTCTCCTTTCCTTAGACAACCTGGCAGCTGAGCTGGAGGCCAACCTCGGACTCATTGAAGAAATTTCTGGGTATCTGAAGATCCGAAGATCCTATGCTCTTGTGTCACTTTCCTTTTTCCGGAAGTTACGGCTGATTCGGGGAGAGACCTTGGAAATCGGGTACGTGGCCCGGTTCTGTGTCGGTGGCCCCAGTGCTCAGCAGGAAGTTCACGAGTTAAAACAACGTAGGGGTTTTTGCCAAGACATGGAAACACCCGTGTCCACGGACGGATGAGGGGATAAAGGTGTGGTACATACATGCCACGGAATATCTCTCGGTCGTAAAAAGGAAGAGAATCCTGCCACTTGCGACAACATGGAGGGTGTTACACTCAGTGAAATAAGTCCGAGGAAGACAGATGCTATAGGATCTCTCTTCTATAAGGAATTCCCAAAACAGAACAAAACCAAGCTTATAGAGACAGAGAACAGATTGGTGGACATCAGAGACGGGGAGAAGGGGGTGAGGGAACGGGTGGTCTAAAGGTACAAACTTCCGGTTGTAACATAAATAAATCCTGGGGCTGTAATGTACTGCACGGTGACTGTAATGAACAATACTGTACTTTATATTTGAAAGTTGCTGAGAGAGAAAATCTTAAAGAAGTTCTCGTCATAAGAAACACTTTTGTTTAAAGCCTGTGAGGTGATGGGTGTGAACTTACTATGTGATCGTTTCATATTATATACAAGTATCAAATCATTATGTTGTATGCCTGAAACTAACAGCGTTATAAATCTGTTATATCTCAATAAAACTGAAGGGGAAAAAAAACCGTTTTTTTTTTCGTAATTGAGGTATATGATTGATATATTAGTTTCAGGTGTATAAGATGATTCTATATTTGTATATATTGCCAAATGATCTTCACAAATTTAGTTAACAGCCACCATCACATACAGTTACAAACTTTTTTTCTTACGATGAGAACTTTTTTAACATCTACTCTCTTGGCAGCTTTTAAGTATGTGATACGGTATTAGTAACTATAGTTGTAAGGATATAACTTAGGGGGTTTTAAAGCCCCCAAAGAATCTGTTAGGAGAAAGTATCCAGAGAAGCCTGGAGAAGAAAGAATGTGCCAGAACCTGTCCAGAGACCCAGCTGAGGAAAATGATACAGTCACTCTTGGGAAATGGCGGTCCAGCTCAAACTTTGTGCCCTCCAAGGGTGCTGTCTGGGCTTCGTTATGAGTTGGACTGCAGGCTTGACCAGGGCCCTGCGATTTCTGTGTCCTGTGCCTTCTCGCTTCTTGGTCCCCTCTGACATTGGCTGCACCTGCTTCTTCCTTGCTGAAATTCTCATCGGTGGCCCATAGGATTCTACTACTTGGGGATACGCTCCCTGCCTCCTTATCTCCCTCCCTTTCTCCGCCTGCCTTTGGGAGTTGGTGTTGTGGGCTCCCAGCCTTGGCCGTCTCTCTAGCAATCTTCTGCTTGTGCTGAGACCCCCAGCCCTGGCTTACCCTCAAGCCCGCCTCTAGCTGGCTGACCCCCCAGAAACCTCAAACGCAACATGTACAAAATGGAACTCCTCTCCTTGCCCCAGCTGTCAACTTCTCATTTCTCAGATCCGCCCCCCTCCAGGTCTGCTGACTCTACTTCGGTCGGTAAAACAGCAGAAAGCCAGACTAGCTGTGTTTCATGCAGGTAGAGATGGACTGATGAGCGAGAAGTCTGAGGAAGGCTGTCCAACAGGAAGGTTCTGTCCATCTTTGTGCCCCTCATGGTGACAAGATGGCTGCCTCACCCCCAGCCGCGTGGCTGTGGAGCTGACGAGGAAAGGGGGAAGGACAGAGGCCCAGGCCAACTGACTGTCTCCTTAAAACAACCTGCCTGGAGCCTCCCACACTCTCGCCCCCGACACTGATTCCTGCTTTTGTCTCCTTGGGTCACCTGGCTACTGTCAGTTGCGAGGGAGGCTGGATAAGTGAATGCCGGGGAGAGGGGGGCTGTGAATGGTTTTTTGAGAAGCCAACTCACTGAACTGTTTATTTTATTTTTTTAAATTTAAAAAAAAAATTTTTTTTTTTTAATGTTTATTTATTTCTGAGACAGAGAGAGACAGAGCATGAGTGAGGGAAGGGCAGAGAGAGAGGGAGACACAGAATCAGAAACAGGCCCCGGGCTCTGAGCTGTCAGCACAGAACCCGCCGCTGGGATCGAACTCACAAACCATGAGATCATGACCTGAGCCGAAGTCGGTCTCTCAACCGACTGAGCCACCCAGGCGCCCCATCACTGAACTGTTTAGACTACCTTCTTGAATCACTTACCAGCTCACTCTGGCTTTTCTGCCATAAAACTGCCTTTTTGCTGAGGCTCAGACCTTTCATCTGGATTGTACCAATGACTTCCTAGCTGGGCATCCTAGCATCAGACCAGTGCTGTCCAGCAGATATATGATACAAGTCGCATGTGTGACTTTAAATGTTCTAGTAGCCACCGTGTGAGAACTTTAAAAGAGACAGGTGAAGTGAATTTTAGTAGTGCATTTTACTTTTTTTTCTTTTAATGTTTATTTTTGAGAGAGAGAGAGTATGTGAGTGGGCAAGGGACAGAGAGAGAGGGAGGCACGGAATCAGAAGCAGGCTTCAGGCTCTGAGCTGTCAGCACAGAGCCTGACACAGGGTTTGAACCCACGAACCGTGAGATCATGACCTGAGCTGAAGTCGGACGCCCAACTGACTGAGCCACCCAGGCGCCCCAGTAGTGCATTTTACTTAACGCATTCCATCGGAAATGTTATTTTGACGTGGCCTCAATACAGGACAATGATAAACGAGACTTTTTACATCCTTTCTTTGCACGTGAAGTCTTTAAAGTCTGTGTTTTTTGCTTCCGGTACAGTCAGAATGGCCACGTTTCAGATGCTCAGTAGCCAGATGTGACTAGCGACTTCTGTCTTGACAGCACAGGTCCAGATGCTTCCCTTTTCCCATCTGTCATGTGCTGGTGGCCCACTGATCTTCTAAGGCACAGATCTAACCCAGTTAGTGAACTGTTCTAGAACCTTCCTTTGCTGAGGAAGGTTAAGTGTTCTTGGTTGTGTTCTGGAATGCTGTGTGCTAGCGGGTTGGGCCCCCTGTAGTCTTGTGGCCTGTCACCTGTTGGCCAGAGAGGCTATTGTTCTCTTCCCTGGGTCCACCTTCTTCCTTTCTTCTCCTCTGCAAAACCGTATCTCAGCCCATCGCTTACCCTCCTCCCCCACACGGCTGAGCACAGACACCTTCCTGGCCATGGAGACTTCCTCACCTTCCCCTGTTCCTCCCACCCTTCATTTAACACTTAACGGGCACGTGCCAGGCAAGTGCTAAGGACTGGGGACATAGCACCGCACACGATCAGCTCCAGCCATGGCCCCCCATGACTGGGTTTGTGTGTGTTTCCATAGGAACTACTCTTTCTATGCCTTGGACAATCAGAACCTGAGGCAGCTATGGGACTGGAGCAAACACAACCTCACCATCTCTCAGGGGAAACTCTTCTTCCACTATAATCCCAAACTCTGCTTGTCGGAAATTCACAAGATGGAGGAGGTTTCAGGAACCAAGGGGCGCCAGGAGCGGAACGACATTGCCCTGAAGACCAATGGGGACCAGGCGTCTTGTGAGTGGTGATGCCCTGGTCCTTCCAGCCCGTGGGCCAGATAGCATGGCTTCCCTCCCCCTTCAACATGGCGGTGGCCTCTAGGGGGTGTGCCACTGCCCCCCAGTGAGCTAGAACAACTCTGTGTGTTATAGGCTTTGTGAGGACAGGTATATCTTCTCTCTTGACCACAGAGATACAGTGCCTGATACTGGAAGATGCCACATAGGCATTGAATGAATGAATGAATGAATGATACCTCCTTATATATGGCCTCGGCTCAAATGCTATAGCAGACCCTGCAGTTGTTATAGCTGGAGAGTGTTAGGTGACTACTCTCCTCCAACAGGTTCTTTCTTGAAGGAATGTCTGAGCATTGAAGTGCCAAGGTTTCCGCTAATACCCACCTATGCAGTTGGTTCCTTGTGGCAGAATGTGGGAATCCAGGGTGGGGTGAGGAGAGCAAGGTTGGGGTGGAGGTTACGGGAGGGCTTGCATCGCAGGCAGAGGGGATTAGTCTTCCCAAGGCCCGGTCTCTCCAAGATCTGCATGCTCTCTAAACTTACGTGGCATGTGTGCATTTGCCCTGGAGTTATGTCTTCGGACACGGAAGGCTTGCGGGTCCGCATGTGTGACAGAATTGCGTCAGGACAGATGTTACTCTTGAAAATCACTTTTCCCAGTAACTATTGGCCAGTTGTCCTTAGTTTGGTGCTGATGCTGTTACTCAGTTAAGCATCTGGCCAAGTCGCTGGCTTGTGGTAGGGATGGTAGGGGCCACCTTGCACGACCAGTTCTTGCCTCTAAACACTGGGGGAAGGCATATGGGAATGAGACCCATCAAGGGAACAGCGGGTTGACATCTCCTTCCTCTTGGACGCTCTTGGAAATGTAGGACACCTGCTTTGGGCTGAAACAAGTTTTTAGTACTGATACTGCTGTTGTTTTTAAAATTTCCTAGGTGAAAATGAACTACTTAAATTTTCTTACATTCGGACATCTTACGACAAGATCTTGCTGAAATGGGAGCCGTACTGGCCCCCTGACTTCCGAGACCTCCTGGGCTTCATGCTCTTCTACAAAGAGGCGTAAGTTGAAAGGTTAAGAGGTGTGCAGGTGGTGTGTGTGTTCAGATGTTCCCCTCTGAGATTCCTCGATCTCTCTCCTCCTTCTGGAATAACCATCATAGGTTCCTTTAGGCCATCTCACAGGTTGATGGCGTGTGAAGTTGCTAACATCTCCATCTGTCAAAACCAGGAATTGAAACAGGTTTCATTTGAAGGTCCAGATTGGCCAGTTTCCTACAGCAATATTCCATTTGGCTGCATAGACGTACATCTTACCAAGATATATCCTTAACAGAATTTGCTCAGTCTACTCCATGGGTGTTTAAAAATTTATTTTTTAAATCTATTTGGCATTTTCCCCAACATTTAAAGAATTGTGGTAAAGCATACATAATATAAAATTGACCGCTTAATTATGTCTAAGTGTACATACAGCTCAGTGGCATTAAATCCATTCACAGTATTGTGCAACTGTCTAGAAATTTCTAGAAATTTCTTGTCTTCCCAAACTGAAACTCTGTCCCCATTAAACAACACCTGGTCATTATAAGCATAGTTGACCCTTGAACAATGCAGGGGTGAGGGGTGCTGACCTCCCTGCCACCTATGTAGTCAAAAATTCATGTGTACCTTTTGACTCCCCAAACACTTAGCTACTAGTAAGAGCCTCCTATTGACCAGATGGTAGGCTTACTGATAACGTAACCCGTCAATTAAGACATATTTTGTATATGTATTACAGACTGTATTTTCACAATAAAGTAAGCTAGAGAAAAGAAAATGCTATTAGGAAAATCATAAGGAAGAGAAAATGCATTTATAGTCCTGTGCTGTAAAGAATCTGCATGTAGGTGGGTCCATGCAGTTTAGCCTGTATTGTTCAAGGGTCCACTGTATACGACTGTGCTGGGAAAAAAAAAAAAAAATTTTTTTAAGATGTTATTTTCTTTTAAAGTTTACTTATTTATCTTTGAGGGAGGGAGAGAGAAAGAACATATGGGGAAGGGGCAGAGAAAGGGAGAGAAAGAGAATCCCAAGCAGGCTGCGCTTTGCCCGTGTGGAGTCCTATGCGGGACTTGAACTCACGTACCATGAGATCATGCATGACCTGACGGCTCAGATCAGATGCTTAACCGACTGAACCATCCAGGTGCCCCTAAAGATTTTATTTTTAAGTAATCTCCATACCCAATGTAGGGTTTGAACTTACAACCCTCAGATCAAGAGTTTCTTTCTCCACTGACCAAGGGGAGCCAGCCAGGTGTGCCCCTGACTGTCCTGAAATTTTAAAGGGAGATCATGGAAGTGGTGATCGTATTCATATTAATCATTATTCCGTCTCTGAAGATTTATCATGTGTCAAAATGTGTGCCGAGAAGTAGTCTCTCTTACAGTCTTATCAATAAGCCATCAAGTGTTAATTGGAAAATGAGCTGTAAGGGAAGTAAGCGGTCCCTTCTCTTTGGGACCTGCGTCATTTTTCCTTGTGGCATTGTTGCCGCCGCATCTCTCCGTGCTCAGAGCGATAGTCAAGAAATGATAACCGTCTTGTCCTGCTTTGTCTTGAAAGCCCTTATCAGAATGTGACCGAGTTCGACGGGCAGGACGCGTGTGGCTCCAACAGCTGGACGGTGGTGGACATTGACCCGCCTCTGAGGTCCAATGACCCCAAGTCGCAGAACCACCCAGGGTGGCTGATGCGGGGTCTCAAGCCCTGGACCCAGTATGCCATCTTTGTCAAGACCTTGGTCACCTTTTCTGATGAGCGCCGCACGTATGGGGCCAAGAGTGACATCATCTATGTCCAGACCGATGCCACCAGTAAGTGTTTGTCATATGCGTTGGAAATCTTGCCTTTAACGGGTTGACACGGTGATGGAAGAAGTGTTCTTTTCTGTGGCCATTCGCTTCGTTTTTAAAAAGTTTAATTAATGTATTTATTAGATATTCACATATTTTTGAGAGAGAGAGAGAGAGAGAGAGAGAGAGAGAATGAGCGGGAGAGGGGCAGAGAGAGAGAGAGAGGACAGGTGATCTGTGCTGGCGGCCAAGAGTCTGATGCGGAGCTCGAACTCACCACCTGTGGAGATCATGACCTGAGCTGAAACCGAGAGTCGGACGCTCAACCGACTGAGCCACCCAGGCGCCCTGTGTGTATTGGCTTCTTAAAAGAGCCGGGTGCTGGGGTTTATAATTTCAAAAGACAAGACAGTAGCAACAAGTCACTTGAAGGGTGTATGTATATGTATACACATTCTTCCCATTATGGAAAACTTTCGAATATTCACCAAAGTAGAAGAAAAAGGAGCCCCATGAACCATTTCCCAGCTTCGACAATTACAGTGTTTTGCCATTTTTACTTCATCGCTGTGTCCCTTCCCCTTCCATTCTGGGGGCGGGGTGGGGGGTAGGTGGGGCGGGCTGGAGTATTTCCTAGCGATTTAGTTGTATTTCCGTAAAGCCCAAGTCCTTCTCCTGTTGTGGGGGTTCTTAGCCCGGGGTGATTCGCCCCCCCTCCCCCCACTGCCGCCCCGGGATGCTTGGTGATGCCTGGAGACGGTTTTGGTTGTCGTGACGGTGGACGTGGGGCTGTGGGTGGAGGCCAGCAATGCTTTCCCTATATCCTGCACAGCAACAACAGAGAATTATGTGGCCCCAAATGTCCATAGTACTGGGCGTGAGAAGCCCTGTCCCAGGGGACACAGCCCAAACTTCATGAGCCAGCCCCGGCCTTTTTGGCTGGTGCCCCTCATCTTGTGTCCTCCAATGATACCAAATGACTTAACAGTTTCTGGAAACTTCTAGCTTCCTCTGCCTTGAGTCCCCCCCGCCCCCGACCCACCCCCCCCCCCCCCCCACTGAGGGATCAGCCACCTGCATTGTTGAGGGGTAGGTTTTGTGGGGCCCAAAGGTAGTGCATTTTGGGGGACTCTTAGATGAGCCGCCACTCCCGTGATGAGGACGACTGGGACCCAAGTGCTGACGGTTGCCCCACGGCTGGGTTCCATTTGGGGCGCACGTTAACCAGAAAAACGTGAGTTTATTTGTCTCTTCCCGCTATCTTCCTTTTCCCCAGCGTCTTCCCAGGGCCCAGGACAGAGCTTGGAGCCCGGCTGGAGCCCCGTAAATGCCTGTTGCGTAAATGAACGAATGGCAATGTGATGTGTGGTATGAGCGGACAAGTGTGCTTGCCGGGTGAACGTCGACAGGCCTCCAGCGTCCTCTGAGGTTCAGTCATCACTGCGGCGAAAACCCGCGTGACTTGTCCAACACGCGTGTCCTCCTTGCGCCCGCCCGACAGCCAGCCGCCTCCTGCTCACGGTGGACCTGTCTCCTTTCTCCTTTGCAGACCCTTCCGTCCCCCTGGATCCTATCTCGGTGTCGAATTCCTCCTCTCAGATCATTCTGAAGTGGAAGCCTCCCTCGGACCCCAATGGCAACATCACGCACTACCTGGTGTTCTGGGAGAGGCAGGCGGAGGACAGCGAGCTGTATGAGTTGGATTATTGCCTCAAAGGTGAGTGCGGGCGGGGTGTGTGGGAGCGGACCATCTGCTTTGTCCCGCTTCGAGGGAAACGTCTCCCCACGTCCTGGTTTTCCCAGGGTACGTGTGGGTGTGTGTGCACGCTCACACACTCCACAGCCTCTCATACAAGAACGTGCACACACGTGTCTCAACCCGACGACACCCTGGAGACTCACGTCAAAACCGGATAGCTCTTATGCCTTGCCACCATTTCCTTCTGGAATTTTCTCCTCTCCCCCCCCCCCCCTTTTCCCTGTGGGGATGCGGCTGTGTTAACCCGCTGGGTTTTTGCGCTGAGCTAGGAATGGAGAGGCTCTTGACAAAGTCAGGGAAGAGTCCTAGCCCCTGAATTTAGACCTTCACATTTTAAGGCCTGGAGACAGCAAGGAGCGGCAATCTGTTCTCTTCTGTGCTTTCCATTAAAAATTTATACTAGTGATGATTTCCCCCCTCAGTCTATAATCTTGTTTACTTAACAGGCTTCATCCATTTGTAGAAAAATAGGAAATTATTTGCGCTTCAAACTAGTTGGTATAAATTAGTTTAAAATTAAAAAAAAATTTTTTTTTAATGTTTTTACTTATTTTTGAGAGAGAGAGAAGAGACAGAGCGTGCACAGGGGAAGGGCAGAGAGAGAGGGAGACACAGAATCCTAAGCAGGATCCAGGCTCTGAGCTGTCAGCACAGAGCCCGATGTGGGGCTTGAACCCATGAACCATGAGATCATGACCTGAGCAGAAGTTGGATGCTTAACGGACTGAGCCACCCAGGCGCCCCAAATTAGCTTAGAATTTTAATTAAAATTGGATTTAAAAACAAAACAAAGCAAAAAAAACCCATCATCCTGGAGAAACAGATGTCATTTTCCCCCATTAGTTGTTTTTTTTTTTTTTTTTTTTTTTGGTCAGTTTGTTTCTATGTTTGTCTGTATTTATTTTTCTCTAGATTGTTTTAAGTTAGTGATTTCCTCAGTGATTGACCTCGGGGGCAGAGGCTCAGGGACGGCCGGTGAGGCCCGGCCGAGGCCCTGAGCCCACGGGCTGCTCTCGGCTGGACCTCTCGCTCCGGCTGTAGGGCTTTGGGCAAGTCACTGAGCTTGCTTCTGGCTGCCTCCTTTTTGGGAGAAGGGGCAGGAGGCCAGATGATCTCCGGGAGCTGTCCCAGCTCTAAGATCATGTGCTATATGTATGCCTGTGACCTCATTCCCCGCCTGAGCTGAGGGTTGCAAACGTGATTTATCTCCTTCCATGCTTTATATAACTCAAGAGCAAGCACATTCCTCGGCTTAGCTGCGAGCTCTTGGCCCTGCATTCGAGTAACCGAAACCACCAGCTTGAACCACCACCGGCAGTGGCCCCTGATACTTTCTTTGCTTTTTCTTTCTTTCTTTTTTTTTTTTTTAAAGGGTAACCACTTTTATTCTGGAAGTCTAAATCTGTCGTTACAATGTGGCTATTTATTTAAAAAAAAAAAATTTTTTTTTAACGTTTATTTATTTTTGGGACAGAGAGAGACAGAGCATGAACGGGGGAGGGGCAGAGAGAGAGGGAGACACAGAATCAGAAGCAGGCTCCAGGCTCTGAGCCGTCAGCCCAGAGCCCGACGCGGGGCTCGAACTCACGGACCACGAGATTGTGACCCGAGCCGAAGTCGGAGGCTTAACCGACTGAGCCACCCAGGCGCCCCAACAATGTGGCTATTTAAACATGGCTTGGGGGGCCTGGGTGGCTCAGCCAGTTAAGTGTGGACTTCGGCCCAGGTCGTGATCTCACGGTTCACGGGTTCAAGCCCCGTGTCGGGCTCTGTGCTGACAGCTCGGAGCCTGGAGCCTGCTTTGGATTCTGTGTCTCCCTCTCTCTCTGCCCCTCCCCCACTCATGCTCTGTCTCTCTCTCTCTCTGTCTCAAAAATAAATAAACATTAAAAAAAATGGCTTAATTTGTAATGATCACAAAGTTTATGTAATTAAAAATAAACTTACTAAGGAGCAGATTTTGTATGATTCCACTCATTGGAGGTCCCTAGAGGAGTCCCATCCATGGAGACAGAGAGTAGATGGTGGGCCCCAGGGGTGGGGGAGGGGACGGGGAAATCCCTGTTTCATGGGGACAGAGTTTCAGTTTGGGGAAGATGGAAGGTTCTGGCGGTGGATGGTGGGGGTGGGAGCATGACAGTGTGAATGTCCTTAATGTCCCTGAGCTGTACGTTTTTAAAAATGACTAAGGGGGCGCCTGGGTGGCGCAGTCGGTTAAGCGTCCGACTTCAGCCAGGTCAGGATCTCACGGTCCGTGAGTTCGAGCCCCGCGTCAGGCTCTGGGCTGATGGCTCAGAGCCTGGAGCCTGTTTCCGATTCTGTGTCTCCCTCTCTCTCTGCCCCTCCCCCGTTCATGCTCTGTCTCTCTCTGTCCCAAAAATAAATAAACGTTGAAAAAAAAATTAAAAAAAAAAAATGACTAAGATGGTAAGTTTTATGTTATGTGTATTTTACCACAATTAAAAAAATACACACAATAAGTAAGCTTGCTAACCGTGACCAGTCCTGGTTTCCTATTAGTATCAGCTATGTTTTTCCCTCCCACTCGGCTTTATTGAGGTATGTTTGAGTTGTAAGATATTTAAAGGTAAAAGCCGAAGGTAGTGAAAGTGTCCATTGGGATGATTTTGATCCACACACATGCTGTTAAGGGATTTTTCCCAGGTAGTTAGTTAATACATCCGTTACCTCCTATTTTTATCTTTTTTGTCTGTGTGTCTGAGAACATTTAAGTTCTGTTCCCCTAGCACATTTTAGTTATACACTGCAGTGTTATCAACCGCATTTTTATTTGGCGGGGAGGGGAGGGCGCAAGTGAGCGAGGGGCGGAGAGAGAGAAGTGGGACTCGCCTGAAGTGAGGCTCGAGTTCTACCCAGCGCGGGGGTAGAACCCGCGAACCGTAAGATCATGACCTGAGCCCAAGTCAGATGCTTAACCGACTGCGCCACCCAGGCGCCCTCAACTGCATTTTAAAAAATTAGGGTAGGGGCGCCTGGGTGGCGCAGTCGGTTAAGCGTCCGACTTAAGCTCGGGTCACGATCTCGCGGTCCGGGAGTTCGAGCCCCGTGTCGGGCTCTGGGCTGATGGCTCAGAGCCTGGAGCCTGTTTCCAATTCTGTGTCTCCCTCTCTCTCTGCCCCTCCCCCGTTCATGCTCTGTCTCTCTCTGTCCCAAAAATAAATAAACGTTGAAAAGAAATTAAAAAAAATAAAAAATTATGGTAAAGTACGTATAACATAAAATGGACCATCTTAGCCATTTCTAACTGTCCAGGTCCGTGGCATTCAAGCCCATTCGCACTGTTGGGTGACCATCGTGACCATCCAGCTCTAGAACTTTCTCATCTCCCCAGACTCTGTCCCCGTGAAGCACTGACTCCCCCAGCCCCTGGCTCCCACCGTCTGCTTCCCGTCTCTGTGGACAGGACTGTCCCTAGGTGCCCCGTCACCTCCACTTTCACTGCATAGTCAGAGAAAAACCACGCGGTGCTGAGTGCCCTGCCGTGGGTGCCAGAAAGGGTAACGGGGGGTGAGGAGCTGTGTCTGACCTCATGAAAGGTCCTTTCCTCTCCAGAAAATTCTCAGCAGCCTCCCTCACTCAGGAAATCCTACCCTTGTCTTCCACTTATAATGCCATTACCAGTCCCTTTAATGGTTAACCCAGCCAGGTTGGTCCGTGTCTATTAATACACGTCCCAAGTATTTTTAAGAGTCCGTTGTAGGCTTTCACAGCTGTATAAATACTTGGGCTTCTGAGTGGATACTCAACATTCACGGGAAGGTACTTGGAGCCCATTGTCTCCAGGACGCATTCAGGGGGAGAAGAAAAATGCTCAGGAGCTCCTGGGAGGCCGCAGGCACCAGGGCTGGCTGCAGGATAGGTGAATCCCAGGGCCCTTCGTGGATTGTGCCTGGAGAAAGTAGCTTTTATGTGCCTGGTTGCATCAGAAGTGTGGCTGTGCCCACACGATGGATGGCAGGCCCCCCTGGGACCGGACTCGGGTCAAGACACAGCCAGGGTGGCACTTAGCAACTTTGGGGGCGCCTGGGTGACTTAGTAGGTTAAGGATTCAACTTCAGTCCCAGTCGTGATCTTGCGGTCTGTGGGTTCGAGCCCTGCGTCGGGCGCGGTGCTGACAGCTCAGAGCCTGGAACCTGCTTCGGATTCTGTGTCTCCCTCTCTTTTTGCCCCTTGCCTGCTCATGCTCGCTCTCTCTCTCTCTCTCTCTCTCTCTCTCTCTCTCTCTCTCAAAAATAAATAAATTTCCAAAAAAATTTAAAAAAAAAAGCAACTTTGTGTTTTTAGGACGCTACCTTCCAGCAGTTGGTGTTCTTTCTTTCTTTCTTTCTTTCTTTTTTTTTTTTTTCTGATTCCTTTTTCTGTGCTTTTTTTTTTTAATTTTTTAAAAATGCTTTTATTTATTTTTGAGAGAGAGAGAGAAACAATGCAAGCAGGTGGGGGGGGCTGTCTTTCGGCATGCCAAGGAAATTCCTACCACAGGGCCTTTGCACTTGCTTTTTGCGCCATCTGAACTGCTTGCACCAAGGTATGTGCATAGCTCACTCCTTTACTTAGTTTGGGACTGCTCAGCGGTCGCTTTCTCCGAGACCACCTCATGAAAAACAGCACCCCCAGGCATCCTCTGTCCTTTTACCCTGCCAGCTGACTCATGGCACACGTATTTATTAGTTTATTGTGGATCCCTCCATCCACATGCACTAGATTGTAAGTTCCGTGAGGCAGGGTCATGCCTAGTTACCTTACGGTCTCCAGCCTGATGGGATTATGGTGTCTCACAGTTTCTGGAACACACGGACCTGCACAGCTGCCCCGTGTGCCCAGCCCCTCTGAGAAGACCCCCCCCTTGGCTGTGTGTGTGTTGTGGGGTCAGGCGGGGAGAGATCTCAGGCCACCTGCTCTGCCCGTCTCTAGGGTTGAAGCTGCCTTCCCGGACCTGGTCCCCGCCGTTCGAGTCCGAGGGCTCCCAGAAGCACAATCAGAGTGAATACGAGGAGTCCGCTGGCGAATGCTGCTCGTGTCCCAAAACCGACTCTCAGATCCTGAAGGAGCTGGAGGAGTCCTCTTTCAGGAAGACGTTTGAGGATTACCTGCACAATGTGGTTTTCGTGCCCAGGTCAGGACTTTTCATTGGCTTGGTGTTGGGGGTCATTCCCTGGGGAACAAGATGAAGTGGGCACCCAGAGGGTGGGCAGGTAGAGGGGGAGATTCAGGGGAAGCCTTTTCAGGAATAATCACCCCAAACGGGGAAAAGTTAAAAAACAAAAACAAAAACAAAAAAACCTTCAGCATTTGCTCCCCGATGTGGCCCAAACCCTTCGTCCCACCTGTGGGCTGCCATCTGACTTCTCAAACGAGCTCCGTTAGATTATGGAGGCACACCCCTGAGGAGGGCCCCCCGGGCCCATGCTCCTTATTCATCTATGCAGCTGTCTCACCCTTCTGGAAATTTCTACGGCATCTTCAAAACCTGGAGGCTTCTCCTGTTTTAGGTTGGGTTTCCTTCGGTGAATGAAGGGACTAATTGACATCCCATCTGATGTGAGAGGGTTTGCAGCGAAAATGACTCGAGGCTAGTCAGCTGTCTGCAGAGACATTTAGGTACATGGCACGTTTCTTTCGAGGCCCCAAGCTTACTTACCCGGCAAGCGCAGATAATCACGGTTCCTATTTCCTAGGACGGTGAGAGCATGTGAGTCACCCAGGCTTCTCAGCCTTGACACTCTCGGCGTTTGGAGCCAGCCCCCTCCTTTGCCGTGGGGCCGTCCCGTGTGCTGGGGGATGACAAACAGTATCCCTGCCTCCACCCCCCTAACACCAGCAGTGCTGCGTGCATCACAGGGGTTCGTGACTCTTTGCAGTCACTTCGTTTATTTGTGTGAGAGAGAGAGAGAGAGAGCACAAATGGGGGAGGGACAGAGAGACACACACAGAATCGGAAGCAGGCTCTAGGTTCTGAGTTGTCAGCACAGAGTCTGACGCGGGGCTTGAACCCACACACCATGAGATCATGACCTGAGCGGAAGTCGGACGCTCAACCGACGGAGCCACCCAGGGGCCCCCAGTCGCTTCCTCTTTTTTGGATCCAAAGCCTGGGTTTCTCAGCTGGAGAGTCCTCTGCCCCAGGTTACGGCAGCCAGTGAGCGGCCGTAGGCTGTGAGCCACGTCCTGCCTCATTCCCCTTACAGACCTCGGCAGATGGGGTACCCAGAAATATCTGAAGCACAGGGCCATTTCCAAAGTGGATCGAAACCCCAAAACACTGACACTGGGATAAAGGAAGGCTCTAAAACGGCTCCTTTCAAATGCCTGCCGTCGCTCCTCACGCAAATAGATGTGTCCCCAGAACCATCGAGATGTGACATTAAAAAAAAAAAAAATTCTTTCTTGTGTTTTTCCTCGGTGACCCCGAGTCCAAAAGAGCGTTTCATGGCACAGCCCAGGCATTGAGGCAGCTACTCTTTTACTGGTTAAAAACAAAACGCTGCTGGGCTCGAGCCAACGGCCGAGTCACCTGTGATGTTTAAATGTGATCAAGTTTGACATCCGAGGGGGATCCCGGCTGGCCGGGTCTCTGGCGGGTACTTTGTCTGATTCCTGCCCCCGCCCCCCTTTCTGTGTTCTCTGCCTGCTGGAGGAGATGTGATTCGGACGTTGGGATGAGTGGTCCATGGCGAAGGGCGGGGCGCCCTTGGTCTGCTCGGAGGAAGCGTGGCTCCCAGAGTGTCGGAAGGAAGAGGTCTCTCTGAAGGAGTTCTGTCTGTCCTCAAAGTGGTTGGTTTTGTTTTCACAGAAAATCCTTTTCAAGCCCTGGTGCTGAGGACAGTAGGTATGACTCACCTGCAGAACGTCTGCATGGCCACTGGCAGCTTCTCGGTGCAGGGCCAGCCGGCCAGACAGGGCAGGAAGCATGCTGTGTGCCTTTGAGACTCCAGGGGCTCTGTGGCTTGATGCATGTGACGGTCTGCTCTGCCCTTACCAGAGGCTTCATGAGTCCATACGTCAGCTGCCTTCACCCCGAAATGGGATCTGGGCATGAATGTCGGGGGAAAAAAATCTTCACTAACACACTCTTACTAAAACACAGAATCAAGGGGCGCCTGGCTGGCTCAGGCCGTAGAGCATGCGACTCTTGATCTCCCGGTCGGGAGTTCAAGCCCCACATTGGGCACAGAGTTTACTTAAAAACAACAACAACAACACACACACACACACACACACACACACGGGAGGGGGTAATTTGTGGGTACCTCTGAGATGCCACACATCCCCCTCCATGCATCCACCTGCTAAATGTTAATTTCTCAACATCTACGGTGTAGACAGAGCGTTGTGATCTGGGGTGACAGGTGCAGGATTGCGGGCGTGAGCAGAGGTGTGCCGTATCACAGAACCCCACTGAGGACAGGCAGAGAGATGCCAGGGCAGGGCAGGGCCTCAGGATGAGTCACAGGCTCTTTGGGGGCAGGGGGAGACCAGAGGGGAGGCTAGAAAGGCAGATCAGGGCCATGTGGAGGGATTTCATTGTCTCACAGTGGGTTCCCTTGTTTATTTTCGGGCATGTGTGCGTGGCCCTGGTCTGACCTCTAGTGGCCACTTGGAATATAATCTATAGAAAAGAAAGGCCTAGAAATTTGAGGCTTTGGTCCAGACCCAGGTTTCTCAAGCTCAGATGTATTCACATTTAGGGCCAGATCGCTGTCCGTTGTGGGGCCCGCCCTGTGCATGGTGGGGTGTTGAGCGGCATCTCTGGTCTCTGGGCTCACAACGCCAGGAACGCACTTGTCCCTGAGCAGTGACCAGGGGTGTGAGCCTGTAGGGTGTGTAGGCAGTGGACACTGAGGGCCCAGACTGTGGGTTAAGGGGAACCACTGTGTATACATTCGGCTCATTTGATGAGAACCTTCCTTGTTTCCCATTGTTCAGACACCCATTTCTCAGTAGTTACTCACGAGGCACCAGCGTCCTGGTCAGCTGGCCTGTTTGTGCCTGGATGGAAGTGTTCTGAATCTTGCTGACATGGGTCTATCTTTGGTTTTCACCCAAGAATTTCACTGGTCTTTTGACCCAACAGAAAATCATAACATGTGCGCCCCCAAGGGGGGTTCCTTTTCTGACCACACGTTTTCTGACTACGGTAAAGATTAAAAATTGACCTCAAGCATTTGAACAGAGAACTTCCTGGTGATTGAAAGTCAATCCCTTTGATACCTTTTGGGAGAAGCAGACGTGGAGAGACTTTCATTAAAGTCCATTTGGACAAGAGTGGAAATGAGAGTATCACATACCTTGAACTCGTAGAATATCGCCAACACTGGGCGTCGATGCAAGTTAGTAGCCTTCAGTGATTTTGGAAGTTAAGAAACAACTTAAAAAGGTGAAAATACAAATTGTAGGGGAGGGGAAATCAAGATCGCTGAACTTGTAAATCTAAGGATGAAAATCACAAAAAGTTAGAACTAAGGCAGGAGACAGAAAACTAGGGTCGAAGGAAGATTTTCATGTTGAATTTCCTGGACAGTGTTGCGTTCTTCAACTTGAAGCTTTCGGTGAAGAGGGAAGTTTTAATTTGATCTGATTCTAGAACTGGAAAAAAGTAAATATTCTAATAACCTTGGAAAATGACTAAAAATTACAGGTCAAAACCTTAAAAAAATTATGTCACAAAAAGGCCCTAGACCCAGAGAGTTTTACAGGTGAATTATTTGAAATTCTGAAAGAGCAACTATTTTCTGTAATATGGAAACTTCTCAGAGCATACCAATTCATGGAACTCTTTCCAGGTTGTTTTATGAAACTAACATGATACCCCTTAGCAGACACAGATGAAGATGCTACATTAACAGAAACCCCAGGACCAGCTAATGTGAGACTTTAGATCCATATGTCCTGATTGAAACAGCATGCTGACAATTTTGTTTAACTCAGAAGTGTGATGATGGTTTATGATCAGGAGATACGATAATTCATCAAGAGGTCCAAAGAGGAAACTTGTATGATAATCTCATTCAACAGTGTTAATTAAAAATTCCTAACTGAGGGGCGCCTGGGTGGCTCAGTCGGTTGAGCGTCCGACTTCAGCTCAGGTGATGATCTCACGGCTCATGGGTTCGAGCCCCGCGTCAGGCTCTGCACTGACAGCTCAGAGTCTGGAGCCTGCTTCCGATTCTGTGTCTCCCTCTCTCTCTGCCCCTAACCCACTTGCATTCTGTCTCTGTCTCTCTCAAAAATAAATAAACTTTAAAAAAAAATTTCTAACTGAGGGAAATAAGAGGCCTCGTATAAAAGTAGGAGTGGAATGTTTCTGCTACAAGGTAAATATTATCTAGATGAAACCAACAGCCGAGGTAACATTGTACTGAAACTCTCCCAGTTATAGTTAGAAGGAAGCTCTGTGTCATCGTTACTAATTAACATTTTCCTGGGTATCCAGCCAATGCAATAAGATACAAAATAGAAATTAGAATAGTAAAGAATGGATTGTGGGAAATAAGGTCACTTGTGTTTGCGGATAGCCTAGGGCAGGGGTAGACAAGCTATGGTGTGCAGGCTGGCTGCCCGTTTTTGTCAATGAAGTTTCATTGGAATGCAGCCACACCCGTCTTTATATTTTGTCTATGGCTGCTTCCAAGCCACAATAGCTGGAAAGCCATTGAAAGTTGAGTAGAGATGTGGACCGTGTGTCCTACAAAATCCAAAATATTTACTTTCTAGCATTTGCAGGAAGAGTTTGCTGACTCTTTTTCTAGTGTGTTCCTTGAAAACCCAAGAATATCAACTCTGACGCTCTTAGAGCAGAGTTTGGGAAAGAAAGTTACAATGTAAATAAAAAGCCAGTAGGTATACTAGCAATAGTTAGACTATCAAAACAGAATATGAAAAAAAAAATATGGAGTCTCTTGGTTCAAAATCTGAAATGAAATGAAACCCCAGGAAACCCTGTAACCCTCAGTATTGATGTGGTGGTCCTGAGGTGCAGTTTTGAGGGGCTGCTGGGGAGACCCCAGGTCAATACAAAGCTCCAGGAGAGCAGTTTCGCCATAGGGATGAACAGATACAGCCTAGTGATTTCTCTTCTAAGAGTCTACTTTTAGGATCTAATAAGACAACCAGACAACGATCGAAGCAATATTTACAATAACAAAAAAAAAAAAAAAAAAGAAAATTTAAAAAAAAACCTGGGACACTTACGCAGGCATGCCTCGGGCATTGTGGGTTTGGTTCCAGACCCCCGTGGTAAACGGATATCGCAATAAAGCAGGTCACGTGAATTTTTTGGTTTCTCCGTGCATGTGAATGTTATGTTTATACCACACTGTAGTCTGTTGAGCATGTGCAAGGGCGTTACGTCTGACAAAACGACGGACACACCTTCATTTACAAACCTTGCTAAAAGACGCAGACCATCATGTGGGCTTTCCACGAGTAGTAAGCACTGATCACCGATCCCCGCAACAAATATAAGAATACTGAGAACCTTTGAAACATACCATGATGAGAAACACCCAAAGGTGACACAGAGACACAAAGTGAAGGAGCACTGTTGGCAAAAAAATGGTGCCAGTAGACCCGCCTGATACGGGGACGCCCCAACCCGTCAATCTTTAAAAGAGCCGTATCTTGTGAAACGCAGTGATGCAAAAATGTAATACCATGAGGTAGGTCTGTATTAGGTAACATAGGAGGACGGTTAGTAAATTCTGGCTCACGCATCCAATTGAATATTTTCCAGTGTTCCAAGTTTTCTGCCATGAGCAGGCAGTACTTGGGTAGCAAGGAGGGGGAAACCTTCACGTTGAAAAAGAAAAAATCATAAATTCTGTGCTCAGTACTCAAGGCATTATGTTCGAAGGAAAGTATTTGAGGAATGTGTTCGATACAAGAAGCAAACAAAGGGTCATAAAGGCAGCTCGGTCTTCTTTATACCTGCACGTAATATTTCCAGAAAAAAAAAAAAAAATTGCCCACAGGAAACAGCGGACGGTGGGATGGTGAATAATTTGAATTTTCTTTATGCTTTTGTTTGGTGTGTGTTTATAAATTTTTGGGCAATTGCGTTTATTTCTTATATCCTCTTAAATGGGGGGAAAATGTGTGTCGACTGCATGGTTTTTTTTTTTTTGTTTGTTTTGGGGGGCTTTTCTTGGAGTTCCCCTTACCAACTTGAGTGATAAGATTTTTTTTCTTTAACCCAAGAATGAAAAATTAGTCGCTCGTATTATGCAGACGCCCTAAACGGAAAATAAGATCTAGAAGATGCATTTTTCCCGTTTACGCTGCTGATGCTGGCCGGTAGTTGGAGCTGTTGGGTCCATGCTGTGTGACAGGGTTCCCGAAAAGCTAGACTCTCACATGCTTCGGGCATCTTATTCTTAACACTGAGCCTGGGTGACTGAGCCATCTGCACAATGAAAACCTGAAATCAAGCACATGCAGGGGAATGTTGGTGTGGGGCTGCCGTTCATGGTCCTGGGGCGCCCCGCTCCCCCCCTCACCCCGAGGGCAGCCGCTCCGGGTTGTAACTCCTGGCAACCTGCATTTCATCTGTGTGCCTGCTCGCATCTCCGCTGCACCGCGGTCTTTGATTTTGAGCCTTTGATGCTCCGGCGTCCACGGTTTTCTTTTTTTAAACATGGGGATCGTGTGACCGCTTGTGTCCTGCTGTCGTGACAGGCCGTCGCGGAAGCGCAGGGCCCTCGCCGACGCTGGGAACGTGACGGCCGCCGTGCCCACGGTGCCTGGTTTCCCCAACACTTCCAGCAGCGTGCCCACGAGCCCGGAAGAGCACAAGCCCTTCGAGAAGGTGGTGAACAAAGAGTCGCTGGTCATCTCCGGCCTGCGTCACTTCACCGGCTACCGCATCGAGCTGCAGGCTTGCAACCAAGATGCCCCCGAGGAGAGGTGCAGCGTGGCCGCCTACGTCAGCGCCAGGACCATGCCCGAAGGTGGGTGGTAGGCTCATCGTGGTGCCTGGAGCCCCAGGCTGAAGCCCTCTGCCTGCTGGAGCGGGTTTGCCTTCATCGTTTCTTAGTTTACTTATTTATTTAAAAAATTTTTTATGCGTTTACTTCTTTTTGAGAGAGAGAGAGAGAGAGAGAGAGAAAGACAGAGTGCAAGCAGGGGAGGGTCAGACAGAGAGGAGACACAGAATCCGAAGCAGGTTCCAGGCTCCGAGGTGTCAGCACAGAGCCTGACGCGGGGCTTGAACCCACAAACTGCGAGATCATGAACTGAGCCGAAGTCTGGCGCTCAGCCGACTGAGCCACCCAGGCGCCCCTTTTATTTTTATTTTTATTTACTTATTTGTAGTTTTATTTCTTTTTGAAGTGAGAGAGAGACAGAGCGTGAGCAGGGGAGAGGCAGAGAGAGAGGGAGACACAGGATCCGAAGCAGGCTCCAGGCTCCGAGCTGTCAGCCCAGAGCCCGACATGGGGCTCGAACTCACGAACCACGAGATCGTGATCTGAGCCCAAGTCAGACGCTTCACCAACTGAGTCACCCAGGCGGCCCTATCATTTTGTATTTGTGCCCAGCTTTACTGAGCTACAGTTGACATACAACATTGTGTAAGTCGAAGGCGTACTTGTGTGTTGATCTGATACTCGTACGTGTGGCAGGACGATTGCCACCAGAGGGGTAGCTGACGTCTGCGTCACAATACGTGACCGCCATTTCTTCTTTTGTAGTGAGAACACTTAAGGTCTACTCTCTTAGCAGCTTCAGAGTAGGTACTAGAGTGTTGTTAACTGTGGTCACCATGCTATGCGTTACGTCTTTACCACTTAATTCATCTCCTAAGCTGGAAGTGTGTCCCTT
Organism: Leopardus geoffroyi; assembly: GCF_018350155.1. Lineage (NCBI taxonomy): Eukaryota > Metazoa > Chordata > Mammalia > Carnivora > Felidae > Leopardus > Leopardus geoffroyi. The sequence goes on from NC_059331.1 coordinate 6,519,719, forward strand.
TTGACTAATATCTTTGCATTACTCCCCAGCCCCTGGTAACCACCATTCTGGTCTCTGTTCTCTGTGAGTTCTCCTTTTTTAGATTCCGCACATGTGTGAGATCATACAGTATTTGTCTTTCTCTGCCTGGCTTATTTCACTTAGCACAATGCCCTGAGGGTCCATCGGTATTTGCCTTTATTATTATTATTTTTTCATGTTTATTCATTTTTGAGAGAGCATGAGTGGGGGAGGTGCAGAGAGAGAGAGAGAGAGAGAGAGAGGGACAGAGGATCTAAAGCGGGTTCTGCACTAACAGCAGTGAGCCTGAAATAGGGCTGGAACTCAACGAAACTGAGGTCATGACCTGAGCCAAAGTCGGGTGGTTGACTGACTCACCCAGGCGCCCCGGCTTTTACTATTATTTTTGATTACACAAGTCATACGTAGCCACTATGGAAACTAGCAAATGCACACAGCCATAAGGGGAATAAAGTAAAATTAAGAAATGCATATACGTGTTGTATTAATCAGGGTTCTCCAGAGAAGCAGAACCAGTGGGATATGAGATAGATGGATAGATGGATAGATAGATATGTGGACGGTCCTGCAAAGTGACTTTGAAGTGTCCCTTCTCCCACATGGCAAATGGAACACGGGAAAGTTATGCGAGTGGCTTGAGGTTGCTCAGCTGGGGGCGGTGGGGGTGGGATTTGATCCAGAGGTCAGGTGCCTGCCTCTAACCACTGCTCCTTACAGCCAAAGCAGACGACATTGTTGGCCCTGTGACCCATGAAATCTTCGAGAACAATGTGGTTCACTTGATGTGGCAAGAGCCTAAAGAACCCAACGGATTGATCGTGCTGTATGAAGTGAGTTACCGACGGTATGGTGATGAGGTAAGACCCTTGATGCTTGGACATGTGCTTCCGAGCTGTCATTGGTACCCCCTTTGTCTTTTTTTGTTAAGTTTATTTATTTATTTTGAGAGCGACAAAAATAGCACAAATGGGGGAAGGGGGGAGAGAGAGAGAGAGAGAGAGAGAGAGAGAGAGAGAGAGAGAGAGAATGAATCCCAAGCAGGCTCCAAGCTGCCAGCACTCGGGCTCGAACCCACCAAGGGATCACGACATGAGCTGAAACCAATGTTTCAGCCCCCCAGGTGCCCCACCGCTGCCTTCTTCTTAAATTTTAGCCCAAGGCTTCTCCTATTCGATGCTTTGTCGTTAAGACTCAAAGCCTTGATTTATAGCTTTCCAGGGAGGTGGGATAGAAATGCCAGTCTACAAACTCATTTATTTCCTCAGTCTCTCACATTGCTTTTTCAGCTCTGTCTTTCAAGGGGACAGGAGACCCGTTTCACTTTAGACAGAGTTACCTGAGACTGGGGAGAAATCACGTCGAACCTTAATAAGTAACTTTTTGTTTACACCCAGACAGCGGGCAGGGTGATGGGTGACCGCACAAGATGTGGAATCTCAGGAGATCAAAAAAGTAGCCTAGGATTCGCTGCGTGTCCTGCACATATTAAGCGCTTTACACACAGGCGTGTCTCATTTATCAGAGTTTATCACGTCTGAGACAGGATTAGGCAACCCCGTTATTTTTGTGGGCTGCTGAAAAAGAAAAAGATGCTGCCGGGTCTCATCGTAAGCCGGTGCGGCTTGCCAGACGCATCCCCATTTCAGACATGTCAAGCGCATGTAATACCGTGCCTCTCAGGACCCGTGAAACAGTGGGCCGGAATTGGCCAGCCCCTGCTCTAAGCCACGCCTGTAATACCGTGGGGGTAGATCTGTGTCCCCAGAAGGGCTCGGGGGCTGCTCCTGCTGGGAGATGCCCTGGCTGGGGCTTGCCTCTGACCGGGGACAGTTCTCCCCTTTACCGTGTGTCTTCAGAGAAATCACGTCACCTCCCTGGCTTTGACTGAGCCCTGCGCTGAGTCCTTTGCAATCATCCATTCAAACTGCACGGTGACCCGACCCGGTGGGATCCGTTAGTGTCTCCGCTTACGGCCAGAAGCGTGGACAGCGGAACAGCCCGTGGAGTTGGTCAGGGTCACACGTGCAGCACTTCAATCCAGACTGTTGGGCCCTGCAGTCAACCGTCTACAGTTGAGGACAACCACTTAGGTCAGAGGTCATTTTCTTTCCTTCATCTTTTTTTTTTTTTTTTTTTAATGGAGAAATGTTAAAAGTTATTATCATTTTTTTATTTTTTTATTTTTTATTTTTTTCAACGTTTATTTATTTTTGGGACAGAGAGAGACAGAGCATGAACGGGGGAGGGGCAGAGAGAGAGGGAGACACAGAATCGGAAACAGGCTCCAGGCTCTGAGCCATCAGCCCAGAGCCCGACGCGGGGCTCGAACTCCCGGACGGCGAGATCGTGACCTGGCTGAAGTCGGACGCCCAACCGACTGCGCCACCCAGGCGCCCCTATTATCATTTTTTAAATCTAATTTATTGTCAAATTGGCTAACGTGCAGGGTGCTCTTGGTTTCGGGAGTAGATTCCCGTGGTTCATCGCTTACGTACAACACGCAGTGCTCATCCCGACAAGTGCCCTCCTCAATGCCCACCACCCATTCCCCTCTCCCCCACCTCCCCATCAACCCTCAGTTTGTTCTTTATATTTAAATGTCTCTTACGGGGTGCCTGGGTGGCTCAGTCTGTTGGGCGGCCGACTTCGGCTCAGGTCATGATCTCACGGTCCCTGAGTTCGGGCCCCACGTTGGGCTCTGTGCTGACGGCTCAGAGCCTGGAGCCTGTTTCGGATTCTGCGTCTCCCTCTCTCTCTGCCCCTAACCCACTTGCATTCTGTCTCTGTCTCTCAAAAATAATAAAATACGTAAACATTATTAAAAAAAGAAAAGAAAAGAAAAGAAATACCAGTTCAAGTGAAAAATAAAATAAAAATAAAAATAAAAGTCTCTTATGGTTTGCCTCCCTCTCTGTCTGTTTGGAACTGTTTTTTCCCCTCCCCCTCCCCCATGGTCTTCTGTTAAGTGTCTCAAGTTCCACATATGAGTGAAAACATACGATCTCTATCTTTCTCTTTCTTTTTTTTTTTTTATAAAAAAATTTTTTTTCAACGTTTATTTATTTTTGGGACAGAGAGAGACAGAGCATGAACGGGGGAGGGGCAGAGAGAGAGGGAGACACAGAATCGGAAACAGGCTCCAGGCTCTGAGCCATCAGCCCAGAGCCCGACGCGGGGCTCGAACCCACGGACCGCGAGATCGTGACCTGGCTGAAGTCGGACGCTTAACCGACTGCGCCACCCAGGCGCCCCAATCTCTATCTTTTTCTAACTGACTTATTTCACGTGGCATCACACCCTCCAATTCAATGGCCAGACAGTATTTTTAGTTTTGGGGGCCGTAACGTCAGGCGTGGGCATGAAGGTTGTTTTTGGTATTTTTTCTTCTTTTTTTCCTTTTCAAAAAATTTTTTTATAACAGCTTTACTGTGATCCGGTCACATACCATAAAATACATCCATTTAAGAGCTACAACTCAGTGGCGGGTTTTTGAAAGGATTTTTTAGGTTTTTAAGTAATCTGTACATCTACACCCAGAATGGGGCTCAGACTCGCACCCCGAAATCAAGAGTCTCACGCTTTGCTGACTGGGCCCACCAGGGTCCCCTACAATTCGGTGGTTTTTAGTAGTTCACAGAGTTGTGCAGCCATCATCATGACCCATTTCAGAGTATTTTCATCACCCTAAAGAGACCCTCCCCCCCTCCCCCTCCCCAATCTTCCCTGCCTCCCCTCCAGCCTGTTTTCTGCTTTCTGTTTCTGTGAATTTGCCTGTTCTGGGTACTTCCTATAAATGAATCATAGCATATATGGCCTTTTGTTACTGGTTTCAGATAGATGGACCACATTTTGTTATTCACTCATCTGTAGATGGACATTTGGGTTGTTTCCACCATATGGCCATTGTGAATAATGTTGGTCAGAACACCGATGTGCAAGTTTTTGTGTGGACGTATGGTTTCAGTTCTCTTGGGTGCATATCAAGGGATGGGTTCTGTGCTAACTCTGCATTTAACTTAACATTTTTTTATGTTTATTTTTGAGAGCGAGACAGAACAACAAGTGGGGAAGGGGCAGAGAGAGAGAGAGAGAGAGAGAGAGAGAGAGAGAGAGACAGAATCCAAAGCAGGCTGCAGGTTCCGAGCTGTCTGCACAGAGCCCGACATGAGGCTCGAACCCACAAACCGTGAGATCATGACCTGAGCCAGAGTGAGACGCTCAGCTGCCTGGGCCACCCAGGCACCCCGTGTCTGCATTTAACTTTTAAATTTTTTTTTTCAACGTTTATTTATTTTGGGGACAGAGAGAGACAGAGCATGAACGGGGGAGGGGCAGAGAGAGAGGGAGACACAGAATCGGAAACAGGCTCCAGGCTCTGAGCCATCAGCCCAGAGCCCGACGCGGGGCTCGAACTCACGGACCGCGAGATCGTGACCTGGCTGAAGTCGGACGCTTAACCGACTGCGCCACCCAGGCGCCCCTGCATTTAACTTTTAAAGGCAATGCCCACTCTTTCCCAAAGGGGCTGCACCATTTTCTGTCCCCATGAGTAGTGTGTGAGGGTTCCAGTTTCTCCACATTGTTCTGGGCTATCTTTCAAAGAGCCATGCTGGCGCGTGTGAATGGTATCTCCCCGTGGTCGCGATTTGCGTTTTCTTGGATGGCTCATTTGGGCCTGAGTTTTGTGTTCTTCCCCGAACCCATGGGGCTCTTCCGCTTGGGGCAGCTGCAGGCAGTTAGGGTCAGTCCTGGAACCGGGGTGGGGTTGAGGGTGGGAGACAAGAGCCCCTCAAGGGGGAGGCGCGACTTCCCAAGGAAGTTGGGGATGTTGCTGGCAGCGAGGAAGAGACTGTGGCTTCTGTGCAGTGAGCAACATGTCTGCAACGCAGTCCCTCCTTGATTTTCTTCTTGCTGCTCTGACTCTTCCCATTTGCCTGGAGTTTACCTACGTTCTAGGCAGCCCTTGGTCCTGGGTAAACTGAGGCAGTCGGTTACCCTGTTGGCATTGGACCTAACCCTAAATTCTCCCAGCTTCTTGTGGCCGGACCGCCTCCCCTGTTCCTGGAGCCCAGCGGTCACCAGTAGGAATCCCCACTGCGAATCCCCACCAGAGCCTCTGCCCCACATGGCCCCACACCAATCCCAGACAAATTAGCCCCATTTGCCCTTTATGGGAACAGAGAGACGGGGAAAAATAAGAGAGACCGAGAGATTACAACCATCTTTTAAAAAACCTTTTTAGGGGTGCCTGGGTGGCGCAGTCGGTTAAGCGTCCGACTTCAGCCAGGTCACGATCTCGCGGTCTGTGAGTTCGAGCCCCGCGTCAGGCTCTGGGCTGATGGCTCAGAGCCTGGAGCCGGTTTCAATTCTGTGTCTCCCTCTCTCTCTGCCCCTCCCCGGTTCATGCTCTGTCTCTCTCTGTCCCAAAAGTAAATAAACATTGAAAAAAAAAAATTAAAAAAACAAAACAAAACAAAACAAAACCTTTTTAGGGGTGCCTGGGTGGCTCAGTGGGTTAAGCGTCTGACTTTGGCTTAGGTCGTGATCTCACAGTTTGTGGGTTTGCGCCCCGCGTTGGGCTCTGTGCTGACAGCTCAGAGCCTGGAGGCTGCTTCGGATTCTATGTCTCCCTCTTTCTCTGCCCCCGCCTCCCCTGCTCATACACACCTCTCTCTCTCTCTCTCTCTCAAAAATAAATAAACATTAAAACGTGGCCGGTCGTGGAGGATGCATTTCCCCTTTGTCCCGGATAGCAGCTACCTTTGGTTTCTATATTTGCTTATTTGTCCCTTTCTACTTGGTGACTCATCCTACTTGGAAGAACCTTTGGACCAGAGCCCCCGCCCCTGCCGCCAGCCTGATCCGGCCCGATCTGTTTTCTTGCTGTTATGGTCACATGATAAGCACGGGGGTTTTTACATTTCTTTCTCTCCCCGCTAAAATTTTCCAATCCAGCTCTCTGCATGCACTATTAACTTGGAGCTGTTTTGGAAAGTTTTTAATATTTGGCCCGATGCGTGCAGGTTTCCTGGTCTCATTTTCCCAGGGAGCCTCGTGCCTCTCCCAGGAAGCTCGGGGTTGATCTCTGTTTATGTGGTTATCACTGGGGTGTGTATGCTTTACTTAACCTCCTCTCTGTTTTCAGAGATTTGGGTAGATCCCAACTCTTTTAGTAATGGTACAATGAATCAAATCAAATCAGATCAAAAGGCTGCACCCTGGGAAGGAAGGAGCTTTAAAATCTGTCCTCAAGACGTTAAGCCCACGCATGTGTTTGGTTCTGAGACCAGGGGGTGTGGGGCAAAGCCTGAAATTCGATTTAGGTGATGTAGGTGTTTTCTTTCCCGGCCCTCTCGGACTTTCTGGAGGCCTGGTGACAACGTCCCACGGTGGTTTTGTAGAGTTTGGGAGCCGGATGGTTCTGGATTGAAGGATTGGTCCTGCCACTTACCAGCCACGAGATCCTCCCCCCACCCCCCCACCCCCCCACCCCCCCCGCCCACAGCATTTTGTCTCTTCAACCAGGGGTCGGCCCACTGTTTTTGTACGCCTGTTTGTACAGCCCGAGATCGAAGAATCACTTTCACGTCTTAAGATGGTTGGGGAAAACAATTCCAAACATCGAGAGAAGAGTAACGTCATGGCGCGTGTCCACTTAACGTGGAGTCCGGCGTTCAGCGTCCACCAGGCTTCGTGGGCACGCAGCCACGCCTGTCTGTGGACGGACGCGAACTGATTTGGGAGCGGTCCCTGGCTGCTGAGTTGAGTGGGTCACAGTGAGTGGCCGCTTGAGGCCATACACGCTGACCATCTGGCCCTTTATAGCCGAAGTTCGCCGACCTCTGCCCGAAGCCTCTGTTTCCTGTCTGTAACAAGAGGCTAAGCCCTGGTGGGGTAAGGAGGAAATGACACAATCCAGGTCAAACGCTTGGCTTGTGGCTCAGGAAGGGTCATCGGTAACGATAGCTTCTGTGTCTGCTTCCTTATCCCAAGAACTGGGGCGCTGAGATTCCGAGGTTCCTAATGTCGCTCACGCGTGTTGCCCAGTGATGGTTCCTTACTCCCTGTGTGTCATCTCTTTTTTTTCTTTAAGTTCATTTTTATTTATTTTGAGAGAGAGAGAGAGCGAGCAGGGGAGGGGCAGAGAGAGAGGGAGACAGAATCCCAAGCAGGCTCCGTGCTGTCCGTGCAGAGCCCGACGCGGGGCTCGAACTCACGAACCGTGAGATCCTTAACCGACTGAGCCACCCAGGCGCCCCTCCTCTGTGTCATTTCTGACATTCCTGCCGGGGGACGGACACCCCCCACACCTGCCCTCTCTCCTCCCCTGTCTTCCAGGAGCTGCACCTCTGTGTCTCCCGTAGACACTTTGCTCTGGAGCGGGGCTGCAGGCTGCGAGGGCTGCCGCCGGGGAATTACAGTGTGCGAGTTCGGGCCACCTCCCTGGCGGGCAACGGCTCCTGGACAGAAGCCACTTATTTCTACGTGACAGACTATTGTAAGTGTGCACGGCAACTCTGGCTGGGTCTGCTCTGGGGAACGTCTCAGAGGATGGTCGGGGAAGCGTGGAGGCTACACCCGCCGGCCCTGGACTTGACCTCTGGGTCTGTCGGCTGCTACTGTGTGACCTGGGAAGGGTGCTTGCCCTCTCTGAGCCTGCACTTCCTCATCTGACCGTGGGATAATAAGAGGATCCCCCTGGAAACGAAAGGAGGTTTCAGTGGCATTATGAACGCCAAGTGGCTGGCACAGGGCATGTCTGATTAACACATTAGCTCCTGTTACTAGGGTCTCAGTATTTGTTTCTAATGTTTATTTACTTTTGAGAGAGAGAGAGAGACACAGAGTGTGAGCAGAGGAGGGGCAGAGAGAGAGGGAGACACAGAATCCGAGGCAGGTTCCAGGTTCCGAGCTGGCAGCACGGAGCCCGACACGGGGCTCAAACCCATGAACCATGAGATCATGACCTGAGCTGCAGTCGGATGCTTAACCGACTGAGCCACCTCAGTATTTGTTTCTAGATGGGCTGTGTCCTCCAAGGGAGGATGGGGGAACTCACCTACTTGGTCTCAGATGTGCTCTTGATATGCAGGCAGTAAGTTGCTGCCCCTGGGTGAGCACAGTAAGGTGGGGAAGGCTGAGCTGATCAGGGAAGGCTTCCTGGAGGTGGTGACATCTTGACCGAGACCTGGAAGAATGTGCAAGTGGGAACAAAAGAGGAAGGTTATCCTGAGATGCGTGGCAGGAGCCCAGACACTTGAATGAGTGAACAAACAAATAACTTGGAAGGAGGGGAGGTTCTAGACCAGGAGGAGCGGGAGCTTGGGTGGGAGGAGTGAGACAAGCCTTCTGCTTGGCTGGCTGGATTCTCACACCCCAGGCATGGTGGACTTTGGAGAGTGGGAAGGCTCTGGCCGGGGTCAGGGCGGGGAGAAGCGTCCTGACCCCAGCTGGGTGGGCTACACGGTGAATCTGATGCTGCCTGGTAGAGTTCACAGAGATCCTGCCGGCTTAGGAGCAGGGTTCCCAGCAAGACTGCCCTCACTTCCAAAGCCAGATGCAAGTTGGGGGTTCTCCAAGTCCCCCACGCTCCTGACCAACTGGCAACAAACTCAGAGCTTCCCATGCCCCCCCCCCACCCCCAGATTCAATCATCTGCTGGATCAGCTCACAGAACTCAGGCAAGTGCCATCTTACAAGGACGGTTTTCTTATAAAGGCTGTAGGTGAGGACCACGCAAATGAAGAGACACATAGGGGAGGGTCCAGGACACTGAGCTGTGTCTCCTCCCCCTGGAATCAGGACGTGTTGCGTCACCCTCCTGGCATGTGGCTGTCTTCACAGCCAGGAAGCTCCTCTGAGCTAAGGTGCTGAGAGTGGCATTACGCAGGCGGTACCAATCGCATCGTTGGTTGTGTGATAGAAGTCCTTCCCCGGCCCCTCCGTACTCTGGAGGTCAGGCTGGCTCAAGTCCCAGCCTTCTGATCACATGCTTGGTCTGCTGGTGACCAACCCCCGTCCTGGGTCAGCCCATCTCGTAGCATAAGCTCAGGTATGTTCCCAGGGGCTCGTCAATAACAAAGACACTTCCCGTTACCCAGGTCAGCTCAAGGATTTGGGGTCTCTCTCTTAAGAACCAGGGATGCCGTGAATAAAATTCCAAGGAAAATATCAAAGTGGGAAAAACATTGGTAACATCATTGACAAAGAGTTACTATCAAATGAATATCCATATAGTATATGAGTAATACACACACACACACACACACACACACACACACACACAAGAATACACAAAGAACATAAATAGCCAATTTAAAAAGAAATAGAAAAGATAGAAGATATAAGGAAAAAAGTCCAACCTCAAAACCACGCCCCCCCCAAGAGCAAATTAAAACAAAATGTAATTTTTAACTTATCAAATTGGTAAGGCTTTTTGTTTCTGGGTTGTTGAAAATATAAATATATATTTTTAAATATAAACATTGTAAATATATAAATATAAATATGTAAATATATTTTAATATGAATATATATATTTTTTAATTTCAATTTTAGTTAACATGCAGTGCGATATTGGTTTCAGGGGTAGAATTCAGTGATTCATCATTTCCATACAACACCCAGTGCTCAGCACAAGTACCCTCCTCTGTTTTTTAATTATAGTGCTTAGCGTTGTCTGAGAGCAGACACATAGATGTTCTTTATTAATATGTATCAAATATTTTGTTAAAGCTCTATCAGAGCCAACAGTTCTGGTTCTAGAAATTTATCCTGAGGAAATTATCAGGGATGTCCAAAAAAGATACATGTTCAAGGAAAGGTAGCCCAGCATTACTAGATATAGCAAAAAGTCTGGAGAGTTACATGACTAACACAGTAGATTACTTAAAAAGGATTCTTTTCTCCCTTCTTTCCTCCTAACTTCCTTTTCTCTTCCTTTCTCTCTTCTTTTCTTTTTTCTTTCTTTCTTTCTCTTTCTTTCTTTCTTTCTTTCTTTCTTTCTTTCTTTCTTTCTTTCTTTCTTTCTTTCTTTCTTTCCCTTCCTTCCTTCCTTCCTTCCTTCCTTCCTTCCTTCCTTCCTTCCTTCCTTCCTTCCTTTACTTATTTTGAGAGAGAGAGAAAATGCACAAGTGGGGGAGGGGCAGAGAGAAGGAGAGACAGAATCCCAAGCAGGCACTGCCCTATCAGCCCAGAGCTCGACACAGGGCTCGAACTCACGAACCCTAAGATCATGGCCTGAGCTGAGATCAGGAGGTGGACACTTAACTGACTGAGCCGCTCAGGCACCCTGAGTGATTTTTTTATTTTATAACAAGCAAGCAAGGTGCAGATTTTAAGGAGGCGCTCACCCCCAGGGGCTGACCTTACCCTTCTGTGACTCAGAGCAAGAGTTCTTAAATTTCCGTTTCTTCACCCTGGTTCCCGTGGCCCCTGGAATCGGAGTGTGAGCCCGACCATGGTGTCCAGGAAGCAGAGGTGGGGTTGGCGGGGTGCAGCCTGCCTTTCCAATTATGTCCCGAGACATTGTGAGTCCTGGCCACTTGGTGGCCTCCAGCTCCCCTGTTCCTAAGGAAAAAGGGACAGGAAGGAGGGACATGCAGACCTTCACCTGCATGTGACCAGTAGGTGTCCACCTCTCATGGCCCGTTCGGCCACCAGATATTCATGGAGACTTTCTGTGGCCAGGGGCTGTGGGAGGGGGGATGAGGCAGTTTGCTGCCAATTCAGGGAGGGGTACAGGAGGACAGGATGCCTCAGGGCAGCGCTGGCCACCGAAGGCAGCGTGGAGTAGTGGTCAAGAACTCACTCACATCTCCCGGGTTGAAATCCCTGCTCCGCCGTGGATCGGCTCTGGGATTTGGGGCAAGACCCGCCTCCAGTCTCTGAGCCTCTTTTCCCGATCTGTTAACTGGCCTCAGTCACGGCACCTCCCACTTTGGCTTATGTGACAATTAAATAAAAACACTGGTGCAAAGCTCTTCAAATAGCGCCTGGTACTTTTAGTAAGTGTTCGGTAAACCGCTGTGGATGTTGAAGAGCCCAGGGACCGGGTTCCCTCCCTGATTCCTTAGAACCCATTTTCCTCCTCGGCTCGGGAGAGTCTGAATACGTGGGCGTGTTTATAATTGCAGACAACTGGGCCTCACGTGCAAATTTAACAGAACGTTTCCTCGGTCGATTTAAAAGGATATTTTGGGGAAGACCCCCTAGCACACACAGGGCACTTCCTGGTGAAATTTTCATCTGCCAGAGGTGCTGTTGGGATTGAAATAGGCTATTTAATTTGTGGGGCAAATTAAAATTTCATTTCTGTAAGATGAAAACGCAAGACCGTTTGCTTACAAATTATTAAGACTTTCAAGATGGCGACAGCAGAGTGTTAAGGAGCAGGGCCCTTCCAAGTGTGGGGACTTGGGTGATGGCCAGGCTTACATGCCTGTGAAGCTGGCCCTGGGCTGGGGGGGAGGGAGAAGGCAGTGGGCAGTGGTCTGGAGGTCAGGGCCTCTGAGCCCACTGCCCAGCCCCATGGAGCCAACTGGTGATTCAAGATGATGGGAAAAGAATGGCCCAGGAGACCGGCAGAGAGGCTCGGGGACAAGAGAGGGGGCAGGTGTGTGTGGCCCACCATTACAGGCATAGGTGTGATTTGTGATGTGAATACATTTTGGTGCGAAACATATGTTTTCTTACTCTATTTCAGTAGATGTCCCATCGAACATTGCAAAAATTATCATCGGGCCTCTCATCTTTGTCTTTCTCTTCAGTGTTGTGATTGGAAGTATTTATCTATTCCTGAGAAAGAGGTGGGTACAATGGTGTGCTGGTAAATGGTTAAAAACTGGCTCTCCAGAAAAGAAAGTGTGCCTAGATACAGAGAGAGCTGTATCTAAGTTTATTACAAGTGTTACTGTCATAGGGATGTGCATAGCAGGCAATTTACAGGTAGTGATCATAATACAATATACATTGTTTGTTACCATAAATTCCCTCTAGCTGGTTGATTCTCACCGAATGTTTTGGTTGATTTTTTCCCCCTGAACCTTTGTATCTATAGCCAACCTATGGTTGCAAGTGATGAATGAGTATAGTTCCAACCTGGATGTTGGTTGATATTTTGTTTTCATTGTATGGGTTCATCAATGAACAAGTGACTTCAGTCAATCAGGTAATAATTGATAAATACAGAGGAACATTTTCTTAATTTTTTTTTTTTCTGTTTGCAATATCATGGCTACGGAGAGGACAGACTTTTTTTTTTTTTTAATTTTAATTTTTAAAATGTTCATTTATTTTTGAGAGAGACAGAGAGAGAATGAGCTGGGGAAGGGCAGAGAGAGAGAGGGAGACACAGAATCCGAAGCAGTCTCCTGGCTCTGAGCTGTCAGCACAGAGCCTGACACGGGGCTTGAACTCACGAACCGAGAGAGGTCACGACCTGAGCTGAAGTCGGATGCTCAACCGACTGAGCCACCCAGGCGCCCCAGCGCTGACAGACTTTGAAGCTTAATCTGCATCGGTAACATTTTTGCCATCACTTTCTTAAGCCTGCACAAACAACAGAACAATAGATCAAGTCTTGGTTTGTATCATTCCTGTTTCTATCATGTAAATATTCCTACCGTGGCCAATTTCCAGCTGCAGACGGTCACGGGTGATAGTAAGATAATGAGGAAGTGGTGAGTTTGCTTTTGGTATCGTTTTATCTCATTGTAAACCTGTGCCCTGTAACTTTAAATGATGGCTGTATTACCAACCTGCTCTCAAACTTCCTGAAAATGTAACACTTGTTTCTCGTGAGCTGGGATGAGAACAGACACCCATGAGTTACAGCTTATGGTTCCATGTTGATGCATTTCAGTAGCCATCTGATGGGCTTCCGTTCATAACCCCAGACTGCATCCAGGATTATTACACGGATGCTGCTGGTAAGGGTTGCCGTTTGCACTGGGGAGCTCGTAACCCCCTTGCGAGTGACCCAGGGCCTCGTGAGAATACCAAGCTGGAATGTCTTCCTTTTTCCCTTCCAGGCAGCCGGATGGGCCACTGGGGCCGCTGTATGCTTCTTCAAACCCTGAGTACCTCAGTGCCAGTGATGGTGAGTACCATCCCCTGACCTCTGGGTGGCCGGAATCCTGCCTTGCAGAGCCCTTTCCCATTACTGTCCAGTGGAAGTCGGGGGTTGATACCCTGGGAGGCTGAGACGAGCCCTCTCGCTCACTGGAGACCTGTCCCTGGCTGCGGAGACCCCGTTGCTGGGAGTAGCTGGACACCTGCTGTCTGGTGCCTGTTGGATGGGCTGATCTAGCGGGACTGGGAGGCTGAGAATCTGGTGCCCCAGCTGTGGGGTTGTGGCATCTGCGGCCTGTGCCCGAGACCGCGCCGAGGGTCAGAGCCAGAGAGCCATGTACGGACTTGCCGTCCAAACTGACAGGTGGGAGTCGGAAGCCAGAGTGAGACACTGGGGGTCAGGGGGTGGGGAAGACAAGAATGAAGGATAAAATGGGGTGAACAGGAGGCTGTATGTGTGGCAGGGACACATCCGCCGTTGGTGGCACCTGAACACAGATGTGATGCTGATGCTGGTAGTCACGTAGGACCGACACCTGTGTTTCCCGTGATTGTACCAAAGGGCATCGGGCAGCCCCTAGAGATGAGGCTTGCTTGTTCCATCAGAGGGGAAAGCATCTGCCGCAGGACAAGTTTCCAAAGTGCTTCATGCAGCAAAAAGCAGAAAAAGTGACTTTCAAGGCATGAGCGCTGTCGATGACCCCAAGGATACTGCCTTGGGATACAGGGGTGATGCTTTTAAGGATCCGCAGGATTTGTTTTAATCAGGTCTGATAAGACATGCACAGAGGGGGGGGGCAGCACCGCACAGGGGAGCCCCAGGGTCGGGCAGGAGGCAGAGGGAGCATGGAAGGAATGCGGACAAGAACCGTTATTGTGGTTTCTTGGGGAGGCGTGGCAAGGCGGGGGAAGACTGAGGATTGGCTAGTTTGAATGATTTCCGTGGGTTCTGGGGTGTAGGGCCTGGCCCTGGGTGATCAGGGGAAGGGGATAGAGCCCAGAGGGTGCGGGCCCCACAGAGGGAGGGGTTATGGTTTGGGCTCTGGATTGGTTGTTTTGCATACAGAAGGTATACTCAGTGGCAGGTCACTTACTGTCTCTAGGAACTGGCCGCCCTGGGGAGGGGCAGCCCCTTTAGGGCCATCGAGGGCCTAGATGCCAAAGCATCACGACAGAGAAACTAGTGGTCATTCCAGGTGGAACTGTGTGGCGGGAACGGGAGCGGGAGGGAACGAACGCGGGTGACGGCATTGTTACCGCACACCGGAGGTGGGGAAGCTGAACCTCGGGGCTGCCTGTCCACCCTACCGCCCTGCTTCCCTCCAGGAATGAAGTAATGGGTGTATTCAGCCTGTAACGGGTGCAGAGGACGCAGGAACCATTTCGGCTTTTCTTATGAGGTCTTTGTGCATTCATCTGCAAATCGTTGGCTGTGTAACAAACCACCCCAGCTTTAGTGACTTAAGACGACCTCCCTTTATCAACACACAGTTTGGTGGGTCCGCCACCTGTGATCTGATCAGCTGGGCAAATCCTTTGATCTCATCCGGGCTCATTCACATGGCTGCAGCCTGCCTGGGGATCAGCTGGTGCTGGGTGGTCCTGGATGGGTTCATCCACATGCCAGTGGTTGGCAGGCGGAGTTGTCCCCATCCCCTTGGCCCTTTGCAGAGACCACAGCCTCCGACCCAGGAGGCTCTGAGATCAGACAGAAAGGATGTGGAGGCAGGCTCTGCGTGGCACTTACCGGCCAGGACCCTGGGCCGACAGTGGCTCCTTCCCAAGCCTCTGCTGTCCCCCCCTGTGAGGGCAGGGACCCACACCTGTCCTGTTCTCGGCTCTACGCTCAGTGCCTGGCACAGGTTCTGGACCACAGGAATCACTTAACGAACGTTTGCCAGGGGTGCTCAGGTGGGAGGTTGGCTGGGGGGCCCCCAGGGTTCTGTCAAGGATGCTGTGTAGATAAGTGAGGAGTAGTGTTTCCCTGCTCTGTGTATGTGCCGGACGAGTGGGAGGTGCCTCGGGAGAAGATCACTCTCCTGCGCGAGCTGGGGCAGGGCTCCTTCGGCATGGTGTACGAGGGCAATGCCAGGGACATCGTCAAGGGCGAGGCGGAGACCCGTGTGGCGGTGAAGACGGTCAACGAGTCCGCCAGTCTGCGAGAGAGGATCGAGTTTCTCAACGAGGCCTCAGTCATGAAGGGCTTCACCTGTCATCACGTGGTGAGTCCTGCGTTTGCCCCCAGAGCAGACAGAGGCTTCCTCTGGTGCCAGCTCCCCTGTTCCACCTCCCCTGTCCCTCCTCCTCCTCCTCCTGCACGGGGTGGGAGGACCCTAGGTGTGGACCCTGCCTGTCCCCCACTCTGCAGTGTCCTCAAGGTGTGGGGGAGGGCCCCCCTCCTTCTCCCTCCTCTAATCTCATCCCCTCCCACCTTGCCTGGAGCCAGACTCGTCCCGTTGCTTTCCAGAATGTTGTCTCTTCCCTTCCTGGCTCCTTTATAACCCTTAAACACATGAGTGTTCACCCCATCCCTGCCTACCCTTTCCCACTTACCTTCTCCTGGAGCCTAGTGCTAAGGGGATCGGCTGTGTGCGAAGCCTCATTTCTCGTCTCTTTGATGCATCGGATTCCCGCCCTGATGGAACTTCCTGTACAGCCGCGGAGGCAGACCCTAAAACCAATAAGTTCCTTAGGGAAGACGTTGGGGGCTGATGCTATGGCAGAATGGAACAAGAGAGCAGAGTCAGGGGACTGGGAATTCAGGACTGGGAAAAGGTGTATTTGCGCCAAGACTTAAGGATGGAGGGACGGGGCGCCTGGGTGGCGCAGTCGGTTAAGCGTCCGACTTCAGCCAGGTCACGATCTCGCGGTCTGTGAGTTCGAGCCCCGCATCGGGCTCTGGGCTGATGGCTCAGAGCCTGGAGCCTGTTTCCGATTCTGTGTCTCCCTCTCTCTCTGCCCCTCCCCCGTTCATGCTCTGTCTCTCTCTGTCCCAAAAATAAATAAACGTTGAAAAAAAAAATTAAAAAAAAAAAAAAAAAAAAGGATGGAGGGACTGAGCCATGTGGACATGTCAGGGCACAGAGAGCCAGGCAGAGGGAACAGCAGGTGCAAAGGCTTCGAGGTGGGAACGCGCCTTATGTGCTCAGAGACACCAAGGAGACATCCAAGTGTCTGTCTCGGCTGTTGCTGTCTGTAGGCATGTCTGTCTGCTCCCCCACCCACCAGACCCTGAGTCCCGAATTCTCCCTCCTTCCTCCGACTCCCCTGTCCCAGCAAGGCATCGACCCTGGCATTTGAGCCAGACAGACCAGGGCTCACCACACAGGGTGCTGTGTGCCGCCTTGATGAGTGGACACCTTCCCCCAGACCCTCACCCTACCACGTGCTGCATTTGCTCCACAGGTCCGCCTCCTGGGGGTGGTGTCCAAAGGCCAGCCGACGCTGGTGGTGATGGAGCTGATGGTTCACGGAGACCTGAAGAGCTACCTCCGCTCCCTGCGGCCGGAGGCTGAGGTGAGCTACCTCTGGGGACCCGGCAGGGCACCCGCTCCCGGCCGCAGGAGCCCACGTTGCTGAACACACGACCCCCTGTTGCGATTCTCAGAATAACCCTGGCCGCCCTCCCCCTACTCTGCAAGAGATGATTCAGATGGCGGCGGAGATCGCCGACGGGATGGCGTACCTGAATGCCAAGAAGTTTGTGCATCGGGATCTCGCAGCTCGAAACTGCATGGTGGCCCACGACTTCACCGTCAAAATTGGAGGTTCGTCCGGCTTTCTGCTTTGAGACACGGGGCCCAGGCCCAGTTTGATTTTTGGAAGGAGTTGTCTAGACCGAGCAGTTCAGTCTTTTCCAGTAGCGCAAAGAGGGCGGGCTTGAACCTCAAACTGTAATGGAACCGCATTTGCTCGCGAACTTGCTCATTTACGGCTCTGGATAATATTCGTGTTCCCTGTTGGCGGAAGCCACCGCACTAGGAGCCGAGAGGCGTGATGGTGGATAAGTCACCACGAGTTTTCTGCCCTCGGCATGCAGTCTTTACCCGCGCCAGTAGCCGCCAGCCACCTGTGGCCATCTACGTTTAAATTACATGGCGTAGAATTAAAAGTGTATTCCTGTGGCTGCTGCTGGCCACATTTCAGGTGATCAGTAGCCCCCTTGAGCCTGGTGGCGGCGAGTATTGGGCAGTGTGAACATAGACCGTGTTCGTCACCACAGAAAGTTCTACTGGATGGGGCAATTCAAGCTGAACCGTAAGAGAATGCTTATATAAACAAGATAATGAAGCCTAAAGAAATAAAGAGCTCCATGATAGCGAGGAGAGGCCTCTCTCTGTAGGGAAGCAGCGTTTCAGCCAAAACCTGCAGGATGAATTGACTTGAGTGACAGCACGCCAGGGGGAGTTATGGCAAATGTGAGGCCAGGAGGCCGGAAGGATGGCTGATGTGATAGGAATAAAAGGAATGTAGAGGGGAGTAGAGCAGCGTGAGATGTGAGGTGAGGGAGAGAGGCAGGAGCCAGACCTGGGGAGGGAGGCTAGGAGGCAAGAAGTAACACGAGTCTACCTACGATCCCCAAAGACGTTATCTTATATCAGCAAGGGAAGCCAGAAGTGATGTCATTCTGCTTATAGTCCCGAAAGACCTCGTCCCCCATTAGCCGCGGAAAGCAAGGAACAGCATGATCCTCCTTATGTAGCTTTTCTTGGCAGTGAGCTGCCAGGGTCCAGATGGAGGGAAGGTCCTGCAGGGGAGAGGTGGCCGTGGGCCCGGGTGGGGCCGGAGTGCTGGAGAAGAATAGCTTGACTAGAGGGGAATGTGGGAGGAGAGTGGGCAGGTCTCAGATGTGTCTTAGATGTGGGTGTAAGGAAAGGGGGTGGGTCAAAAGAGGACCCGACCCTGGGTTTTGAGCCGGGCACTGGGTAGCGGTGGAGCCACATCTAGTGGAGAATAGAAGGTTGGCTGCAGAGACTCAAAGCTTTGGTTTGGGAAGCCTGCAAGGTCGTGGGTGGGAAGGAAGTGTTGCTAGAAACAGGATTCCCAGGCTGCGGGCCGGAACAGTGCCTCCTTACCCCTTGGTGCTTCCATTTCCTTCCCTTTACGTGGCGGCCCATCCTTTTCCTCCACATCCCCATAAGTACCCTCAGAATCCATTCTCGGTGGATTTGGCCGCCACGCAGGTGAGCCCACACCTGGGGCAGGTGAGCCCATCTGCGGGCTCTTCGCGGCGTGGGGCCCTGAGGATGGGAGACACCTGGGCTGCAGGCTGAACGTTAAGACGATGTTGATCCATTTGTTGTCAGACTTCGGAATGACCAGAGACATCTATGAAACGGATTACTACCGGAAAGGAGGCAAGGGTCTGCTCCCCGTGCGGTGGATGGCACCGGAATCCCTGAAGGACGGGGTCTTCACCACTTCTTCTGACATGTGGTGAGTCGTGCACGCACGGATCGGCAGACAGAACGCTGGGCCCGAATCCCGGGTCGTTCCCTGTGTGTGACCAGCAAGCCGGGGGCCCGTTAAAGCCTGCCTTCCTCGTAGCCTCATAATCAAGAAAACAAAGGGGATGTCATGTCTGAGGACACTTGCACAGCTACCTGTGTTCCGACTGAGACTAATGTAGACGTTTCTGGATGCAGCATGAATTGTTGAATGAACTGGCCAACGACATTCTAGTAGACGAAGAAGGGGTGTGTGTGTGTGTGTGTGTGTGTGTGTGTGTGTGTGTGTTTTAATGGCTTCTTTGTTACTACGTTCAACTGTCATTGGCAGGTCCTTTGGTGTGGTCCTTTGGGAAATCACCAGCTTGGCGGAACAACCTTACCAAGGCCTGTCTAATGAACAGGTGTTGAAATTTGTCATGGACGGAGGATATTTGGACCAACCTGACAACTGTCCGGAGAGAGTGTAAGTGTGCAGCGTCCGGGCTCTTCCTTAAAAAGGCATTAGTGCCCTTTGGTTCGCTGTCATATGTCTACACCGGTGGTTGTGTTTGCACACTGTGTCTGGGCACGGGCACTTTTTTGCACGTTGTATCTGCATATGTGCTCGTGTTTGCATGTCACACCTTCACAGGTATGCTTTCTTGCATGGTATCATGTGTGTGGAAGGTTCTACAAGAAACCCCACCTCAGTGGTTACCACGGGAGAAGGAAACTGGGTGGCTGGGGTGGCGTATTTATGTTTAACTGTCTATTTATATACTTACCGGGTTGTCAGCAGATGAATACAATATTGCATGTCAATTACACCTCAATAGAATGGGGAAAAAAACAAATCCTAAGCATAAACATTAAAATTATTTTGGGGTCCAGGGATATGTGGTATGTATCTCCCCAATACTCCCCAGTTTTTGTTTTACATTTTTTTGCTGAAAAGAAATAGTAAATGTTTGTTAGGGGACCAAATGGACAACACACATGCACAAGCCATTTAAACACTTGCAAACTTGTCCTTCCTCACTTAGAGTCCAAGAAACATAAAGTAAAATGAAATACCGTCTTCCTAAGTTAGCAAAAAAAGGAAGGAAGAAAGGAGGAAAGAAAGAGTTTTTTTTTTTTTTTAAGTTAATTTATTTATTTTGAGAGAGAGAACCAGTGGGGGGAGGGCAGAGAGAGAAGGGGACAGAGGATCCGAAGCAGGCTCTATGCTGACAGCAGAGAGCCCAGGGTGGGGCTCAAACTCACAAACTGCAAGATCATGACCCAAGCCGAAGTCGGACGCTTAACCAACTGGGGCACCCGGGTGCCCCTAAGAAAAGAGAGTTTTAATACTCAGTGCTGACAACAGTTTGGTGATAATCATTCTTACCCCCCTGTTGTTAACAGCTACTCAAAGCAATGTTTTTTAAAGTCTCAAAAAAAAAATTGACATGATCTAAATACCCAACAATATGAGAATTGCCAAGTAAATTTATAAATTAAGATGATGTAGCCATTGAAATCTCAAATGAAATTTGCAAAATATTATTTTTCCAAAATAAAATATGTTGAAAACATTTCAACGTATTTTATGAAAATATTTTATAACTTGGTGAATAAGCCTACGTTAAATATCAAGGGTAAAAAGTATGTATTATGCTTCCAAATGTCTTCAGATAGAAAAATGAGGTTAGATCTGAAGGGAAGTTGTATGCAAGCTGTATTTTCTCTGTGTTTTGGTGTTTTATTTCTACAATGAACATTTATTAAATATAAAGTCCTTTATTAGTGTTTCTTTGGAAAAAGTTTTCCCTCCTGAAGGGGGAAAGGCTATTTTGACACTTCATCCCCCGAAGAAAATGACGTTAATTTAGAAAACCCAGTTGCAAGGGACCTCATAGGAAAAAGAGTACGGAGCAGAGTTGTTCAGAAACTCTGAGCAAAGTATTTCTAGACGTTGCTTCATGAAAGTCCTTCACTAAGTCATGCCAGTAAGCAGCTGGCTGTAGTTCCAGGACCAGGGAAATCGAGTAGGCCCTAGGGTAGAGGTCCACAGACTCTCTACAAAGGGCCATATTGTAAATATTTTCAGCTTTCTGGGCTGTGTGGCCCTCTGTTGCAGCTGCTCAACTCTGCGTATAGACTGAAGGCAGCCATCAACAGTACGTAAACGAACAGGTGTGGCTGTGTGCCAATAAAACTTTATTTACAGAAACACTTCAGGGGGCCACATTTAGTCCACGGGTGGAAATTTGCCAACCCCTGCCTTAGAAATTACAGTGGGGCGAGGAAGAGGTAAAATGGAAATCCCAGGCCCTCGGCACCTGCCCTGTGTGCTCTTGGCTGAGTCAGGTTGTAACCCCGCCCCCTGCTACCGCCCTGGAGCGCGTGAGTGCTGGGCCTGCAGGATGGCTGCTTACGGCTGGTCCTCCTGATGCCCCATCAGGCCTCAAGCATCTAGATCCTGAGGGATCTCTGGCCCTAGAAAGATTGCCTACTGGCACAGGGAAGCCTTTTAAGCAGCCCCAGTAGAAATTAAAGTTTACAAAAACCAGGAATGTATAAAATTTATAAACCTTGTTCAACGTGTGGCTGTGTCAGAGGGGCCCTTCTTGATCTGCCCTGGGAATGAGGCAGCCCCTTTGGCTGTCTTTCCAAAACCATTTTTGTTTAGCATCGGTAGAAACGCTGTTTCTGTCTTGACTGTTGCCTGCGCTGGTGGCCACCGTCTGGTGCTGGTACTTGTCATCTGTGGGGGCGGCCCGCCGGGACAAGGGTGGGAGTGGGGATTGCATGGCTGGATCCCCCGGACTCCTTCCTGACGCGTCCCTCTGTCCTGCAGCACCGACCTGATGCATATGTGCTGGCAGTTCAATCCCAAGATGCGGCCCACCTTCCTGGAGATCGTTGACCTGCTCAAGGACGACCTGCACCCCAGCTTTCCGGAAGTTTCCTTCTTCCACAGCGAGGAGAACAAGGCGCCTGAGAGTGAGGAGTTGGAAATGGAGTTTGAGGACATGGAGAGTGTCCCCCTGGATCGGGCCTCACACTCACAGAGGGAAGAGGCCGGGGGCCGGGATGGAGTGTCCTCGCTGGGCCTCAAGCGGAACTACGAGGACCACATCCCCTACACCCACATGAACGGGGGCAAGAAAAACGGACGGATTCTGACCCTGCCGAGGTCGAATCCTTCCTAACGGCGCCTGTTTTGGGGGAGGGGTTCTCCAAACCCCTCTGGTTTACTTTCCTCTGGTTTGAAGGCCTCCAGAAAACTCAGGATTCTCCTATGAATCTGCCACAGTGTCACACGGAGCTCAGAGATCATTGCTATCCATTGCTGTTCATTGATGACTTAAAACACGTTTGTTTGATTGCCAAGTTGACTAGCTGTCAGAGAATTTAACTGTGACCCTGGAGGAGAAGGGGTTTCCTCGGCTGCTGTCCCTACAGGCAACTGCGGTTTTAAGCCAGAATGTTACTATTTTTTCAAGTGGGTTGAAAGCAAGGACTTGTTTTTAAAAATCTTCTTCTTCTGCTTTTTTTTTTTTTTTTTTCTGGTGTCTGAGCTACAGTATAAAGCATAAAACTTGTTTGTGGAACAAAAGTTTGAAAGAAAGAAAGAAAAAAAAAAAAAAAACCCACCCTGTTCCAGTAGAATCTCAGACTTTACGGAGTGGGCTTCGCGAAGAGTCTTCTCATCCAGGCTGAAGGATTTTTTTTTCTTCTTCTTCTTCTTCTTCACAAAATCAGTTCCTCAAATTGACCAATAGCTACTGCTTTTATACTTTTGATAAGAATCTGCAGTCCCGGTGTGCGGTTCACGTGTGTCCACGTGCGTGCGTGTGTGTGTGTGTGTGTCCAGGCTAGATATGGCTGGTGTGCGTATGTGTGTGTGTGTGCGCACGCGCACAGAGTATTCATGCCGCGTTGACGCTTTGGGGGGTCTGCTCTGCTCGAGCTCCTGATCCCTCCCATCTCCTTCCTTCTTATTTACTGGGAGACTGTGCCCTCCACAGATTTTTCTGCCCCAAGCCTAGTCTCAGGAGTCTTTTCTCCCTTAACTTTGGTGAAAAATGTTTTCCGGGAGCCAAGGGAGTAGTTTGGAGTGATAGTGGATCTTTTCAAGACCAAACAAAGCTAGGACATAAAAAAAGAAAAAGAAAAAAAAAAAAAAAAGAACTAAGGTGATTAAGAGTTTTGAGAATATATTTGTAACATATTTAATTTTTGAAAAAATCTCCAGCATCAGCCTCATAAGTTATTAACTGTTTCCCGGGGGGGGGGGGCGGGGAGGGGAGGGCTTGTGGGTTGCTTGGTTGATCTGCCTGTGTGCAGAGGGGGAGCGAGGCACCAGTGGCTGATTTGTTTGGTCTTAAAGGCATCCATTTTTCTGGGAATAAAGCCACATTAGCTGCTAACCCTTTTGGACATCATGAGGCCATGGGTGTGGGTGATTGGGTTTGGTGGATGGCTTGGTTTCTGCTTGGGTAAGCTGGTAAGCGCCTGGAGCTGAGTCCTGCCTTCAGACACACTTGTGGCTCTTGGATCTTTTGGTTCCTTGTGTGTACCTCGCACGCTTCCTCAACTGGGTGTGCACATCCTGTGATTACTGTGCAAACAACAAAATCAAATCCCAAAGTGCGACAGCCCAGATGGACTTTGAGAACACTAAGCAATATGAAGCGAGATGCACCTGTCGGTCGCCTCCACCCTCAGGGCATCCAGCTGTCCTCAGAGTTGACCTCCCAGAAGCTGCTCTGCACCCAGTGACCTCAGCTGGGCCAGGTGTGGGGCCTGAGCAGAACTCTCAGGTGCTTATGATGTCGCAGTCCCCAAGAGAGTAGAGTCTGGAGGAGAAACCGCTAAGGATCGT
This sequence comes from Leopardus geoffroyi, assembly GCF_018350155.1. Lineage (NCBI taxonomy): Eukaryota > Metazoa > Chordata > Mammalia > Carnivora > Felidae > Leopardus > Leopardus geoffroyi. The sequence goes on from NC_059331.1 coordinate 6,543,110, forward strand.
CGTGCCACCAAGAACTTCCGAGTGGGCGTGAATTCAGTTTCTTCCCTTTGGGGAAGGAATCACAGCTGCTCAAATAAAGAACATGGTGAACTCATTACTTTGGTTCATCAAAATCGTCACCCACGGGTTATCCCTGAGAGCATGTGCTCATGAGTTTTCGATTGCTTCCTTCTCCTCTTCTCTTAAAAGTTGTGGGCTTAAGAACAGGATAGAGACAATGGCGACCTCTGAACCTTCTCAATTCTTGGTTAAGAACACAGGTAGACACAAATCCCAATTGCCTATTACTATCTTATTTATATGATTTGAGAAATCACAGCACATGAAATATTTCTGGGGAGCCTCAATGATTGGTTGGGTACAAGGAACAGAAATTATTTTCGCCAAATTTATTTTGTACATATAAGAGGGTCTGTACGTAAATTAAAAATACATAGATCTAGGTATTTTGTTCTTTTCATAGTAAATTTGTAGTGGCCGTATATGACACTAGCAACAATTTTCACATTTTTCTAATTCAGAAAGGTTTTCTTATATTAGGGGGAAATTATTTATTTTAATATATAAAAATCACTGTAAAAATCACTTTCGTAAAAAATGGAGTGCATGTAAATTTTTATCAACGAGAAATAAACAGGTGAATGTGGGGTAATGATTTTTTTTTTTTTCCAGCACAGTCTACCTCAGTGTATCATTAAGATGTGGTTCAATAATGGACATCTTTGAGACTTCAGAATTCTGCCTGGATCCAATCGGAATCAGGGAAAATCTGTGTCAGCTGATTCCAAATGCCAGGGACCAGTAAGAATTTTGAGGGAGGGAGTTGGGATAAAGTGTGGCTTTCGTGTGAGCATAGATCCTTTTTCTGGCTGATAATAGTCTTCTCTGAGTTCAGTCTTCCCCACCCCCACTTTTTTTGATCCTGCATCCATTGGCACCATGCTTCCAAACATGAACTGAAATTTCAGGTCATCATGACGTATCTGATGTGTGGGGTGCCCAGGCCTGAGCTAGCTTCCTTTGCTGAGGAGAGAATACTCCGTCTCCTGCTGGGGCGAAGATAGGTTTTGGTGCAAAGCTAGCGTCCCCGCTGCCCTACTGCATCCCCCTGCAGTGAGCACCGAGGTGCCCTGGACTCTCCATGGCTTCTTCCTACTCCTTTTAAGCTCAGATGCTTTGGGGAAGTGGAACAAATTGCACTGTGGGCACCTCACACACAAATACCCAATGCAGCGTCTCTATCCTCTCCAAGTGGAAAAGGGGACTGTAGAGAAATTCCAATCCCAAATCTACCAGCATGCTGAGTATATTTTTTAGCCACAGAACCTGGGACCCCCGTGTGAGAATGCTGGGCTCACCTGCACAAATGGGATATCGCCTATTTCTTTTAGTTTGTCTCTGCCACTGCAGTGAGAAGAGAAAGCAGCCATTGGGTCATAAACCTTTTTCATCGCACAGTGTCGTGTCTAACAACAACTTTGGTCCTAGAAAGTCATGATCGACCTGGCAGTGTTGTAGTGATGGGCTCTAAAAAGAGCAACAAAGCCAGCTTAGATGGATACTTTCTGTTGTTTGTTTTTAAAGATGTCTCATTATTATTAAAACCCTTTTCATTAATGTGGCATAATCGACAGAGTAGTTTCTTCTTCCGGGAGGAGAATAGCAAGCACATTACTTTCTCCCGGGACCAGTGATGTCAAGCACACGTCTGGAAACGTTTGTATTCTGGGAGCTGTCCTTGGTGCTTTCCTGTAACGTCAAGCTAGTAGGGAGGAATGCTGCTGGTTCTCGTGGAGAGATATTGAGCACAACAGAGAAAATGTGGGAATTGATGCAAGGGTCTGCACATAACGATCCTGTGATCATTGGAGACTGCTGCCAATTGATGGACAAATCTTCCACTATCTCCCACCAGAGCAGACAATCTGCCATAAAATGTGCTGGTTGGGTTGGGAGGTGTTAATTCGTAGCTGTCGTAACAGTGGGCAGTGGGCAGGAATGCTATCAGAGCATGGCCCATGCCAGCCATCTGAGTAGCTCGTGGATGTGCTGTAGGTCCAGGGACAATCATTTTTCGACTTCATGGTGGGTGGAAATTTGGGGTTAAATGTCTTCTGGATGCCACTTGGTGAGTCCTTGACACCTCGGGCTCTTCAGAAATTACGGTTTTGTTCGATGGGGGGAACAGGGAAACGCTGATTGTGTATAAATGGTGCACATAGAATGGTGTCCCTTCAGAGAACCTTCCAGAAGGTTGTTTAGACTATTGATTTACACCAGAGGTGAGGTTGAAACGGAAAGAACAAATGCTGATTTGTTCTTTCAAACACATGAAAGAATGTCATGGACTTTCAGGGGCTACAGCTGAAGGTGAATGTTTCCTGAGGGGTCCCCCAGAAGCAGAGGGAAACGTTGACTTTGTGAGCTCCCTGTCACCTCATACCAGTCAGGGTCGAGAACCAACCTCCAGCCAAATTCTTATTCGGGTGTGGACCCTAAAAGTCCTTGTTAAAAACCAGATCACGAATCTGAGGCTCTTTGTCCCCTTTGAGAAGGAAGGAACAACATCCAAGACAAGTGTGTGTCTATATACACATTCAGGAATGGCTTGTTTAGTCTTTCTACGTTCTGTGCCTCGGGGGGTCCTGGCCCTGCGTGTCAGCCGCAGACACTTTCCATCCGCTGTCAGCTGCCCAGGATCAAATGTGCCTCAGCTTATGGGGAAAACAACTCAGAAACACAAAACCCACCAAAAGCTCAATTATTATTTTTTCAATGTTTTCCTACAAGAGCCAAGTAGCGCCATGTACAGAATATGCCTTTTTCTTTGAATATTGAAATTGCTCTGCATGTGAAATATGGGATAATTACCTGTTTATATGAAAATTCTGAATAAATTATCGGAGAACATTCTTGTTTTTGTGTGGTGTTCGAGCAAGGACCTGTGAACCGTGTGGGCTCGTGGCTGTGGGGTGGGCTGTGTTAAGGGAACTCTGGAAATCACGGGTATCTGTTTTCAGAGGGAACAAACCTTCATTGTTTCTTCAGAACAATGAAACGGGAGGTTAAATATTGTTACAATCAGGGCTGATCTGCTGGTACATACCTGTATGATTGAACTGGTGGTTTAAATATTACACTATTTCCATAACGGTTGGTGACTGCTATCCTAAAGATCCTCAGACTTTCCCATGACGCAAGCACTAAGGGGTCCACTCCAGGGATACCAGGGGACCTCCGGGGTCTTGCTCTATTTCACCATGTATATATTGAACACTTTTAATGTCATCTGACAGGATGGAAGTGCCCCCAGGATGGGTGGTCAGTGGGGGACCACAGACTGAAAGGGGATTTTGAACAGCCTTGCATGAGCTATACACGGAGCGTAGTGGGTTAGGAGACAGACTCCCTGCATTCAGCTCCGTATGTGACTTTGAGTGTGAGTCACATGACTTCCCGTTAGTTGCTGCTTGTGACAAATATCCTAAAAACTTTGTAGCTTGAAACAGCAAACACTTACTTCTCACAGTTCTGTGTGTTGGCCAAGTGGGTCCTCTGGTCACAGCCTGACTCCATCCATCCATCCCTCTGTCCATGAAGTCATCTTTCTGCCTTTCCTTCCTTCCTTCTATCCATTCAACCACCCGTTTGTACACCCATCTGTTTATCCATCCACCTGTTTGTCCATTCAGCCATCTATCTATCCATCTGTCCATCCATCTGTCCACCCATGCAAGACTTCCGGGCTTCGCTGAGGAAAAGCACATCTTTGGGTGGGCTTTCTAGGCCACAATCTTGCAACCAGAGAAGGAGCTCCAGCTGGGCTCTCGGTTGGACTGGGGATGTGAGTGGTTGAAATGCTCAGGGTTCGGGGCCAGGAAACCCTGATTCCTGCCCCAAGTGCGTGCCGTATGACCAGAGATTGAGCCAGTGACCACCAGCATAGTGAGAGGAAGGAAGTACATGAAAGCTTTGGTATCTCCAAAGTACTCCACCGAAAAGGGAACTGATACTCTAACAAGGCTGGCATGGTTCACACGTGGTCTAGACGATGTGTGACGAGGCCCACGTTTTCTAGCTGTTGGTCTCTAACCTCCTTAGGTGCTCCCGACCCATCTCCTGGGGCATGGTTTCGACCCCGAAGCTGACCATGCAGCTTGAGATTGTGCCCTCAAGGTGACTCACCCAGAGCGTTACACCCCAAGCGCCTCTAGAAGCCCTTGTTGTGACCAGAACTACGTTAGATCCACGGGAGTAGAGGTAGTGCGTGCTGTGATGAATACACTGCTGTGGTCGCTGTCGTGGGTCCGTTGTAGTTGACGGGGGCATTGTCTTCTGGGGGCTCACAACTGAGCCCCTCTGCCAGCACTTTCCTAGGCTTTGGGGACCTGCTTTGCCCACAGTTAGGCTCCCTCGCTCAGGGTAGCCACATCTAACGACTGTTTTATGTGGGGACACCAAGGCCTGGCCCCTGTGCCTAGATGCATGTTATAGGTTTGATTGTGTCCCCCACGCCCCATCCAAAAAAGAGATGTTCAAATCCTAACTGCCAGTACCTCAGAATGTGACTTTATTTGGACATAGGGTCACTGTTGATGTAACCAGTTACATCTGTAACTAGTAGGGCGGGGCCCCAATCCGATACGACTGGTGTCCTTATGAAAGGTCTCCCTGGACACAGATGCACAGGGAGAACGCCATGTGACGATAAAGGCAGAAACTGGGACGACACATCTACAAGCCAGGGAATGCCAGAGATTGCCAGTGAACCATCGGAACCTAGGAGACAAGCAAGGGACAGATTCTCCCTCACAACCTCAGGAGGAACCAGCCTGGCTGACATCTTGATCTGGTACTTCCAGCCCCCAGAACCGTGGGAGGATGCATTTCTGTGCAGCCCCCTGGTCCGTGGTACTTTGGTACAGCAGCCCTAGTGAAGTGGTACAATGTGGGACAGCTCTGACACGCCACCGCGGTTAGAGTGCTCCCCGTTGGATGGGGTAAGGTGTCAGTGGCAGCTGCATCGCAGTGTAATTTTTCCCTTTGCTCAGACCCACTCCCCTCCCTTACAGATACTGATCCCAAGTTATCCCGGATAAAACTCCCCCATGTGAACCTTTATCTCTATTTGTTGCTGTGTGACAAGCTCTCCGATACAAAGTGGCTTAAGACGACAATCCGCTATTCGTTCTCACCATTCCATGAGCCAGGCCAGCAGCGCGTGTCGAAATCCACGCCTTGGGCCAGCTGATGGCTTGCCTGGGCTGAATGATTCGAGATGGTTTCACTTATCTGTGTGATGGTGGCAGGCTAAAAGGTTCCAGAGTCTTTTTCTCAAGGAACCCCCATCTGCCACAACCAGAGATGTTAGGACCTCAGGGAGACTCACTGGCAGCTTTAGAAAATGAATCAGAGAGGGACAGTGAACTCCCAAAGCTCACACAGCAATGGTTCTTTGTTCCCCTGTGCTCTGGTTGGTGGACCTACAGGTTCATCTGGCTTTCCAGCATTAAGGAGGAATAAAAGAGTTGTCCTTGTGAGGTTTCTGAGCACAGTCCCCCCATGGCTGCCCTGAAAAATACGGAACAGCAACCCACAGAGGAAGAAGGCAAAGCTCGCAGGATTAAAGGTAGTACGGAGATGCTAACTGGTTCACAACAGGGCTTCAAAGTTAGGGATTTGTGAATTTTCCAGTTGTTAGCCAGGCCATCTGGGACAACTCATCAGGCCTCCCTAAGCCTCAGTTTCCTCATTTTTAGAAAAAGATAATCACAGAACCTCTACTGCGGAGTCATTCTGAGATTAAATTGGGTAAGACCGAAAAGGTAGTAAGCACTGAGCCCAGCATGTGGTATAAGCGTAATACAGGTTAGTAGCTTTACTTGTTTTTTTTTTTTCATTATTGTAAATACGCATTTTCACCCCCCACCCCCACCCCCAGGGAATGCCGTGGTGCGTGGGGTCGTTTCGCGGACCTTACATGGCAGAATGCTCAGGACAACCTTGTGTTTCACAGATGTGGCACCTGAGTTTCAGGGAGTTGAAGGAGCATCACTGATCTTCCTTTCTGTCCTGTTGTGTCAGAGAAAACTGGTGGACACACTTTAGGGTGACCCCCCCCCAATAATTCCCATTTCATGGTGTCCACCACTTTGTAGCATCCCCTCACCTGAGGATGGGCAGCATACGTGACTTGTTTCTAACTCATTGACCATGAGGAAGTTGATGGAATGTCAAGACCATGTTTATGGAATTTTATAGAATTTATATTAGCAGGTTGGAGTGAGAGATTTTACCGGAGGCCTCCCAGAGCAAACCATTCTATTGTGAGCTACGAAAGGGGCCACGTGAAGGGAACTGTGGCTGCCCCTAGGGTCTGAGGGTGGCCTCCAGCCAAGGCCAGTATAAAGCTGGTGTCGTGAGTCCTACAACCACAGGAAATTGACTTTGCCAACAACCTGGATGAACAGAGAGGCATATCCTTCTGCGGGTGAGAACGTGGGCTGGAGGACGCCTTGACTGCAGTCCTGAGAGACTCCGAGGCCCAGCTAAATGACGTCCAGGCTCCCGGCGCACAGAAAGTGTGAGATAATAAATGAATGTGCTTTTAAGGTGTTAAATTTATTGCACAGCAAAAGAAAACTGATAAAATAGCATAGTGACCCGATCTGAGGTATTGGGCAGGGGAAGAGTCATGTGTAGCACAGAGAGTGTCTTTAAGTGTTAGCTAACACGCGTCACCGGCATTGACATCGTCACGATGCTCGTGCTCCTGGTGGAAGGCATCCTTGTGGATCTATGTCTGTGTCTATATCTATGCCATCTATATCTGTATCTATATCATCTATATCATCTATGTCTATATATCATCTGTATCTGTATTTATTTCTATCTATGTATCTCCTAGTTTTTCTTTTCTTTTTAAAACTGAGGTACAGGGTCGCCTGGGTGGCGCAGTCGGTTAAGCGTCCGACTTCAGCCAGGTCACGATCTCGCGGTCCGGGAGTTCGAGCCCCGCGTCAGGCTCTGGGCTGATGGCTCAGAGCCTGGAGCCTGTTTCCGATTCTGTGTCTCCCTCTCTCTCTGCCCCTCCCCCGTTCATGCTCTGTCTCTCTCTGTCCCAAAAATAAATAAACGTTGAAAAAAAAAATTTTTTAAACTGAGGTACATATAACATATAACATTATGTTAGTTTCAGGTATACAACCTATTTTGATATTTGTATGTATTCAAAAATTGTCTCCGAGAGGAGTGTAGTTAATTGACATCCATCACTATACACAGTTACATTTCTTCTCTTGTCATGAGAACGTTTAAGATTTACGTGCTTAGCAACTTTCCAATGCATGATGCAGTATTATTAACTACAGTCACCTTGCTGTGTGTTACGTCCCCATGACTTATTTATAACTGGAAGTTTGTACCTTTTGACCCCGTTCACCCCCTGCCTCGGACAACCATCGATATATTTTCTGTACCTATGAACTGAGTTTTGCTTTTGTTTTTGTTTTAGATTCCACATATAAGTAAAATCATATATTTGTCTTTTTAAAAATTTTTTTTTCAATGTTTATTTATTTTTGGGACAGAGAGAGACAGAGCATGAACAGGGGAGGGTCGGAGAGAGAGGGAGACACAGAATAGGAAACAGGCTCCAGGCTCTGAGCCGTCAGCCCAGAGCCTGACGCGGGGCTTGAACTCACGGACCGCGAGATCGTGACCTGGCTGAAGTCGGACGCTTAACCGACTGCACCACCCAGGCGCCCCTTTATATTTGTCTTTTAAAAAATATTTTTATTTATTTTTAAATGGTTTATTTATTTTTGAGAGAGAGTGCAAGCAGGGGAGGGGCAGAGAGAGAGGAGGATCTGACGTGGGCTCTGCACTGAGAGCAGTGAGCCCTATGTGGGGCTCAAACCCACAAACTGTGAGATCATGACCTGGGCAAAGTCAGGCACTCAACTGACTGAGCCCCAGGCGCCCTATGATTTACCTTTATCTGTCTGACTTACCCCACTTAACATAATGCCTTCAAGGTCCATCTATGTTGTTGCAAATGGAAAGATTTTACTCTTTTTATGGCTGAGTAATATTCCATTTATATCTATACCACATTTTCTTTATCCATTCACCCATCAACGGACACCTGGGTTGTTTCAGTATCTTGGCTATTGTGAATAATGTTGCAGTGAACACAGGGATGGCGTGTGCCTTCTACTGTCCCCCGAGCCCCCCAAAGAGTGACCCACAGGTGCAGGATGCTACACGTGCAAACCCAGGATGCCCCTGCCTTGGGCCGTCCCAGCACATGTCCCTTAAATATTCAGAAACAAAGCCCTGGATAAACTTGGAAGTCTCCAACACCAACATTCTGGTGCCATCTAGTCTCATTTGTGAATGAGTCTCATTTGGCAAATTATATTTTTCTAGGAATTTGTCCTTTTTGTGTAAGTTTTCCAAATTTGGGACTGGGGTTCAAAAGAATCTTTCATCTTTTTAATCCTTGCAGTTCTGTCTCATTTTCCATTTCTCCCTCCCTGCTTTCTTCTTTTTTTGAGAGGGCATTTTTTCTTCCCTAATCAGTCATGTTAAAAGTTTGTCAATTTTTTTCTTTCTTTTTTTAATGTTTATCTATTCATTTATTTTTGAGAGGGAGGGAGAGAGAGAGAAGGTGCGTGCATGTGCGCAGGGGTAGGGGAGGAGGAGCAAAAAGGGAGGGACGCAGAGAATCCCAAGCAGGCTCCGCACTGTCAGTTTGGAGCCCCACGTGGGGCTCGAACTCATGAACCATGAGATGGTGACCTGAGCTGAAACCAAGAGTCAGATGCTCAATGGCCTGAGCCACCCAGGCGCCCCAGCAGTTTGTCAATTTCATTATCTGTTTTTCAGAGTCAACTTTCATCGTTGTTAATCCTCTATGTGGCATCTTTGTTTTAAATGTTGTTGCTTTATGCTCTTTATTATTGCCTTCATTCTACTTGCTTGTGTTGTTCTGTTTCTAATCTCTTAATTACATTTCCAACTATGAGAAAATAAAACTATATGGTGTGTTAGAAATGATCTGTGCTAGAAGCAAAATAGAGGGCAAGTGGATAGGGAGTGTATTAGTCTGCTCAGGCCATCATAACAAAATGCCGCAGGGGTGCTGGGTGACTCAGTAGGTGAAGTGTCTGACTCTCGATTTCGGCTCAGGTCATGATCTCACGGTTCATGAGTTCGAGCCCCACATCCGGCTCTTTGCTGACAGTGTGGAGCCTGCTCTTGGGAGTCTCTATTTCTCTCCCTCTATCTCTACCCCTCATGCTCTCTCTCTCTCTCAAAAAATAGATAAACTGTAAAAAATGCCACAGACTGGGTGGTTTCAACAATAGAGGTTTATTTCTCACATTTCTGGAGGCTGGGAGTCCCCGACCCAGATGCTGGCTGATTCAGATCCTGGGGAGAGCTCTCCTCCTGGCCCGCAGACAGCTACTTTCTTGCTTCAGCTTCACACAGACTTCCCTCTGCGGAGCTTGGTGACAGAGCGTGAGCCATGCCATGAGGGTACCCAGGCAGCCAGGGGAGAGGTCCACATGGAGATGACCAACTAGTTAATCACCTCCCTGTTAGTGTGTTATGGGAGTGCCACTTTCCCACACCCTGACCATCGCATGATGTTATTAAACTTAAAAAAAGTTCTCACTCGGGGGGGTGGGGTGGCGGGCGCCTGGGTGGCTCGGTCGGTTGAGCGTCAGACCTCGGCTCAGGTCATGAGCTCGCGATTTGTGAGTTCGAGCCCGGCGTCAGGCTCTGTGCTGACAACTCGGTGCCTGGAGCCTGCTTCGGATTCTGTGTCTCCTTTTCTCTCTGCCCCTCCCCAACTTGTGCTCTGTCTATGTCTCTCAAAAAAATAAATAAATGTAAAAAAAAAAAAAATTAAAAAAAAAGTTCTCACTCTGATGAATGAAAAAAGGAATTTTGGTATTTTACTTTGTATTTTTCTTTTTTTATGAGAACCATTTGTATTTTCTGCGAGTCGTGTGCCCATCTCTCTAATGGATATTTATATTTTTCTTATTATTTGGTAGGAATTCTTTAATATTAATAAATCAGCCATCATGGTATGTTTCCAACATTTTCCTCTCTCTTTTGTCTTTGCCATGCAGCCTTTTTTTTTTTTTTTTTAATTTTTTTTTCAATGTTTATTTATTTTTGGGACAGAGAGAGACAGAGCATGAACGGGGGAGGGGCAGAGAGAGAGGGAGACACAGAATCGGAAACAGGCTCCAGGCTCTGAGCCATCAGCCCAGAGCCCGACGCGGGGCTCGAACTCCCGGACCACGAGATCGTGACCTGGCTGAAGTCGGACGCTTAACCGACTGCGCCACCCAGGCGCCCCTACCATGCAGCCTTTTTAAAATGAAGATACATTTATTAATTTTTAATTGGTGGCTGCTTGTTTCATTGAGGGTGTTGCTTGCCGATGTTTCTGTCAATGCTTATTTTAGGACAAGGGAAAGAGACAGTATTCTTTTTGTCACTTATGTTGGCGAACCCGGTGGGTTACCTGTTGAGATTCTAGTCATTGCTTGTCTTGGGAGGATATTGGGGTGTCACTGCTGGGGATACTCAGATCTAATTTTGGGAAGACAAGGGATGTAGGCTGGAGTCTGTGCTGAATGAGAATGGTGTGGCATTTGCTGGGTATTTGCTGCTTCTTCTCTAGTGTATAGGGCATTGAGGGTTGCTATTTGGAGTTTCTTTTTTTTTTTTCCAACGTTTATTTATTTTGGGGACAGAGAGAGACAGAGCATGAACGGGGGAGGGGCAGAGAGAGAGGGAGACACAGAATCGGAAACAGGCTCCAGGCTCTGAGCCATCAGCCCAGAGCCCGACGCGGGGCTCGAACTCCCGGACCGCGAGATCGTGACCTGGCTGAAGTCGGACGCTTAACCGACTGCGCCACCCAGGCGCCCCTGGAGTTTCTATCATCATTAATATTGGAAGGATTTGCTAAGCTCCCCTGGTCTCTGATGTTGGGTTCACTTGAGGGGTTAACCCAACACCAGAGAACTGATTCCTGTTGTTTCTCGTATGGAGATCTGGGAAGGGGTCACCGGATGGAGATCCTATCGTCTCTAGTTTTGGGGTCATTGGATATAGCTTCACTTATCACAAGTCACTTTCTGGGACTCCCCTTCTCTGTCTTGTTGGTATAGACTGAGTGGGTCATTGGGATTGGGCTCCCCATTCTCTACTGTTGCAGGGAAGCTGAAGGAGTCCCTTCTGGGCCTGCTGTCATTTCTAGAATTGGAAGGGACTGGGGTGCTTGTTGGAGTTTCCATCATCTCTAATTTGGGGTGTTGCTTGTTCAGACCTCATCTTTTGTGCTTAGGGGTGGGTTGGGGATTACTCTTTGAGGTTCTGCTGTCTCTAGTGTTGGAGGAGGCTGGGAGTCTCTTGCTTAGGACTTCTGTCAGCTTGACTGTTGGACACAGACTGTGAGCATCACTTGCTGGGGGTCCCATAAGCTCTAGTCTTGGAGGACAGACTGAAGGATCACTTGCTGTGCCTTCCATCATCTCTAGTTTTGGGGGGCTCAGCTCAACATTTTTTAAAACCTTTTTATTTAGAAAAAAATTTAAATTTCTAAGAAAGTTACAAAACTGTATTGATTTTGGGGCGCCTGGGTGGCGCAGTCGGTTAAGCGTCCGACTTCAGCCCGGGTCACGATCTCGCTGTCCGTGAGTTCGAGCCCCGCGTCAGGCTCTGGGCTGATGGCTCAGAGCTTGGAGCCTGCTTCCGATTCTGTGTCTCCCTCTCTCTCTGCCCCTCCCCCGTTCATGCTCTGTCTCTCTCTGTCCCAAAAATAAATAAACGTTAAAAAAAAATACATCAATAGTCACTTATATTTACTCACATGTATGTTTCCTATTGGTCTTCATGCATTCTTGGAGTTATGTGCCTCCATATGGAAAAATTTCCCTTCAGATTGAAGAACTCACTTTAGTGTGTCTATACCATGTCAACAGTATAGTTCTGTTGGTGATTAGTTCTTTCAGCTCTTTAAAAAGCCCTGTTGGAAAACATTTCATTTCATCTCCACTTTTGAGGAATGTTTTGTCAAGTTATACAATTTTAGGCCGAGAAGTTTTTTAAAACCTATTTATTTTTATGATTGAAGTTTATTTTTATTATTTTAAAGTTTATTTTTATTATTATTTTGAGACAGACAAGTGGGAGAGGGGCAGAGAGAGGGACAGAGAATCCCAAGCAGGTTCCTTGCCCAGCATGGAGCCCCAACGCAGAGATCAATCTCATGACCCTGGGATCATGACCTGAGCTGAAATCAAGAGTCAGACACTTAACCAACCGAGCCACCCAAGTGCCCCTCAACATAACCGTTTAGATGTTATTTACTGTCTTTCTGTTTCTGTAGTTTCCTTTAAAAAATCATTATTAGACTTATTATTGCTCTCTTGAAAGTAATGTGGCCCTTTTCTTTGGTTGCTTTGAAGCTTTGCAGTTTGCTTTCAATTTTCTACAATTTGACCATGTTTCCTTCATTTTTTAAAAATGTATTTTTCATAATTATTTTGAAATAACAGTCCTTGTCTGCTGACTCCAGTACCTGGATTGTTTCTGGATCAGCCTCTATTGATTTATATTTTCCCAATTTGTAACTTCTCCTATTTCTTTGCATGTCTAATAATTTTTTATTGTTTGCTGGATATTGTTAATGACACTTTGTAGATGCCCTTGATTATTCTTCTAACTATTAAGTTTTGTAATGGCAGACAGTTATAGGGCTAATCACCTTGATCCCATGAAGGGTAGGTTTTAAATTTTATAAGGGCAGGTCTATTTCCATTTTTTCACTTACTCCTAAGGTGTAACTCTTCCTCTTGGTGCATGACACATATCATGGTGTGGAATTTCAAGGGTATTGGTTGAAAACAGGTTTTTCCCAAGGTCACTCCACTATGGATAAGTCCAAAAGCCAACCTTCAATTCTTAGAATGTGTGTCTTCTGAAACTTTTCATGCAAACCCTCACCTTTCAGTAGCTATTCTCTGCTAATCCTCCTAGTGACTTCTGCATAGGTGTAAGTTAGGTGTTATTCAAAGACCTGAGGGAAATTTTTAGGCAGATTTTGTGGACTTTTCTGGGACTCTTTCTTTTCCATTAAAAGAGCATTAAGGTTAGCACCTGTGTTCTTTCAACATGCACCCAGCACTTTTTGAGCATTTCCTTACTCTATGGCACCACAAGACATTCCATGATCATCTTGTATTTTCTCTGCCCTAGCTCTAGAATTAACCACTTTCCCAGGGAGCCCTGGTTACAACCCTTCCCCCACCCCATTTTTGAGAATGGTATTTAAAAACCAAGATCTACCATGTTGACTGATTTGTGAATATTGAACCAGTCCTCCAGCCCGGGAATAACTCCTACTTGATGATGGTGAATAATTCTTTTAATGTACTTGAATTTGATTTGCTAGTATCTTGTGGAGAATTTCTGCACCCAGGTTCATCAGGGATATTGGCCTGTAATTCTCCTTTTGAGTGAGGCCTTTGTCTAGTTTTGGAATCAAGGTAATGCTGGCTTCGTAGAATGAGTTTGGAAGCTTTCCTTCCATTTCTTTCTTTTTTTTTTTTTTTTTTTTTTTTTTGAACAGTTTGAGAGTAAAGGTATTAACTCTTTTTCTTTTTTTGTCTTTTCTCCCCTCAGAGAGTCCCCCTTAAAATTTCTTGCAGGGCTCGTGTAGTGGTCATGAATTCCTTTAATTTTTGTTTGTCTGGGAAACTTTTAATATCTCCTACTATTTCGAATGACAGCCTTGCTGGATAAAGAATTCTTGGCTCCATATTTTTCCAATTCAGCACATTGAATATATCCCGCCACTCCTTTCTGGCCTGCCAAGTTTCTGTGGACAGGGCTGCTACAAACCTGATTTGTCTTCCCTTGTAGGTTAAGGACATTTTTTCCCCCATTGCTGCTTTCATGATTCTTTCCTTGCCTGAATATTTTGTGAATTTGACTATGATATGCCTTGCTGATGGTCGGTTTTTGTTGAATCTTATGGGAGCCCTCTGTGCTTCCTGGATTTTGATGTCTGTGTCTTTCCCCAGGTTAGGAAAGTTTTCTGCTATGATTTGCTCACATAACCCTTCTATCCCTATTTCTCTCTCTTCTTCTTCCGGGACCCCTATGATTCTGATGTTGTTCCTTTTTAATGAGTCACTGATTTCTCTGAATCTTAAATCGTGCTCTTTTGCCTTAGTTTCCCTCTTTTTTTCTGCTTCATTATTCTCCACAAGATTGTCCTCTATATCACTGATTTGTTGTTCTGCCTCATCTATCTTTGCCATTGTGGCATCCATTGGAGATTGCAGCTCAGTTATAGAATTTTTTTTTATTTCATCCTGACTAGCTTTTACTTCTTTTATCTCCACAGAGAGGGATTCTAATCTATTTTCACCCCCAGCTAGTATTCTTATTATCGTGATTCTAAATTCTGGTTCAGACATCTTGTTTGTATCTGTGTTGATTAATTCCTTGTCATTTCTTCCTGTTCTTTCTTTTGGGGTGAATTCCTTCGTTTTGCCATTTTGAAAGAAGAAAAAGAATTAAGGTAAAAACAAATTAAAATTAAAAATTAAAAACAAAACACACACACACACAAATCAAATAAATGATGCTAGATCCTAGGTGTGTTTTGGTCTGGTTGTTGAAAGGTGCTTGATAGATTAGAGAAAAAAGGGGAGAAAATAAAAAAGGAAACTGTTTGAAAATTTGAGAAAATGAATACAATAAAATAGAATAAAATGAAATGATGGAAGTAAAATAGAATTTGAAAATTTACAAAAAAGTAAAAAATATGGTAGAAAAAATAAAGAAAATATTTTAATAAAAATTGAAAATAAAAATAAATTTTTTCTCTTTCTGTATTCAAGAAAAAGAAATGAAAAGAAAAAAAGAAAATTGAATAGATGGACCAAGACTAAAATATGATTGAAATGACATCACTTTCTCCTGAAAGTCAAACTATGAAGCACTTTATAGTCCGTAAACTAAGCAGGTGGAGAGACTTGTGGTTCCTGAAGAGTGAGGTTGACCCAGTTGGGCGGGGCTTAGTGTAATGGCTCCGTTCTCCACTAGGTGGCGCTGCTTAGTTTACTGGGGTGAATTGTGGCGCTCGTAGGTGTGTGTGCGCATGCGCGGGAGGGGTGAAAATGGCATCTACCCAGGCCCTAGTATCAGAATTCTGTGTCTTCTGGAGCAGCAATCGTGCGCCTGTCCTTTGTCTTCGGCTTCCATCCACTCCCCGCTCTTACCCTGTCCGTGAGCAAGCCATCAGGCTGCAGGCGGCACCTCCCTGCTGAGTTTTATCTCAGATGCGGCTTTGTTTCCCGACCCCTCACTTCTGAGGGGCTGCGGTTTTGTCCCGCTCACACCTTCTGGGGGAGGGTCTCACCGAGCAATGGCCGGTGCCGGTCGCACCCAGCACCGTTCGCGGGACTGTGCCGCCTCCGATGCCCAGAGACTGGCTGGGCGCCACCCCGCCCCGGAAAAAGCTCCCATGATCTGTAGCAGCAGCGTTTCAGGGATTATGGAAAATCGCGACACGCGTCTGGCACCAGGTTTCCCCTTAACGCCCTTGTTCCGGCACCAGCGAATGTGGTTGTTCTCCGGTCTGCTGGCACCTTTGCCTGTGTGGGGGCCGCACAGCCTCTACCGGCTGTCCTCCCAGCAGGGGAACCGCCTCTCCCCGTGTGGCCCGAAGCCCCCCGGACTCCACTCTGCTCCTGGGGATTCGCCCTTCCCACCAGAGCACCCCCAGGTATGGAACTGGACAGTTTCAGACTCTGCGCTCCCCCTGTTTGTAGATTCGTATTGGCATTTAAACCCTCTCCTTTCTCCCTTTTTAGTTCAGCCCCTGCGGCTGTTTCCACTTTTCCACTTTCTCTCCAGCTGCTTTGGGGGGGGGGGTGCTTTTCCCATATTCTCCCCCCATCTCCGTCCCTTCTCCACAAGCAAAAGCAGTTCCCTGCCCTCTGTGGCTTCTTTCTCCCCCAGCTCACCTCTCTGTGCCATGTACCTGGTGAGTTCTGTGGTTCAGGTCGTGCAGATTGTTGTGTTAATCCTCGAGTCAGTTTTCTAGATGTGCAGAATGGTTTAGTGTTGGTCTGGCTGATTTCATGGATGTGAGATGCAAAAAAAAAAAAAACCACACCAAAAAACCAACTTCCATGCTGTTCCGCCATCTTGGCTCCTCCCCGGTATTAACTCTTTTTTAAAAAAAATTTTTTTTTCAACGTTTATTTATTTTTGGGACAGAGAGAGACAGAGCATGAACGGGGGAGGGGCAGAGAGAGAGGGAGACACAGAATCGGAAACAGGCTCCAGGCTCTGAGCCATCAGCCCAGAGCCTGACGCGGGGCTCGAACTCACAGACCGCGAGATCGTGACCTGGCTGAAGTCGGACGCTTAACCGACTGCGCCACCCAGGCGCCCCTTAACTCTTTTTTTAAATGTGGTAGAATTCCCATGGGAAGCCATCTGGCCCAGGACTCTTGTTTGTTGGGAGATTTTTGATTACTGATTCAATTTCTTTGCTAGTTATGGGTCTCTTCAAATTTTCTACATCTTCCTGTTTCAGTTTTGGTACTTTGTGAGTTTCTAGGAATTTGCCCATGTGTTCCAGGTTGCACATATGTATATCTTGGCGTCTCCTTTTTCATAATATTCTCTTACGAATTGTTTATATTTCTATGGTATTGGTTGTGATCTCTCCTCTTTCACTCATGGTTTTATCTATTTGCTTCCTTTCTCTTTTCTTTTTGATGAGTCCGGCTAAGGGTTTATCAATTTTGTTTATTCTTTCAAAGAACCAGCTCTTACTTTCCCTGATCTGTTCTAAAGGCAGCCTGTGGAATGGGAGAAGATATTTGCAAACAACACATCTGATAAAGGATTAGTATACAACATCTATAAAGAACTTATCAAACTCAACACCCAAAACCAAACAACCCAGTTAAGAAATGGGCAGAAGACACGAATAGACACTTTTCCAAAGACATCCAGATGCTAACAGACACATAAAAGATGCTCAACATCACTCATCATCAGGGAAAAACAAATCAAAACCGTGATGAGATGCCACCTCACAGCTGTCAGGATGGCTAAAATTAACAACATGAGAAACAACAGGTGTTGGCGAGAATGCAGAGAAAGGGGAACCCTCTTGCACTGCTGGTGAGATGCAAACTGGTGCAGTCACTCTGGAAAACAGTGTGGAGGTTCCTCAAAAAAACTAAAACTAGCACTACCCTACAATCCAGCAATTTCACTATTAGGTATTTACCCAAAGGATCCAAAAAATACAGATTCGAATGGGGTATATGTACCCCAGTGTTTATAGTAGCATCATCAACTATAGCCAAACTATGGGGAGAGTCAAAATGTCCATCAACTGAAGAATGGATACAGAAGGTGGTGTGTGTGTGTGTGTGTGTGTGTGTGTGTGTGTGTGTTTGTAGTGGAGTATTATTCAGCCATCAACTGTTTGTAATGATGTGGATAGAGCTGGAATGTGTTATGCGAAGCAAAATAAGTCCATCAGAGAATGACAAATAAATGATTTCACACATATGTGGAATTTAAGAATCAAAATAGATGAACACATGTGAAGGGAGGGAAAAGAGAAGAAAGGGAAACAAACCATAAGACTCTTAATAATAGAGAACAAACTGAGGGTTGATGGAGGGAGGCGGGTAGGAGATGGGCTGGATGGGTGATAGGTATTGAGGAGGGCACTTGTGATGAGCACCGAGTGTTATATGTAAGTGATGAATCACTGAATTCTACTTCTAAAACCAATATTCCACTGTATATTAACGAATTCAAATTTAAGTTAAAAGAAAGAAAACCCAAGATCTAGGTGCTGTACCTCCAATTTGAATTCATTACCACAAGGTCCATTCTAGCCTTTCTCTTTCCTTGCTTGTACTATCTTTGGCAGTGACCATGAGAAACTGGCTTTAATGATATTTAATGACCTATAATATATATACTTAGTTGTCCAACTTTAGTATATATATAAAGCGGTCTCAGAATTGCTAACCCGTACCCTTGAGTGAAACAAATTTATTAACTCTAGTACAGAATTTGCGTAGTTATTTTTGCTTTTAGTTTTATAGTATCAGGTCAAAATATATTTTTCCTAAGTAAGTTAGATTTCCTCTCCACACCCTTCAGTGTTGTTTGGTTATTCATTTGTAATACGGTGAGCTGCATTCATCATAGTCTGCATTCCATTTTGTGTTCCCTCTGCTACCTAGTGACTATATTTTGTTCTAACCTATAATAATATTCACTTTTTGTGCTGTAATGTTCCACATGTAATGTAATGTTTTGAAAACTACAGAGATATTTGTATCCATCAACACAGTCATGCTATTGGGTAGTTCCAAAATTTCCAAATTCCCTTGTGCTGTGCCTTTGTAGTAATCCTATTTCCACCTCTTACCCCTAGTAACTCCTGATTTGTTGTCCTTCCCTACAGTCATGTCTTTTCCAGAATGTCATTCAATGGAATCATACATGTGGCTTTTTGTCTTTTTCACTTAGCAAATTGAGTTTGATTAAAATTGAGGTATAATTTACATGCAATGCAATGTACATATCTTAAGTGTACAGTTCAGTGCATTTTGACAAATGCATATATCTGTGTAACTTATACTCCTGCCAAGACATAGAATATTTTTCTCATCCTGTAAAGTTCCTGGTTGTCCTTTCCCAGTCAATCCCAGCTACTGCCTCACCTCCCCACCTCAAACTTAGATGCAACCACTCTTCTTCCCCCAACCCCCCTCACAGATTAGATTCTGCCTGTTCTAGAAATCTGTATAAATAGAATCATACAGTATTTACTCTTCTGTGTCCGGCTTGTTTTGCTTGGTATAATTCTCAATTAGGTTTAATTCACAATAAAAAACGAGATACATATATCGTGTTTCCTATATACCAGGCAGTCTCTCAAGTGCTTACATATTTTAACTAATTGGATCCTCAGTACAAGTTTACAAAGCACTCTCATTGTTTCCATCTTACAAATGAAAAAACTTGGGCACAAAATGTTTGTTACTTGTCTGAGGTAACCAGGCAATTAAGTGGTAAGGTCTAGACTTGACCTCAAATGGTCTCTCTCCAGAGTCCATGCTCTTAATCTCTATGCAATAGAACAGAACACTGCCTTTGGACCAGGCATGGCTTGTGGCACAGGATCTACAGTGATGAATCAAATGCACAGTCCTTGCTTTCATGGTGTTTATAATTTAGTGAGGGTTGGGATGGAGAATAAGTATTAGTCAAATAAAGAAGTATATATAGAAAGTCAGTCGGATGATAATAAGTGCTACTGAGATGAAGAACTCCTAATAACGATAGAAATGTAGGAATTGGTGACTTGCTCATTATATATGGAGTGGGAATGAAAGCCTCTCAGTTCAGGGGACATTTTGGCAGAAACCTAAGTGAACTGAAAGAGTGAGCTATGTAGCTACGTTGGTAAGATGAGTCTAGGCAGTACAGAGACCCTGATATTGAACTGTGCTGGGGTGATGGGGCTACAGCAAGACAAGTGTGACTAGAGTATAGGAAGTAAACAGGACTGGTGGAAGGGGGGGGGGGTCAGATCTACAGTGGATCCTGATTGTTTGGGGCCTTGTAGGAAATGGTAAAGACCATTCATTATACTCTTAGTACCTTGGTGTATCACTATACCAGAACAATTGCAGGCGGGATGCAGGGAAACCAAAAGGTAATAGTGCATATTCAGTGACTGGAAGAAGAACAAGGAAGAAGAGGAAAGAGGAGGGAGTGACTATTGAAGTTTTGGAGCATAGTAGGAAGAGGGGAGAAGGCTGCACTACAGGGGCTGAGAAGAGGCCCAGGATAGCACCCAGATCCCAGTTCTCTGGTGGGGAAGTGGTGTGGTATGTACTCGTTCTCCTCCATCCCTCTGATCTCCTACCTGGGCTCTCCACTGACCAACCCAAACAGAAGCCCCAAGGCAAATGAGCCCAAGGACATAGCCCATTAGCCTCCCTAGGCACAGAGAGGGAAGAGTAGGGTACCAATGGTTTCCATTCCGTATTTCTTACACACAGGGCTCTTCTACAGTGTGATTCCTTATGCACGCCTCAAAGGGTGTGTGTCTTCTGAAGAGGTTTCCATTTTGATGATATTCCTAGGGCTTTCCCTTAGTGTGAATTGTCATACTATTGTGATAATTGTGATTCACTGGAGATATCATGACAGGCTCCCCGTTAGCCAATGCATTCCTCCTGTTGCTCCCCAGTAGGTAATTTTTTTCTGTGAGAGTTTTACCACATAGGCTGCACTTGACAGGGCTTCTCTCCACAGTTAGTTAACATGTGGGCTATTGAATATTATTCCATGTTGATTAGATTAGAAGGAGGGCCTGCTGAAGGCTTTCCCTCACTGAGTCATGGCCAGGCTCCAAGATGGTCCCCAGTAGTGTCTGTCTCCTTTTATGCATACCTTGTGTAGTTCCCTCCCACATCGAGTCAGGATTGGTCCAGGTGACCAACACAATATAGATGAAGAGACAATATACCCTTCTGAGACTAGGTCATAGAAGACATTATGGCTTCTGCATTGGCTCTTTTGGATCACTTTATTTGGAGAGAACCTGCTGCCATATTGTAAAGACACTCATCACTGTGGAGAGGCCTACATGGCGAGGGACTGCAGGTCCCATGCCAACAACTGGCACTAGTTTGTCAGGCATGTGAATAATCAACCTTCAAAGTGGACCCTTCATTCCTAAAGACTTCAGATGATGGTAGTTCTAGTTGACATATTGATGGCAATCTCATGAGAGAGCTAGAATTAGAATTACGTAGCTAATCCATTTCTGAACTCCTGACCTACATAAATTGTGAGATAATAAAGGTTTGTTGCTTTAAAGGACTACGTTTTGGGGTTAATTTGTTATGCAAAGATAATTTCTGCATCCAGTATGAATTGCCAAGATGTCTGAGGTTGAGAAATTAATGGATTCTTTCCCAAAGTCACTGCATTCCTATCTACCTATTATGAATTCTCTTGTGCACAGAAAGGTAAGAGTTAGTGGTGAAAGATTTTCCGCAATGACTACATTTGTAGGGTTTCTCTCCAGTGTGAGTTCTCACATGTTTCTTAACAGACGAGAGATTGTTAAATGCTTTCCCACAGTCACTACATTCATAAGGTTTCTCTCCATTATGTATTCTCTTGTGCACACTAAGAGAAAAGCTACTGCTGAAGGATTTTCCACACTGATCACACTCATAGGGTTTGTCTCCAGTATGAGTTCTCACATGCTGTGTCAGATGTGAGCTCTTCCTAAAGGCTTTCCCACAGTCATGGCACTCATAGGGTTTCTCCCCCGTATGAATTCTGTGATGCACAGTAAGGGAGGACCTTGTGCTGAAGGCCTTCCCACACTGCTTACATTCATAATGATTCTCCCCGGTATGAACTCCCTTGTGCCTTTTGAGGATACACCTAGTGCGGAAGACGTGGAAACACTGATTACATTCGTAGGGTTTTTCTCCAGTGTGAATTCTCACGTGCAGCCTAAGGGATGAGGGATCATTGAAGGCTTTGCCACAGTCCGTGCATTCATAGGGCTTCTCCCCATTGTGTATCCTCTTGTGAATGGTCAGGTAGGATCTACTGCTGAAGGACTTGCCACACTGATTACAGTCATAGGGTTTTTCTCCAGTATGAATTCTCTTGTGCTGAGTGAGGTTAGACTTTGTGCTGAAGACTTTAAAGCACTGATTACATTCATTGACTTTCACTCCGAGATGATTTCTTTCCTGTTGAGAGACGAATGATAACTATAATTTGTATTATTTTATTTTTTAAAGTTTGGTTTATTTATTTTGAGACAGAGAACAAATGGGTGAGGGGCAGAGAGGGAGAGAGAGGATCCCAAGCAGGCTCTGTGCTGTCAGCAGAGCCCGATGCAGGGCTTAAACTCATAAACTGTGAGATCATGACCTGAGCCGAAATCCAGAGTCTGATGCTTAACTGCCTGAGCCACCCAGGTGCCCCTAATTTGTAATATTTTATTTTATTTTATTTTATTTTATTTTATTTTATTTTTTATTACTTTTAATGTTTATTTATTTTTGAGAGACAGAGTGTGAGTGAGAGAGCAGCAGAGAGAGAGAGAGGGAGACAGAGGATCTGAAGAGGGCTCTGTGCTGTCATCAGTGAGCTCGATGCGGGGCTTGATCTCACAAACCATGAGATCATGACCTGAGCTGAAGCTGGATGCTCAACCAACTGAGCCACCCAGGCACCCATACTTTGTAATGTTTTTTTTAATGTTTATTTTTTGAGAGGCAGAGAGAGAGAGACAGTGTGTGAGCAGGGGAGGGGCAGAGAGAGAGGGAGTCACAGAAACCTAAGCAGGCTCCAGGCTCTGAGCTGTCAGCACAGAGCCTGATGTGGGGCTCGAACTCACAAACTGCAAGATCATGACCTGAGCTGAAGTCAGACGCTTAACCGACTGAGC
The DNA here is from genome assembly GCF_018350155.1 of Leopardus geoffroyi. Lineage (NCBI taxonomy): Eukaryota > Metazoa > Chordata > Mammalia > Carnivora > Felidae > Leopardus > Leopardus geoffroyi. The sequence goes on from NC_059331.1 coordinate 6,565,689, forward strand.
CACCCAGGCACCCCTGTAATATTTTAAATATTCAAGACTATTGTAGGAATTCTCTCTCCCAGCAATTCAGTTATATATAACATTATTATAATTGGTGTTTTTGCTACTTTGAGTATTTGTATAGGGTTCCTGCTAGTTTAAATGATTAGAAGCTAAAAAACATGGCTGTGGTGTCATAGGCCTTATCGTATTCAGAGAGCATTTTTCTGATAGGCTTAATACCAGCTTATGTTTGAAACCTCAATATCTGAGTCACATTTATGGAAACAGGGAGATGCTCAGGGAAGAAATAATTGTGGAGATAACTTATATTTTTCTCCAAATTCACAATAGTTTCATGGTATTTCTCCAGAGGCACCACTTTCTCTTTACAGAATGACTCTCTTGGGAACTTTGTGGTTTTTCTAATTTATGGCATTTTCCTACTGTGGAAAATCAGCAATCTTACCATTTAAAAAAAAGTTACTTATGTATTTTGAGAGAGAGAGTACGAGCAGGGGAGGACCATAGAGAGAAGGAGAGAGAGAAAACCCCAAGCAGGCTCCACACTGACAGAGCAGAGCCCATTGTGGGGCTCAAACTCACGAACCGCGAGATCATGACCTGAGCCTAAATCAAGCGTCGGATGCTTAACCGACTGAGCCATCCAGGCACCCCAGCAGTCTTACCATTTTTACACCTTTGTGTTGCTCTTGTCTGAAAACATGCTGCTTAGAAGTTAACCCTTTGGCTCTAAGTAGAGTCTCCAAATCTGAAACAAATTGAAAAGAAATTTCAGTCTGTGGAGAAAATAATAGATACAATGCACATATTAGTGAAGGCAGACCCTAAGGGATTAGGGTTTTTTCAGAAGGTTTGCAATGAAAGGGTCACAGGTATAAACATTGTAGGTATTAAAAAAAAAAAAAGACTCTAGGAAGGTTGAGACTGATGCTGACAGAGGAAGGAATTGTCAGGAATGTAAAGTGGGAAGGGACTGAACAAGGATCTCACGTGACACTTACACGTCATAAGGAAAATAGACATGCTTTTGTTCTTCCTCTGAGGCTAAGGTGTGAGGTGATGAAAAGAGAATTAAAGAGGAAGCAAAAAAGGGGCACAAGGAGGCTTATCCCAAAGGCTTTGGATCTTGTCAGAAAAAAAAAGGGGGGGGGGCGATTTTCCAAAGCTCCCTGATTGGCATTTCCCAACGTAATACTCCAAATTCCCAAGCCACAGGCCAGAGATGATCCTCATGAGGACTCATAATTCAGCTGGTGCTCACCTGGAAAGCTGCCTGGGAGAATTCCAGTCTCCTTTGTCACCACTCTATCTTTTTGTTCCAATTTGGAGACCACACCAGGCTTACCAACTTGATTTCCTACACATAAAGGAAAGACACAGTATGAAGGGGGACTCTCCAGGGGAAAATGAGCCCCACCATGGAACTGAAGCCCATACTTCTGAGGATAAGCAGATGCGGCTTTAGGAACACTGGGATAATGATCCCTAAATTCTAATAAATAGAGTAACTCCTCTTTCATAGTGAAAAAACAAATTAAGCATCCTCAGTCAATATCCAGGGTGTCTGGGGGAATAATGAGTCCCCGAGGCTAATGCCCAAGCTGAAATACAGATTTAAGAGCCCCAAAGCTTTCATGCACAGAGAATATAAAGTTAGGGCCAGGAATATATCTTTAGTTCATAGGGAAGGCATTAGACTGTGAGCTCCGCAACGGTAGGGACCACTCTATCTGGTTCACCACTGTATGCCTAACTCTTGGCATAGACCTAGGAACATGAAGGTGCTTAAGGAAGACTTCTGCGAGGCGATGCCAGCAAAAATGGTGGGGTAGGGAACTCCACAAAAAGTAGCAAATAAAGGGGTAAAAACTGTTAGAATTAACTTTGATGGAACTCTGGAGAGTTATCCAAAGCTTCCAGCAATGAGGAGAATGCTTACTTAAGACAACACAGCTGAATCTGTAAGAGAGCCCTGTGGCCTTTGAGCTGACCCTCGCCCCATCTGCTTCCCCCCTCAGCAGCCACCTTAAAGACAATAAGCTGTGCTCCTAGTACTAGTGGAAGGAGGACCAGGACAAATGTTATTTTGAGAGAACTTTGGTTGTCTATTTTGACCTTCCTGGTGGCTCCCAGAAGGACTGGCTCAGAGGGCTTGCCTTTATTTTGTTAACTCCAAATTCTCCCGGAGTTGAAGTGCTATGGGGGGTGGAGGGCTGGGGCATGTGCTGAATACATTTAAATGTATTAGCTACTGCTGCCTGGGGCAAAGGAAAATTGCTGAATAAGACTAACCAGAAAGTCTCAGAGGAAAAGTAGGGAACAAGAGACTTTGGGGGTAAGGGGCTTTGACATGCTCCCATGTAGTCCTAGGAATGTGGAAGGCCATGTACATACCCAGGGTTGGGTATATGCTCAGAAAACATCTGAAAAGGTAGTAAACCTTCACCTTTGACTGGCCTTCAGGCTTTGTACAAGCAGGAAGTGAAGGCTAAGGCCAAGTTGTAACCTGATTGGTTTTTAAAGGCATGCTCCTACATACACAGAGACCGTGTGCAAAGACTGGGAGTTTGGGGTTCCAGGAATTTAAGGAAATCTCTGATAAAACACTAACTGACCATTAGCCTAACAAAATGGAGATTGCAGTGGCCACACATGGCAAATACAGACATAACAAGATTAGTTCAGAAAATGTCACCAAACAACACCAACTACAACAAGTGACAACACCAAACCATGGGGATGCGGGAATCTCTGATTTACAGAATGGGCAGGACATTCCAAGCGTAGAGTTTTCAACAATTTATGAGGCATGCAAAGAAACAAAAAAGCATGGTCCATTATAGGGAAAGGAAATTAATAGAAACTGTCCCTGAGGAAGAGACTCACTGGACAAAGATTTCGACTATTTTGAGCATGCACAAAGAGCCAAAGGAAACCGTGAGAACGGGTTCTCAAGAAATAGTGAAAGAGGGGCGCCTGGGTGGCGCAGTCGGTTAAGCGTCCGACTTCAGCCAGGTCACGATCTCGCGGTCCGTGAGTTCGAGCCCCGCGTCGGGCTCTGGGCTGATGGCTCGGAGCCTGGAGCCTGTCTCCGATTCTGTGTCTCCCTCTCTCTGCCCCTCCCCCGTTCATGCTCTGTCTCTCTCTGTCCCAAAAATAAATAAACGTTGAAAAAAAAATTTAAAAAAAGAAATAGTGAAAGAAAGTGTAAAAAGGAACCGAACAGAAATTATGGAGTTGAAAAGTACAATAAATTGAAATGAAACATTCACTACAGAAATTTATGGGCAGATTTGATCTGGTAGGAAAAAGAATCCGTGAACTTGAAGATAGATCAATTGAGATCCCCCAATTTGAAGCCCACAGAGGAAAAAAGAAAACAAAAATAGAGCGGAGCATAAGAAACCTGTGGGACAACATCCAACTTCCCAACATATGCATAATGGAGTTCTTGAAGGAGAGGACACAGAGAGAGGCAGAAACATTGTTTTCAAAAGCAAATGGCCAAAATACTCCCTGAACTGCAGAAAGTCATGAATCTACACACTGAAGAAACTTAACACCAAAGAGGATCAATTCAAAGAGACCAAACTGAGACACATTGTAATCAAACTGTTGAAAGCTCAAGACTAAGAGAGTAGCCTGAAAGTAGCAAGAGAATTTTTGGGTTTTCACATACATGGGATCATCTTTGATAAGATCAACAGCTGATTTCTTGTCAGAAATTGTAGAGGCCGTAAAGCAAGAGGATGACATATTCCAAGCGCTGAAAGAAAAAACCTGTTATCGTTAATTCTATACACAGCAAAACTATCCTTCAAGAATATGAAAAGACAATACACAGAAGGGGTGAAGATATTTGCAAACCAGGTATTTGATAAGGGTCTAGCATCCAGAATATATCAGGAACTCTTAGAAGTCCACAATAAAAAGGCAAACGACCCCACCCTCCACCCTCCAGGATGGGCAAAGGACATGTATACAAATTTTTTCCAAAAAAGATATACAAATGGCTAACAAGCACATAAAAAGATGACCTGTGTCATTATTCTTTAGGGAAATGCAAATGAAAACCAAGCATTCCCACATTACTTGTGCACCTGTACCATGGAGAAGACGTTGGAAGCTCCTCCAAAAGCTAATCATAGAATGACCATATGACCCAGAAATTCCATTTCTAGGTATACCTACAAGAGAACTGAAAACAAGTGTTCAAGCAAAAATGTACATGAATGTTCATAGCACAGCACTCTTCCCAACAGCCAAAAGGTGGCCGCAACACAAATGTCCATCGACTGATGAGTGGGGACACAAAAAGTGTCCACACACACAACGGAATGATGTTCAGCCAGAAAAAGGAATAACGTTCTGATACAAGCTACAACATGGCTGAACCCTGAAAACATTCTGCTAAGCAAAGGAAGCCAGATCCCAAAAGGCTATGGATTGTAGGATTCCATTTACATGCAATATCCAGAAGAGGTAAAACCATAGAGACAGAAAGTAGATCAGTGGTAGCCAGCGGCTGGAGTAGGTGGGAAAGGGAGGGGCCACTTAATGATTACAGGGTTTATTTTGGTGCAATAAATGTTCTGGAGTTAGAGATGGTTGCACAACACTGTGGCATTACCAAAAATCACTGAATTGTACACTAAAAACGTTTTCTCTTCTGTGAGTGTTACATGGATCCAAAAAAAGAATGTTATGGGACTAAGTAAACGCGGGGATGAGGTCAGGCTTACCGAGCGAGGCCAGGTTCCTGCAGTTCTCCTGCATCACGTCTCTGTACAGTGTTCTCTGAGAAGGGTCCAGCAGGGCCCACTCCTCCTGGGTGAACTCCACGGCCACATCCTCGAAGGTCACCGAGTGCTGAACCGTCACAAACATCACGGCTTAGGCAAGGACCATCCCCGCCGAGTGGGCAGGAAAAGGGCAGAGGACGATGGGACCAGGGGCCGGGAACGCAACGCGCAAGACGTGCGGGCAGGGTTCTGAGCTCTGCTCTCAACTGCTTCTGGGCTCAGCCTGCGGTGCTCCTCCCTGTCTACTTATGCCCGCTCCCACGGTGAGCGTGCCCCTAACACAGAGGTGATTCTCTTATTCCAGCGAGACTGTGAAATCCTGCAAGCTGATCTCCCTCCATCTGCAGGGCTGAGTAGAGGCCGGGGACATGGCAGAAATCAGAGAAACACCTGGTAAATGAATGAGCGATTCCCCCACAGCTGTCACCAAGTACTTGAGTTTAGGACACAGTCAGGTCTTCCTCGGTTTCCCCTAAAAACCTCTCTGCAGAACGTGACGGAGACGGTGACCCTGGAGGAACCTTGGCAACGTAGAAAACGTTGACAAACACGACGTTGCCTGGGGGGCCCCTGACCCTCCATCAGATGCCCGGAGACCCGGGGCCCTCTGGACACCTGGTTTGGCCATGAGGCTCCGGGTCACCGGAGGAGAACAAATTCAGCTTCTGGTCAAAGGAATAATGACTTGGAAAAAAGAGTAGTGACTCACCGGTAACCAGCCGGTCAGGAAGCCCTTAGCCAACCCTTCCTCCTCCGTGCGTCCGTTCCGAGGAGAGGCTGAGTACAGGGAAGGCTGAGCTGGAGAAGAAGAAATGGGTCAGGAGAGCCCAGGACGGCTCTGTATGCCAGCACTCACCAGTCTGGGGGCTTCCCCACCCACCTGCACGTGACCACACCCCGACACGCACACGCACGGCCACACCCATGACCACCCCACACAGTGTGGGTGGACACACACACACACACACAGCTTTCACAGGACACGTGTCAGAGTGGCCCGGTCTCACCCAGGACCCAGGGCCAGGAAATAGGGCCAAGGGTCTTACTGACCTGGAGGAAGAGATTATTAGTCCCATTTCACAGATGAAGAAACTGACGTTCAAGGGACACCACTGTTATTTTTCCAAGTTTATAGAAAGAATCAGAGAGACGGTTCAGAGGCTCTCCCATACTCACCACACAGGTGACATCTCCACAGACACTCAAACCACCAAAATCCCAAATCCCAAGAACCACATCGGGGACCGGTGACCCCCGGGCATCTGGCTCCACTCCGGCCTCACCGCTCGGCCCCTCCTTTCCCACTCCGTGGTGCAGGGGCCTTTACTGCCTGGACTCTGAGGGCCCCCCGACTTACCACAAGTGGGGGGCAGAACCACGGCCGCCATCCTGTGACTCAGACAGGAATTTCCCCGGACAACGGGCAGCGGAAGAACCCGGACGCTCCTCCTCTGGTCGGCACAGCGCGCTCAGGCCGGGCCCTGGTGGAAAGGGGACAACAGGAAGCCTTCACAGCCTCTCTCCCACCGCGGGCTTCCGCGGACCAACCCATCTTAGCCTGCCCGTTGTGTCCTCCTTCAACATGCAGGTGGGGTCCCCAGTATTGGGTCTCTACTTAGCAGGTGATGAACCAGGGCTGGCGAAGCCAGAGCTCGTCCTCTTGGGTCCTAACGGTTCGACCGGGACACGCCTCTGCCGCCCCGCCTAAATCCCCAGCTTCCGAGTCTCAGGGCACATTCTTCCCATGCAGGTGGCTGTCACAAACACATTCCCAGGTCCGACCCTTTAGTTACGGAGACGATGACGGCTGATACTAGTCTTTGCCTCCCCCAGCCCCACTGCCCTCAGATGACGGGTGACGTCAGAGTGCGTGAGGATGACCCTCGGTGTTACGAGTTTGTCCCCTTCCACCTGGGGCGCCACCCTAGACCCTGTCATCACCTGACACTATTCTGCCACCTAAAACAATAGCTGAGAAAGAAAGGTCTCTCTGAATCCAGCCTCCCAAACGTTGTCCTTGTTCATGTTTTCTTTCCCTACATGTGTTTTGTTTTGTTTTGTTTTGTTTTGTTTTGTTTTTTTAGAGAGAGAGAAAGAGGGCAAGTGTGAGTTGGGGGCGGGGGTGCAGAGGGAGACAGAGAATCTCAAGCAGGATCCACACCCAGCCCACTGCAGGGCTGGAACCCACAAACCATGAGATCGTGACCTGAGCTGAAACCAAGACTCAGGTGCTTAACTGACTGAGCCACCCAGTCACCCCTAGAAAGTTCCTTTTTATAAAAAGGGAAAGGCCAGGAAAGATACATATCCACCCCCACATCGGGCTCTATGTTGACAGCTCAGAGCCTGAAGCCTGTTTCAGATTCTGTGTCTCCCTCTCTCTGCCCCTCCCTGCTCATGTGTGCTCTCTCTCAAAAATCAATAAACGTTAAAAAAAAAATTTAAAACACCCCACACAATTGCAATCCTCAAAACTGAAAACAAATAATGAAACAAACCTAACTGCATATCAAGTTGGAAGCACGACCATACAGAGTCTGGAAAACCATGAGTCAAGCCTTCACATGACTTTAAAACAAAGTATATCGTCAATTCTGCCCGTTTCCTACTACTGATGGACATTTGAGTTGCTTCACACTTTTTGCTGTTGGAAATAATGCTCCCATGAGTAACCCCACGTGTACATACTGTTTTGCATGTTGAGAGGTTTACATTCAGAGTGTATTTCCAGAGACATGGACAGCAATGCTTCCGAGTGTCAGTTTTTACATATCGTGAAGGAGAATACCATTTAGTAGATAATGTTGTTAGGAGTCAATATTTTTTGCATAACATATAAAAGATCAATATAAAATCAAAGAAGTTAAGGGAAAAAAAACCACTGCAAAATTAAATTAAATTAGAAATGTCATGTTAAACTCATGATTTAAAAAACATGTATGTCTTGGCCACTGGCTGGCTCAGTTGGTGGAGTGTGCCACTCTTGATCTCCAGGTTGTAAGTTCGAGCTCCATGCTTGGCGTAGAGATTACTTAAAAATAGGGGCGCCTGGGTGGCGCAGTCGGTTAAGCGTCCGACTTCAGCCAGGTCACGATCTTGCGGTCCGTGAGTTCGAGCCCCGCATCAGGCTCTGGGCTGATGGCTCGGAGCCTGGAGCCTGTTTCCGATTCTGTGTCTCCCTCTCTCTCTGCCCCTCCCCCGTTCATGCTCTGTCTCTCTCTGTCCCAAAAATAAATAAACGTTGAAAAAAAATTTTTTTTTAAATAAAATCTTAAAAACAAACAAACAAACAAACCCCAATACACATATATTTCCTAGTTATATCCAGAGAAAGGTCCTAGAAGTAATGCTACTCCAGCGGCACTTAGCACATCCAGGGTCTAGATCTCGGTTTTTATTTATTTTTAATTTTTTAAGGTTTATTTATTTATTTTATTTATTTTTTTAAAATTTTTTAACGTTTATTTATTTTTGAGACAGAGACAGAGCATGAATGGGGGGGGTCAGAGAGAGGGAGAGAGAATCTGAAGCAGGCTCCAGGCTCTGAGCTGCCAGCACAAAGCCCGATGCGGGGCTCGAACTCACGGGCCGCGAGATCATGACCTGAGCCGAAGTCGGCCGCCTAACCGACTGAGCCACCCAGGCGCCCCAAAGTTTATTTATTTTTGACAGAGAGACAGAGCATGAGTGGGGGAAGGGCAGAGAGAGACACGCACAGAATCGGAAACAGGCTCCAGGCTCTGAGCTGTCAGCACAGAGCCCGATGCGGGCCTCAAACTCACAAACCGTGAGATCATGACCTGAGCTGAAGTCAGACGTTTAAACTGACTGAGCCGCCTAGGTGCCCCTAGATCTTGGTTTTTAATATGATTCACCATGATAAGGAGCAAAGTATGCAGTAATAATGGAAAATCTCCAGTTTATGTTAAGGGGAAAAAAAAGCAAGATAAAGAAAAATGCATATAGTACTACAATGTTTTGTGGAGGCAAAGTGGAAACAAGAATATATTTGCTTGTATTTACTTAATTAAAACCTGGAAGGATAAGAATGCATGATAAACCATGAAAAGTAATTACCAGGGTGCCTGGGGAGCTCAGTTGGTTGAGCAGCCCACTCTTGATTTTAGCTCAGGTCATGATCCCAGGGTTTTGGAACCGACCCCCACATCGGGCTCTGCTCTGAGTGTCGAGCCTGCTTGGGATTTTTCTCCCTCCCTCCCTCTCTCCCTCTCTCTCCTACTCTAAAAAAAAAAAAAAAAAACAAAACTAAACTAAACTAAACTAAAAAAAAAGTGATTACCTGTAAGTCATTCAGGGAAGAACAGGATTTTAGAACACGTGAGGACAAGATTTTATAATATATACTTTTTCATGTCGTCTTGGTTTTGCAAAGATGCAAAGAAAATGCAAAGAAAATTTTTAACGAGAATTTTAAACATTTGAGTATTTTATAAGAAAATCGAGTAATTTAGGGGCGCCTGGGTGGCTCAGTTGGTTGAGCTTCTGACTTCGGCTCAGGTCATGATCTCACAGTTTGTGAGTTTGAGCCCCGCGTCAGGCTCTGTGCTGGCAGCTCAGGGCCTGGAGCCTGCTCCACATTCTGTGTTTCCCCGTCTCTCTGCCCCTCCCCTGCTCATGCTCTGTCTCTCTCTGTCTCTCAATAAATAAACGTTAAAAAAAATTTTTTTTATTAAAAAAAAAAAGAAAATCGAGTAATTTAATTTTTAACCTTCACTCTTAGAGACTCCTGGTGTTTACAGCTTGAGCACAGGAAGGGTCCTGCCCAGTGGAGGCTGCCCAGACCTATTATTACCAGTTCCACAGGGTACTCACCTGATCACACAGAAATCCACGGATCCCTGAGGGCAGGTGAACCTTGAGGCTGGTTTCAATACAAACTTGAAATGGAGAGATGCTTTTCTTGCCTGGGGGGGAAAAAAAGGCACAAAGATTGCTTTTGAGGCATTTTTATAGGAAGTAATAGTTGTTGGATAGAAAGGCCGCCCATTCACAATTAATTTTTTTTTTCTTTTTTAACTGATTTAAGATGTAACGAGGGTCCCGAGGGTCCCAGCCTGTTGGCCGGGACTGAATGTGCCCGATTCCCATCCAGCATCTGCTCCCGAATGGGAGGAAGCAGCATTGCTCAACTCATTCCGCAGGATTAAGCTTCTGGGGCTCGTCACTTAGGGATCCCTCGGATGAGTGACTCAGCTGGGTCTGAAACAATTTCCACAGTGGATTCGGGACTTCAGGGATTTTAAGGTCCTAGATGGAGTAGGGCTGGGGCCGGTTAAGTTTCCGTAGTGGGGGGCGGTCCCGTGCATTGGAGGGCAGTGAGCAGCATCCCCGGCCCGTACCCTCTAGATGCCGTACGTGACAATCACACAGTCCCCAGACGTGGCCGGAAGTCCGGGGGAGCCGGTGGTAGAGTGGCCCGCAGGGGAGGTGACAGGACCGTGCTTTCGGAGTAGGGGACGGCGGTGTCCGGAGCTAGAGGCTGACCTGAGGAACAGCCTGAGGCCCCAGGGAAGGACTGGGGCTCGCGTGAGGGACAGGGGGATGTCGGCGTGACCCGGGGCTGCCCAGCCCCTCCCTCCTGGATCGGACCCAAGAGCTCCGCGGCGCATCGAGTCCCGCTCCTCACGCGGGTTCCGGCGCGCACCGGCCGGGAAGACGGGACTCGCAGCCCTGGTGCCAGACCCGCGGCTGCTCCCCGGCCGCACTTCCGCTTCCGGCCTCGGGATAGCGGCGGGAGACCCGGGCGTTCGGGGTCTCCGGGCGGTGGGCTGTGGCGGCGAGGAGGGAACAGGGTCGGGATGGGCGGAGGCGGGGAGCGAGGAGTGAGGTAATGGGGGGAGCTGCGGCGGGGGCGGGGTAAGGGGGAGTGGTTAAGGGGTGAGCTGCGGTGGGGTGGGGCAAGGGGGCGGGGCGAAGGGATGCGCAGCGGTGGGGGCGTGGTTAGGGTGGGCTGTGGCAGGGAGGGGTTGGGGGCGGGGTGAAGGGGTGGTCTGAGGCGGGGACGGGGTAGGAGGTGTGGTTAAGGGATGGGAGGTGGGGGGCGGGGTAAGGGATGGGCTGTGGTAGGGAGGGGTTGGGGGAGGGGTTGGGGCGTGATTAAAGGGTGGCCTGCGGCGGAGGCGGGGTTGGGGCGGGTTGAAGGCGAGGACTTAAGCGGGGACGGAATAGGAGGCGTGGTTAAGGGGTGGGCGGGGCCGGGGTTCGGTGAAGGCGTGGGCGGCGGGGGCGGGGTTGGGGGCGGGGTGAAGGGGGACTTCGGCGGAGACGGGGCGTGGCCTGCAGCGGAGGCGGGGTTGGGGCGGGTTGAAGGCGAGGACTTCGGCGGGGACGGAGTAGGAGGCGTGGTTAAGGGGTAGGCGGCGGGGGGGCGGGGTAGGCTGTGGCAGGGAGGGGTTTGGGGGCGGTGTTAAGGGGTGGGCGGTGGCGGGGTTGGGACGGGTTGAAGGGGAGGACTTGGGCGGGGACGGGGTAGGAGGCGTGGTTAAGGGGGGGCGGGGGGGCGGGGGAGGGGGCGGGGTTGGGGCGGGTTGAAGGGGAGGACTTGGGCGGGGATGGGGTAGGAGGCGTGGTTAAGGGGTGGGCGGGTTCGGGGAAAGGGGTGAAGGGGTGGGCTGCGGCGGGGGCGGGAGGGAGCCGGGCCTCAGGCTGAGGTGCTTTAGTTTGCTTAGTTGACAAGGCAAGATGACTTTTTTGACAAATCAAAGTCCGTGAGAGGACTATGGAAAAAGTGATCTACCGAAGCATTCTCTAACTTTTGTTATTGGGGAAAAAAAATCCAATGAAAATAACCAATTGAGGGAGGAATACAGTGGGTGCAGAGACAATCCTTGTATCTTAGTATGTGGTCAAGTTAGCATTTCAAATGAGCTGGAAAATGATGACTTAATAATTTGAGGGGAATATAGTACACGTTTAAAAATTAACTGGGGGCGCCTGGGTGGCTCAGTCGTTTGAGCCTCCGACTTAGGCTCAGGTCACGGTCTCCCAGTTAGTGGGTTTGAGCCCCACGTGGGGCTCTGTGCTGACAGCTCAGAGCCCAGAGGCTGCTTCAGATTCTGGGTTCTGCTCTCTCTCTGCCCCACCCCTGCTTGTGGTCTGTCTCTCTCTGTCTTTCAAAAATGAGTAAACATAAAAAATTGTTTTTAAATAAAAAGTAAAAATTAACTGAAGTATTCAGGAAAAAGTTCCAACTGTATTTGGAAGGTAAAATTAAAAACTCTAAAAGTCAGAAGAAAACATGGAGGGACTTGTGTATAACCTAGGTATTTTACCTAAATATGAATCTTTATAGTAACTGTCACTTGGTGAAAAAAAAAAACAGAGAAGGTACAATGGAAGATGACCTGAATATTTCTAAATTATGAAATGAGCTTTTCAGGCTAAAGAGGTGGCAGAAGACATAGAGAATGTGCTTACTGTATATGTAATAGTGGAAGAAATAGCTAGAGTCAACGGCAAAAACTTTGAGGATAGCCGTTAATCCAAAGTAGGACTCCTGTTTGTGAGCTTAACATAGGGACTCTTAAAAACAGAGGAGAGAACTCCTTGATAAATAGATTAAAGAGATAAAGATAATAGTTGTGTAACTTCTGAATGAAAAACCAGAGTGGCTTATTGTTTAAAGACCTAAAAATACGTTGTGGAGACTTATGAGATAAAACCTAAGAAAGCCTGTTTCTCCTAGGACCTATTTTATTCCTTAAACCTTTTGAAGAGTGCTTGGTGGATCTTAGGAGAATGATGTAGCACTTTGGGGCAAAGATGCCACCTACTAATCTAGCACTTGAAACCAAGATGGACCTTGCCCTTGGTGCTGTAGTAGACAGGGAGGAGGGTGGCCCAGACACTGCAGAACACTTCTCTCTTCTAGCCTTCATGTCCAACCCCAACACACACACACACACACACACACACACACCAGCACTACCACCACAAATATACCTTCAGCAAAAGCATCATCAACACCAATGCCTACAACAGGGGTGCATGGATTATTCAGATGGACAACACATATCCTGCAGTTTAGGAGAATAAAAGAAGACGACAGGCTTCCTAACAACTGTCTTTTAGGATCAGTATTTTATCTGTAGGTTTGAACTACATATTAGACTCTTTTTCTGTTAGAGGAGAGAATAAGCTAGACTCCGGAAAAACAAGACTCCACTTGTACCCATAGTTTTAAAGCTACTATTTGACAGAAGTCAGGACATGCGTGGTCCTTTCTTTATCTCTCCCTCATGTTTTATCAGAAATGTCAAGGTTTATGATCTAGTTATAGAAAGCGATACACAATTTTCCTCATCACAAAGATTATGTGATCATTCTACTAGAAAAGCAGATAAACAAGGAAAGAAAAAAAAAAGAAAACGAAGTCAACTATAAGTTAGCTCATCTCTGAGAGATATTCACTATTGATATTATGGTGCGTCTTCTAGCCAATTTTCCTGTTATGTGTATAAGCAGACATTATCTCACATTGATATTGCATAACAACTAAACTTAGTTTTTGCTCACAGATAGACTCTGAACTTTCCCCCATATTCATAAATATGTAATTTTTCAAAGTTTGTTTGAGATAGAGAGAGAGGGGGGGAGGGAGGGAGAATCCCAAGCAGGATCCATACTGTCAGCTCGGACAGAGCTTGATCAGCGGCTGGAATCCACAGAACTATGAGATCATGACCCGAACTGAAACCAGGAATCGGATGCTTAACTGACTCAGCCACCCAGGCACCCATAAATATGTAATGTCTGATGTCTGGAATCCTTTGAGTTTACCATGGTTACTTTAACCAGCATCCTATCAATAGTTGGGGTTTTGAAAATTTTTCAGTATTATACATAGGTTGTAATGAACATCAGTGTGCTTCCATTTCTGCTCATTTGTTGGATTATTTTCTTTGGACAAGCCCCTAGGAGAGGAATTCCTTGATAGAGGGTATGCTTAGTTTAAGACTTCTGATAAATATATTTCTAAAATTGTCTTCCAAAATTACTGTTTAAATCTAGATTCCCATCAGGAATGAAAATTAGTGAACCTGTCCCCATACTTTCTTCACAAAGGGGTATTATCACTATTTTTAATACTTGCAAATGGTTGAAGGTATTTCTTCAAGGATAAATGTATTTTAATATATTCACAGGTGAGTTATAGTTCCTCTCTGTCCATTCTTTGGGAGACTTTAACTCATCCTTATTAATTTGTAAGTGTCCAAAAAAACACATCAAAGTTATTAATCCTTGCATTTCATGTTTACCAGAAGATTTTTAGCCAAGATGTCATTTGCCTATTAATTTTGTCATGGGATTTTCTGGCAAAGGAAGTCATTAGATCTTATGGAATCAAATTTTGCCTATATTTGCCTCAATGGCTTATGGATTTCATGTCAAATTTAGATCTTATAAAACCCACGACTATCTAAAGAATCACTTTTGGAATACCTGGGTGGCTCAGTTGGTTGGGCATCCAACTTTGGCTCAGATCATGATTTCATCGCGAGTTCGAGTCCCGGATCGGGCTCTGTGCTGACAGCTCAGAGCCTGGAGCCTGTTTCAGGTTCTGTGTCTGCCCCTTCCCTGCTCACGCTCTCTCTCAAAATAAACATTAAAATAATGATAATAATAATAATAATAATAATAATAATAATAATAATAATAAATTACTTTATTGTGGATCACTGTATTGTGGATACATTTCTTAGATTTGAGTTTGTAATTTATCTGGAGTAGAGATGTAATTTCAACAGTTTAGTATTCTATGACAGGAAAGTGCCATTATATAAATTATGCTAGGGAAATGATCTACACAAAAGAAGATGAACCCAGAGGGTAATTGGAATCATAAGCAAATATCACAAAATATGTATCAGATTACAGGTAACTTGTGCCCTGAATTAAATGAGAAACAAAGTGGTTCAGTGACAACAAAATAGCAAAGAAAAAGTACTCAAGAAAGTATGAAGAAATTGAGAAAAACCCATGATGATAATCCAACCATTCGAAGTTAAGTCATTTGAGACCATTTTTGCAGTGTGCATTTATTATATTTCTAAATGCACACATATTTTCAAGTATTCATTTTTCAATGAAAATTCATATTTTCAATATATTTTGTCGTGGATATCCACAATCACAGGATTAAGTTAGAAATTTAGGGAACTGCTGATAAAAATAGGATAGCAAATCTCCAGACCTGGAGGGTAACTAGGGGCCACCTGGAGTCATTAACTTATCAGATAAAGAAATGAGTCTTCAGAGATGAATGTTTCAACTAATTAAGGTTACTGTGTGTTCCTTTTTCTTCCTTCTTTCTTTAAAAAAATTTTTTTAATGTTTATTTATTTTTGAGAGAGAGAGAGAGAGAGAGAGCGTGAGCAGGGGAGGGGCAAAGAGAGAGGGAGACACAGAGTCCGAAGCAAGCTCCAGGCTCCGAGCTGTCAGCACAGAGCCCAAGGCGGGGCAGGAACCCAAACCACAAGCTGTAAGATCGTGACCTGAGCTGAATTCGGACACTCAACCGACTGAGCCACCCAGGAGCCCTTCCTTTTTCTTTCTCATGCTGAATTGGTGTATTGCTTCATATTTTTGCAAAACAATACAAATCTGTAGTATTTGTTTATAATAGCAATCTTTCTAGGTAAGCAAGGTGAGTGGTCAAATATTAGCTTGCCTGTTTTATAAATCATTAAGCTTAAACATAAATATTAATTCCGTTTAGAAGTTTGAGAAGATCTCCTTCTGTAAGACATTTTGTTAAATTCTCCTGAAGGGAGAGGAAGCAGTCTGCTCTCCAGAAGGGCAGCGTTTATGTGAAAACAATTTTGGGCAAAATTATAGTGCAAGGGGAAATCAGCCCACTACTCCGAAGGGCAAAGTGCAGTGCTCTTACCGTTCCAAAAAGGGAGAGGTTAAATTTCACTGGGGACAGACTAGGACACACTTCTGAAAGAGGTGTTACAATGTGGTTTTATCACTTCATGCAAATATTAATGATATAACTTAGATTATTTGATATAAAAAGTATACAATGAAATCTGAAATAGTTCGTCGCGGTGCTCACATGGTCAAATGTTTCATAAAATTTGCAAAAGTAGGGGCGCCTGGGTGCCTCAGTCGGTTGAGCATCCGACTTTGGCTCAGGTCATGATCTCACAGCTCTTGAGTTCGAGCCCCGCGTCGGGCTCTGTGCTGACAGCTCAGAGCCTCGAGCCTGCTTCGGATTCTGTGTCTCCCTCTCTCTCTGCCCCCAACCCACTCACATTCTGCCTCTGTCTCTCTCAAAATAAATAAACATTAAAAAAATTGCAAAAGTAAAATGTTAAAGGGGCACCTGGGTAGGTAGTTCAATCGGTTAAGCATCTGGCTTCGGCTCAGGTCATGATCTCTCAGTCCGTGGGTTCGAGCCTCGTGTCAGGCTCTGTGCTGACAGCTCAGAGCCTGGAGCCTGCTTCCGATTCTTTGACTCCCTCTCTTTCTGCCCCTCCCCTGCTCATGCTCTGTCTCTCTCTCTCTCTCTCTCTTTCAAAAATAAATAAGCATTAAAAAAATTTTTAAAAAAGTAAAATGTTAGACCCTTCTTTCCCCCAGCTTTGTTACAGTATAACTGACAATTAAAAATTGTATGTATTTAACTTGATGATTTGATATACATATACATTGTGATTAATCACCACAGTCAAGCTAATTTACATATTCATCACCTCACCTGCTTCCCATCTTCTTGTGTGTGTGTGTGTGTGTGTGTGTGTGTGTGTGTGTTAAGAACACTAAAGATCTACCTTCTTAGCAAATTCCAATATGCAATTCAGCATCGTTAACTATAGTCACAGCGCTGAACTTTAGGTCTCCAGATCTGTTCATCTTGCATAACTGAAACTTGTACCCCTTGATCAACATCTCCCCCTTTGCCCTTCCTCCCACCTCCTGAAAACCACCATCATATGCTGCTTCTGTGAATTTGAATACTTTTCAGATTCGATGTGTAAGTGAGATTGTGCAGCATTCGTCTTTCTGCATCTGGTTTATTTCACTTAGATAATGTCCTTCAGATTCATCCACATTGTCTCAAATGGCAGGATTTCCTTCTTTTTTAAGGCTGAATAATATTCCATTTAAATATATCACACTTTCTTTATCCATTTGTCCACTGACAGAAGTTTTGGTTGTTTCCATACCTTGGCTGTTGTAAACATAATGTTAAAACGAACACAGGTGTATAGATATCTCTTAGAGATCTTGATTTTATTTTCTTTGGACATATACCTAGAAATGAGATTGCTAGACATTATGGTGATTCACTTTTCAATTTGGGGAGGAAATTCCACACAGTTTTTCTTCGTGGCTGCACCAATGTGCATTCCCACCAACAGTACCACAAGGGTTCACTTCCCTCCACATCCTTGCCAACACTTGTTATCCCTTATCTTTTTGATGATAGCCATTCTATCAGGTGTGGGTCTCCAGCCCCTTGTGAAGCACCTTTTACACCCTTGAAAGGCACAAAAACAGGTTTCAAAGCGAACCTAGAATCAGACCTTCGGACCTCTGTATCATAATGTTACAACAAGATCTTTAAAATTAAACTTCCAAATTTTGAGAACTATAGATTCATTTGCAGTTGTAAGAAATCATACAGAGAGATCTCGCAGAGCCTTTACCTGGTTTCCCCCAATGGCAACATCTTGCAAAACTGTAGTACAAATACCACAGCTAGAAAATTGGCATGGGCATTGTCAAGATAGAGAAGAGGTTTTTAAAAAAAATTTTTTTTAAATGTTTTTATTTATTTTTGAGACAGAGAGAGACAGACCATGAGCAGAGGAGGAGCAGAGAGAGAGGGAGACACAGAATCCAAAGCAGGCTCCAGGCTCTGAGCTGTCAGCACAGAGCCTGACGTGGGGCTCCAACTCACAAGCTGCGAGATCATAACCTGAGCCGAAGTCAGACGTCCAACCAACTGAGCCACCCAGGCCCCCCTTGATACAGAAGAGTTTAATCACCACAGAGATCCCTTCTTTTTCCCTTTTGTAGACACGCCCACCTCCCCTCTCTGGCCATTTTTGTCCTTTACCCCTGGAAACCACTAACTCGCTTTCCTTCTCCATAATTTTACCATTTAAACAGTGTTATACAAATAGAACCACACAGTATGTAACCTTTTGGAATTGGCTTTTTTTCACCCCCCACTAAACATAATATTCTGGAGATTGATCTAGGTCATTGCATGCATCAACAGTTTCTTTCTATGGTTGAGTGGTGTTCAATGGTATGCACCATATTACTCTATTTAACCATTCACCCCCTGAAGTATATTGTTTTGTTTCTTGGCTATTAAGAATAAAGATTTTCAATAAACGCTTGTGTACATATTTTTGTGTGAACGTACATCTTAATTTCTTTGGGATACATGGAGATTAAATTTTTGTTGTTGTTGAAATAATTATAGACTCCAGCAGTTATGGAAAGAGTAGAGAGTTCCATGTACTCATCACTCAGTAAGTCTCATTGTCCCTCTTTTTCGGGGTCAAGCAGAGGGGACAGAATGAATGCCAGATGGGTGACAGGTCACCAGCCTGTGTAAATTCTGGCATTAAAGGGTAACACTTCACATGCCTGTCGTCGTCCACTATTTTTCATATTTGTAAACGGTTGGGGAATGCATTTCTCCAAGGCTGAATAAGGCAATCAAGTGCTTCTGGCAACTTCCTACATCCTGAATTCAATGCCAACTTTTTCTTCTTTTTTGACTTTCTTACTCTTTGACATTTTGTAGGTAATCTGTCTTATCTCTGTGGTTGCTATGGGGAAGAAAAAAACACTCTGCAAATTTACCACCATATACCTGTGGGTGGATTGATTTTTATTCTACTTAGCACTCCCTGGGCGTCTTAAAACTGAAACAAACAGGGGCGCCTGGGTGGCGCAGTCGGTTAAGCTTCCGACTTCAGCCAGGTCACGATCTCGCCGTTTGGGAGTTCAAGCCCCGCGTCAGGCTCTGGGCTGATGGCTCAGAGCCTGGAGCCTGTTTCCGATTCTGTGTCTCCCTCTCTCTCTGCCCCTCCCCCGTTCATGCTCTGTCTCTCTCTGTCCCAGAAATAAATAAACGTTGAAAAAAAAAAAAAAATTTAGATGTCAAAAAAGCAATATAAAAAAAAAAAAAAACTGAAACAAACAAATGACGGCTTCAGTTTTGGAAATGTCACTCCTGTAATTTTTTTTTTTTTTATTTGAATTTGGATATTCTTTCACTCATTCTCTTGTTTCCTTCTGGAACTTTCTTGAGTGGTGCCAACCACTCCGTATCTTATTTTCTTCTTTTTCTTCACTCTTCTGTGTTCATGGTACATGTCTTACTATTTTCCAGCTTGCCATTTCTCCAATCACTGTGTTCAGTTTGGGTCCTAGTATTCTGTGTATTTAATTTATGTAATGTATTTCCATTAATATATATTTGGCTTGCATATTTTTTTTTATAATTTTTTTTAACGTTTATTTATTTTTGAGACAGAGAGAGACAGAGCATGAACGGGGGAGGGGCAGAGAGAGAGGGAGACACAGAATGGGAAGCAGGCTCCAGGCTCTGAGCCATCAGCCCAGAGCCCGACGCGGGGCTCGAACTCACGGACCGCAAGATCGTGACCTGAGCTGAAGTCAGACGCTTAACCGACTGAGCCACCCAGGCGCCCCATATTTTTTTAAGTTTATTTATTTTGAGAGAGAGAGAGAGACAGCGAGAGCACTTGAGCAGGCGAAAGGCGGAGAGAAAGGAGAGAGAGAGAGAATCCCAAGCAGGATCCACGCTGTCAGTGCAGAGCCCGGTGCCGGGCTTGAACTCCCAAAATGCGAGATTGTGACCCGAGCTGGAACCGAGAATCGGAGACTTAACTGACTGAGCCACCCAGGTGCCCCTGTTTTCATACATCTAATGTTACGGATCACACGCGCACCTCTACGCCTGGCCCACACCTCACGAGACAGGGCTTTGCAGCCGCTTCTGAGATGCCCCCTTTGATTTTTCATTTTCTTACTCCCGCAGTTTCCTCTCTTTGTGTGCAGTTTGGCTGATCCCAGCTGCGTTTTCAGGATGGTAGCCATACAAGGATGGAGATGTGGCCGTTGGTGGGTTTTTCTCCCCTTTACACATTTCTCCCATATAGTGGGAACAATGGGCCTAGCAAGGATGTCATTTCCCAGCAGCAAGTGCCTTTTATTTATTTTCTGCTTGATTATTATGATGGAAGGTACCTAGGTGGTTTGAAGATGGATGGACCGAGGCTCTACACATCACCTTCCTGTCCTTCCCCCTGCACCCCCACATCCCAGACCGTCCATATTTCCTCTCTTCCCGCTGACCTTGTTTCCTTCAAAGGAGGTAAGAGAGTTTTCTGTTTTCTGTTTCTTTTTTTTTTTCCTCTTAGTTCTCCCTTTCCAGGGCTGGAGGCTTCGTGAGAGAGTGCTGCCCACCAACCAGTACGCTCTGCCTCCCTGCCCCCTATCCCGCCTCAGCTTCCAACACTCAAACACTCTTTTGACTTGGGGTAAAGCTCTTGTTATAGGCTGAATCGTGCCCCCCGCCCCACCAAGATATATTGCCCCAAATGCACACGAGACGTATCTGTGGAACAGATGGATTCTTAATGGGCCCTTCCTGATGGGAAGTCAGAACTTGCCATGTAATAGAAGAAGTGAAGGGTTACCACCCTGCTCTGGACACCCCCTACTCTGTCAGTCTGTGTCAGTGCCTGGGGGGGTCCCGTTCCTGCGTAGATGAAGGAAGGTTCTGTGTAGGGGAATGTGCTGAGGAGATCCTAGGGAGGGGAGGCCTTTGGCATGACCCTGGGCCTTGGCTGGGGTTAGAGACCCGTGGGGGTGCTGGGGCAAGCAGGAGTCACTCAATCAAGTAGTCGACACCTAGTCCCTCTCCCTCCATGGCTAGGCCTGGCTGGGGGCCTGGACACCCATCAAGAGACCAGAGGATGGGAACCCTCGTCAGTGGTGGGGCTGGGGGTAGGTGAAGGCAACAGGACAGGGCCTGTAGCTGTGAGAGGAGATGACCTCTCCTCTGGGGCCCCTCAGCACCCAACTGCCCCTTTGGATGTCTACCTCCTCATGGGGGCCACGAAGTGAGATGATCCCTTGGGGTAGGCCTCACGGGGGTGATGAAGTTCAGGGGTGGTAAGGAATGTGTGGGAGCAGCGATGACAGTCAGATGACACTGAATCCTCGGGAGACCCAGAGAGGCAGGGGTTCGTTACACTTTCCAGATGAGGAGAGTCTCAGGGAGGCCAGGCCACGGGGGCAAGCTCACGCACTAGTGAGTGCTGGAGCTGGGAGAGTTCCAGAATCAGCCAGCTAGAGTTAACCTGGCACCTCTGCTGCTCCACCCCCGGCAGATGTCCGGAGCCCCCAGTCTGGGTTCTGGGGGGAGACATGTTGGGGGGGGAGACTGGACTGACTGGTCCCATCCTCCATCCTGCAGGTGACCTCCTGTTGGCCACCCCAGACCCTAGGGAGCCCAGGGGAAGAGCAGCAGGAGGCGAGAGTGAGGGGCCCGGGTCTGGGGGGGGGGGGGGGGGGCTCCTCGCTCCCAGCTGGAGGCCTCCACCAGTCCAGGGGCCTTCTTCAGCCGCTCCTGGAGCGCAGAGCCTAGAATGCCTGCACTGGGAGTGACCGGGGGAGGGCCTGGAGAGCTGGGTGCAGGATGGATTTGGGGTGGGGAGGGCCAGGACCCGTGTATCCTGGGATTGGCCAAAAGCCGCCTGGAGGGAGAAGTGTTCCTGGAGGGCAGGGGAGGGGCTTTGCGGGGAGGCTGCTAAGACTCCTAGCTTCTCCACTGGGAGCCTGGGCGGGGGGAGGGGGGGCAGGAGGCTGAGGGTTTCGGGAAAGGGCCCACCACGGGGGGGGGGGGGGCACCTGAGAACAGGGCTCGTCACCCCCCCCCCCCCCCCGCGATGGCCCAGGGTGTCATCCCCTCCTGAGTTCTGAGGGCTGGCACAACTCCTCATGACCCGTCCCGGGAGTTGGGGCATCCTGCCCATGTTGGGGGTAAGGGGAGAGTGCACGGAAGCCGGGAAGCCGGGGCTCAGGGCTGCCGGACTCGGAGCTGCAGGAGGCCGTGGCTGGGCCAGACAGCCTCTCCCTCAGGCCCTGCCGCAGAGGGAGTGAAGCCAGGCCCCTCCGAGTCGGGAAGCACACCCTTGGGGAGCAATGCCTTCCAGCCTGAGGCCTCGGTCTCCCCGGCGGAGAGGGCGGGGCTGCAATGTCCCGGCCCCGGTCTTGCTCCGCTTCTCTGGAGCCCGGCCTGTCTCTGCGCGTGCCTGCCCCCTGGTGGGCCCTGGCGGTAGCGCGACAGGAGAGGCGGTGGGGATGCGGGGGAGTGACGGGCTCCGGGACTGTTTCCGGTGGGATTTGGCTGCTGCGTTCAGAGGAGAGGAGTGAGGTCAGCAGCTGTGGCCTCACTGCAGGGACGGTGGCGGGGGGAAAGCAGAGACCCTCCTGGGAAGGGTCCTCTCTGGCCCCCTACCTTGGGTCTGCATCCTGACCTCTGCCGCTGGAATAGTTGGGGAGGCCCAGCTGTTCCGGGAGACTGCAAATCACTACCGCCTGGGGGCCTGAGAAGCGACTGGGGGCCTGGTTCCAGGCCCTGGAGCCCCTTAGCGAGGATGAGAGGGGAGGCCGAGCGGGAGCCAGGGGGCAGGTTCCTTTCAGTGCCCTTCACCTGGTTCAGGAGCAGAGACAGCCCCTCAGAACTCCCAGGATTTCGAGGTCGGAGGCAATTCCGCTGGGAGAGCAGCGACCACTGAGACGGGGGTGTCTTTTTAAAAAAATGTTTATTTTTGAGAGATAGAGAGAGAGCATGAGCGAGTGGGGGAGGGACAGAGAGGGGGAACAGAAGATCCGAAGCAGGCTCTGTGCTGACAGCCACGAGCCGGAAGACATGGGGCCCGGGGCTTGAACTCATGAACCCAGAGGTCATGACCCGAGCCGAAGTCTGACGCTTAACTGACCCGACTGCCCAGGCGCCCTGAAACGCGGTTGTTTTCAAAAGTAGCACTTGCCAGGGCCATGCCCTGCACCAGGACAGGGACTGCCTTGCAACAGCTCTGGAGGCAGAGGAACTTTTTCTGCTTCTCTTGTTGACGTTGCTTTTGACCAGACGTCAGGAACGTCTACTTTCCTAGTTCAGCCTCTAGAAGCACATCAGCAATTAGTGGGGGAAACGATATGGAAAAGTCGGAATGTGCGGGTGGAAAGGATGCGGCCAGAGGAAGATCATTTGCAAATGAGCCAAGGGCCCGCAGGACTTTCCAGCCTTGGGCCCCCTCAAGGGGCTTCTTGGTTGACCCTTTACCTAGATTTGAGTCTCCTGGGATCCCTGTCCATGACCTCTGAATTCCTTTTCCCGTTTGTTTCCTACCAGAGGGAATGATTTGTGATGCAGCTTTTAAGGCCAAAGCTGGGCCTCGGTCCTTAAACATCATGGCCCCCTGTGAATTAATTAGGGCTTCTGGCATCCCTACACTTTCTTAATCAATTCCTTTTAGGGCAGAAATTCCCTAGAAGGCCCTACCTATCAGGTACATCATGGTCCCGCCTCTCTGGCTGGAGCCTGATGGATCATGGGTGAACTCAGGTTTGCAAGGATAAGGGGATCGTAATCCTTGTCAGTGAATGACCCCCATACTCTCCTTTGCTGCCAAGGGTGACTTCTGGCCCCGTGTGGTTCTGAGGTCACTGGTTTCAGCAATCACAGTTTATTTATTTTAAATTTATTTATTTATTTTGAGAGGGAGAGAGAAAGAAGAAATGAGCGGGGGAGGAGCAGAGAGAGGGGGAGACAGAGGATCTGAAATGGGCTCTGCTCGGACAGTAGAGAGAGAGCTCGAACCCATGAACCGCGAGATCATCCCCTGAGCCAAAGTCTGCCACTTAACTGACTGAGCCACCCAGGTGTCCCCAGTTTATACACTCAGTCGTGTTGTTACCAATTTGTCCTAAAGGGGCAGCTGGGCCCCAGCCTCTGTAGCGTGTAGCCTCTGGGATGGCTGTGTTGCCTTCCACGGGCTTGTGCTATGGTTATGGCATGGGCGGGTGAAGCCTTCCTGTTGGGAGCTTTGAAAGGTGAGACGTGAGGGGGTAGGGTGGGGGCCCAGCAGGGGAATGCCACCAAACAGATGATCCGTGGACAAGCGTGGACACAGCCTTACCAATTAGAATCCTGAGATGCTTCCAATCTGGGCTGAAAACTACACTGCTCTGTGCCCAGCCTCACCTGAGCCCATAACCAGGAGCTAAAGGGTTACCACCTGGCAATTTAAATATCACCACTTGGAAACACCCCGCAAGAGCAAGGCCCGGATGAATTGACAGACCACTGGGTTATCTGCTGCTTCTGTAATGGCTGCAAGCTTTACCCAGAGACACAGCAAGCTGGACTCTGCCAGGAGGCCTTTGGGTATAGCCAGCAGGAAAAATGAACCTGGGCTCCTGGCATCCTGGACCCTTCCTGACACCGCACAGCCATCCAGGAAAGTGATTTGCTTAAGGATAGTTGGTAAGTCTGTATTTTCCCTCCAAAGAGAAAGAGAAGGGCCAGGTCCCAGGGCTAATCTAGGGCTGGGAGGAGGGCACGGGTGTCAGAAGGGTTTTTCCTCCAGGACCGTGAGGCTTCTGAGAGCAGACCCAGCATGTAAGAATAGTTTATAAGTCTGGTGTCTACCATATGGCTGGGAGGGACAGTCTGTTGCACCCTTGGAAATCCATTGGCTAATAGTGCACTGGCCAGCACCCGAAAGAGACCCATAGTTGCAGGGAGGGGGCATTATCTGTATCGTACATTCATGTAAATTAAATACATGTACACAATACACACTCAAACTTATTCATACCAGGATAAGGGAGAAATATAACAAATGCACATTTTAGCAACTGATTACCTTGGTGGGATTGATGCCTTCTTTTGTTACCTATTTTATATTTGCTTTGTTCTCAGCTGGTTGTGGTTTGCTGCCTGATGAGGGAGCCTAGTCCTCATTCCTGAAGGGTCTGGGCCATTGGTCCCACCCGGACTGGTTTCTTGTAGTTTTCCAGAGACTTAAATCACAGGGCATGGTGCTACTAAGAAAGCCTTAAGAAATTTCCTTTAGACTTAGGCTTCCTTATCTGCACTGCAGAGCAGCAAACCACTTTCCCTTTGGGAATCAGGATCAGTCACCTCAGCCAGTACCGAAGAAAAATTCTTTCTTTGCCTGTAAGTTCACAGGCAGCCTTAACGTGGGCTGGTCACCCCAGGGACCCAGGGAGTGGCGCCTTCTCACGGACTCTGCTCCGGCCTCTCAATGCAGGGAAATGCTCCCACTTCACCTCCCCTCCTGTTTGCCACTCTCCCCAGTATAATTTGTTGGAAAACTGTCCTTTTCCTCATTGAATGGTCTTGGTACCCTTGTTGGAAATTACTTGACCATGTATATCAGGGTTTCTTTCTGGGCCCTAGATTCGATTCCACTGGTCCATCTATGTGCCAGGACCCCACTGTTTTAGTAAGTGTAGCTTTGTAGTAAGTTTTGAGATTAGGAAGTGTGATGCCTCCAGTTTTGGTCTTCTTTTTCAAGATTGCTGTGGCTATGCAGAATCCCTTGAGATTCGATACGAATTTTAGGATGGATTTTTCTTTTTCTGTAAAAAATACCATTGGAATTTTGATAGGGATTGCATTGAATTCGTAGATCGCTTTGGGTTCTAGGGTGGTTTTAACAATACAGAGTCTTCCAGTCCATGACATGGAATGTTTTCTCATTTATTTATGTCTACTTCATTTTTTTTTTTCAGCAATGTTTTATAGCTTTCAGTGTTCAAGACTTTTGCTTCTTTGGCTAAGTTTATTCCTAAGGACTTTATTCTTTTTGATGCTACTGTGGATAGAATTTTTAAAATTAAAAAAAAAAATTATTGTGTGCATAGAAACACAAATAATTTTTGTACGTTGATTTTGTATCTTGCAACTTTGCTGAATTAATTTACTAGTGCACAGTGTGTGTGTGTGTGTGTGATCTTCAGGGGTTTCTACATGTGGGATCATGTCATCTGTGAACAGGAGTAATTTTACTTCTTCCTTTACAGTTTATACGCTTTTTTATTTCTTTTTCTTGCCACATAATTGCTTGGTTAGGATTTACAATATCATGTTAACTAGAAGTGGCAAAAGCAGGTATCCTTGTCTTGTTCCTGATGTTAAGGAAAACACTTTCAGACTTTTACCATTGAGTCTGATGATAGCCTTGGGCTTTTCATATATGGCCTTTATTATGTTGAGTGTTTTTATCATGAAAGGGTGTTGAGTTTTTTAAAAATGCACTTTCTGTGTCAATAGAAATGATCATGTGGGTTTTTTCCCCATCATTTTGTCAATATTGTATATTACATTGATTGATTTTCATAAGTTGGGTCATCCTTGGATTCCAGCAATAAATCCCCCTTGGCTGTGGTGTATGATCTTTTTAATATGCTGCTGAATTTGGTTTGCTAGCGTTTTGTTGAGGATATTTCCACTAATATTCATGAGATATATTGGTCTGCAGCTTTCTTTTCTTGTATTGTCTTTGTTTGACTCTGTGATCTGGCCTTCGAAGAACAAGGAAGAAAGTGTTCCCTCCTCTTTAATTTTTTGGAGGCATTTGACAAGGGTTGATATTAACCATTTCTGTAAATGGTTGGTAGAATTCAACAGTGAGGTCATGTGGTCCAAGGCTTTTCTTTTGTTGAATAGTTTTTGATTACCAATTCAATCCTCTTGCTAGTTAAAGGTCTATCCAGATTTTTTTGGTTCATTGTGATTCGGTTTTGGTAGGCTGTGTGTCTAGGAGTTTGGACAACGTTGATGAAATGGACAATCTGGGCATACAACTGCTTATATTACTCATAATTTTTTTTTTTTACTTCTGCAAAATCAGTGGTAACATCCCCACATTCATTTTTTATCTTAGTAATTTGAGTCTTCATTCCTTTTTTTTTTTTCTTAGAATAACTAAAGTCAATTTGGTTGATTTTTCCAAGAATCAATATTGTTGACTTTCTGTTTTGGTTTCTCTTGACCATTTTATTTATCTCCATTCTAATCTACATTATTTCCTTCCATTTGATAGCTTTGGATTTAGTTTGCCTTTCTTTTCCCAATTTTTTAGGATGTAAATTCAGGTTGTTGACAAGAGATAAATAAAATTGAGTTAATGAATATTTGTTTGAAATAAAGTACCCTCTATGGGTGGTACAGGTCATTATCAATGACTGTTGCTTATCTTTTATCTTGTTGCTAAAGCATCAGATGAAATGATGCTGCAAGGTTCTTTGTTGATTCAGACACCAGCTTGTTCAAACTTTACCAAATCCTTCAGAGCAGTAGTCTGACAACTACCCCGAACTCCTTTTAGGCACAGGAATTATGGGCACAGGATTATGGAGCTCTCTGTCTCAGGATGGATTTGTCTCCCACCACCACCTTGGAAGTTATACTGGTCACATAACATGATTATATCATAGAGGTGTGAGGAACAACGTGTTTTTCCTAACTGTTTTTCACCTGGATGGAGGGAGTCAGGTGCACAGCCTCAGGCCAAGAGTTTCCCCAGAGCTTTTCGATGAGGTGCACAGCTCCTATCTGTCTCTTTTCTCTTCACGATGGGGTACCTCTATCCATAATAGTTTTGGGGAGAGATTACTTCACACTTGTCATTTCAGTAGATGCCCTTGCACTGGAGGGAAGGGACAGCCAGGATGCTGATCTTTGGGGTTAGAATTTCAATCTTACTTTCTCTCATCTGTGTGAGGACCTCCCTTCTAGCTATCTCATTTCATGTTTCCTTCTCACTTTTTTCCCCTCTATCTTTAACTACAATATGAAATGGGGTATTTTATGCAAATGATCTCATAAAGTAGAGATGAATGTAATTTATGGCAATGTAGCAAGCTCCATGACACTTGGCATGATGGCAGAATCGTATCTAACCTTGGAGAAGGTGTGGGTGATGGTAGCAGAGTGGGATATGTCTTGTGTGAGACACATATTGTATTCTTTCTGTGGAACTCTCACATTTCACACCAGAAGAGGGACATCCCTCCTTTTACGTACTTTCTCAAGACATTTAATCCTTCCCAGTACTTAGAAGACTTTTACTTCAGTAAATTTTGACTTGAAAAAAAAATTTAAGAGAGAGAGCATGAGTGGGGGAGAGGGAGGGAGGATCTTAAGCAGGCTCCATGCTCAGCATGGACACGGGGCTTGATCCCACAACCTTGGGATTGTGACCTGAGCCAAAATCAAGAGTCAGATGCTTAACCAACTGAGCCAGCAAGGTGCCTCTCGCTTGAAATTTTTTATTGTTCACTTGCTAGATCACTATGTGGAAAAGTTGGAGACTGCCCACCAAATTCTTTGTTGGAGCTTATGCCAGATATTGACCATGTCTGACTCCAGTTATTTCATCTATGATGCCATGTATGCCATGGCCCAAGCCCTCTGTGAAATACTTTTGGTGGAAACAGAAGCGGGTTCTTTTTTCTAATTTAAATCTAAGTTAGTGAACATATAATGTAATAATTTCAGGAATAGACTTTAGTGATTCATCACTAATTCACAATTCCAGATTTCAAGTTATAGTACAAAGCAGTAGTAATCAAAACAGTAAGATACTGGATTAATGGAATAGAATAGAAAACCCGGAAATAAACCCATTATTATATCATCAATTAATATTTGACAAAGGAGGAATGAATATAAAATGAGAAAGAGTCTCTGCAGCAGATGGTGTTGGGAAAACTGGACACCTACATGCAAAATAATGAAACTGGACCACTTTCTTTCACCATATACAAAAATAAACTCAAAATGGATTAAAGACCTAAATGTGAAACCTGGAACTATAAAAATCCTTGAAGAATGCACAGGCAATAATTTCTTTGACATCAGCCATAGTGACATATATTTTTTTTTATTTTAGATAGGTCTCCCCTGAGTCAGGGGAAATAAAGGCAAAAATAAACTACTGGGACTACATCAAAATAAAACTTTTCTGCACAGCAAAGGAAACAATCAACAAAACTAAAAGGCACTACTGAATGGGAGGAGATATTTGCAAATGACATATCCAATAAAGGGTTAGTATCCAAAATATATTATGAACACAACTCAATACCCCAAAACCAGATAATTCAATAAAAAATGGGCAGAAGACAAACAGCTGGCCAACAGACACACAAAAAGATGCTCAACATCACTCATCAGAGAACTACAAATCAAAACCACAATGACACATCACCTCACACCAGATGGAAGGACTAAAATAAAAACAAAAGAGGAAGACCTGGGTAGCTCAGTTGGTTGAGCATCCAACTCTTGATTTCGGCTCATGTCATTATCTCATGGTTTGTGAGCTCGAGCGCTGCGTTGGGGTCCATGTTGACAGTGTGGAGCCTGCTTGGGGTTCTCTCTCTCCCTCTCTCTCTCTCTGCCCCATTCCCCCGCTCATGCTCTCTCAAAATAAATAAATAAATAAATAAATAAATAAATAAATAAATAAATAAATAAATTAAGCAAGCTTAAAAAAAAAGTATTGGTGAGGATGTGGAGAAAAAGGAAACTTTGTGCATTGTTGATAGGAATGCAGACTGGTGCAGCCACTGTGGAAAACAGTATGGAAGTTCTTCAAAAACTTAAAAATAGAGCTACCCTATTATCTAGTAATCACACTGCTGGATATTTACCCAAACATACAAAAGCACTAATTTAAAGGGATATATGTACCCTTCGTTTATTGCAGCATTATTTACAATAGCCAAACTATGGAAGCAGCCCAAGTGTTCGATAGATAAATGGATAAAAATGTGGTATATATTTACAATGGAATATTATTCAGCCATAAGAAAGAATGCAGTATTTCCATTTGCAACACCACGGATAGAGCTAGAATGCATAATGCTAAGTGAAATAAGACAGAGAAAGACAAATACCATATGATCTCACTTATATGTGTAATTTAAGACACAAAACAAATGAGCAAAAGAAAAAAAGACAAACCAAGAAACAGATTCCTAAGTATAGATAACAAACTGATAGTTACCAAAAAGAGGATGTGTGTGGGGGGGGGGTGGGTGGGGAAAATAGGTGATAGGGATTAGAGAGTGCACATGTCATGATAAACAAATTTAAAAAATTAAAAAAAGAATCCTGTATAATCTCACATGTGGAATCTTTAAAAGAAACAAAACAACTCACAGAAAAAGAAATCAGACGTGGTTTCCAGAGGATGTGCAGGGAGGGAGAATTGGAGGAAGGGAGTCAGAAGGTACAAACTTCCAGTTATAAGTCAGTACTAGAGGTGCAAAGTACAACACAAAGATTCTAGCTTACACTGCTATATTATATATATTTGGTTTTTTAAAAGATTTTTAAAAGATGTTTATTTTTAAAAAAATTTTAATGCTTACTTTTGATAGAGACCGAGTGTGAACCATAGGAGGGGCAGGGAGAGAGGGAGACACAGAATCTGAAGCAGGCTACAAGCTGTCAGCACAGAGCCCGACACAGGGCTTGAACTCAGCAACTGTGAGATCATGACCTGAGCCAAAGTTGGACGCTTAACCAACCGAGCCACCCAGGCGCCTCATGATGTTTATTTTTGAAAGAGAGAGACAGAGCACAAATGGGGGAAGGGCAGAGAGAGGGAAACACAGAATCCTAAGCAGGCTCCAGGCTCTGAGCTGTCAGCACAGAGCCCAACATGGGGCTTGAACTCACAAAAGATTATGAGATCATGATCTGAGCCGAAGTCAGACGCTTAACCGACTGAGCCATCCAGGTGCCCCAAGATATTTGTTAAGAGAGTAAATCCTAAGAGTTCTATTCACAAGGAAAAAAAATTTATTGTATCTATATGATATGATGGATGTTAGCTGAACTCAATGTGATAATCATTTCACAATATATGTAAATCAAACTTTCACACTGTATACTTTAAACTTCTACAGTGATGTATATCAATTATTTCTCAACAAAACTGGGGAAAACCCCCATTAAAAAATACGTAAAAATAGAATTTCCATATGACCCAATAATTTCACTACTGGGTATTTGCCCAAAGAATACAAAGACACTAATTTGAAAAGATATATGCACCCCTATTTATAATAGCCAAATTAGGGAAGGAATCCAAGTGTCCATCAGTAAATGAATGGATAAAGAAGAATGGAAAATTCCATTGTATATATATTACACACACACACACACACACACACACACACACACACACACACCAGAATATGACTCAGCCATAAAAAGAATGAGCCTAGAGTCCCAGCTGATTCCTACTGCAGTCCTGCAGTCACCCACGTCCTCTTTCCTTTCAACATGACAGATGCCTCTGTGTCCTTTGCCACCAACTTCCTGGCAGGTTGAGTGGCTGAGGCCATCTCCAAGACTGTGGCGGTGCCTACTGAGCAGGTCAGGCTGCCCCTGCAGGTGCAGCACGCCAGCAAGCAAATCTTCAGATAAGCAATACAAGGGCATTACAAACCGCCGAACTGTGTGGTTCATATCTCCAACGAGCAGGGATCCCTGTCTTTCTGGCCAATGTCATTAGATACTTCCCCACCCAGGCTCTCAACTTTGTCTTCAAAGGTAAATACAAGCAGATCTTGGGTGGTGTGAACGAGAGAACCCAGTTTGGCACTACTCTGCAGGGAATCTGGCATCAGGCCGTGCCACTGGGGCCACATCCTTGTGATTTGTGTATTCCCTTAATTTTGCCCATACCCTCCCCAGGAGGGTGACCCCTGGATATGGTGACCCCAGGATCTCTTCTTCAAAAGGCCACTACTCTCATGATCAGGATACATAGCTGACTTATCTAATGCATAGAAATAAACATAAAGAGATAGACAAAATGAGACAGAGGAATATGTCTCAAATGAAAGAAAAAGGACAAAAGAGCTAAATGAAACAGAGATAAGCAATATGCCTGATAAGAATTCAGAATAGTGGTCATAAAGGTACTTCCCGGACTTGAGAAAAGAGTGGAGGATCTCAGTGAGGTCTTCAGAAAGAAATCAAAAATAAAAAAGGAAGCAGCCACAGATTAAGAATTCAATAATTGGAAGGAATCAATAGTAGATTAGAGGAGACAGAAAAATGGATCAGTGACCTGGAAGACAGGGTAATGGGAAGTAACCAAGCTGAACAGCAAAAATAAAAATGAATAATAAAAAATGAGAATAGGTGAGGGGAACTCAGCAACATCACCAGATGTAACAGTATAGGATCCTAGAAGGAGAGGAGAGAGAAAAGGGGCAGAAAATGCATTTGAAGTAATAATAGTGGAAAACTTCCCTAATCTGGGGAAGGAATGGGACATCCACATCCAGGAGGCACAGAGAGCACCCAACAAAGTCAACCCAAGGAGGTCCACACCAAGACACATAGTAACTAAAATGGCAAAAAGAATAAAAAGAGAATTTTAAAAGCATCAAGAGAAAAGAAACAGTTACATACAAAGGAAAAGCCCATAAGGCTATCAGCTGATTTTTCAGCAGAAACTTTGCAGGTTAGAAGGGAGTGGCATGATATATTCAAAGTGCTAAAAGGAAAATAAAACAAAGAATACCCAGCAAGGTTATCTTTCAGAATAGAAGGAGAGAGAAAGAATTTCCTAGACAAACAAAAGATAAAGGAGTTCATGACCACTAAAGCAGCCTTACAAGAAATGTTAAAGGAGGGGTACCTGGGTGGCTTAGTTGGTTAAGTGTCTGACTCTTGATTTTGGCTCAGGTCATGATCTCATGGTTCATGAGATCAAGCCCCATGCTAGGGCCCATGCTGACAGCATGGAGCTTCTTGGGATTCTCTCTCTCTGCCCCTCCCCTGCACACATGTGCATGCTCTCTTTCTCTCTCTCCATCAAATATATAAATAAATGAGCTTAAGAAAAAAAAGAAATTATAAAGGGAATTCTTTGAGTGGAAAGACAGGCCACAATCAGGAGTTAGAAAATTAGGAAAGGAAAAAAAAATCACTGCTAAATGCAAACATAATAAAAGTAGTAGATTAATCAATTATAAAAGCAGTACAGAGGTTTAAGTACAAAAACAGTAAATTCAATTATATCTATAAATATCAGTCAAATAATTCACAAAAGTGTCGTAGACTCTGGGTCTAAAGTTCTCTCTTGTCTAGCAAGAGAGCGGGATGCAGGATGACAGATGAGAGATGGCAAATGTCCGGGAAAAGACAAGAGCCCCGAATAAGGGTCCATGCCCCGTTTTTATTAGGATCAGAAGGCTTAGGAACATGGCGATGGAAGTGCACAAAGAGATGATGAATCTATGAATGTTAACTTGTGGATGTGAGGGAAAGGGGGTCTTGAGGATATTTGTGGTTAGGGGCTTGGGTTAATACAAAACAAAATCCGGGTGCTTGGCAGTCAGGAGGAAGGTTGTTTACAGCGGACACGAGGCAGCACCTCTGTTTACCTTAGCTACCTAGGGGATGAGACGGGAAATGACCTCAGGGTTGACAAGGCACCTTTTCTTTTGTTAACCATCTCTGCTCTGGGCTGCTTCACCTGCAGCGCAGCAGGTTATAGGCCAATTTACCTGTTTACGTAACTTGGTCCTTTCTTCCTGTGAAAGCAGCTTTCTGCTATAGTACTAAATTGGGGGTGCTTCCACCCTGAATATCTAATCTTGTTCATTTCATATACCTATGTATTGGGCACCTTTGCATTGGCTCCTATTTTAGGCCTTTGCCCCTCCCTCTCTATTCTGGGGGCTCTTCACCCCCTCTCTATTTTGGGGTGCCTTTGCACCTCCATATTCCTGGCACCTTTGTGCCTCCCTATTCTTGGGGTGCCTTTGCACCCCCTATTCTTAGAGTACCAATCTGGTTTACCCAAACTCGGGTGTGAGTATTTTATGACTTTGCATTTCTTTATGCCTTGTTAACCCATTGGTGTAAGCATGGGGGATTCCTAAGCTTATCCACCACAGCTCCCCCTTTTTGTTTTTCTTGGTTCTTTTAGTCTTGTGTTTGAAGACCATCATGATGAGCTCCTGGTCATTCTTTTGCTTTTGGGTGGCCTGAAGAGTGATTCTGCAAAGACATAAAAGGAGACATAGTAGAAAGATTCTGCTCCCCAGAGTTATCCAGAATTTGAGATGGGTGCTAGCCATAAGTGAGAAAGGATTTAGGTTGTGCCACATTTCCCAGGAATCAGCCCATTCTTTTTTAAGCCGATCCTCTGCATACTGTAGCTGTTGGTGCAATGTCATATCTAAATTTTTTATATTGTCAGGTTGGAAGAAAATACAGTGCAAAGGTGTGTCTGGACAGCATCCCAAGCTTGGGAGTGATTATAAGGAATGCCAGTCATGCAGATATGCTAGTAGTTAGGGTCACAGAGCAGTTTAGAGTGGAGGAACAAGGCCTCCTGTCTCTTTCCAATAAATTCTACTCCAGCATCAAGAGCTTTGAGGCAGGACAAGACTTGTTTATCAGTGGAAGTCTGGCTCATGAGTTCTTTGGTGGTGTTCACCATAAATTTATTAAGGACATGGGCTCTCTGGATAATATGATGCAGGCTGATTCCAGCTACAGTGGCAGAGGCGATAATGCCTGCTCCTTCTAGGATGCCCATGATTAACAGGCCAACAAATCTTTTCTGCCTTGCAGCAGAGTGCCAGTGTCGAATAAGCTTGGAAAGCGTGCCTAGTCCTGACAGATGCATATAGGGTTCAGAGCTATTAACAGGAACCAGACTGAGACGTGCTAAGTACTAATAAGGAGGAGATGTTTAATTGGGTGATGTTATCATTACTTACACAGGACATAAACCAACCTTGGGAGGTAGAGACATTTCAATTATTTCCTAGTTGTCGGATCTGTAAGGTGGAGGTAGCAAAGAGAACATAGGGAGAAGGAACGCAAATAGTGGTCCATGTGAACTGGTCATTGTACAGGGAGGTCCAAGTTAGGTTAGCACGTTGTTTTACATGAATCTCACTGTGGCCAATAGTAGGAGTGAAGAAGGGAAGACCTAGCTTCCAAAGATTAGCAAGCCAAGGTTCTTTTAATTTCCCTTTATATGCAGAAATTATAGGACCAGACAAGCCTCCATTTTTCCAAAGAATATCCTCCCTACTAGCCTGGCCAAAGGGTATGGTCTTATTAGAATATTTTGTTTCAAGATGTTCTCTAGGACCCCTGTCAATAATAGTCCAATTGCCCCCAGTGAAGGTCATGCTCAGTTTCTCCATAACAGGTTGTCCAGGGGTAATGTTCCAGGGATGGTCTGAATATTTGAGATTAGAGCAAGCCACAACATTAGAAGTGTGAGATATGTTTGTTTTTTGAGGTATATCAAAGCTTGCAGCTTTGAAAAAGGTAAGGTTGTCTGCTGTTGTAGAGGTTTTGGGCTGTACATGGAAAAGCCAGTTGAGTTTTAGTTTCAGGCAAGCAGATAAGTTGTTGAGTTTAGTAACACACATAGGAGGTGCTGGAGGAAGCCACCATTGAGGCCTTGGCATAGAAAGCCAATGGTTTTGTTCCATTTGGAAGGGCGGGTTAAGATTGGCTCCTCCCATGAACTCAGTGTCATTATTGCTAATATGAATATCCTGGTCCAGGAGTGTTAGGCTGTCAAATATAGGTGGGTTAAGGAGATGAGCCCAATATGAATATTGAGCTTAACCTGGACAAATGAGGGCAAGGAATATAACCAGGGTTACCCGCATCAAATTTCTGTTAGTGATGGAGATCATGGCCATCAGGTGCGAGTCAGGGGTGTATGCAATACCACTGTGCTGTAAGAGGGTGCCGGCCCGGTTAGACAGGTGCTTAAGGCTTCCCCATGTTATATCAGGAGGAAGGACTTGCGTTTGTAGAGTGGCTTCAGGGTGGGGAGTCCACGAAGAGGCTTCTTCCATCTTGAAGAAGAGGGGCATGGCTGCTCACTCAGAGTCATTCTCTGGAAGTCTTGGTTCATTGGAAGATGTCTTGGGGGTCTCCACCATGCTCTGGTACGGCTTTACCAACCGAGAGGGGATCCACAGAGGTCCGGAATCTGAAAGAACACAAGTATATCCTCTACCCCAGGTGAGAAGTCTAGTGGGCCCAGACCATGTGGGCCCCCCTTTGGGGGTTTTGTACAGCACCAGAGGGTGAGAGGGCTTATCTGGTTTTGAAGAATTCCATTCAGCTGCAGTCAGTCCTTGAGAGTCAAGATTTAAGAAATTAAGAGTAATCATAGCATGGTCGAGGAGAAGTTGAGGTTGTAATGTAGACAGCCATGGTTATGTTCCCCCCCCCCTTTTTTTGTTTTTAACATGTTTTTTAATGTCCTAAGGGCTCGTTCTATATAATAGCTTGACCTTGTGGGTTGTAAGGAATACCTGTAATATGTCGGATATTCCATAAGGCACAGAAGTGGCGAAATGAAGAGGAGACCTAGGCTGGGCCATTATTCATCTTAATTGTGTGGGGGAAACCCCAGGCTGCAATAGCACGCAGATGTTGAATACCACTTTGGTGTTTTCTTTTGTATGAGCTGAGGCAAATATAACACTTGAGTAAGTATCTATAGACGCATGGATATATTTATGTTTACCAAATGTAGGGTAAACTGTAACATCAGTTTGCCAAATCTCATTAGGCTTGAGGCCCTGGGGTTCCTTCCTGCTGAGAAGGAAACAGGGGATAGTAATTGACAGTCTGATCAGGAGTGAATGATTTGTTTGGCCTCATTTACAGTAAGGTTAAATTGTTTGCTTAGAGCCAGTTTTGATGGTAAAGATTATGGGAGGCTCTGGCTTCAAAGAGGGGATAACATTCTTGGGAAACAATGTTGTCAACTAAGGCATTACCTTCAACAATGGGCCCAGGAAAGGACGTATGGGAGCCAATGTGAATGAAAAAGAGAGGGAGGTGCGACAGATTAGAGCTAACTGAATACTTTGGAGAAGTATAGCAAAGGCAGGGTCTGGAGGGAGGCAAAGAATATGAAAAGGGAAAATTTCCATTAAACGCACTGCATATTGAGAATCAGAAGTAATGTTTAAAGGGTAGGGGAGAGTTTCTACCGCTAATAATATGGCTTGTAATTCTACATGCTGGATGGAGCCATATTTCTGGTATAAGAAATATGTTCCCAGTTTTCCTCAACTCTCCAAAGGCAAGAAGCCTTGTGAGTTTTTCCGGAGGCATCTGTAAAACCGTGAGGGCATTCTTAATAGGTTGTTTTGTTGGAGAAGTGGATAAAGTACACCAAAGATGGCTGATTGGACTAAAACCAACTCTGGTCTCTAGCTTAGAGACCCCTCCTCTGGTTTCTTCTTCTTTTGTTTGCTGTGCGCCCGAAAACCCCCACAGATATGGAGGCTGTCGGTTATAAATCACCCTCCCCACTGGCATTCCAGGCTCAGACCTTTGGAGAAACAGTCTCCTCTGAGCCCGCCGGTATAAAATAAATCTCCAATCCATCAAGATCTCCGAGTGCTGCTTGGTTTTTCCGCCAGCGTTCCAGCCTGGTTCCGTAACAGTTTTAGCATGAATCCCTCAGGAATGATGTGAATCTCCTGGAGAGTCTTAAACCAAGAGTGAGAGGGTAACCCATAAATAGTATTGCCCACGTAGTCTGCGAGAGCCAGCTGCAGCTCTAGCGAATGAGAGATGGCCTTGTCGAAGAAAGTGCTGCCAGTTGGCAAGTGGATATTTTGCAGGATCCCGACCTAACAATTCCCAGCATCTTAGACATCCCTTTGGGATTAATTGTGCTATGTTGAATATGAAGGGGGTGAGAGTGTGTTTAAGACTAATGAGGATAAAGAACCATTCTATTTTTAAAAGTTTTTTTTAGCAGTGGCTTGTCCAATTAATGTGGTAGAAAAATCCTTAGTGTTAAGAATACATAGCTGCAGTGGAAGGTTGGGATCTTGCCTATCGTAGCTACGAGAGGTGAGAATGGACTGAATATCGTCCAGCTCCTTCTTTGCTGCCGGGGTGAGCTGGCGTGGTGATGTTAAGTTAGGATCACCAGAAAGCAGCGCTAGGAGGTTGGTTAGGTGGGCATTGGTAATGCCTAGGAGAGGAAGAACCCAGTTAATGGTGCCCAACAGTTTTTGTACATCCTTAAGAGTATGAACATTATTAGGAATGGTCTAAAGGACGGGGGTGGGGGGGGGTGGGGGTGGGGATTTGAGTATTAAACATTTGTAGCCCCACGTAAGAAAAAGGGGTCAACCTTTGTATTTTTGGGGGGGGCTATTTTTAAACCCTGTCGGTTTAGTAGGGGGGGGGGTGGATAACAAAGAGTTCATCTAGAGGTCGTTGATGCTGGGCACAAAAAAGGATATCATCCATGAGTGATAAACAAAGAAGGAAACTGCACCCTAATTGGCTCTAATGCTTCATTAACATAAAATTGGCACATAGTTGGGCTATTAAGCATCCCTTGGGGGAGGACCTTCCAATGGTAACAGGGTGTTGGCCGGCGGTGATTGAGAACAGGAACGGTAAAGGCAAATTTTTCTCTATCTTGTTCAGCTAAGGGGATTGTGAAAAAGCAATCTTTCAAATCAATGATAAGAATCGACCAATTTTGAGGCAATGTTGAGGGAGAGGGAGTTCCTGGCTGCAAGTGGCCAAAAGGCTCAATTACTGCATTAATAGCTCTGAGATTATGAAGAAATCGCCACTTGCCAGTTTTTTTGTTTTTGTTTTGCATTTATTGTTTTTTTTTTTTTTTTTTGTTCTTTTTTTTTTAGGAACACAAAACATAGTATTCCAAGGGCACCAAGGAGTATTCCAAGTATGCCCGCTTTTTAATTGTTCGTCCACTAATTGTTGGAGATGAACCAATCGGTCCCCTTTTATTGGCCACTGCTCAACCCATACAGGTTTGTTAGTTTTCCATTTCAATGGGAGGGGCTCAGTTTGAGCAGTGGCTAGGAAAAACTTGTTTTAAGCTGAATATTCCATTGACTCAGTAAGTCTCTTCCCCACAAATTGATAGGGATATTCGTCATGTAGGGCTGTATGTAGGCTATTTGGTCATCAGGCCCTAAACATCTGCATAAGCTGAGGCTTTGTTGGGAAGGCTGGGTGCCCCCACCTCCTACCAGGGTGGCTGTAGGGGCGGTGGCCCAGTGAGAAGGTCATTGGGAGGAGGATATAATGGTTACATCAGCCCCTGTGTCAATCGACCCTGAGACAAGTTTATCTCTGACTTTTATTTGCAAGAGAGGTTTGTCTTGAGAAGTGTTGGCGAGGCTGTATTGCTCTAAAGGTGAGTTGGTGCTCCCAAACCTGCCTTCTTTTTGAGGTTTGTCCACCGTTCTGGGGACCCAA
This sequence comes from Leopardus geoffroyi, assembly GCF_018350155.1. Lineage (NCBI taxonomy): Eukaryota > Metazoa > Chordata > Mammalia > Carnivora > Felidae > Leopardus > Leopardus geoffroyi. Next base: position 6,604,896 of record NC_059331.1, read on the forward strand.
GAAGGAAGGATAAGAAGCTGAGCCAGTTGCTACCCTTTGTTAATGGTGATTAACCTAGAGGCCTGTGCCATAATTTTAATTTCCCCGGTAAAGCCACTATCAGTCACCCCCGGAAGAACTAGGCGTCTGGCTTTACTAGTGCTATATCCTCCAAGAAGGACACCAACGTAGCCTTTAGGAAGTGGGCCAAATATGCCAGTAGGGATGAGGTATACATGCTCAAGCTGATTAAGCCTGATGGTCTCCTGGGATTCTAAATCGAACCCTGTGCTTCCTCTGGTGGTGGCACATAGGGATCCCACGGATCCTGGGTAGCCCATGCCTTGGTGGGGGAGGGTGACTTTTCTTGTGAGCAGAAAGGAGCCATCCCCTCTCTTTGTTGTCCTGGGTGTGGAGGGGGGCACCCACTTGGGAGTTTCCTGAACTGAGGGGACAGCCGTCTTTATCAAATTCGGATCTACAGGCATTGCCCATTGATTGCCTTTTTTGCATCGAGGGCACAATCCCAGCAAGCAGGAGGCTTGGGGAGCTTTTACAAAGGGACAGTCCTTTTTGAAGTGTCCCACGTTTCCACGGCCAAAACAGGTTGGATCAGATTGTCTAAGGGCCAGGGCAAATAGCTTTGTTTTGTGGGATTCAGTTCTCACGTTTTGACAGGCTTTAACATATTCACTGATAGTGGCTGTGGGGCTGCTTTGGGTTGAACTTAAGAACTCTTTTGCAATCGTCATTAGCATTCTCAACAGCCAGGGAGAGAAGTATTGTTTCGGTTGCTTCCAGATTATCAAGCTGTCTTTGAATAGCCTCTTGGAGGCAATTGATAAAATCCATATCGTTTTCAGCGGGCCCCTTGTCGGATATTAGTAAAGGACCCTGATGATTTTCCTGAAATGGAGATTTTATGAAAACCACGTCACACAATATCAGTGCGTTGCTCGCACTGATCGGGAGTGGAGCTTACTGCCTTGGTCGGACATATTGCCTTGGGCTAGATAACTGTTCAGAAGTCACTGGAATAGCAGCGTCATGTTCTGCACAGCATGAGTGACGCAAACATCATGAAATTCCCAAGCAAAGACAGCATATTGGGCCGGGGTCGCGGTGATTTTCATGCGAGAGCCCCAGTCCCAGGCACACATGGAATAAGTGCCGCAAATGGTTTCCAAGACACTGATCGTAAAAGGGCTGTGGAGGCCGTATGGCCGAACTGCTTTCTGCAATTCCTTTACTATTTGGAAGGCCAGGCTTTCATGGACATACTGTCCATTTTGCCTGACAACGGGAAACAGCTGGAGCTCACCGGCCTTATGGGCTTCTTTAAGGCATTTTTGCATTGGGGTAAGGACCTTATCAGAGCCGGTTGATGAGGTTTTTTGAGGCTCCATGTTGTCCCATCCTCTTGGGGGAGGGGGAGTATCTTTTGGCTGTAAAGGTGCTAAAGACACAGCCGGATTATAGGGAGACGGAGGTTTCTCCTCCTTTTTAGATAACTCCTACGTCTTCACATGCACCAAGCTCCAGGGAGAAGGGCAGTGTGGATGGACCAGGTGAGGATTACCTGAGGGGGGACACTAGCCCCTTCAGAATGCCTGGCCTTCAATGTTTTCCCTACTCATTCCCACATGTCAAGACCATAAGTTCCTTGTTCTGGGAACTAAGGGCAATTTTGTTGGACAGCCAGCAATAATCTAAGGAGAGCCTTATAATTTAGAGTCGTCTCTAATTTAGAGTCATCTCTAATAATTTAGAGTCTCTCCTGGGGACTGAAGAATTCGAATATAGTGCTTTCGTTCCGGGGCTAGAGAGTTTCCCATGATAGATCTCTCAAAAAAGTTCCATGGCAGTGGATACTAATACAGTTTTGCTTTATCGCTTACCTCGTCAGGTAGAGACTGTACCCAGTGCATTTTTTTTTCTTGGCGCTCCTTGATCATTCCGTGGCGTCCTGCAGTCCTTGTGTCACACCGCCTGGCCACGTCGGCTCCTCGTCCACGTTGGCCTGTAGTCCCCTTCTCCTCTGTCACGTCGGGGTCACCATCTGTCATAGACTCTGGGTCTAAAGTTCTCTCTTGTCTAGCAAGAGAACAGGATGCAGGATGACTGGTGAGAGATGGCGAATGTCCAGGAAAAGACAAGAGCCCCGAATAAGGGTCCTTGCCCCATTTTTATTAGGATCAGAAGGCTTACAAACATGGCAATGGACGTGCACGAAGAGATGATGAATCTGTGAACATTAACCGTGAACATTAATGTGAGGGAAAGGGGGTCTTGAGGAATTTGGGGTTAGGGGTTTGGGTTAACACAAAACAAAATCCGGGTGCCTGGCAGTCAGGAGGAAGGTTGTTTACAGCGGACATGAGGCAGCACCTATGTTTACCTTAGCTAGCCTAGGGGATGAGACAGGTAGGGTGAGTAACCTCAGGGTTGACAAGGAACCTTTTCTTTTGTTAACCATCTCTGCTCTGGGCTGCTTCACCTGCAGCACAGCGGGTCTATAGACCAACTTACCTGCTTACCTAACTTGGTCTTTCTTCCTGTGAAAGCAGCTTTCTGCTATAGTACTGAAGTGGGGGTGCTTCCACCCTGAATATCTAATCTTGTTCATTTCATATTCCTATATATTGGGCACCTTTGCATTGGCTCCTATTTTAGGCCTTTGCCCCTCCCTCTCTATTCTGGGGGCTCTTCACCCCCTCTCTATTTTAGGGTACGTTTCACCTCCCCATTATGGTAACTTTGCACCTCCCTATTCTCAGGGTCCCTTTGCACCCCCCCTATTCTTAGGGTGCCAATCTGATTTACCCAAACTCGGGTGTGAGCATTTTGTGACTTTGTATTTCTTTATGCCTTGTTAACCCATTGGTGTAAACCTGGGGGATTCCTAAACTTATCCCCCATACAAAAGGATGCAAAATATGACACCATATATATAAACAGAGGCTGAGTAAAAAATTAAGTGCTTTTAGAAAGGGTTCAAACTTAACCATCAACTTAACACAGACTGTTACATGCATAAGATGTTGCATACAAATCTAAGGGTAACCGTAAATCAGAACCTATAATTAAAAAAAAAAACACAATAAATACACAAAAATAAAGGGAAAGTAATCCAAGCATAACACTAAAGAAAGCCATCAAACCACAAGGGACGAGAGCAAGGAAAGAATAGAGAAGAACTACATAATCTATAAAACAAATAACAAAATGACAATAAGTACATACCTATCAATAACTACTTTGAATATAAATGCACTAAATGCTCCAATCAAGACATAGGGTAACTCAATGAATATAAAAGGAAGACCCATCTATATGCTACCTACAAGAGATGGATACATGCAAATTGAAAGTGATGGGAATGGAAAAAATATAAACCATGCAAATGGGAGTGAAAAGAAAGTTGGGGAAGTAATACTCCTATTGGACGAAATAGACTTTAAAAGAAAGACTCTAGCAAGAGGCACTACATAATGATAAAGGCAACCATCTAACACGAGGATAAAGCAATTGTAAATATTTATGCACCCAATATGAAAGCACTTAAATATGTTATGCAACTATTAACAAACATTTAAAAAAGAAATGGACAGTAATACCTGTCCAGGTACACATGGAACATTCTCTGGTATAGATCACATGTTAAGCCACAAGACGTCTGAATAAATTTAGGAATACTGAAGTCATATCATGCATATTTCCCAACCACAATGGTATAAAACTAGAAATCAATTATAAGAAAAAATCCAGGAAGAACACAAACACATGAGGCTAACCAACATGATACTGAAGAACCAATGAATGGTTCAAAGATACCAAAGAGGAAAATTTTAAAGTATCTGGAGACAAAGGAAAAAGCAGTGATCCAAAATTTTGGGGGCACAGCAAAAGCAGTTCTAAGAGGGAAGTTTACAATGACACAAATCTGCCTCAAGAAGTAAAAATCTCAACCTAACCTGATGCCTAAAGGGGCTGAAAAAGAAGAACTAAGAACAAAACTAGTAAAAGGAAGGAAGTAATAACAGAGCAGAAATAAATGAAATAGCGACTTAGTCGAAAAGATCAATGAAACCAAGAGCTGGTTCTTTGAAAAGATAAACAAAACCTCTAGCCAAATTCAATGAGAAAAAAGAGGACTCAAAATCAGAAATGAAGGAAGAGAAATAACAATCATCACATAAGTAAGGAGTATAAGAAAATACTATAAAAATTTGTATGTTAACAATTGGACAACCTAGAAATAGATAAATTCCTAGAAACATTCAATCTTCCAAAGTTAAATCAGGAATAAATAGAAAATTTGAAACATTAAGAGTAATAAAATTGAATTTGTAAAAAAAAAAACTTCCAACAAAAGTCCAGGGTCAGATGGCTTCACAGGTGAATTCTACCAAACATTTAAAGGCGTCGATACCTATTCTTCTCAAACTATTCCAAAAATAGAAGAGGAAGGAAAATTTCCAACCCATTCTACGTGATCAGCATTACCCTGATACTAAAACCAGATGAAGACACTACAAAAAGGGAAAACTGCAGGCCAGGATCTCTGATGAAAATAGATGTAAAAATCCTCAACAAAGCATTAGCAAACCAAATTCAACAACACATTAAAAAAAGCATTCACTACAATCAAGTGGGATCTATTTCAGCGATGAAAGTGTGGTTCAATATTCACAAATCAACGTGATACATCACATTAACAAGAGAAAAGATAAAAACTGTATCATGTAAAAACTATAGATGCAGAAAAAGCATTTCAGAAAATACAATATCCATTCCTGATAGAAACTCTCAACAAAGAGGGTTTAGAAAGAATATACCACAACATAGTAAAAGCCACATATGAAAAACCCACAGCTAAAATCGTACTCAGTGGTGAAAAACTGAAAGCTTTTCCCCTAAGAACAAGAACAAGACAAGAAAAGTTCACTCTCACCATTTTTATTCAACACAATATTGAAAATCCTAGCTGAAGCAGATAAGAAAAATAAAAGACATGGAAATTGGCAATGAAGAAAACTGTCAGTATTGCAGATGACATGATACTATATATAGAAAACCCTAATGTTTCTACCAGAATTAGAACTGATAAATGAATTCAGGAAAGTTGCAGAATACAAAATTATTATACAGAAATCTTTTATATTGTATACACTAACAACAAAGTATTGGAAAAGGAAATTAAGAAAACCATCGCATTTATAATTGCACCAAAAGGAATAACATCTAGGAGTAATTTAACCAAGGAGTTGAAAGACATATATTATGAAAACTATAAGATACTGATGAAAGAAACTAAAAATGACACAAATGGAAAGGTAAATTTTGCTCATAGTTTCAAAGAATTAATATTGTTAAGATGTCCCTACTACCCAAACCATCTACAAAGATAACATAATTCCTATCAAAATACCAATAGCACGTTCCACTGAACTAGAACAAATGTTAAAATTTATATGGAGGAAGATGGCTGTGTAGGAGGACTCTGGGCTCACCTCGTCCTGCTGATCACTTAGATTCCACCCACATCTGCCTAAATAACCCAGAAAACCACAAGAAGACTAGCAGAACGGACTCTCCAGAGCCAAACATAGACAAGAGGCCCATGGAAAGAGGGTAGGAAGGGCAGAGAGGCAGTGCATGCTACACGGACTGGCAGGAGGGAGCCAGGGCCATGGAGGGGCAGCCCGCTGGGCAAGGCAGAGCCCCTGAGTCTGGCTTGAAAAAGTGGAGGGGCCAGACTGCATGAGTTATGATAGCCAGCAGGACTTAACATCTGGAATGTTAAAAGTCAACAGCTCTGCTCTCAGAGAGCAGGGAGGGTGACAGGACACCGGGAGGGAGAGTTGCTGAGCCCAGCTTGACAGAGCTCAGCTCGGCGAGGAACAAAGGCGCTGGCCAGTGCCATCTCCCTCTCCCATCCCCCAGCCAAAATTCCAAAGGGAACCAGTTCCCATCACCAAACTTACTTACACTGCACAAACGCCCAAAGCTGTGCTTCTGTGGATCCATCCCTCCGATGGGTCTGCCTCCCTCCTGGTGCTGCAGGACCCCTCTGGCAGGGGGCCACCGACAGCAAAGTGAGCTAAGCCTGTCCCTCCCACCCCTGTGCACCTTGCAGATCCACCCCAGCTAATACACCAGATCCCATTGAAACAGCACCACAAGCCTGGCAGTGTGCAAGTAGCCCAGACAGGGGCCACACCACTCCACCGTGAGTCCTGCCCCTGGGAGAGGGGAAGATAAGGTACACACCAGTTTGACTGTGGCCCCAGTGGTGGGCTGGGGGCAGACATCGGGTCTGACTGTGGCCCCGCCCACCAATACATGTTACTCCGGACAGCACAGGGGAAGTGCCCTGCAGTTTGGAGCCACTGCACCGACTACCCAAAATGATGAAACAGAAGAATTCTCAAAAGAAACTCCAGGAAGTAGTGACAGCTAATGAATTGATCAAAAATGATTTAAGCAATATAATGGAACAAGAATTTAGAATAACAGTCATAAAGTTAATCGCTGGGCTTGAAAAAGCATAGAGGACAGCAGAGAATCTATTGCTACAGAGATCAAGGGACTAAGAAATAGTCATGAGGAACTAAAAAATGCTATAAATGAGGTGCAAAATAAAATGGAAGTGGCCATAGCATGGATTGAAGAGGCAGAGGAGCAAATAGGCGAAATAGATGATAAAATTATGGAAAAAGAGGAAACTGAGAAAAAGATAAAAAAAATCCAGGAGTATGAGGGGAGAATTAGAGAACTAAGTGATGCAATCAAACGGATCCATATCATAGGAATTCCAGAAGAAAAAGAAGAGAGAGAAAGCGGCTGAAGGTGTACTTGAACAAATCATAGCCGAGAACTTCCCTGATCTGGGGAAGGAAACAGGCATTGAAATCCAAGAGGCACAGAGAACTCCCTTCAGACATAACTTGAATTGGTCTTCTGCATGACATATCATAGTGAAACTGGAAAAACACAAGAATAAAGAGAGAATTCTGAAAGCTGCTAGGGATAAACAGGCCCTAACATACAAAGGTAGACAGACACATAAAGGTAGTAGCAGACCTATCTACTGAAACTTGGCAGGCCAGAAAGGAATGGCAGGACATCTTCAATGTGATGAACAGAAAAAAATAAGCAGCCAAGAATCCTTTACCCAGCAAGCCTGTCATTCAGAATAGGAGAGATACAGGTTTTCCCAAACAAACAAAAACTGAAGGACTTCATCACCACTAAACCAGCCCTACAAGAGATCCTCACGGGGACTCTGTGAGTGAAATGTTGCAAGGACCACAAAGTACCAGAGACACCACTACAAGCATGAAACCTCCAGACGTCACAATGACTCTAAACACGAATCTTTCAATAACAACACAATGTAAATGGACTAAATGCTCCAACCAAAAGACATAGGGTATCAGAATGGATAAAAAACAAGACCCGTCTATTGGCTGTCTACAAGAGACTCATTTTAGACCTGAGGACACCTTCAGATTGAAAGTGAGGGGATGGAGAACTATCTATCATGCTACTGGAAGTCAAAAGAAAGCTGGAGTAGCCATACTTAGACAAACGAGACTTTAAATTAAAGGCGGTAACGAGATGAAGAAGGGCATTATATAATAATTACAGGGTCTATCCATCAGGAAGAGCTAACAATTATACATGTCTACATGCCAAATACGGGAGCCCCCAAATATATAAAACAATCACAAACATAAGGAACCTTATTGATAAGAATGTGGTAATTGCAGGGGACTTTAATACCCCACTTACAACAATGGATAGATCAGCCAGACACAGGATCAATAAAGAAACAAGGGCCCTGAATGAAACATTGGATCATATGGACTTGAAAGATATATTTAGAACTCTGCATCCCAAAGCAACAGAATATACTTTCTTCTCAAGTGTGCATGGAACATACTCCAAGACAGATCACATACTGGGTCACAAAACAGCCCTTCATAAGTATGAAAGAATTGAGATCATACCATGCACACTTGCAGATCACAATGCTATGAAACTTGAAATCAACCACAGGAAAAAGTCTGGAAACCCTCCAAAAGCATGGAGGTTAAAGAACATCCTACTAAAGAATGAATGGGTCAACCAGGCAACTAGAGAAGAAATAAAAAAATATATGGAAACAAATGAAAATGAAAATACAACAATCCAAACGCTTTGGGATGCAGCAAAGGCAGTCCTGAGAGGAAAATACATTGCAATCCAGGCCTATCTCAAGAAACAAGAAAAATCCCAAATACAAAATCTAACAGCACACCTAAAGGAACCAGAAGCAGACCAGCAAAGACACTCCAAACCCAGCAGAGGAAGAGAAATAATAAAGAGAAGAGCAGAAATAAACAATATTGAATCCAAAAAAGCAGTAGAGCAGATCAATGAAACCAAGAGTTGGTTTTTTAAAAAAATAAACAAAATTGATAAACCTCAAGCCAGGCTTCTCAAAAAGAAAAGAGAGAGGACTCAAATAGATAAAATCAGAAATGAAAATGGAATGATTACAACCAATCCCTCAGAAATACAAGCAATTATCAGGGAATACTATGAAAAATTATATGCCAACAAACCAGACAACCTGGAAGAAATGGACAAATTCCTAAGCACCCACACAGTCCCAAAACTCAAACAGGAGGAAATAGAAAACTTGAATAGACCCATACCCAGCGAAGAAATTGAATCAGTTATCAAAAATCTCCCAACAAATGAGAGTCCAGGCCCACATGGCTTCCCTGGGGAGTTCTACCAGACATTTAAAGCAGGGAGAATACCTATCCTTCTCAAGCTGTTCCAAAAAATAGAAAGGGAAGGAAAACTTCCAGACTCATTCTATGAAGCCAGCATTACTTTGATTCCCAAACCAGACAGAGACCCAGTAAAAAAAGAGAACTACAGGCCAATATCCCTGATGAACATGGATGCAAAACTTCTCAACAAGACACTAGCAAATCGAATTCAACAGCATATAAAAAGAATTATTCACCAGGATCAAGTGGGATTCATTCCTGGGCTGCAGGGCTGGTTCAACATTAGCAAATCAATCAATGTGATACATCACAGTAATAAAAGAAAAGATAAGAACCATGTGATCCTGTCAATCGATGCAGAAAAAGCATTTGACAAAATTCAGCATCGTTTCTTAATAAAAACCCTTGAGAAAGTTGGGATAGAAGGAACATACTTAAGTTTCATAAAAGCCATTTATGAAAAGCCCACAGCTAATATCATCCTCAATGGGGAAAAACTGAGAGCTTTCTCCCTGAGATCAGGAACACGACAGGGATGTCCACTCTCACCAACATACTGTTGGAACTTCTAGCATCAGCAATCAGACAACAAAATGAAATCAAAGGCATCAAAATTGGCAATGATGAAGTCAAGTTTTCACTTTTTGCAGGTGACATGATATTATACATGGAAAACCCGATAGACTCCACCATAAGTCTGCTAGAACTGATACATGAGTTCAGCAAAGTCACAAGATAGGAAATTAATGTACAGAAATCAGTTGCATTCTTATATACTAATAATGAAGCAACAGCAAGACAAATAAAGAAACTGATCCCATTCACAATTGCACCAAGGACCATAAAATACCTAGGAATAAACCTAACCAAAGATGTAAAAGATCTGTATGCTGAAAACTATAGAAAGCTTATGAGGAAAATTGAAGAAGATACAAAGAAATGGAAAAACATTCCGTGCTCATGGATTGGAAGAATATTGTTAAAATGTCAATACTATCCAAAGCAATCTACACATTCAATGCAATTCCAATCAAAATTGCACCAGCATTCTTCTTTTTTTCTTTTTAAAAATTTTTTTTTCAACGTTTTATTTATTTTTGGGACAGAGAGAGACAGAGCATGAACGGGGAGGGGCAGAGAGAGAGGGAGACACAGAATCGGAAGCAGGCTCCAGGCTCTGAGCCATCAGCCCAAAGCCTGACGCGGGGCTCAAACTCACGGACCGCGAGATCGTGACCTGGCTGAAGTCGGACGCTCAACCGACTGCGCCACCCAGGCGCCCCACACCAGCATTCTTCTTGAAGCTAGTACAAGCAATCCTAAAATTTGTATAGAACCACAAAATACCCCAAATAGCCAAAGTAATATTGAAGAAGAAAACCAAAGCGGGAGGCATCACAATCCCAGACTTTAGTTTCTACTACAAAGCTGTAATCATCAAGACAGCATGGTATTGGCACAAAAACAGACACATAGACCAATGGAATAGAATAGAGACTCCAGAATTGGACCCACAATTGTATGGCCAACTAATCTTTGACAAAGCAGGAAAGAATACCCAATGGAAAAAAGACAGTCTGTTTATCAAATGGTGCTGGGAGAACTAGACAGCAACATGCAGCAGAATGAAACTAGACCACTTTCTTACACCATTCACGAAAATAAATGCAAAATGGATGCAGGACCTGAATGTGAGACAGGAAACCATCAAAACCCTAGAGGGGAAAGCAGGAAAAACCCCTCTTTCCTCAGCTGCAGCAATTTCTTACTTGACACATCTCCAAAGGCAAGGGAATTAAAAGCAAACATGAACTATTGGTACCTCATGAAGATGAAAAGCTTCTGCACAGCAAAGGAACAATCAACAAAACTAAAAGGCAATCGATGGAATGGGAAAAGATATTTGCAAATGACAGACATATCAGACAAGGGCTAGAAACCAAAATCTATAAAGAACTCACCAAACTCCACCCCCCCCCCCAAAAAAAAACAAATAATCCAGTGAAGAAATGGGCAGAAGACATGAATAGGCACTTTCCTAAAGAAGAAATCCAGATGGCCAACAGGCACATGAAAAGATGTTCAATGTCACTTCTCATCAGGGAAATACAAATCAAAACCACACTGAGATATCACCTCACACCCATCAGAGTGGCTAAAATGAATAAATCAGGAGACTATAGATGCTGGAGAGGATGTGGAGAAACGGGAACCCTCTTGCACTGCTGGTGGGAATGCAAACTGGTGTAGCTACTCTGGAAAACAGTGTGAAGGTTCCTCAAAAAATTAAAAATAGAACTACCCTATGACCCAGCAATAGCACTGCTAGGAATTTACCCAAGGGATACAGGAGTGCTGATGCATAGGGGCACATGTACCACATGTTTATATCGGCACTTTCAACAATAGTCAAATTATGGAAAGAGCCTAAATGTCCATCAACTGATGAATGGATAAAGAAGATGTGGTTTCAGCAAAGGAAACAACCAACAAAACTAAAAGGCAACCAACGGAATGGGAAAAGATATTTACAAATGACATATCAGACAAAGGGCTAGTATCCAAAATCTATAAAGAGCACACCAAACTCCATACCCGAAAAACAAATAACCCAGTGAAGAAATGGGCAGAAAACATGAATAGACACTTCTCTAAAGAAGACAGCCGGATGGCCAACAGGCACATGAAAAGATGCTCAACGTCGCTCCTCATCAGGGAAATACAAATCAAAACCACATTCAGATATCACCCCATGCCAGTAAGAGTGGCCAAAATGAACAAATCAGGAGACTATAGATGCTGGAGAGGATGTGGAGAAACGGGAACCCTCTTGCACCGTTGGTGGGAATGCAAATTGGTGCAGCCACTCTGCAAAACAGTGTGGAGGTTCCTCAAAAAATTAAAAATAGACCTACCCTATGACCCAGCAATAGCACTGCTAGGAATTTACCCAAGGGATACAGGAGTACTGATGCATAGGGGCACTTGTACCCCAATGTGTATAGCAGCACTCTCAACAATAGCTAAATTATGGAAAGAGCCTAAATGTCCATCAACTGATGAATGGATAAAGAAGTTGTGGTTTATATACACAATGGAGTACTATGTGGCAATGAGAAAGAATGAAATCTGGCCCTTTGTAGCAACGTGGATGGAACTGGAGAGTGTTATGCTAAGTGAAATAAGCCATACAGAGAAAGATTCCATATGTTTTCACTCTTATGTGGATCCTGAGAAACTTAACAGAAACCCATGGAGGAGGGGAAGGAAAAAAAAAAAAAAAAGAGGTTAGAGTGGGAGAGAGCCAAAGCATAAGAGACTCTTAAAAACTGAGAACAAACTGAGGGTTGATGGGGGGTGGGAGGGTGGGTGATGGGTATTGAGGAGGGCACCTTTTGGGATGAGCACTGGGTATTGTATGGAAACCAGTTTGACAATAAACTTCATACATTGAAAAAAAAAAAGAAGATGTGGTTTATATATACAATGGAATACTACTTGGCAACGAGAAAGAATGAAATCGGCCATTTGCAGCCATGTGGATAGAACTGGAGGGTATTATGTTAAGTGAAATAAGTCAGGCAGATAAAGACAGATACTGTATGGTTTCACTCTTATGTGGATCCTGAGAAACTTAACAGAAGACCATGGGGGAGGGGAAGGAAAAAAAAAAGAGAGGGAGGGAGGCAAACCATAAGAGACTCTTAAAAACTGAGAATAAACTGAGAGTTGATGGGGGGTGGGAGGGAGGGGAAAGTGGGTGATGGGCAATGAGGAGGGCACCTGTTGGGATGAGCACTGGGTGTTGGATGGAAGCCAATTTGACAATTAATTATATATATATATATATATATATATATATATATATATATATATATATATATATAAATGGAACCTTTCCTAAGGAAAAACTCAGCAATTCAAAGAAATATTCATGCAGGAGGATTTTCATTGAGATATTATACAAAATAAGCAAATAATCAGAAACAATATCTCAATAATATAGAAATGCTTAATAAATGACTATGCATGCATAAAATTAAATATTCTAGAAACATTAGAAAAACTAAATGATAGGGGCGCCTGGGTGGCGCAGTCAGTTAAGCGTCCGACTTCAGCCAGGTCACGATCTCGCGGTCCGGGAGTTCGAGCCCCGCGTCAGGCTCTGGGCTGATGGCTCAGAGCCTGGAGCCTGTTTCCGATTCTGTGTCTCCCTCTCTCTCTGCCCCTCCCCCGTTCATGCTCTGTCTCTCTGTCCCAAAAATAAATAAACGTTGAAAAAATAAATAAAACCTTTAAAAAAAAAAAAAAAGAAAGAAAAACTAAATGATATAAAAAGGTTTACAAGATTGTATAAAGAAAATGTAAAATATAAAACTATACAAGGAACATCTATCTACCATCTATGTATATCTAGCGTCTGTCTATCCATCCATCCATCCATCCATCACCTTAGAAAAGAGAATAAAAATATGTTAATAGTGCTAAAAAAAATAAGCACTTGTGTACATTTTTTTTTTTAATGTTTTTTTTATTTATTTTTGAGATGGGGAGAGACAGAGCATGAACGGGGGAGGGGCAGAGAGAGAGGGAGACACAGAATCGGAAACAGGCTCCAGGCTCTGAGCCATCAGCCCAGAGCCCGACGCGGGGCTCGAACTCACGGACCGCGAGATCGTGACCTGGCTGAAGTCGGACGCCCAACCGACTGGGCCACCCAGGCGCCCCACTTGTGTACATTTAAATTAGGAATGATAAAAGTTTTAGATGCTACACATCAAAATATATATTAAAGTTTGGAAGGGAATAAATGGAGGAGGACTCAAAGATGCATTCAACATTTGATCACAGGTACTTGTATCCTGGAATAGTTCATGGACTATGTATGCCCTTACACGCATGAAATCCTGTCCCCAAATGCAGCCAAAAAGAGTGTGCATACACTACAAAATGCGTATTTCAAGCGATTCACTTCTTCACACAGCTTACAGCATTTTTATTATTATTTTTTAAATAGTTTCCCCAATTGTCTTGTTTGTTCCCTGGTTTTTACATTTTATTTGATTAAGGATCTTTGTAAAATCCACAGTGTACAACTGATTGATCTGTATGTGAAGTCTCTTCAATCTCCATAGCTTGTTGGGGTGGGGGTAGAGAAGGATGATGATGAGGAGGAGGAGGAGGAGTATGTTAATCATTTCTAGAAGGAATGGGATTGTATGTCTTGCAGAGTTTTCTACAGTTTTCATTTTGTTTATTGCAATTCCACGGTTTCACTTAACATTTCAGTCTGGCGTCTGTTGTTCCAAGGGGAATAATAGTTGGAAATGAAGTCTTGATCGGGTTCATGTTCTGTTTTACAGAAAGATGCATTCTAAGGTGGTTTTGTGAGCATCCATCAGCAGGCAACTGTTATCTTGGAAGAACCTATTTTTGAAGTTAACAAGCACTCTTATCTTCCACGGATCCAGTATCATTAGTAGTTGCAAATAGTGATATTCAAGCTATATTATCCTGTCATTTATTACACGGAGCTCTTATACTGTTCTTTATGCCTTCAACCTTCCATAGTAGAAACATAAATTTTAGCATAAATTTGAGTTTACATTTCAACTGTTTGAACGTATTTTTAAAAAAGCAGGTAGGATAGGAAGTTGCCTACAATTCGGAGCCACAAGCTGGCAAATTAACCGGCATCTGGATGCCTCTCCAGAGATAAAGCCAGGAACGCCTGTAGGAGGAAATTATCGTGAGAAGTAATGAAAAAGACCAGAGAACCAGCTGCAGGATGAGAGGCTACGGAGGTAGTTTTTGTGAGGCGGGAATTTGCTGCAGCCTGCCAGTGGGCCGGAGCTGGAATTATGGCTGAGGAAGCAGAAAGGAAGCTGTTTAGGGACCCACCTACTCTCCCCTTGCCCCCTGCGTGCTTTCCAGGGAAATTAAAGTCTTGCCTCTAGCTGTGGACTTGGGTGGAGGCTGTTGTGAAAACAGCAGTTGATGAAAGTGTTGTCTCTTGAAATTTGAAAGGAGAATAAGGCCTTGATCTCTACTTAACTCCCGTCTCCCAGGGCAAAGCTGTGGCATCTGATGAGGGTGTGCACATGGGGGCACCACTGGGCCAAGATCCGGGAGCAAGAGCTGTGCTAGAAGAGAGGGGGGTGAACAATGAAGGACTGCAGTTGCCCAAGACAGGACTTTATTACAAAAAAAAAAAAAAAGATGTTTATTTGAGAGAGCGAGTGAGCATGAACAGGGAAGGGGCAGAGACAGAATCCCAAGCAGGCTCCTGGCTCTGAGCTGTCAGCACAGAGCCTGATGTGGGGCTCGAACTCAGGAGCTGTGAGATCATGACCCGAGCAGGTCTGCCACCCAACCGACTGAGCAACTGAGCCACCCAGGCGCCCCTCAAGATAGGACTTTAAAATGATTCTAAGCAGGGGCACCTGGATGGCCTTGAACTTTGGCTCAGGTCATGATCTCAGAGTTCGTAGGTTTGAGCCCCACCTTGGGCTCTGTGCTGAGAGCTCAGAATCTGGAGCCTGCTTTAAGATTCTGTCTCTCCCTCTCTCGCTGTCCCTCACCTGCTCGTGCTCTGTCTCTCAAAAATAAATAAATGTTAAAGAACAAAACTATTCTAAGCGTCAAACCTTGGTATGTAGCTCAGAAAATAGCTAGTCTAGGTCATTGGTGGCCACGAGAGAACAAATTTGTACCCCAGTGGACATTCGTCAATGACCGAAGACATTTGTCCTTGTCAAAGAGTTGAAGGAAGAGGACCCAATTTGTCTTTGTCTCCAAGTTAGGCGTAAGAGGACTGGTCCTGGCCTCTAGCCGGTGGAGGCCAGTATTCTCCAACATCCTACAAAGCAGTCACCCAGCCCCAAATGTCCGTAGTGCCGGGACTGAGAATACCAAGCCAAGGCCAAGGGTTAAAACACCAGCTCTGCTCAATGCAAACGTTGACGAAGCCCGCAGCAAGGTCCCTAAAAGAAGCTGGGACAGGTAACGGCCACCTCGCCGAAGACGGCGTTGGTGTTGGAAGTGGACAGACGGTCAGGAGTGGGACCACAATCTGTCTCGGACCCGGGGTCTCCTCCCAGACCCCCCCGGCCGGCTGGCATGGGGCCCCTGGCACCCCGGCCGGCTTTCCCCAGGGGCTGGGTCGCGGGCGCAGGGCGGGCCAGAGGCTGCACCCCGGGGCGGCAGTCTCCGTCGTCCGCGGACATCAGCGTCAGACCCCACGGGGTGATCGAGTCCGGAGGGGTCAGGCCGGGCGGGGTCCGCGCGCCCTCGTCGCGGGCGGAGAACACGCTGCGGCCTCGGATCGAAGGGCAGCAGCAGAGAGAAGGGCAGCGGGAGGACGGCATCCCGGACCCCTGCGCGCGGCGCCCCAGGAAGGCCCGGGGACCGGCCTCCAGGGCTCCTCCCGCCCGGCACAGCCGCCCCGTTCTCCGCCACCCTCGCCTGGGCCTCGCGCTCCTGTGCCGCCAGCCTCTCCCCTTTCTGCCCCCCGCGACCTGTCTGTTCTTCCCCGTGAGGCCCCGGCTCGGCGCCCTCCGCCACTTCTACTCTGCCCGGTACCCACCTCCCCCTTCGCCGGACCTCGGCTCCTTCCGCCCGCCTTCGACTGCTTTCGTATAACGCCGCCTCGCCGCCTCTCCCGCTCCTCCGTTCCGCTCCTTCCGTCGGCCTCTCCCCGCCTCGCCTCTGCATTCCGGTTTCGCGGCCACGGTTCGGCTCTTTCCGCCTCTCCCCGCCACCCTGGGCTCTGGCGGACTGTCACTGTCGGGTGGAGATCTTGTGCCTGTAGACAGACGTTGTTCAGATTCAAGGCCCAGTCATAGAGGTGTGGGAGCGCCACTTCGCACATCCTGGCTAGCAACATAATGAACTTGAAAAATGAAAAGAGGAATCTCCCGTAGTTTTCTTTTGAAGGGTTGTTGGGAATCATCTCGTCTGTTGAGACTGTTCTGTATTTTCTGTGAGCTCTGTTCCAGCATTTACCTATTTCTCCAATGGATTCTTGGTCTTTTTCTTTGGTTTGGTAAGATCTCTAATATTAATAAATTAGCTCTTGTTGATGAGTTGCCAACATTTTCCTTGTTTTTTTTTTTTTTTGTTTTGTTTTGTTTTGGCCTCAAGTTGTTGCCATGCAGATTTTAAAAAATGAAATCAAATGTATTAATTTTTGTTTCTTCTTGCTTTATGTATAGTTTAAAAAGACCATCTCTCCTTTGAGATTATATATAAAATATTTATGCCTTGGTTTCTTCTAGGACTTTATTTTATTTATTTATTTTTTTTAATGTTTTTTTTCAACGTTTATTTATTTTTGGGACAGAGAGAGACAGAGCATGAACGGGGGAGGGGCAGAGAGAGAGGGAGACACAGAATCGGAAACAGGCTCCAGGCTCTGAGCCATCAGCCCAGAGCCCGACGCGGGGCTCGAACTCAAGGACCGCGAGATCGTGACCTGGCTGAAGTCGGACGCTTAACTGACTGTGCCACCCAGGCGCCCCTCTTCTAGGACTTTAATCGCTTCCCATTTTCACATCAAATCAAATAAAATGCTCATTTCACAGACCAACTAGTGGTTCTGACATGATTTTTTACTTTATTTTTTTTCAATATATGAAATTTATTGTCAAATTGGTTTCCATACAACATCCAGTGCTCATCCCAAAAGGTGCCCTCCTCAATACCCATCATCCACCCTCCCCTCCCTCCCACCTCCCATCAACCCTCAGTTTGTTCTCAGTTTTTAAGAGTCTCTTATGCTTTGGCTCTCTCCCACTCTAACCTCTTTTTTTTTTTTTTCCTTCCCCTCCCCCATGGGTTTCTGTTAAGTTTCTCAGGATCCACATAAGAGTGAAAACGTATGGTATCTGTCTTTCTCTGTATGGCTTATTTCACTTAGCATCACACTCTCCAGTTCCATCCACGTTGCTACAAAGGGCCAGATTTCATTCTTTCTCATTGCCACGTAGTACTTCATTGTGTATATAAACCACAATTTCTTTATCCATTCATCAGTTGATGGACATGTAGGCTCTTTCGATAATGTGGCTATTGTTGAGAGTGCTGCTATACACATTGGGGTACAAGTGCCCCTATGCATCAGTACTCCTGTATCCCTTGGGTAAATTCCTAGCAGTGCTATTGCTGGGTCATAGGGTAGGTCTATTTTTAATTTTTTGAGGAACCTCCACACTGTTTTGCAGAGTGGCTGCACCAATTTGCATTCCCACCAACGGTGCAAGAGGGTTCCCGTTTCTCCACATCCTCTCCAGCATCTATAGTCTCCTGATTTGTTCATTTTGGCCACTCTTACTGGCATGGGGTGATATCTGAATGTGGTTTTGATTTGTATTTCCCTGATGAGGAGCGACGTTGAGCATCTTTTCATGTGCCTGTTGGCCATCCATCCGGCTGTCTTCTTTAGAGAAGTGTCTATTCATGTTTTCTGCCCATTTCTTCACTGGGTTATTTGTTTTTCGGGTGTGGAGTTTGGTGTGCTCTTTATAGATTTTGGATACTAGCCCTTTGTCTGATATGTCATTTGCACATATCTTTTCCCATTCTGTTGGTTGCCTTTTAGTTTTCTTGGTTGTTTCCTTTGCTGTGCAGAAGCTTTTTATCTTCATAAGGTCCCAGTAGTTCATTTTTGCCTTTAATTCCCTTGCCTTTGGGGATGTGTCAAGTAAGAAATTACTACGGCTGAGGTCAGAGAGGTCTTTTCTTGCTTTCTCCTCTAGGGTTTTGATGGTTTCCTGTATCACATTCAGGTCCTGCATCCATTTTGCATTTATTTTTGTGAATGGTGTGAGAAAGTGGTCTAGTTTCAATCTTCTGCATGTTGCTGTCCAGTTCTCCCAGCGACATTTGTTAAAGAGACTGTCTTTCTTCTGTTGGATGTTCTTTCCTGCTTTGTCAAAGATTAGTTGGCCATACGTTTGTGGGTCTAGTTCTGGGGTTTCTATTCTGTTCCATTGGTCTATGTGTCTGTTTTTGTGCCAATACCATGCTGTCTTGATGATGACAGCTTTGTAGTAGAGGCTAAAGTCTGAGATTGTGATGCCTCCTGCTTTGGTCTTCTTCAAAATTACTTTGGCTATTCAGGGCCTTTTGTGGTTCCATATGAATTTTAGGATTGCTTGTTCTAGTTTTGAGAAGAATGCTGGTGCAATTTTGATTGGGATTGCATTGAATGTGTAGATTGCTTTGGGGAGTATTGACATTTTGACAATACTTATTCTTCCAATCCATGAGCACGGGATGTTTTTCCATTTCTTTATATCTTCTTCAATTCCCTTCATAAGCTTTCTATACTTTTCAGCATACAGATCTTTTACATCTTTGGTTAGGTTTATTCCTAGGTATTTTATGCTTCTTGGTGCAATCATGAATGGGATCAGTTTCTTTATTTGTCTTTCTGTTGCTTCATTATTAGTGTATAAGAATGCAACTGATTTCTGTACATTGCTTTGTATTCTGCAACTTTGCTGAATTCATGTATCAGTTCTAGCAGACTTTTGGTGGAGTCTATTGGATTTTCCATGTAGAATATCATGTCATCTGCAAAAAGTGAAAGCTTGACTTCATCTTTGCCAATTTTGATGCCTTTGATTTCATTTTGTTGTCTGATTGCTGATGCTAGAACTTCCAACACTATGTTAAACAACAGCGGTGAAAGTGGACATCCCTGTCGTGTGCCTGATCTCAGGGAAATCTCTCAGTTTTTCCCCATTGAGGATGATATTAGCTGTGGGCTTTTCATAAATGGCTTTTACGATCTTTAAGTATGTTCCTTCTATTCCGACTTTCTCGAGGGTTTTTATTAAGAAACGATGCTGAATTTTGTCACACCTTTTCTGCATCGATTGACAGGATCATATGGTTCTTATCTTTTCTTTTATTAATGTGATGTATCACGTTGATTGATTTGCGAATGTTGAACCAGACCTGCAGCCCAGGAATGAATCCCACTTGATCGTGGTGAATAATTCTTTTTATATGCTATTGAATTCGATTTGCTAGTGTCTTGTTGAGAAGTTTTGCATCCATGTTCATCAGGGATATTGGCCTGTAGTTCTCTTTTTTTACTGGGTCTCTGTCTGGTTTGGGAATCAAAGTAATGCTGGCTTCATAGAATGAGTCTGGAAGTTTTCCTTCCCTTTCTATTTTTTGGAACAGCTTGAGAAGGATAGGTATTCTCCCTGCTTTAAATGTCTGGTAGAACTCCCCAGGGAAGCCATGTGGGCCTGGACTCTCATTTGTTGGGAGATTTTTGATAACTGATTCAATTTCTTCGCTGGGTATGGGTCTATTCAAGTTTTCTATTTCCTCCTGTTTGAGTTTTGGGACTGTGTGGGTGCTTAGGAATTTGTCCATTTCTTCCAGGTTGTCTGGTTTGTTGGCATATAATTTTTCATAGTATTCCCTGATAATTGCTTGTATTTCTGAGGGATTGGTTGTAATCATTCCATTTTCATTCATGATTTTATCTATTTGAGTCCTCTCTCTTTTCTTTTTGAGAAGTCTGGCTAGAGGTTTATCAATTTTGTTTATTTTTTTAAAAAACCAACTCTTGGTTTCATTGATCTGCTCTACAGTTTTTTTAGATTCTATATTGTTTATTTCTGCTCTGATCTTTATTATTTCTCTTCTTCTGCTGGGTTTAGGCTGTCTTTGCTGTTCTGCTTCTATTTCCTTTGGGTGTGCTGTTAGATTTTGTATTTGGGATTTTTCTTGTTTCTTGAGATAGGCCTGAGGATTGCAATGTATTTTCCTCTCAGGACTGCCTTTGCTGCATCCCAAAGCGTTTGGATTGTTGTATTTTCATTTTCATTAGTTTCCATATATTTTTAAATTTCTTCTCTAATTGCCTGGTTGACCCACTCATTCTTTAGTAGGGTGTTCTTTAACCCCCATGCTTTTGGAGGGTTTCCAGACTTTTTCCTGTGGTTGATTTCAAGTTTCATAGCATTGTGGTCTGAAAGTATGCATGGTATGATTTCAATTCTTGTACACTTATGAAGGGCTGTTTTGTGACCCAGTATGTGATCTGTCTTGGAGAATGTTCCATGTGCACTCGAGAAGACAGTATATTCTGTTGCTTTGGGATGCAGAGTTCTAAATATATCTGTCAAGTCCATCTGATCCAATGTATCATTCAGGGCCCTTGTTTCTTTATTGACTGTGTGCCTAGATGATCTATCCATTTCTGTAAGTGGGGTATTAAAGTCCGCTGCAATTACCACATTCTTATCAATAAGGTTGCTTATGTTTGTGAGTAATTGTTTTATATATTTGGGGGCTCCTGTATTTGGTGCATAGACATTTATAATTGTTAGCTCTTCCTGATGGATAGACCCTGTAATTATTATATAATGCCCTTCTTCATCTCATTACCGCCTTTAATTTAAAGTCTAGTTTGTCTGATATAACTATGGCTACTCCAGCTTTCTTTTGACTTCCAGTAGCATGATAAATAGTTCTCCATCTCCTCACTCTCAATCTGAAGGTGTACTCAGGTCTAAAATGAGTTTCTTGTAGACAGCAAATAGATGGGTCTTGTTTTTTTATCCATTGTGATACCCTATGACTTTTGGTTGGCGCATTTAGTCCATTTACATTCAGTGTTATTATAGAAAGATATGGGTTTAGAGTCATTGTGATGTCTGTATGTTTTATGTTTGTAATGATGTCTCTGGTACTTTGTCTCACAGGATCCCCCTTAGGATCTCTTGTAGGGCTGGTTTAGTGGTGACGAATTCCTTCAGTTTTTGTTTGTTTGGGAAGACCTTTATCTCTCCTTCTATTCTAAATGACAGACTTGCTGGATAAAGGATTCTCAGCTGCATATTTTTTCTGTTCATCACATTGAAGATCTCCTGCCATTCCTTTCTGGCCTGCCAAGTTTCAGTAGAGAGATCAGTCATGAGTCTTATAGGTCTCCCTTTATATGTTAGAGCACGTTTATCCCTTGTTGCTTTCAGAATTTTCTCTTTATCCTTGTATTTTGCCAGTTTCACTATGATATGTCGTGCAGAAGATCGATTCAAGTTATGTCTGAAGGGAGTTCTCTGTGCCTCTTGGATTTCAATGCCATTTTCCTTCCCCAGATCAGGGAAGTTCTCAGATATTATTTCTTCAAGTACCCCTTCAGCACCTTTCCCTCTCTCTTCCTCCTCTGGAATACCAATTATGCGTAGATTATTTCTCTTTAGTACATCACTTAGTTCTCTAATTTTCCCCTCATACTCCTGGATTCTTTTTATCTCTCTTTTTCTCAGCTTCCTCTTTTTCCATAATTTTATCTTCTCGTTCACCTATTCTCTCCTCTGCCTCTTCAATCCGAGACGTGGTTGTTTCCATTTTATTTTGCAACTCGTTTATAGCATTTTTTAGTTCCTCCTGACTATTCCTTAGTCCCTTGATCTCTGTAGCAATAGATTCTCTGCTGTCCTCTATACTGTTTTCAAGCCCAGAGATTAATTTTATGACTATTATTCTAAATTCACTTTCTGTTATATCGTTTAAATCCTTTTTGATCAGTTCGTTAGCTGTTGTTATTTCCTGGAGATTCTTTTGAGGGGAATTCTTCCGTTTGGTCATTTTGGATAGTCCCTGGAGTGGTGCAGAACTGCAGGGCACTTCCCCTGTGCTGTCTTGAATAACTCGCGTTGGTGGGCAAGGCCACAGTCAGGCCTGATGTCTGCCCCCAGCCCACCGCTGGGGCCACAGTCAGACTGGTGTGACTTCTCTTCCCCTTTCCTAGGGGCGGGATTCACTGTGGGGTGGCATGGCCTGTCTGGGCTACTTGCACACTGCCAGGCTTGTGGTGCTAGGGATCTGGTGTATTAGCTGGGGTGGATCGGCAAGGTGCACGGGGGCAGGAGGGGCAGGCTCAGCTCGCTTCTCCTTCAGTGATCCGCTTCGGGAGGGGCCCCTCTTCCGGGGGCCTCTCGTCTGCGCTTGGCTCTGGAGACTCTGTTCTGCTAGTCTTCTGGTGGTTTTCTGGGTTATTTAGGCAGGTGTAGTTGGATTCTAAGTGATCAGCAGGACGTGGTGAGCCCAGCATCCTCCTACGCCGCCATCTTCCCCAGGTCCCCCTGACATGATTTTTTAAAACAATCCATTTTTCCTTTAGTGACTTAGCACATAACCTGCGCCCAATTTATTATGAAAAAATTTCAAGTATGGGGATAATTTGAAAGAGTTTTACAGTGAACACTCATGGGCTGAATTCTGTCCCCTCATGTTCACATGTTGAAGCCCAAATCACTGGCACCTCCTCACATGACCATATTCTGAGGTTGAGCCTTTCAAGAATTAAGGTTAAATGAGGCCATTAGGGTGTCCTTATGAGGAGAGGAGATTAAAACATATGGACCAAGAGATGGCAGGAGCACACACACTCAGAGGGATGACCACCACACAGAGAGGCAGCAAGAGGGTGGTCATCTGCAAGCCAAGGAGAGAAGCCTCAGAAGAAGCCAACTTTGCTGGCATCTTGAGCTTGGACTTCCAGAACTGTGGGAAAGTAAATTTCTGTTGCTTAAGTCCCCCAGTCTGTGGTGTTTTGTTTAGGCGGTCCTAATGAACTAATATCCACCCCTAGATTCTACAGCATTTTTCTATACTTGCTTTGCTACTTTCATTCCTCTATCATCCATCAATCCACCATTAAAAAAAAAAAAAAAAGGCGGGGGTGGGCGCCTGGGTGGCTCAGTTGGTTAAACATCCGACTTCGGCTCAGGTCATGATCTCACGGTTCGAGCCCCGCGTCGGGCTGTGTGCTGACAGCTCGGAGCCTGGAGCCTGCCTCAGATTCTGTGTCTCCTTCTCTCTCTGCCCCTCCCCAGATCACACTCTGTCTCTCTCTCTCTCTGTCTCTCTCAAAAATAAATAAACATTAACAAAAAACAAAAAACAAAAAACAAAAAAACACGTTGAAGTAGGTTGCAGACAGCAGTAGACTTCATCCCCAAACATTTTAGCACACAGAGTTCAAAAATCAGGGCTGGGAGATCTTTCAACGCAGCTTGGTGAATGGCTAGTTCTTTGCCGCTGAGTTGGTTCTTCTCACGTGGATATCTCCCTGGGGTTGCTTGGGTACCCTCATGGGATGGCCGATGGCTTCCCCCATAGAGGAAGCAACGTAGGAGACTAAGGAGGGAGCTCCACTGTGTTTTAGGACATAGCCCCACATATGACATACTGTCACTTCTGCAACGTTGTGTTGCTCACTTGGGTCACGTCTGATTCAGTGTGGGAGGAGACCGCACAGGGCATGGGTACCAAGTGCAAGGACCCTTGGTGGCCATCTTGGAGGCTAGCAGATGCACCCACCTCTCCTCTAGGCCACTTTTCTTCATCAGCCCAGAATTTCTTTGTTCTGCTCATTTTTCTCCTGAGAGCCTGGTTTCTGGTCATTGTAGCTGTTTGGAGCCTCATGAATTCATTCGTGGCATTGGACCAACTTAGAAGGTCTCCTTTCTTCCTTTACTTCTTTTACTCCTCTCCCCTCTCTATCCCTCTCAGCCTTGACCCCAGCTCCAGCCTTTCTCATTCACTAGTGCCTCTTTGCGGAGATGATCTGAGGGTCAGCTGGGAATGGGTCTGCTAGGGCAGGAAATGTTGGAGGAAGTTTTGCTTCCTGAGCTCCTGTCTCTTGGATAATGAGAGCTTGGGGTCTCTGCTGGCTTATCAGGACTACGATTGCCTTCCTTCTTCTTCTTTTTAATGTTTATTGATTATGAGAGAGAGAGAGAGAGAGAGAGAGAGAGAGAGAGAGAGAGAGAACGGTAGAGAGGGAGTGGGAGGGAAAGAGGGACGGAGAAAGAGAAGGGGAGAGGGGCAGAGGGAGAGGGAGGGAAAGAAGGAGGGAGGGAGAGAAAGGAGGGGATGGGGAGGAGGGAGGGAGGGAGGCAGAGAGAGAGAGAGAGAGAGAGAGAGAGAGAGAGTCCTAGCAGGCTCCACACTGAGTATGAAGCTTTATGCAGGGTTCAATCGCATGACTGTGATGTCATGACCTGAGCTGAAATCAAGAGTCGGACACTTAACCAACTGAGCCACCCAAGTGCCTTTATTGTCTTCCTTGTTCTGAGATGGGTCCTCAACATTCCCTAAGACAAGGGACATTTGGTTTGATGGGGCTCTACCTATCCACTATAACTTGGGGACAGAGATCTCTGTATTGCATGAAGAGGCTGAGAAGTTACCTTCTGGGGCTAGGATGATTCTGTGCTTGGGATAAAGGAGGGTCCCCACAGGGGCAGTCATCTCATGTTGGGAGGACTTGAGGGATTTACATTGTGGGCTTCCCTCCTCATTCGGTTGAGGGTGCTGCTTGCTGACCCTTCCATCAACTTTATTTTGTGACCATGGGAATAGATGTAGTTTTCTGGGACTGCTTGACACCTATGTTGGAGAACCTGAAGTCTTGCCTGTTGAACCTGGTATTGCTTCCCTTGGGGGAGACGGGTTGCTCTTTGCTGGGGATATTCATCTACCTGGTCTGGGGGAGTCAAGGGAGGCAAGCTGTGACTCGTGCTGAGTGAGAATGGTGGGGCATTTGCTGGGGCTCCTGTCTCCTTTAGTGTGTGGGGATTACAAGTTGCTTTTTGGGATTTCCATCATCATGAATCTTGGAGGGATATGGGGGAATCACTTGTTGAGACTTGCATCATCAGATGAAACCCTCATGATGCTGGAGGTAACTGGGAAGTATGAGGCTGGGGCTCCTATTGTCTCTGGTGCTAGGGGACTGTGAGGTCACTGCCTGCCTGGGGATCCCATTTTTCAAGTGTTTGTGCGACAGGGAGGGGCCATGAAGAGGTTCCATGGTCTCTAATGTGAGGAGAGGATCAGGGGGATATTTGCATGGGATTCCATGCATCTCTAGTGATGGGGACTAGGGGAGTCTTTTTATATAGGTCATTCTTATCCAGTTTGGGAGTAGAACAAGAAGAGTCACTTTATGGGTCTCCCCTTGCCTGTACTGTTGGTAGAGACTGGGGGGGGGTCAGTGGACTGAGACTCCCCACTGCCTAGTGTTGAGCAGCTGAAGGAGTCACTGCTGGGGCTGCCGTCACTTCTAGAATTAAAGCTACTGAAGGGGGTACTTGGAGTTCCTCTCGTTCCTACTTTTGGGGGGACTGGGGGGCTTGCTTGCTCAGACCCCGTCATTTGTGTTTGGGTAATGACCATTGATATCTGAGGTCCCGTTTTCTCTAGTCCTGGGATGGAACTGGTGGTCCTCGGCTAGGGCGTCTGTCGTCTTGCCTGGGATGTCGACCGTGAGCAGCACTTGCTGGGGTTCCCGTAATGTCTGGTCTTGTGGGGGCGGACTGGGAGCTCTCTTGCAGCGGCTTACATCATCTCTAGCTTTGGGCAATCAGTTCAATGTGGTTTAAAAGTATTTTATTTTGAAAAAGTTTAGGCTTACATAAAAGTTGTGAAACTATACAGGGTTGTTTTACACAGTCAACATACATTTATATTTACTTACATTTTGTCTCCTGCTGATCTTGATTCTTGGAGTTATTTGTCTTCACGTGAACTGATTTCCCTTCACCTGAAAACTCTCTTTAGTTTTTCTTGAGGTGCAGTTCTGCCGTTATTTCAGCTTTTGCTTTTTTAACCCCCCCCCCCCCCCCCCATTGGAACACATCTTCCATTTTCTGCATTTTCAAAGAATATTTTTCTTAGGTCATTGAGTTTTACATTGGTGGTTAATACCCTACCCCCCCCCCCCATTCAACCCTTTGGGTGTTGGATGCTATTTTTTTGCTTCCATAGTTTCTTTTGAAAAATCTTCAGTCTTACTGTTGCTCCTTTGAAGGCAACATGTCCTTTCTTCAGTTGGTTTGAAGATTTGCAGCTTGTCTTTCTTTTTCTACAATTTTTCCATGTTTTCTCCATTTTTAAAAAACATATTATTCATAGTTGTTTTGAAGTCCTTGTCTGCTAACTCCAATATCTGGTCTCTGGGCCTGCTCCTATGGATTTCTATATTCTTCTTCTTTTTTTAATGTTTATTTTTGGTAGAGACAGACAGAGCGAGAGTGGGGGAGGGGCAGAAAGAGAGAGGGAGACACAGAGTCCAGGCTCAGAGCTGTCAGCACAGAGCCCGATGCGGGGCTCAAACTCACAAACTGTGAGATCATGACCTGAGCCGAAGGCAGACATTTAACCGACTGAGCCACCCAGGTGCCCCTAGATTTCTATATTCTTAATTGACAATATCTTCCTGCAGACTTCACGTGTCTATTGCTCTTGTTTGATGGATCTTGTGAACAATATACTTGGTAGATGTTCTTAATTATGGTACCTTCCTCTAAAGATTAGGTTTCGTTATGGCAGGCAGTTATAGTACTAATGGGCCACCTTGAGCCTCTGAAGTCTAGATTTTAGCCTCTAAAAGCACAGATCTATTTCAGTTTTGCACTGACTTCTAAGATGCAGTCCTTACTTGTAGTGCATGGTACTTACTGTCAGGGTGTGACATTTGTAGGGGCATAACTAAAAACCTTTCTTTTTTTCCCTCTTTTTCTTTCCTTCCCTCCCTCCCTGTTTCTTTTCCTTTCTTCCTCCCTCTTTTCTCTTTTCTCTTTTCCTTTCCCTTCCCTTCCTCTCCCCTCATCTTCCCTTTCCTTCTCCTGTCTCTTTCTCTCTTTTCTTCTCTCATCATTCCACTCCAGATGGGTCCAAAAACCAACCTCCGACTACTGGCATGTATGATCTCTGAATTTTCTGCACAATCTTCAGCTTTCTCTAGCTACTCTCTTCTAAGCCTCCTACAGTCTTTCTCTGTACATGAACAGCTTAGGTGTTATTTAAGGACCTGAGGGGAATTTTTAGGCAGATTTTTGGGGCTTCTTCTTTGTCAACCTTTATGTTACATGAAAAGAAATTCAGACATTTTAGGATCAGGTTCTATATTCCCTGTGACAGCCCCCTATTTCTCCAAAGAGCGCTGTTTTTTTTTTTTTTTTTTTTTTTAAGAATATTACTTTAGAAACCAAGATCTCAGTGGGTGATAGATATTCTCATTGCTACTAGGCCTCCTGAGCTGATAGGCCTTGAAAATACATGTAAGTGTACTATCCTATGCACATGCGTGTGCGTGCACACAAACGCCTGTCCATCCACCTATCAAAAAGCATGAATTCATACTGATACCTCCAATTCCAATCCACTCCAACGCCACAGTGTTTATTCTAGCCTTCTCTCTTTCCTTGTTTGCAACCTATCTCTCTGAGAGTAAGAAGCTGGCTTTCATAATCTACCACATATTTACTTGTTCAACTCTAGTACACACAATCTGGTTTCACAATCGCTAATCCACACCATTGTAAGAAACCCATTTTCAACCAGAGGGTTTCCAGACAGTTCTTTTCATAGTCAGCCTTACATCTCTTGTCAAAATATACAGTTTTCCAGAGTAAATTTGGTTTTCTTCCTTGTGATTATGTTATTCATTTGTATAGTTAGGCCCCTGTATTATAGTTTATTCCATTTTGCATTCCCTCTGCTACCTGGTGGATTTTTTTAACCGACAGTAATAGTCACTCTTTATGCTGTCTAGTTCTATGGGTTTTGGCAAGCGTCTAGAGTTGTGTCCATCAACACAGCCACGAGAGAACAATTCCATCACTCCCAAATTCCTTTCAGTTGCCCCTTTGTAGTCATTCCCCCCCCCTCTCTTACTCCTTGTTCCTGAAAACCACTGATTTGTTGTCCTTCCCTACAGTTTTGCCTTTTACTAAATGTCATACAATGTAATCATACAAGAAATGGCTTTTCATGTCTGGCTTCTTTCACTTAGCAAAATAAATCAAGTTGAGGCAGGAGTTGCATACAGTTCAATGTACGTATCTTGAGTGTATCATTCAATACATTTTGACAATTGCATATACTTATGTAACCTACACTCCCATTGAGATATAGAACATTCTCCTCACTCCATGAAGTTCCTTCCTATCACATCTCAGTGTGTTTAGATACAACCACCATTCTGATTTTTTTTTTCCTATCACAGATTTTTTTTTTTTTTTTTTTTTTTGCTATTCTTGGAATTTAGAGTCTCATATAATATTTACTCTTTTTTTGTGTGTGGCTTATTTTGCTCAGGACATTCCTATGATGTTTCAATTAGGTTATAATAAAAGATAAAATAATGTTTCATATATATATATATATATATATATATATATATATATATATATATATATACCAGAAGCCCCATAAATGCTTTACATATGTTAACTAATTGAATACTTAATACAAGTCTACAAAGTAGGCCTTCTATCATTTCTATTTGACAGATGAAGAAATAAAACTTTGGGACAAGAAGTTTGTCGCTTGCTTGAGGTAACCATCTCTAAAGGAGAGAACCAAGATTGGGCAGAACAAGAGACTGAACTCTGATAAGGTCAAAACGGAGATGACAGTTGCTCTCACGGGGAGTTCCAGGGCTGAGGTGGCCTTTCAGGGTATCACAAATCGAGGCAAAGGAATCTGGGCATTTGCACTCCCCGTAGGAACCAGTCATTGGAAGTGGGCTACCCTGGGGCGGGGGCGGACTTAGCCTTAGGAGTGGTACTTTCCTTTGGCCCAAGAGAATTCCTGAGAGCATGGCGGCACAAGCCATTAGAACACTTCCAGCAGCTGGGGGCATGAGTGCCTTAAAGAGTCCTGAAAGAAGGATCTGAGAACTATACCACCGTCTCCATTATGGCGCAACACTTAGGCCACTCAGATGCACTTGCTTCTTGGAAGTGAACGCACACGGGATTCTGGTTAGTCCTCTTGCTTGGAGAAACTTACAAGAGGAAGATCGGTGAACAAATTACAGATCGCTCTCGACAGCAGCTTTTCGCGGTGCTGCAACTGATACTTAATCGCCACACTTCTACCATCCCATCCTCGATTCCCTTCACCCGTAACTACGACCTCTGCTGGACTCGGAGGGCTGGTCTGGATCCTCACCCCTGAGGAGTCTGAACATCTGGCCAATAGGCCCTTCTCAGGATACAGCTGCTACATTTATTTATCAAAAACAAACAAAAACCTGGGGTAAGAGACATGCCAAAGGATTGCCTGAGTGCCAAATGTCCTCTGTCCTTACTGTGTAATAGAAGCCCCACATCAGCTGGCATAGGGTTACCTATGCAATCATAAAGCTCCATGGGACCCTTACTTTGCTGGTAAAAAGCCCTCTGGTAACTCGGGCTTTTAGGTTAATTATTTTTGTGATTTCCTCCCAAGAGTCCCCTGACCTACCTTAGATGAAGAACACGTGTGAAGGCAACTGTTCTAGACTACGGGTGGGAGCATCAGTGCTTTGACAATACCCAGATGGTATAGCGGCTGCTACAATTCAGGTATGTGAACTTTCTACGCAGGTGACTGACAAAAGTAGATTCTGAGAAGCAAACGGGGTGAAAAGTTCTGAATAGCTTCCATTTGCCCCAGTGGACCCACTTCCTCTACCTTTGAGTCTAGTAACATTAATCAATATGAACTACATCAGTGGGATTCCTTGCCTTGTGGCCTTTGGTTGGGTTTGGTCAATGGGGACCCTAGGCATGAAATCAGAAGGATGAAAGAAGGGGACGTCTAGCTCTGGCTATTTCTTGCAGAACGTGGAGCTGGATGCTACCCCCGACCCCCTCCCCCCAGCTCCTGGAATGCAGTTCTTTCCTCTCTTGTCTGTGGATTTCAGTAATTGTTTCCTTCTCTTATCCTTTCAGGGGTAGGGATGTTAATAGAGCCCTGGCCTTACCCGCTACCGGGTACCAACGACTTCTTGTGGTTTTCCTCCATCCTGTCCACAACTCTGTGAGTAGCCTCTTTATGAAAACTCTACTTGAAGTGTCCTAGTCTGTGTCAGTTGCTTCCTGCTGGGACTCTGACTGGCATGCCAGCTCATTCAAAGTATAAGAAAAAGTCCTAATGGGACAATAAAATCCAACAAGATCAAGACCCACCACGTCTCTGACCACATCATCCTCTATCACACCCTCACTACACCCCCAGCTCGTTCTACGCTCATCTCGTTGGCTGCTCTGCGGCGGGACTTTGCATGCCAAGCCTGCTCTTGCCACACACATTGACTCACTGTCCCAACTCGTTAAGGTCTCTGCTCAAGTGTCCCTTGGCTAAGAGGCCTTCCCTTCCTATTTTATATACAACAGTAAGATCCCAATCCCCCCTTAACTATTTTATCATGCTTTGCTTTTCTGATCAACACTTAAAACAGCAAGTCTTATTGATTTTTCTATAATCTGTCTTCCCCCATTAGAATGTAAGTGCTTCAATAGCAAAACGTACATTTCATGCATTGCTATAAACACCAATGTCTCAAACAGGGCCTGGCATATAGAATATACTCAGTAGATAGACTAGTGGTTAAGAGCACAGATGTGGTTCAAACCTGGGCTCTACTATTTACTAGCCAGTGAGTTCAGGCAAGTTACCAGTATATCATGTTAGTTTTCTCACCTGTAAAATGGGAATAATAATAGTACATACTTCTTAAGCTTATACTGAGTACTCAATAAGTTCGTATTTTCATAAGGCATTCAGAAAAGTGCCTCAGCTATAGGAAGGGCTACATAAATGTTTAGTCATTTATTAATGTACTGAAATACTTCATTATAAAAAAAGACCCCTACATAAAAAGGAACAATTCACAAGGAAAAAAAAAAACTAATCCTGAATGTATTTAGTTATACATCCAAATATATAAAGAAAAAAATGACAGAAATGACAAAAAAAAAAAACAAAACAAAACCCTGTTAATCCATATCCTTAGAAGAAGACTTTAATAGACATCTACCACTAAATAAGTTTGAGGACAAAAACCTGAATGTACATACTATATCTGAAAACACAATTAACTTGAGTTAATGGGCACATAGTCTACATCGAAAACTTAGAGAATATACATTATTTTCAAAGAAGCATGGAACACTTATCAAATGGGACCAACTACTGGGTTTCCTAGTTAGATA
Source organism: Leopardus geoffroyi (assembly GCF_018350155.1). Classification (NCBI taxonomy): domain Eukaryota; kingdom Metazoa; phylum Chordata; class Mammalia; order Carnivora; family Felidae; genus Leopardus; species Leopardus geoffroyi. The sequence goes on from NC_059331.1 coordinate 6,636,688, forward strand.
CTGCATTTGGCTGGACATGAACAGAACACCACCTCAAAAACAAACCCCCCGAGAAAAAGACTTTGGCTTCAACCAGTTAGAGGTTACTTTTAATCATGTAAGGAGTAGTCTGGGCATAAGCAGTCCAGAGCTGAGCCCACCAATCAGAGGTCCGGGGGGAGCCCATGTCACTGTCATTTTGTGCTGTACTATGGTGTCTGGCATCACGATCAAAATAGAGCGCTTCCGACTCTTGGCCTTGAGTCGACTTTCAAGAGAAAGCACGGGCAAGACGAACAGGATACAGGTGGGGAACGGGCCAGATGGTGTTCTCCCCAGTGACTTCTACCTACTCCTCATGGTCAGCAGAGCCAGGCAATACCTCTCTGGGCCTCAGAGAAGCCTTATTAAGTTGCGCATTTTTAATCCTGCTCATTGACAACTTGAATGACAACGAAAACATTTTTTACGTAAATGAGTGGGGGACGATGGGCATTGGGAAAGAAGCTAAACAAAATGCCATACTAGAAGAGAAAGATAAAAAACAATCAGCATCGTAAAGTCCGCTTACCTGACAAAAATGCCATTAAACTAGAAAAAGTATATAGTAAATACGGTCTAATTTCCACTAATGATAAACTAATTCACTCAGGAGATACTCAGAAATGTCTTTTTGGATATGCTATGTACTGATGTTTTTAAAGAGTAAATTAGAGTTAACATGTTACATACAAAACTATGGAACAAAATTTAAGGTTTATTTTAGGTATGGCTATAGACGTGTTTATACTAAAACAAAAAGACTGAAAATTAATGAACTAGTGGCCCGATCTTAGGATGAGATAAGGGTAAACCCACACTCAAAATCGATAATTTCCATTCCCAGTTTAACTTATTTTGTGGCCCCTCAGTAAAGAGCTGAGGCATCACTTTTCTAGGGTTTCCCTACAATGTGAGTTCTCACAAACCAACAAAGAATCACTGAAAGATTTTTTCCAAATTGATACACTCACAACTTTTGCCTCCAAAGAAAACTTCCTATTTTTCCTAATGTAAGAGGTATCAGCCAAGGCATTCCCTCAGTCTTTATATTCACAAGTGTCTTTGCAGTGAATTCTCAGTTTCCTAAGGAATGTGGAAAAATGACTTTCCAGTACTGATGACATTCGAAGGGAATTTCTCTCCAGAATAAACCCTCGTGTCTCTTAAAAACTGAGAGAACATTCGAGGCTTTCCCACAGTAATTGTATTCGGAATCTCTCCCCATCTTTCGCTCAGTAATGCAAACGCTTGTGCTGAAGGGTTTCCCACATTCCTTTTAGGATTCCTCTGTAGTGATTTCTCACATGTGCTCTATGGGATGAGTGTCGCTGAAGGCTTTTGCATTCTGAGGATAGTCCTAAGGTTTTTCCCTTAGCGTGAACTGTTATGTGACTCCCTAGAGATATCACTGAAGGCTTTCCTATAGCTACTGCGCTCCTCAGGTTTCTCTCCACACATAATCTTTTGTGCACATTAGGGTGAGTTTGAGCTGAAAGCTTACCACAAAGATTGCACTCACGAGGTTTCTCTCCAGAGGGAATTGACATAAGTTACCGAGGGCTACTTCATATACAATAGATTGACAGAATGAGAGTCTGCTACAGGCTTTTCTTCACTGATTTCATGGAAACTCCTCAGATGGTTCCTTATGATCTGTCTCCTGATATATATACCCTGTGTTGTTTCTTCCCACTCTGTAAGCAATACAGTACGGAAGGAACGATAGTATGTCCTCCTGAGGATGGGTCAAAAAAGACAATGAGGCTTCTGCATTAGCTCTCCTGTAGATCACATGCTTTGGGAGGAACCTGATGCTACATCATGAAGATACTTGGCCCTCTGGAGAGTGAAGTAATGAAGATTCTCTGCCAACAACTGGCATTGACTTGCTAGACATGTGAGTGAGCCATTCTGGAAGCAGATTCTGTATCAGTAAAGACTCCGATGATTGTGGCTCCAGCAGACATCTTGATTTCACCTCATGACAGATTCTGCGCCAGGACTACACAGCTAAGACGCTTCCAGATTCCCGACCTACAGAAATTATAATAAATGTGTGAGGTTTGAAGCCACTATGTTTTGGAGGGAAATTTGCTAGGCAGCAGCAGATAACTCACCCATCTAGTGAGTTACCCTCAGTTGTCTGAGGGTTAAGAGATCAATGAACGCTTTCCTAATTACTGTACTCATATCCACCTATTATGAATTCTCTTGTGCACAGAAAGGTAAGAGTTAGTGGTGAAAGATTTTCCACAATGATTACATTCGTAGGGTTTCTCTCCAGTGTGAGTTCTCACGTGTTTCTTAACAGCGGAGAGATTATTGAACGCTTTCCCACAGTTACTGCATTCATAGGGTTTCTCCCCAGTGTGAATTCTCTTGTGCACAGTAAGAGAAAAGCTACTGCTGAAGGATTTTCCACACTGATCACACTCATAGGGTTTTTCTCCAGTATGAGTTCTCATGTGCTGGGTCAGATAGGAGCTCTTCCTAAAGGCTTTCCCACAGTCGTGGCACTCATAAGGTTTCTCCCCCGTATGAATACTATTATGCCCGGTGAGGGAGGACCTCGTGCTGAAGGCCTTGCCACATTGATTACATTCATGGTGATTCTCTCTCGTATGAATTCTCTTGTGGCTTTTGAGGTTACAACTGGTGCGGAAGACGTGGAAACACTGATTACATTCGTAGGGTTTTTCTCCAGTGTGAATTCTCACGTGCAGCCTAAGGGATGAGGGATCATTGAAGGCTTTGCCACAGTCCGTGCATTCATAGGGCTTCTCCCCATTGTGTATCCTCTTGTGAATGGTCAGGTAGGATCTACTGCTGAAGGACTTGCCACACTGATTACAGTCATAGGGTTTTTCTCCAGTATGAATTCTCTTGTGCTGAGTGAGGTTAGACTTTGTGCTGAAGACTTTAAAGCACTGATTACATTCATTGACTTTCACTCCGAGATGATTTCTTTCCTGTTGAGAGACGAATGATAACTATCATTTACAGTATTTTTAATATTTAATGAATTTTATGTCATAGGAATTCTCTTTTTCAGGAATTCTGTTATATTATTACCAATTGACATTTTGGCTATTTTCAGTGCTTGTATGTGGCTTCTGCCAAGTTTGAGCTGTTAGAAGTTAAAAAAGAAGGATGCTTTGCCACAAATCCTTATCATATTCACAGAGCATCTTCTGATAAACTTAAGACCACTTTATATTTCAACGATCAATATCATAGTCACACTTTAGGAAATATTTACAAGTGGAAACTCCCAGTGAAGAAACAAGTTTGGAGCTAACTTACGGTTTTCTCCAAATTCACAACTTTTCACAGTATCTCTCCAGAGACAAAATTTCCTCATGTGTAAATGATACGATGACTGTTTACTTTGTGACTTTTCTAACTTACTTTCCTACTGTAAAAACCCAGAAATCAGCCAGGTTAGTCTTACCGCTTTAATACCATTGGAATGTTCTTTTCTAAAAACGTGCTTCTTAGGAGTTAACCATTTGGCTTTAAGTACAGTCTCCAAACCTGAAACAAATTGAAAAGAAATTTAAGTTGATGGAGGAAAGGAATAGTAAAGTACATACATGAGTAAAGGCGGACTCTGAGGGATCAGGGTTTTTGAGGAAGTTTGCCATGAAAGGGATGTGAGTATGAAAACTATAGGTATTAAAGGATTCTAGAAGGATTAAGACTGATCAGAGATTTACAAAATAAGGGATTATCAGGAATGCAAAGTAGGAAGGAATTGGATAAAGTGCTCCTATGAGATTTAAACTTAAAAAGGAAAAGAAATGTATTAGCATTGTCCGATGACAGACAGCAGCTACACTTGTGGTGAGCACAGTAAAACTTATAAACTTATCAAGTCACTACGTTGTGCACCTGAAACTGATGTAACACTAGATGTTAAGTACACTTCAAAGGAAAAGAGATACGTCTTTCCCCCCACCCCCCCCCCCGAGTCCAAGGTAACATATGAGATGTTGAACAGAAAGGTAAAAAGAAGGAGCATACGCGAAGAAGCTCATACCAAATGTTGTTGGCCGTCTCTGCCAGAAAAAAGGACATGTTACAAACTTCCCTGATTGACGTTTCCTGAACGTACTATTCCCATGCCCCAAATCACTGGCCAGGCCTATTCCTCAAGAAGACTCCTGTCCGCCTGTCCACCTGGTGCTCACCTGGACAGGTGCCTGGAAGAATTCCTCGCTCCTGTGTCATCACTTTGTCTTCTTGCTCCAGCTGGGAGGTCAGACTGGGTTTATCAACACGACACCCTATTTGTGGAGAAAAGACACATGATGTAGGGGGACTGTGCAGGTGACAAGCAACTCCATGAAACTGGAGCCAACAATTCTGAAGACGAGCCAGGATGACTTCTGCAACAGTGGAGTAACCACGCATAAATTCTAATGGGTATAGTAACTCTCCAGAAACAAAAATTCAAGCATCCTCAATGTCCAGGTGACAGGATATAAACAGTCCCAAAGTCCATGTCCAAGTTTACATAACATACTTCAAAAGCTCTAAAGCTTTTAACCACAGAGAATATAAAGTCAGGGTAAGGAACAGCTATTCAGTTCACAGGGAAGGCATCAGACAGAAAGCTCCAGGAGGGTGGGGACCACGTCTGTCTCATTCATCACTACATTCCTAAACCCAGCACAGACCCAGGGACATCGAAGTGCCTCAGAAAGACTTGTGAGAAGTGACAACAGTGAAAATTAAGGGCTGTTAAACCGAAAGTCCATAACTCCACAAAAACGGTGACTGGACTGGGGAACACCATCAGAACCAACTTTATCAGAACTTTGGAAACTTATCAAAAGTTGACAGCAACTGGAAAATGTTTAATCAAGGACAACAACCAGCTGACATGTTAACTGACCCCTGTCTAATCTATTCACTGCTTTGGCTGTGACCTTGCAGATGACAGCCCACATTCCTAGTACTGCAGGGAGCAGGGGGGACCTATTTATTGTCAAAGATCCGTGGTTGTCTGATTTGACTTTTCTGGCTTGCCTTTATCTTTTTAATTTTTAATTTTTTATTATTTTTTTTTACTTTATAAACTTTTTCTTACACTTTTTTTTTCAATATATGAAATTTATTGTCAAATTGGTTTCCATATTGCCTTTATTTATCTAATCCCACTCTCCAAGGGCTGAGCTGTCTACCCACGAGGCATGCGCTGAACACATTTAAAGGCAAATATCTCAGCCATCACCACCAGAGGCAAGTGAAATAGTAGAGGAAAACAAAAAACTAACCAAGAAGCCTGGGAGGAAAACTATGGAATAAGATGTTTGGGGGAATTTTTAAAAAATTTCCCTCATATTTCTTTGAATCTAGAAAGCCAGGGTCGGGCACATGGTCAGAAAAGACCTGAAATTGCATTAAGTCCTCAATTCTGGCTGACCTTCAGGTTCTGCACAAGCAGAAAGTAAAGATTATGGAGAGTTGCCAATTGCCTGCTGATCTTGAAGGTAGGCCCTGGACACCCACACAGAACACATCTGCAGAGACTACAGGTGTTTTACTTTTTGTTCCAGGTCTCCAAGAAAATCTCTGACCAACCACTAGCTAACCACGAAACTAACATAACAGTCTTCAGGGACCACACGTGACAAATACAGATTACAAAATTAGTATAGAGGTATCACTAAACATACATTCCACAGCAACAATAACAAATTCTGGTGGTGGAGAGAAATCGGGGATTCCAGAATTGCTGTGTAATAATGTTCCAAATGTCCAGTTTTAACACTAAAAGTATGAGGCAGGCAAAGAAACAAATGTATGGCCCATTGCAGGAAAAAAAAATGAGTAGAAACTGCTCCGAAGGAAGCCAAAACATCAGACTCACTAGTCAAAGAATTTAAACGTTTTTTATTTAGTTTTTGAGAGCGAGAGTGTAAGCAGAAAGAGCCGAACTGGGCTCTGCACTGACAGGCTGACTACAATGAGCCCGATGTGGGGCTCAAACTCACGAACCAAGAGATCATGACCTGAACTGAAGTCAGACGCTCAACCAACTGGGCCACCCAGGCGCCCCTCAAAGGATTTAAGTCAACTCTTTTAAGGATGCTCAAAGACCTAAAGAAAACCGTGACAATTCTGATGAGCTAGAACCCATGTTAAAGAGACAGAAATTACAAAGAGAAACTACACAGAAATTTTGGAGTTGAAAAGTACAATAACTGAAATGAAAAGTTCACAAGAAGAGTTCAACAGCAGATGTGAGCAGGCAGAAGAAAGAATCAATAACCATGAAGACAGGATGATTTACATTACCTCCCTGGAAGAACAGAAAGAAAAAAAGAAGAAAAAAAATAAAAACAGAGCCCAAGAGACCTGTGGGATCCCATCAAACATACCAATATACACATCATGGGAATTCATGAAGTGGAGAAGAGAATGAGGTAGAAAGAATATTTGAAGAAATAAGGGCAAAAATTTCCCAAAATTTGACAAAGACACAAATGTACACAGCCAAGAAGCTTAAGAAACCCCAAGTATAAGGTTACACTGAGAGGCACAGAGATCATGAGCACATCTGCCCTACAAGAAATGCTAATGGGAGACTTTCAGGCTGAAATGAAAGGATAATGGATATTAATGCAAATCCACATAAAGAAATAACCTGATAATTGAAAATACACAGGCCAATAGTAATTGGCTATTTTTGGTTTATAATGCTTATCTTTTTGGTTTGAAACTCTTTCTCTTATATGATTTAAAAGATAAATGCCTACACCAGTAATTGTAAATCTCTGTTAATGGGCACACAAGGTATAAAGATGTAATTTGTGGCAAAACAAAAGAGAGCAGGTGTGTGTGTGTGTGCGCAGGTACATAAGAGCAAAAATTTTATATACTAGCAAAACAAAGTTGGTATTAAATCAAAATAGGCTGCTATGAATTAAAATGTTAATTGCCAGACTTTAAGCTGTATTACAAGCTGTCATCATCAAGAAAGTATGGCACTGGCATAAGAACAGACACTCCGATCAATGGAACAGAATAGAGAACCCAGAAATGGACCCACAAACGTATGGCCAACTAATCCTTGACAAAGCAGGAAAGAATACCCAATGGAATAAAGACAGTCTCTTCAGCAAGTGGTGCTGGGAAAACTAGACAGCGACAGGCAGAAAAATGAAACTGGACCACTTTCTTACACCAGACACAAAAATAAACTCAAAATGGATGAAAGACCTAAATGGAAGACAGGAAGGCATCAAAATCTGAGGAGAAAGCAGGCAAAAACCTCTTTGATCTTGGCCGCAGCAACTTCTTACTCAACACGTCTCCAGAGGCAAGGGAAACGAAAGCAAAAATGAACTACTGGGACCTCATCAAAATGAAAAGCTCCTGCACAGCGAAGGAAACAATCTGCGAAACTAAAAGGCAACTGACAGAATGGGAGAAGAGAGCTGCAAATGACATATCCGATAAAGAGTTAGTATCCAAAATCTATAAACAACTTCTCAAACTCAACACCCAAAAAACAAATAATCCAGCGAAGAAATGGGCAAAAGACATGAAGAGACACTTCTCCAAAGAAGACATCCAGATGGCCAACCGACACCTGAAAAAATGCTCGACATGACTCATCATCAGGGAATAGAAATCAAAACCACAATGAGATACCACCTCACACCTGTCAGAATGGCTAACAGTAACAACTTGGGCAACAACAGATGTTGGCGAGGATGTGGAGAAAGAGGATCTCTTCTGCACTGCTGGTGGGAATGCAAATTGGTGCAGCCACTCTGGAAAACAGTCTGGAGGTTCCCCCCAAAATTAAAAACAGAACTACCCTATGACCCAGCAATTGCACTACTAGGTATCTATCCAAGGGATACAGGTGTGCTATTTCGAAGGGACACATGCACCCCCATGTTTATAGCAGCACTATCAACAATAGCCAAAGCATGGAAAGAGCCCAAATGTCCATCGATGGATGAATGGATAAAGATGTGGTGTATATTTATATGTATATATCACATTATATATATACCACACACACACACACACACACACACACACACACAATGGAGTATTACTTGGCAATCAAAAAGAATGAAATCTTGCCATTTGCAACTACGTGGATGGAATTAGAGGGTAGTATGCTAAGCAAAATTAGAGAAAGACAAATATCATATGACTTCACACATATGAGGACTTTAAGACACGGAACAGATGAACATAAGGGAAGGGAAGCAAAAATAATATAAAAACAGGAAGAGGGACAAACCATAAGAGACTCTTAGATATTGAGAACAAACTGAGGGTTACTGGAGGGATTATGGGAGGGGAATGGGCTAAATGGGTAAGGGGCATTAAGGAATCTACTCCTGAAATCATTGTTGCACTATATGCTAACTTGGATGTAAATTAAAAAATTAAATAAAAATTAAAAAAAATAAAATGTTAACTGTAATCCCCAGGACAACCATTAAAACAAATAAATAAAAAGAAATGACAGGGAATCAAAATGGTCCATGAGAAAACATTTAACACACACACACACAATGAAAGAATTGAGGAACAAAAATGATAGAAAACATGTAGAAAATAACAAAATGGCATAAGCAGGTCTTTCTTTATCAATAATAACCTTAAATGTTAATGGATTAATCTGTCCAACTAAAAGGCAGATTTGGGCAGAACAGATAAAGAATATCCAATTATATGCTCTCCGTAAGAGACTCAACTCACATCTAAACACACTAAGAGGGAGGTAGGGAGGGGTCAACATGGCAGAGAAGTAGGGGGATCCTTACTTCCCGCCTCTCTCAAAGAAGTGCTGAAGCCAAAGGACTCTGAACCCCAAGAGTCTGGGAGGAAAAGAGACCGAATCTACCAGGAAGAAAATGGGACAACTTGAGAAAGGATAGGTGGGTGATTGTGAACTGGGGGAGACAGGACAGGGTGGGTAGGCACAGAGGGGAGGGATCCCCTTCTGCGGAGAGACAAAGGGAAGAGAACGGCTAGGGAAGTGTAGGACTGTATCTGCACAGGAAAATGACCTCGTACGGGGACTCAGAGGGATCCCATCTCTAACGGCAGGACTTTCTTCGGCCTGGGGCCGGCTCCCTGTTCACGCACCTGGGGAGGTGGGGAGCCAGCCCTGGGTTTGGTGGTAGGTCAGGGGCGCAGTCTGCAGCGGGAGAAAGCGGCCACTTCCCCAGAGCGCGGTGGGACAGAACAAAGCCTGCCTGTGTCCGCCACCCCCGGGGCTCAGTGGCGAGGTCAGCGACGCAGTCTGCAGTAGGAGACGGAGGTCCTCCTTGAAGTGCGGTGGCACAGACAAAGCCAGCCGGGACCACCTATTGGGCTGCACTGAGAGGTACTTCCCCAGTGCCAGAGCGCATGGGAACGGGACTGTGGATCTTAGCCAAGCGCAGGGTCAGGGGAGTTGGTGGAGGGAGAAGGACCGCCCCGTCTGCACCCGTGACACAGTGAGGAAGACTCAAACTGAGTCCACCGGTTGGGGTCTGTGGAGAAGAGACTGGGGGATCACCATTGCCGCCCCCCAGCACCAAGGCGGGCCTCAGGGATCACTCCCGGGGCCCACAGTGGAGGTGGGTCCAGACTATGCCAAGCCACGCCCCTTTGCACTGGGTAACTGCGTATCCACCGAGGGGCACAGACCCCGTGGACAGCGACTCCCCACAAGCGATGCAGCATTGCCTGGATTAACTCTAGGTCAATTCTGGAGAGAGAGATATATTCTCCCTCCCACTTCTGCTCCTTATCTCTCCTCCCCTAGGCTGGTTACTCTGGTTATTGGTCTGTCTAAACAGACATATTTAATCCATTGTCTTGATACATGTTCTACACCTCCTTCTTCTCCTTCCTTACACTCCTTTCTCTCTCTCTGGAATAATCGAGCAGTATAGTTTCTCTGGGTAACTTTATCTTGGTTTCATTTTCCCCGCCTCCTTCTTTATTTTCCTTTCTCGATGGATTAAGCCTTTTAGTCTCTCTGCCTGGTCAATGTTTATTTTTTCTTTCTCCTCCGCTCCTGTCATTTCTCTTCGTAACTGCTCTTCCGTCAGCACCGCCTCCACCCTGTTCTTTCCTTGTAGTCGGTGTTTTGGGTTTTTTCTTTTGGTTTGTTTTATTTGTGTGTTTGCATGTTTTTGTCTCCTGTTTTCCTTTCCAGGGCTACTCCAAGGAACAAATCAAAGCACACCTGGTGGAGGGTCCAAAACATCACTACGAGTAGGGAAATAAAATAACCAAAGTCACAACAGAGAGCAAGTAACACTCTCCAAAAAACACCTCCTGAAGGGCCAGGCCTGGACAGTGTATGACCCCCACCACCCTCCCTTTAATATAGCAGTGCTCGCAGGTACAGAGCACACAGCAAGCTTTTAAAACTCATAAGGGACAGAAAACTAGCCAAAATGATGAAACGGAAGAATTCCCCACAAAAGAAATTCCAGGAAGGAGTGACAGCTAACAAATTGATCAAAACCAACTTAAGCAATATAACTGAGCAAGAGTTGAGAATAGTCATAAAACTAATTGCTAGGCTTGAAAAAAGCATAGAGGACAGCAGAGAATCTATTGCTAGAGAGATCAAGGGACTAAGAAATAGTCATGAGGAACAAAAAATGTTGTGAGGTGCAAAATAAAATGAAGGCAGCCAAAGCACAGATTGAAGAGGCAGAGGGGAGAACAGGTGAATTAGAAGATAAAATTATGGAAAAAGAGGAAGCTGAGAAAAAGAGAGATAAAAAAATCCATGAGTATGAGGGGAGAATTAGGGAATTAAGTGATGCAATCAAACGGAACAATATCCGTGTCATAGGAATTCCAGAAGAAGAGAGAGAAAGGGGCTGAAGGAGTACTTGAACAAATCATAGCTGAGAACTTCCCTGACCTGGGGAAGGAAAAAGGCATTAAAATCCAAGAGACACAAGGAACTCCCTTCAGACGTAACTTGAATCGATCATCTGCACGACATACCATAGTGAGACTGGCAAAATACAAGGATAAAGAGAAAATTCTGAAAGCAGCTAGGGTTAAACGGGTCCTAACATATAAAGGTAGATGGCCACATAAGGGTAATGGCAGACCTCTCTACTGAAACTTGGCAGGCCAGAAAGGAATGGCAGGACATCTTCAATGTGATGAACAGAAAAAATAAGCAGCCAAGAATCCTTAACCCAGCAAGCCTGTCATTCAGAATAGGAGAGATACAGGTTTTCCCAAACAAAAACTGAAAGACTTCATCACCACTAAACCAGCCCTACAAGAGATCCTCACGGGGACTCTGTGAGTGAAATGTTGCAAGGACCACAAAGTACCAGAGACACTGCTACAAGCATGAAACCTACAGACATCACAATGTCTCTAAACCCATATCTTTCTATAATAACACTGAATGTAAATGGACTGAATGCTCCAACCAAAAGTCATAGGGTATCACAATGGATAAAAAACAAGACCCATCAATTTGCGGTCTACAAGAGACTCATTTTAGACCTGAGGACACCTTCAGATTGAAAGTGAGGGGATGGAGAACTATCTATCATGCTACTGGAAGTCAAAAGAAAGCTGGAGTAGCCATACTTACACAAACGAGACTTTAAATTAAAGGCGGTAACAAGAGATGAAGAAAGGCATTATATAATAATTACAGGGTCTATCCATCAGAAAGAGCTAACAATTACACATGTTTATACGCCAAATACGGGAGCCCCCAAATGTATAAAACAATCACAAACATAAGCAACTTTATTGATAAGAATGTGGTAATCGCAGGGGACTTTAATACTCCACTTACAACAATGGATAGATCAGCTAGACACAGGATCAATAAAGAAACAAGGGCCCTGAATGAAACATTGGATCATATGGACTTGAAAGATATATTTAGAACTCTGCATCCCAAAGCAACAGAATATACTTTCTTCTCAAGTGTGCATGGAACATACTCCAAGAAAGATCACATACTGGGTCACAAAACAGCCCTTCATAAGTATGAAAGAATTGAGATCATACCATGCACACTTGCAGATCACAATGCTATGAAACTTGAAATCAACCACAGGAAAAAGTCTGAAAAACCTCCAAAGGCATAGAGGTTAAAGAACATCCTACTAAATAATGAATGGGTCAACCAGGCAATTAGAGAACAAATTCAAAAATATATGGAAACAAATGAAAATGAAAATACAACAATCCAAATGCTTTGGGATGCAGCAAAGGCAGTCCTGAGAGGAAAATACATTGCAATCCAGGCCTATCTCAAGAAACAAAAAAAATCCCAAATACAAAATCTAACAGCACACCTAAAGGAACGAGAAGCAGACCAGCAAAGACACCCTAAACCCAGCAGAAGAAGAGAAATAATAAAGAGCAGAGCAGAAATAAACAATATAGAATCCAAAAAAGCAGTAGAGCAGATCAATGAAACCAAGAGTTGGTTTTTTAAAAAAATAAACAAAATTGATAAATCTCAAGCCAGGCTTCTCAAAAAGAAAAGAGAGAGGACTCAAATAGATAAAATCACAAATGGAAATGGAATTATTACAACCAATCCCTCAGAAATACAAGCAACTATCAGGGAATACTATGAAAAATTATATGCCAACAAACCGGACAACCTGGAAGAAATGGACAAATTCCTAAGCACCCACACACTCCCAAAACTCAAACAGGAAGAAATAGAAAACTTGAATAGACCCATACCCAGAGAAGAAATTGAATCAGTTATCAAAAATATCCCAACAAATGAGAGTCCAGGACCAGATGGCTTCCCTGGGGAATTCTACCAGATATTTAAAGCAGAGATAATACCTATCCTTCTCAAGCTGTTCCAAGAAATAGAAAGGAAAGAAAAACTTCCAGACTCATTCTATGAAGCCACCATTACTTTGATTCCCAAACCAGACAGACCCAGCAAAAAAAGAGAACTACAGGCCAATATCCCTGATGAATATGGATGCAAAACTTCTCAACAAGATACTAGCAAATCGAATTCAACAGCATATAAAAAGAATTATTCACCACAATCAAGTAGGATTCATTCCTGGGCTGCAGGGCTGGTTCAACATTCGCAAATCAATCAATGTGATACATCACAATAAAAGAAAAGAACCATGTGATCCTCTCAATCGATGCAGAAAAAGCATCCTTTCTTAATAAAAAACCCTTGAGAAAGTCGGGATAGAAAGAACATACTTAAATATCATAAAAGCCACTTATGAAAAGCCCACAGCTAATATCATCCTCAATGGGGAAAAACTGAGAGATTTCCCCCTGAGATCAGGAACACAACAGGGATGTCCACTCTCACCACTGTTGTTTAAACATAGTGTTGGAAGTTCTAGCATCAGCCATCAGACAACAAATGGATATCAAAGGCATCAAAACTGGCAAAGATGAAGTCAAGTTTTCACTTTTTGCAGGTGACATATTATACATGGAAAACCTGACAGACTCCACCAAAAGTCTGTTAGAACTGATACGTGAATTCAGCAAAGTCGCATGGTACAAAATTAATGTACAGAAATCGGTTGCTTTTTTATACAGCAATGATGAAGCAACAGAAAGACAAAGAAACTGATCCCATTCACAATTGTACCAAGGACCATAAAATATCTAGGAATAAACCTAACCAAAGATGTAAAAGATCTGTATGCTGAAAACTATAGAAAGCTTATGAAGAAAATTGAAGATGATACCAAGAAATGGAAAAACATTCCGTGCTCGTGGATTGGAAGAATAAGTATTGTTAAAATGTCAATACTACCCAAAGCAATCTACACATTCAATGCAATCCCAATCAAAATTGCACCAGCATTCTTCTCAAAGCTAGAACAAGCAATCCTAAAACCTGTATGGAACTACAAAAGCCCCTGAGTAGCCAAAGTAATATTGAAGAAGAAAACCAAAGCAGGAGGCATCACAATCTCAGACTTTAGCCTCTACTACAAAGCTGTAATCATCAGGACAGTGTGGTATTGGCACAAAAACAGACACACAGACCAACGGAATGGAATAGAGACCCCAGAACTGGACCCACAAAAGTATGGCCAACTAATCTTTGACAAAGCAGGAAAGAATATCCAATGGAAAAAAGACAGCCTCTTTATCAAATGGTGCTGGGAGAACTGGACAGCAATATGCAGAAGAATGAAACTAGACCACTTTCTCACACCATTCACAAAAATAAATGCAAAATGGATGCAAGACCTGAATGTGAGACAGGAAACCATCAAAACCCTAGAGGAGAAAGCAGGAAAAAAACCTTGTTGACCTCAGCCATAGCAATTTCTTACTTGACGCATGTCCAAAGGCAAGGGAATTAAAAGCAAACGTGAACTATTGGGACCTCATGAAGATGAAAAGCTTCTGCACTGCAAAAGAAACAATCAACAAAACTAAAAGGCAACCAACAGAATGGGAATAGATATTTGCAAATGACATATCAGACAAAGGGCTAGTATCCAAAGTCTATAAAGAACTCACCAAACTGCACACCCAAAAAACAAATAATCCAGTGAAGAAATGGGCAGAAGACATGAATAGACATTTCTAAAGAAGACTATCCAGATGGCCAATAGGCACATGAAAAAATGCTCAATGTCACTCCTCATCAGGGAAATACAAATCAAAACCACACTGAGATACCACCTCACGCCAGTCAGAGTGGCTAAAAGGAACAAATCAGGAGACTATAGATGCTGGAGAGGATGTGGAGAAACGGGAACCCTCTTGCACCGTTGGTGGGAATGCAAACTGGTGCAGCTGCTCTAGAAAACAGTGTGAAGGTTCCTCAAAAAATTAAAAATAGAACTACCCTATGACCCAGCAATAGCACTGCTAGGAATTGACCCAAGGGGCACAGGAGTACTGATGCATAGGGACACATGTACCACATGTTTATAGCAGCACTTTCAACAACAGCCAAATTATGGAAAGAGCCTAAATGTCCATCAACTGACGAATGGATAAAGAAGATGTGGTTTATACATACAATGGAATACTACTTGGCAACGAGAAAGAATGAAATCTGGCCATTTGCAGCAACATGGATGTAACTGGAGGGTATTAATGCTAAGTGAAATAAGTCAGGCAGATAAAGACAGATACCGTATGTTTTCACTCATATGTGGATCCTCAGAAAGTTAACAGAAAACCACGGGGGAGGGGAAGGGGAAAAAAGAGAGGGAGGGAGGAAAACCATAAGAGACTCTTAAATACTGAGAACAAACTGAGGGTTGGTGGGGGGGGGGTGGGGGAGAGGGGAAAGTGGGTGATGGGCATTGAGGAGGGCACCTGTTGGCATGAGCACTGGGTGTTGTATGGAAACCAATTTGACAATAAATTATACTTAATATACAAAAAAAAAAAAGAGGTAAGCAAAAACAAACAAACAAACAAAAAAACACACTAAGGGGTTGAAAGTCAACAGATGGAAAAATAGATTCCATGCAAACAGCCGCCAAAAGAGAGTGTAGCTATGTTAATTTCAGGCAAAATAGACTTTAAGACAAAAACTGCTACAAGACACAAAGAATGATCTTATGTAGTGATTAAAAGGTCAAATTATCTAGAAGATGTAACAATTACAGATCAATTACAACAGAATTATAAATTTTTTTCAATATAATTTATTGTCAAGTTGGCTAACATACAGTATGTAAGGTGTGCTCTTGGTTTTTGGGGGTAGATTCCCGTAGTTCATCGCTTCCATACAACCAAAGAGATCAACAGATTCAGTGCAATTGTTACCAAAATTCCAACAGCTTTTATTTGCAGAAATGGACAAACTGATCCTTAAACTCACATGGATTTGCAAGGGATCCTGAATAGACAGAACAGTCTTGAGAAAGAACGAGTTAGGAATTCTCACACCTCCTGACATCAAAGCTTACTTCGAAGCAATAGTAAAGAACGCACTACAGTACTTGCTTGACAAGGAGAGATGCAGAGATCAGTGGACGAGAACGGAGTGTAAACTCGTAAAGTCTGTGGTCACACCACTTTGGACAAGGCAGCAGAACAACTCACTGGGGGAAAGAACAGTCTTCTACAGCAATGCTGGGCAACTGGGTAATAAAGAGAGACAAAAGAACGAAACCACATAAAAAATTATCTCCAAAAGGACCGAAGACCGAATTGAAGAGAACTAGAAAATTCCTGGAAGAAAACACAGACGTAAATGTTCATAGCCTTGGTGGATTTGGCAAGAAGTTTTGAGGTATGATCGCAAAGGACAAGCAAAAAAAGAAAAAAAAAAGAGAGATAAATTGGACTTCATAAAAACTAAAACTCTCTCTGACTTAGTTCACTTAGCATAATACTCTCTAGCTCCATCCACTTCGTTACAAGTGGCAAGATTTCATTCTTTATGGCTGAGTAATATTCCATTGTGTGTGTGTCTACATATACACACACACACACACACACACACACACACACACACACACCACGTCTTTTTCATCCATTCATCTGTCCCTGGACATTTGGGCTGTTTCCGTAAGTCGGCAATTGTAGATAGTGCTGCTATAAACGTTGGGGTGTGTGTGCTCCTTCGAAATCAGTATTTTTGTATCCTCTGGGTAAATGCTTAGTAGAGCAATTGCTGGATTATGGGGTAGTTCTATTTTTAAGGAACCTCCGAACTGTTTTCCAGGGGGGCTGCGCCACTTTGCCTTCCCACCATCAGCGCACGAGGGTCCCCTTTCTCCACATCCTCCCAACACCTGTCGTTGTTGGTTTCAGCCATTCTGACAGGTGTGAGGTGGTGTTTCATCATGGTTCTGACTTGTATTTCCCTGATGGTGAGTGACGTTGAGCATCTTTTCGTGGGTCTGTTGGCCATCTGGATGTCTTCTTTGGAAAAACATGATTTTACTCACACGTGGAATTTAAGAAACAAAACAAATGAGCAAAAGGGAAAAAAGAGAGAAGGAGAGAAAGAGGGGAAAACCAAGAAACAGACTCTTAACCACAGAGAACAAACTCATGGTTACCAGAAGGGAGGTGAGCGCGTGTGATGTGGGGGGGAGGGCAGTTTGGATGGCGATTAAGAGGCACACTTGTCGTGATGAGTACCGGGTGTGGTATGGAAGTGTTGAATCAATACATTGTACACCTGAAACTAATATTACACTGTATGTTAACTAACTGGAATTCAAACACAAACTTAAAAAATTAAAACTGTTCTGTGTCAAAGGACACTATCAAGAAAATGAAAATACGCCACCAACTGGGAGAAATTATTTCCGAATCATATTCTGGACAAGGGACCAGTATTCACGACATATAATGAATGTGTATAATCCAAGAACAAAGACAAGCAACCGAATTCCAAACCGGGCCAAGGACTTGAACAGACGTTCTCCACAGAAGATCCAGAACAGCCGACACATGAAAAAGTGCTCAATGTCATCAGTCATGAGGGAAAAGCAAATCAGGGCGACAATGAAAAGAAATACTGCCTCATAACCGTGAAGACGGCTACCATCAGAGGCACAAACGTTGGGGCAGATGTGGGGAAATCGGAACCCTCCCACCTTGGCGCAGCTCCTGGGGAAGACAGTTCAGCAGTTCCTCAAAAAGCTAAACCTACTGATATATGACCCAGCATTCTGCTCCGACACATACCCAAGAAAGCCGAAAGCGCATGTTTGCACAAACCGTGCACCAATATTCTCAGCAGCAAGGTTTGTAACAGCCAGTAAATGGAAACCACCCAAATGTGTATCAACCCATGAGTGAATTTTAAAGACGTGGCCAATCCACAAAATGGTGCACTTAAAAACAGCTAAAACAGGGGCTCCTGGGTGGCGCAGTCGATTAAGCATCTGACTTCGGCTCAGGTCATGATCTCACGGTTTGTGAGTTCGAGCCCCGCGTCGGGCTCTGTGCTGAACAGCTCGGAGCCTGGAGCCTGCTTCGGATTCTGTGTCTCCCTTTCTCTCTGCCCCTCCCCTGCTTGTGTTCTGCCTCTCAATCTCTGTAAAATAAACACTTAAAAAAAAAATAGCTAAAACAGGGGCGCCTGGGTAGCTCAGTAGGTTGAGTGTCCTTGGCTCAGGTCACGATCTCACAGTTCTGTGAGTTCCAGCCCCGCGTTGGGCTCTGTGCTGACAGCTCAGAACCTGGGGCCTGACACAGAGCCTGATTCTGTGTGTGTGTCTCTCTCTCTGCCCCTCCCCCACTCACACTCTGTCTCTCCCTTTCTCTCTCAAAAATAAACATTAAAGGAAATTTTTAATAATTAAAATAGTGACTTTTATGTTATGTGAATGTCACCTCAATTAAAAAAAAAAAAAAGGACAATAATGTGGGGAATAAGCTTAGGAATTCCCTGGGCTTGCACCGATGGGTTAACAAGGCAGAAAGAATTAGAAAGCCATAGGATGTTCACACCCAAGTTTGGGTAAACAAGATTATAGGTATAGAGAGGGTGGGGCAGAGGCTCCAGGATAGACCAAAGGTGTATGAGGTAAACAAGATTATATGTTCAGGGCGGAAGCGCCCCCCAAGTTAGTACTGTAGCAGAAAGCTGCTTTCACTGGAAGGAAGAGTAAAAACAGGAAAACAGGACTTTAGACCAGTGCTGGGCCAAGTTGCCCAGAGCGGAGCTAATTAGCAAAAGAAAGGTGCCTTGGTGACCCTGAGGTAGCACGCTCTGTCTTTCTGGTCCCCCTCGGCAAGTTTAGGTAAACAGAGGTGGGGCCTCACATCTGCTGTAAACAACCTTCGGCCAGGTGCCAGGACTTTGTTTTGTATCAACCCAAACCCCTAACCCCGCATATCTTCAAGACCCCGTTTCCCTCACGCCCATGAGTTAATGTTCACAGATTCATGGTCTCCTTGTGCACGTCCATTGCCACGTTTATAAGCCTTCTGATCCTAATAAAAATGGAGCAAGGACCTTTAATCGGGGCTCTTGGCTTCTCCTGGACATGAGCCATCTCTCTCGCATTTTTTAATCCTGTGTCCCGCTCTCTTGCTGGGTGAGAAAGAACTCTAGACCCAGAGTCTACGACAAACAAAGTCTCGTTACGGGACTAAGTATACGCGGGGATGAGGTCAGGCTTACCGAGCGAGGCCAGGTTCCTGCAGTTCTCCTGCATCACGTCTCTGTACAGTGTTCTCTGAGAAGGGTCCAGCAGGGCCCACTCCTCCTGGGTGAACTCCACGGCCACATCCTCGAAGGTCACCGAGTGCTGAACCGTCACAAACATCACGGCTTAGGCAAGGACCATCCCCGCCGAGTGGGCAGGAAAAGGGCAGAGGACGATGGGACCAGGGGCCGGGAACGCAACGCGCAAGACGTGTGGGCAGGGTTCTGAGCTCTGCTCTCAACTGCTTTCACTCAGCCTGCGGTGCTCCTCCCTGTCTACTTATGCCCGCTCCCACGGTGAGCGTGCCCCTAACACAGAGGTGATTCTCTTATTCCAGTGAGACTGTGAAATCCTGCAAGCTGATCTCCCTCCATCTGCAGGGCTGAGTAGAGGCCGGGGACATGGCAGAAATCAGAGAAACACCTGGTAAATGAATGAGCGATTCCCCCACAGCTGTCACCAAGTACTTGAGTTTAGGACACAGTCAGGTCTTCCTCGGTTTCCCCCAAAAACCTCTCTGCAGAACGTGACGGAGACGGTGACCCTGAAGGAACCTTGGCAACGTAGAAAACGTTGACAAACACAACACTGCCTGGGGGGCCCCTGACCCTCCATCAGATGCCCGGAGACCCGGGGCCCTCTGGACACCTGGTTTGGCCATGAGGCTCCGGGTCACCGGAGGAGAACAAATTCAGCTTCTGGTCAAAGGAATAATGACTTGGAAAAAAGAGTAGTGACTCACCGGTAACCAGCCGGTCAGGAAGCCCTTAGCCAACCCTTCCTCCTCCGTGCGTCCGTTCCGAGGAGAGGCTGAGTACAGGGAAGGCTGAGCTGGAGAAGAAGAAATGGGTCAGGAGAGCCCAGGACGGCTCTGTATGCCAGCACTCACCAGTCTGGGGGCTTCCCCACCCACCTGCACGTGACCACACCCCGACACGCACACGCACGGCCACACCCATGACCACCCCACACAGTGTGGGTGGACACACACACACACAGCTTTCACAGGACACGTGTCAGAGTGGCCCGGTCTCACCCAGGACCCAGGGCCAGGAAATAGGGCCAAGGGTCTTACTGACCTGGAGGAAGAGATTATTAGTCCCATTTCACAGATGAAGAAACTGACGTTCAAGGGACACCACTGTTATTTTTCCAAGTTTATAGAAAGAATCAGAGAGACGGTTCAGAGGCTCTCCCATACTCACCACACAGGTGACATCTCCACAGACACTCAAACCACCAAAATCCCAAATCCCAAGAACCACATCGGGGACCGGTGACCCCCGGGCATCTGGCTCCACTCCGGCCTCACCGCTCGGCCCCTCCTTTCCCGCTCCGTGGTGCAGGGGCCTTTACCGCCTGGACTCTGAGGGCCCCCTGACTTACCACAAGTGGGGGGCAGAACCACGGCCGCCATCCTGTGACTCAGACAGGAATTTCCCCGGACAACGGGCAGCGGAAGAACCCGGACGCTCCTCCTCTGGTCGGCACAGCGTGCTCAGGCCGGGCCCTGGTGGAAAGGGGACAACAGGAAGCCTTCACAGCCTCTCTCCCACCGCGGGCTTCCGCGGACCAACCCATCTTAGCCTGCCCGTTGTGTCCTCCTTCAACATGCAGGTGGGGTCCCCAGTATTGGGTCTCCACTTAGCAGGTGATGAACCAGGGCTGGCGAAGCCAGAGCTCGTCCTCTTGGGTCCTAACGGTTCGACCGGGACACGCCTCTGCCGCCCCGCCTAAATCCCCAGCTTCCGAGTCTCAGGGCACATTCTTCCCATGCAGGTGGCTGTCACAAACACATTCCCAGGTCCGACCCTTTAGTTACGGAGACGATGACGGCTGATACTAGTCTTTGCCTCCCCCAGCCCCACTGCCCTCAGATGACGGGTGACGTCAGAGTGCGTGAGGACGACCCTCGGTGTTACGAGTTTGTCCCCTTCCACCTGGGGCGCCACCCTAGACCCTGTCATCACCTGACACTACTCTGCCACCTAAAACAATGGCTGAGAAAGAAAGGTCTCTCTGAATCCAGCCTCCCAAACGTTGTCCTTGTTCATGTTTTCTTTCCCTACATGTGTTTTGTTTTGTTTTGTTTTGGTTTGGTTTTTTAGAGAGAGAGAAAGAGGGCAAGTGTGAGTTGGGGGCGGGGGTGCAGAGGGAGACAGAGAATCTCAAGCAGGATCCACACCCAGCGCAGAGCCCAATGCGGGGCACGATCCCGCGAACTGTGAGATCGTGACCTGAGCCGAAATGGAGAGTTAGACGCTCAACTGACTGAGCCACCCAGGCGCCCCTTACACGTGTTCTTTCACCACACGGAGGACTCTCCCCCGCCCCCCGCTACTTCATCAGGCATCAGGCACGTCCTGTTCTCATCTCACGCTTCCCCCCTGGATTTCATCACCCCTCACCCACACATTCCCCATCCACACACCCTGCCCGCGCCCCTGCCCAGCAGAGCTGCGCCCGGCCCGGTTCCAATGACCTGCCGGCTCCATGGCAGCGTCCGGGGGACCTGCCCGCGGTGGGGCTGTCATGCCGCCACCTCTGGGGAAGCACGGTCACCAACATGCAAACAGCCTTGACCCTGCAGGACATCCTGTAAGTCCGTGCGGCTCCCCACCATCAGGCCTCTAATCTCTTTACCCCAAGCACACCCTCCTCTCCGCCCTCCACGGCAACCAGCTTCCTGACTGGCCCCCATGACCCAAGCCTCCTGCTGTCCACACCCGCCCGCGTCGGGCTGACCCGGGTCACAAGAGTGCCTTGGGGGCGACTTCCCAGGCTGGGTGCTCCAAGGCACTGCAGCGTTGCTTGGTCTTTCGCCCCGCTTGCTCCGGGGGGAAGCCCCGTTACAAGGAACTCGGGTGGCCCCATGGAGGGACCGACTTGGAGAGGAACCGAGGCCTCCCTCCAGCAGCACCACTGACGTACCCACCTGGGAGCGAACCGCCTTGGCCTTGAACCCTCGGCACCAGGCCAGGCTCCAGATGGCTGCAGCCCGGCTGATAGCCCGCTAGGAACTCAGGAAAGTCCCTGAGCCAGAACCTTCTAGCGAAGCGGTCCTGAACCCCTGAACCACAAAGACCATGAGATCTGATACATGATCATCGTTTTAAGTCACTGATGGGACAACCTGTTAGGTGGCAACAGATGCACACACCCTCACTTTGCGCAGACGGCCCTGCCTCCTACTTCTCACAGTAACCCCCGTGAGAAGGAATCGCCCTTCCCCGGAAGCCGCCAGAATGGCCACGTGACCCCGGCCTCCGCCCTCCCTCCTGTTACAAGCCGGGAGCTGTCTCCCCTCCCGGGTGAGGCCGGGCTCTGCGGCTCAGATCTGTGCCCCTCCACCTGCCTTCTTAGGGGCTGCACACTGTGGGCGGTCTCTTGTCTGCCCTCCCCTCCCGCTCTCCCCCTCCACCGGACCCCCTCCCACACCATTCAAACCCATGCAGTGTTTTTAGTAGTGAAATAAATCTATGGTAAGGGCAGTCTTCATTCTGGTACCAGTCTCTCTCCGTGAGCCCAGGGAAAGTGTTTCACTCTGTCTCATTTTCTCATGTCCCACCGGCTCCTCAACCCAGGACCCTCTGGCTTCCGCCACTACCATTTCGAGGACGCCACCCTTGATAGAATCACCATTGATCTTCTTCATAACCACAGAGATGGGAGACTGTAGCTACGATGACACCATTTTTAATCTGTCAGATCGACAAAGACCTGGTGGACCACATCTTTTATTGGCAAGGATGTCTGGAAAGGCACTTTCATACGCGACTGGGGCACAATTCCTACGGAAGGAAAATTGTCAATTTTTTTTTTTTAATTTTTTTTTTTCAACGTTTATTTTATTTTTGGTACAGAGAGAGACAGAGCATGAACGGGGGAGGGGCAGAGAGAGAGGGAGACACAGAATCGGAAACAGGCTCCAGGCTCTGAGCCATCAGCCCAGAGCCTGACGCGGGGCTCGAACTCACGGACCGCGAGATCGTGACCTGGCTGAAGTCGGACGCTTAACCGACTGCGCCACCCAGGCGCCCCGGAAAATTGTCAATTTGATGCAAAATGCAAGATCATTTACCCTTTCCCTGCCAATCACACTCCTAGGAACTGATCTCAAGGATACACAAATACTAAAAGGCAGGCTGTGATTATTCACAATGGCCTTACGTGTAGTATCAAAGGACTGGAAACAATACAACTGAGCATCAATAGGGAATTAGTGCAATAAACTACGGAATATCCACAGAATGAAGAAACATGCAGCCAAAAAAGAAAGAGATGATCCCTAGGTATTGATAGAGATTCTTATCTCCAATATTTAAAAAAAAAAAAATTTAAGTTTATTTATTTATTGGCGGGGGGGGGGGGGGCGGGTGGCAGGGAGTGGTGCGGAGAGAGGGAGATAGAGAACCCCAAGCAGGCTCTGTGCTGACAACATGGAGCTCGGGGCTCGATCCCATGAACCGTGACATGATACCTGAGCCAAAATCAAGAGTCGGCACTCAACTGACTGTGTTACCAGGTGCCCCTCCAATAAATGTAAGTGGAAAAAAAAAAAATCAATGTTCACAGCAGTGTATATGGAATGTTTCCTTTTTATAAAAAGGGAATGAATACCTCTTTTCTCTGGAGTTGGGGAATCAAATGTCACTCCATAAAACCAGCTTCCTGAGGTCCCTCTGTGTGTCTTCCCTGTACCCAAAAGATACAAGCGATAAAGGGTCTGTATGAGCAGGGAGGGGAACCTTGGCCACTAAGAGTCTGGTTGGGCCAGGCGGAAAGAAAGAGCTGCGGGGCATTTTTGCCTCCCAGGCCTGTGTGCAGACAGATTAATGCCCGTGCCCCAAAGGTGTCCATATTCTACTCCTCAGAATCTGTGAATATGTGAGTTTCCATAGCAAAAGGGATTGTGCAGATGTGGTTAAAGTAAGGATCCTGCGATGGGGAGATCATCCAGGTGAGCCCAATGTCATCACAAGAGTCCTTACCAGAGGGAGGTAAGAAGGTCAGGTCAAAGAAGAAGGTGTTGGTGATGCAAGCAGGAGTCAGAGAGAGAGAGATCTGAGGATGCTACCCACTGGCTTTAAGTGAAGGAAGGAGCCACAAGCCACGGAATGCACGAGGCCTCTACAAGATGGAAAACACGTGGGCACCGATTCTCCCCTAGAACCTCCAGAAGGAATGCAGCCCTGCTGACCCATTTCGGACTTCTGACTTCCAGAATGGCAGGTGAGATCTGTGCTGCTTTAAGCCGCTAAGTACCGGTACGTGGTGAGAGCAGCCACAGTCAACGAATACAGCCTCTCACACCAAACCTTCCCTAAGGCTTGGTGTGAGTTCAACAGACCCGGACAACTGCCGTGGACCCTCCTTACCTTCTGCAGGTGGAGGATGTCTCCTTTCTCCCCACCGGAGACCCAATCTGCAGTTAGGATGAGTTCCAGTCACTGAGCTGAGGAGTCAGAGGGCTGGGATCCAGCCACCCCCAGAGCCCCAAGCGGAAAAGCAGACTGAGAAGGTGCCTGGGGCATTTTTAGGCTCCGAGTCCCCCCATCAAGGTCTCCTGGCAGGTGAAACCTCACAAGAAGGCAGGAGGGGGTCTCTGCTCAGTTTACAGATTCAGTGACTCCTGCTCCTGGATGTATGTCAGTGCTGGATGATGGGTCACTTATCAGTGCTGCCCAACGGGACTTTCAGTGATGACATAAATGTCCTCTAATTCTGCTCCGTCCAGTTGGCAGCCACAAGCCACATGTGGCTACTGAGCACTTGAAACGTGGCCAGTAGGACCGAGAAAAGGAACTCTTCCCATTGTTTTAACTAAAATAGCTCCAGGTGACTAGTGGCTACCACCATGGACAGGGCAGCTGTGGACCCACTCAGGCCCGACTGCTTTCAGGATGCGGAGGAGGGGGCCTGTGGGTGGCAAAGTGGGGGAAAAGCATGGACTCGGGTGAGGGGATGCCTGCAGGTTTGCATGGACAGGAACTAGGGGCCTAGTACGTGCCCTGTCCCATCACACAAAATACAAGCATGAATGAAAGCATCGTACATTTTCTCAGTTCTACGCTCCTGGGTCTCTTCTTCCCATTTCTTTCTTTCTTTCTCCACAACCATCATCCAGGCCTAGGGAACAATCATCTTATTCCTAAACTTCTTCTTACCACTCCCTGTCTTGCCTCTTAAGTCTTCCTTCTTTGAAAAAAAATTTTTTTAATGTTTATTTACTTTTGAGAGAGAGAGTACTAGCAGGGGAGGCGCAGAGAGAGAGGAGAGAGAGACACAGAATCTGAAGCAGGCTCCAGGCTCTGAGCTGTCAGCACAGAGCCTGATGCAGGGCTCGAACCCACAAACCGCAAGATCATGACCTGAGCCGAAGTCAAATGCTTAACCTGAAGACTGAGCCACCCAGGTGCCCCATTAAGTCTTCCTTCTTAATCCGGAAGTCCATTTTAACCCACATGCATAGACCAGCTGTGACTCACATCCTCCCAGCGCTCACATCTCTAGTGTCTCTCCACTGGTCCTAGAACAGAGTCTAATCTAATACCTGATCTGGTCCAGCCTACCCTGCTCTGGGCTGGCTCACCCCCTGCCCCCCAACTTTGTTGTCTCGGCCCAGCCATTCCTGTCCTCCCAGCTCGTGGAGCACACAAGGCTCTCTCCTGCCTCAGGGGTTATCTTCATGCGGTTCCCTTGGCCTGAAACGCTCTCTTGAAAACACTCCCACATGCTCGCTCCAGCTAACCCTACAGCTAGTTCAACCTGACCCCAACCCCAGCTCTCCAGGTAAATACCAGTCCTTCTCAAGAAGGCTTCCCTGTTTTGGCCACTGAGCCCTCTGGGCCAAGCTCCCACATCACTCCGATCATTAATTATTTAAAATCACAATTCCCTATTAGAATGTAAATTCCACAGACGTGGAAAAAGGTCTTCTTGGTTCTCCCAGGTCTCTATGCATCTGGCTCAGGGCCTGGCTCCCGGGGATGCTGAGCCATCCTGGTTTGCCCAGAACTGTCCCGGTTTGAACACTAAATGTCCTATGTCCTGGCAATCCTCTTACTCTCAAATACCCAAGGATGGTTGGTTGCCATAAACTGTCCAAAGGATACCTACTGTGTGACAAATAAACATCCCCCCTCCAGAACATTACAGGAAAGCGAGAACAAAAAAGGGACACACACACATACACGTAATTAGTAAAACCTAACAATTAAATAGATTACTTAACAGAATCCTCTACGACGTGAATCGCCAGACTGTTATTTCAGAGAAGTTTGAAGACATAAAGTTAATTCCTTGTCCACCAAAAGGCAAGGTAGAGAGGGCAATCTTTGTGGAAACTAGTGCCCTAACCTGCGACCTACAAGTTGCTGCATATTCCCCCAAATAATTGTAAATCTCATTAAGTAAATAAAGAAATGAAAATCACTTCTTCAAAATACATCTTGTTGCTGGTCAATTCAGTTTTAAATTAATTACTAACAGAAAGAAGTCCTAAGCTCCCTCCCCCCCCACCATGTGCCTATATTTTGAACCTCTGTGGAGGATTTGTAGGGCTTTAGAGGTCAAACGGAATGGGTCTAAGGACTGTGGCTGAGTAGTCCTGCTTATCTTCAGTGGGATGTCTTGTAATCTTACATGTACGTGTAAAAAATGTATATATTTTTCTATATAAAATCCTGAAATTTCTATTATGGAATGCAAGAAAGTCTGCATTTCTCTACGGTTACACTCATTTACATATTTGTTAAATTGTACTTATTTGCATATAAGTGCATTTACTGCCTTATTTCCACACACATAACCACACACACCTCAGTATCCTTCCTTTGAACGTAATCTATCAAACAGACAAATAATTTTTCTTAGGATACCCTCCCTCTTAGTGGCTCTTTGCGTTTACAACCTGAGCAGCATGAAAACCCACCAAGAGCTCTCCTCTGCATAGCGGAGGTTGCTGGCACCTGTTGTGACAAGGTCCTTGCGGTGCTCACCTGGTCACACAGAAACCCACGGATCAGGGAGGATGGCACACTTTTAAGGCTGGTGGGATCTCGAAGCTGGTTTTAACACAGACTGGGAGGGGGGGGGGGAGGCACGAAAACCGCTTTTGAGGCCTTTTGATAGGAAGTAATCGTTCTTGGATAGAAAGACCACCCATTCATCTTTGTTTCGTTTTCATTTACTTAAAGTGTCAACGTTGGCCGTGACTGGATTTACCTGATTTCCACG
This sequence comes from Leopardus geoffroyi, assembly GCF_018350155.1. NCBI lineage: Eukaryota > Metazoa > Chordata > Mammalia > Carnivora > Felidae > Leopardus > Leopardus geoffroyi. The sequence continues at coordinate 6,664,062 of NC_059331.1, forward strand.
TAGCCATCTGCACCCCAAGTGGAAGAAAGCAGTGTCATGCTGGGTGTGCATGTGACTTGCTCAACTCATCTGGCTGGATCAAGATTTTACGGTGACTCCAGACACTTTAAACACGGGCTTGTTACTTAAGGGCGCTGATAAGCGACTCAGCTGACTTTGATCAGGACTTCAGAGCTTTTAAGTCCCTAGAGCAGATCTCCCGACCCCGGCACTATTGATAACGCTTCGTTGTGGGGGGCTGTTCCGTGCACTGTGGGATGCTCAGCAGCATCCCTGGCCTCCCCACACCCCCATTTGTACAACCCAAACAATGCCTCCAGACATCGCTGAAAGTCCTCTGGGGGAGAGGGGGGAGGTGGAAATCACCCCTCAAAGGAGGAGGCAGCGGCGCCCGGAGTCGGGAGGTACCGCAGCCTGGGACTGACCGGAGGCAACAGCCCAGGGAGGAAACGGGGCTCCGGTTACAGACGGGGGGACGCGGGGACGCCAGAGCCCGTGACCGGGAATGCCCGCGGCCCTCGCCCCTCCCTGGGCGCCTACCGGACCCCCCGGACTGCCCGCCGCGCACCGAGTCCGGCCCGTTGCGCTGAGGCCAAACATACCACGTGAAGCCGGTCCCGCGCGAAGAAGACAGCGCACCCCACGCAGCCAGCTCCGCAGGCTCCTTCCACGGCAGCGCCCCACGCTTCCGCTTCCGGTCTCGGGCTGGCCGCCTCTCGCCCCAGTTCCGGTCTCTGTCGAGCCGCGGCGGAGAGGGGCGTTTAGGGGCTCCGGGTTGGGGCGGGCGGGGGCCACCGCCGCGCACCCCAGCCTGGGGCGAGGGTTTCTAGCTCTCTGAGGGAGGGCCCCACGGCCCTGGGCTGCGTCAGCACCAGGGACGGAGACCAGTCCTAGGGGCGGGCTGTGGGCGGCGCCAGGCAGACGGGCCGAGTTCAGGTCCGTGGGTGGGGCTGTGGGCGGGAACGGGGTGACGGCGGGCGGGGAGGTGGGCGGAGACTAGTTCCGGGGCGTGGCTGTGGGCGGGGTTGTAGCCGAGGGAAACCAATTCCCGGGGCAGGGGTGTGGCTGGAATAGGCTCGGCGGGTGGGCGGGACAGTGGAAGGAAATCAGCTCCAGGGGCGGGGCTGGAGGCGGGGCTTCCCATGGGTCCCTAGACCTTACTAGCAGCAGGCTGCCCAAGAAACAACTTTTCTGCAGTCCTTTCTGCAGGTTCACACAGCCTCACATAACGCTGTAGAACGACGTGCCCATATTTAGGGCTTTTAATTTTTTGTACATGTTTGCTGTCTTTATTTAAAAATGAGACCATACGTATATTCGTTTCTCTACAACTTGCCTTAGCGCCATTTTAAGAATTTTGAGGGGACAGGGAGGGTACTAGGTCATACATTCACAAGGCAGTAAAATACCCTCACTCCCAGCACGGTCTCTCAGTCCTTTGCCCAGAGATAGACGTCCTCTTCTCTTCCATTTTTATAGATACAGTGTGTATATGCATATATGCTGGGAATGGCCAGCAAACCCTGCGCCGATGGATGCAAGATTACTCCACAGTTTGCTCAGAAAGAGGAGAAGGCATGGAGGTCAACGTTCGCAGACGAAGACCAAGATCCTGTTCGCCTCACTTGTATTCTCATTTATTGCAGAGTCAGGCCAATCACAAATCTCGGCTGGCTTGTTGTGTACAGAGGGCGTGTAACATTTCAGGCATGCTAAAAAGATGCACGACTTGAAGGTGAACAATCCCAAGAGACAAATCAAATCAGAGATAAGCAGCAAGGGTTATGTGTGCTACTGTTCTGTTAAACTTTGTATACAATGTATAGATAACGGAATTCCGGAATTCCGCAAGGACTGCAAAAACACCTGGGAAGGCTGGCCCTGGCGGGTGCAGGCCCGGGACATTCCAAGAGACCCACGCCCCTCCCAAGCCTACGTGCAGTAGACCAGAAATCCCCGTGTTATATTTTAGCTAGCAAGCATTGTGTATAATGGTCATCCTGAGTAATAACCCCAACACGTAGGTAATATGCTCAAGCCTAATAGGGATGTCCCCAAGCAACAACAGAAATGGGTAAACCGTCTCATGCATCTGGATCTACTGAAAAGAGACTTAAATTTCTGGTGGAGAGGGATAAACCAGTGATGAATTGATAGGAAAAAAAGAAAAGGAAATGAGAATTTTACCATTTAAAACGTCAAAAGATTGGGATGTTTTGGTGGCTCAGGCGGTTAAAGGGTCTGTCTTCAGCTCAGGTCATGATCTCACAATCTCACGGATGGTGGGTAAGAGTCCTACGTTGGGCTCTGTGCTGACAGCGTAGAGCCTGGAGCCTGCTTCAGATTCTGTGTCTCCCTCTCTCTCTGCCCCTTCCCCGCTTGCACTCTGTCTCTCAAAAATGGATGAACGTTAAAAAAAATTTAAGGTCAAAAGAAAAAACAAGAAATGTCTTCATATTATCCTACATGGCGTATCAATGGATAGGATTCACATGTCATAAAGTGCTAAGCATTTATGTGATAAAACAACAGACGTTGAATTTTGGTTTGTACTAATTCATTAAATAATTGTATCGGACAAGGGGATTGTGTCCTAAGCTATGTAAGAGAACTACATGCTATATTTTTCAGATAAGTAATTAGAAAAAGTCAACAGCTGAAAAATGAAACCACTGTATAAGGAGCTCATTTAGAAATACAGAGGTACAACCAGAAAACTAAAGAAGTTGTTTCTGGGAGTCAGAAAAGAATGAGGAGGGTAGCTTTTCATTACAAGGCTTTAAGTATTATTTAAGACATAGGCGTATAGCCAGACACACACACATGCACACAAAGCCAGAAGCCTAAATTTGTATTTCAAAGTGGTCATCAAACTGTAAGAAGAATTTATAAAAATGATTCACTTTGCAACAATAGAATGTATTTTGAAAACTTCAATCTTCAAGCATTAAAAAAAAGCTATAATCATCCTTGTGGAAAAATGAAGAGAGCATTACTTTCCAATGTACCTGATAAGCATTTTAGGTACATCACTCCTGAGTATTTTCACAGCAAATCTGTAAGGAAGATGCTATTATCTCTCTCACCATTTAGCAAATGAGGAAATTGATGGCAGCAAATTGCTAAAATTTTCATATTTCTTAGAAGTTCTCAATAGATATCGTCTTATTTTAAAATTATTTATTGAATTCTCTTTTCACTAATAAAATAATATGTGCCATTCTAACAAATAAACAATGAGCATGTAAAAAATGATTTAATAAGGGGTGCCTGGGTGACTCGGTTGAGCGTCCAACTTCAGCTCAGGTCATGATCTCGCGGCTCGTGAGTTCGAGCCCCGCATCGGGCTCTGTGCTGATGGCTCAGAGCCCGGAGCCTGCTTCGGATTCCGTGTCTCCCTCTCTCTCTGCTCCTAACCCATTTGCATTCTGACTCTGTCTCTCTCAAAGATAAACATTAAAAAAGATTTTTAATGGTTAAATAAAACTACAGTTTTCTTTGAATATAGTTAAGTAGAGCAATCACATTATTTTTCTGCTCTCTGCCTCAGACCTAGGAAGATACTTCCTATCCTAAAAGTTTACTAGAAAACGCTACTACATATTCAAGAATTAGGGAATCCCCATATCATACGCAAACTTCCTGAACACACACACAGAAAGCTGTTATGGAAAAATATGTGATGAGAAAACTCTTAAATTATTAATGAACTAATATCAACACAAATCACAATTAGGCAAGATTTATCTATAAAGTGGCAAATATTTAAACTCTAGAAATTTAGGAAAGTAATTCATTACATTAGCTGATGTATATAAAAGATGTTTTCAATCTCACTAAGTTCCAGGAAAACATTTGAGAAAACACACTGGAGCAGTTTTTGCAATGGCCAAAGTTGGAAACAACCTAATTGTACATTGTTGGATGAAAGAATAAAGAAACTGTGGTGTGGGGCATCTGGGAGGCTCAGTCTGTTGAGCATCCGACTTCAGCTCAGGTCATGGTCCCATGGTTCCTGGGTTTGAGCCCTACATCAGGCTCTCTGCTGTCAGGGCAGAGCCCATTCCGGATCTTCTGTCCTCCTCTCTCTCTGCCCCTCTCCTGTTCGTGCTCTCTCTCTCTTTCTCAAAAATGAGTAAGCATTAGGGGAAAAAAGGAAAGAGGAAATGTCTGAAATCAATGATCTAGGCTCCCACCTCAAGAAATTTCATTTTTAAATTTTTTTGTTTTAATTTTTTAAAATGTTTTTATTTATTTTTGAGACAGAGTGTGAGCGGGGGAGGGACAGAGAGAGAGGGAGGTGCAGAATCCGAAGCAGGCTCCAAGCTCTGAGCTGTCAGCACAGAGCCCGATGCGGGGCTTGAACTCACGGACTGTGAGATCATGACCTGAGCTGAAGTCGGACGCGCAACTGACTTAGCCACCCAGGCGCCCCTCAAGAAATTTTAAAGAGGAAAATAAACTCAAAGCAATCAGAAATAAGGTAACAGTGACAATAATAACATCTATACATTCTAAAACAAATGTGATGGATAATTTAAAAAATGATAAAATATTAAAAAGGAAATAAAATCAATGGTTAAATACAAATATACTGTATTTATCAATGGTCACAATATTGTAAAGAGCTCATTTTCACCCCAAATATTTGATTCAATGTAATAAAGTTAGAATAGAACCATAGTATAACTTTTAGATGGTGGAGATGTTCTCAAATTCACAAGGAAGCAAAATATTTCAAAGAGAAGGACTTTTCTGGGGGTGGGGGGAATGAACCACAAAGGAGGATATGGAGAAATAATACACCAAAAGATTCTCTAAAGTTTGTTGTGGGAGGAAAAACCCCATCAAATTGAAGAGGGATATGGAGGTTCCAGAAACAATCCCTTGTATATATGGAAGTTTAGTATTTGATAAAGTTAGCATTCAAGTAAGTTGTAAAATGATTATTTAAAATTGTTTAAGGAGAATATATTTATGTCTTTTAAAATGTGGCTAATGTCTGAATTCAGAAAAAAGTTTTGAAGCTAAAATTTAAATTTAAAAACTTTTCTAAATAGTTTATGGATAAAGCGTGCATAACTTAGATATTTTACCCGAATATGAATGTTTATACTGTCAGTTGATGAAACAAAACATGGAAAATATATGAAGGGTGGACTGAAAAGTTCTTAGGAAATGAGCTTTCCAGGCTAGAGGAGTGACTGAAGCAATAGAAGATATGCTTGCCATGTACTCAAAGATGGATAACATGGCTAAATTTAGTAGGAAAATCCTTGAGGACAGCCCTTAATGCAAGACAGAGCACTTATCTGTGAGTCTTGATGGCCGAGGGTAATTGTAGACAGGGACTCTTAAAAGGAGAGGAGAAAATCTCTTGATAGAAGTAAAACAGTTTGTTTTCTAAGATCTGAATGAGTAAACATATAATGTATCTGAGTGGTTTATTGTTCAAAAGCCTAAAAATGTGATAGAGATTTAGGAGATAAAACCTGAATGCCTGTTTCCACTGGGACCTATTTGAATCCTGAAAGGTTTTACTGGAAGGAGGTTTCAGTGTCCTGTGTGAACACCACCACAGGAGGAAACGAGGCCCACCAGTTCTGCTCCCAAGACCCAGCACAGAGGAGCATCTGCATAGACCTTCCAGCCAGGGAGGGAACAAGATGGCACCTTGAGAGTTGGGATGAACATGTGGGTAGAGGTGCTTGGTACAGAGAACTCACCTTTCCATCCTGCCAGCCATGACCTGGGGTATCAACCTGATGGATTGCCAGGTTTCCTACACCTAACAGCCTGCTCCTGCCCAGGAAGGCACTCCCTCCCCTCATTTCCTGCCTTACCCAGAGCCTGGGGCCTGCTTCCAATTCTGTGTCTGCCTCTCTCTCTGCTCCTCCCCTGCTCATGCTCTGTCTCTCTCTCTCAAAAATAAATAAACTTAAAAAAACAAAAAAAACAACGATGGGGTTCATGCTGGTAACTACTTCCTGTTGACATCACCAGGGATATATAAGATAATATTTGCAACGCCTGTGGGCGTGTGGCCCGTGTGTCTGATATATAACCTCAGAGATGAGAATTACAAGATGGGGACATGGCACAGAATACCTCTCAGTACAGGCCTGGGTTCCAGCTCTACCGTTTACTACATCTTCAACCTTGGGCAAGTGGCTTACTTTATCTGTGTCTGTTTCTCCATCTGTCACTGGCATAATAACACGTGTACCTGCTTTGTAAGGTCATAGAGACCATTAAAGGAGTTAATGTTTGAAAAATGCTTGGAACACCTACCATATCTCAAGTGCTATATCTGTATATTATACATAACATTTATAAATTCTTCTGGCACTGACTGTAAGCTCGAGAGGGCAGGAACAAGTGCCTTGATGTATGTAGAAAGTACTCAATAACAAACCACGGGTAAATGAACGAGCAACATTTATGAATGCATTACCTATGTCACACACAGCATCCTACTGATATTCCCAAGCAAAATCACACTGTAAGATACCTGTTCTGTCCTGTGTCCTCTTCTCTGATTCTACCCAGGAATTACTGGGGCTTCTTGGACCCTGCTAACTGTGCACACTATAAGTTTTCTTCTCTGTGTCAACAAACGCAATCAGCATCAGCCTAATGAGCCCAAGTCAATCCAATCTCGTCTGTTCCCTGACTCACAAACCCAGTAGTGATTTTTTTTTTCAACGTTTATTTATTTTTGGGACAGAGAGAGACAGAGCATGAACAGGGGAGGGGCAGAGAGAGAGGGAGACACAGAATCGGAAACAGGCTCCAGGCTCTGAGCCATCAGCCCAGAGCCCGACGCGGGGCTCGAACTCACGGACCGCGAGATCGTGACCTGGCTGAAGTCGGACGCTTAACCGACTGCGCCACCCAGGCGCCCCCCCAGTAGTGATTTGATATTAATGATATTCGCATTCTAGCCTCTTATTTTCAAGTATTGGCTAGAATAATTATTATTTACATTTACTGTGTGTTTTTAAAAATGACCCTCCCTGAAAAATATTTCCAAACCTATTGAATTTACAAGAGAAGCAAAGGATGGACAAGTCACAAAAAGGCTTGACGCTTAGTCTCTGGTTTGGCTCTTCCTAATTGGTAAATTATGTGAACTTCCAACGTCTCTCTTGAGATCAAGTCCAGTTTGGACTGTGTGGGAGGGAAACCTCATGGCATTTGAGAAATAGTGGTGGTATTCTGGGGCCGATGTCTGCTTCGGAGTGTGTGTGTGTGCGTGTGTGTTCTACATCTTGCTGTGGGGTCAAGGTAGACCCCTCTCCTTGGGAAAATTTTCCCCAGACATTTTGCTCTGGGCTTTATTTTTACACATGGCTTAATAAGTGCTGTCAGTAGGACCGCTAAGCACTCTTTACTACGGACTTGAAATTTTTATTTAGCAGTCACCTTTAAAAAGCTAAAAATAAACACGTGAAACTAATCTTAATAGCATATTTTAAAACATTATCGCCAAGATATTTTCATCTGTGCATGCAATCAGTGTAGAAATTAATAGAGATAGCTGTATTTTTGTGTGCTATCAGAAATCCAGTTTGCACTTTCCACTCACAACACAACCTCAGTTTGTAAATTGAGTTTTATCGGATGTACCTGCTCTATATTTACATTGTAAATGACTCACAGCTGTGAAATAGGAGTCCCGTATGTAAGTTGCTGCAAGCATACTTAAAAGTTTTCCACTTTAAGATCATGTCATATGAACATTGAAAAGTTCCTACTGGGCCTAGTAACAAAGGAGTCATTGTGACCTTACCAAGGCAAAACCCACAGAATGGTGAGGGCACACACAAGGGTGGGGGTAGTCTGAGAAGGTTCTTGAAGATGAGGCTCCAGAGGCACATGATGTAGAGGGCCTTTGCTCAGCAGCTCACAACAAAGGGGAAGGAATAGAAAGAGCCTTATCGAAATATCAGGCAAGTTAGGGGATCTTGAAGAGGTATGAAGCAGAAAGAAAAGTAGGGAATGTTTGAAACAAGCCTTGTGAAAAAACAGGGAATAAAAATGCCAACACATGAAAATAAAGTAAAATTTCCAGACATTATGGATGCTTCGCAGGGGAGGCAGGTGATTTTGGATTTATAGTGGTACCAGAATATGTGTGCTCTTCTCAGTAGTTATCATAAGACCAGCAGTATCTAGCGTAGCAGATAAACAGGGTCTTTCAGATTTGAAGTTTTATAAGGCAGATACGACAAGTGTTAAAGAATTCTGGATTATTCCAAGGGAATTATTGAGATCATAGACCATGGAATCCAGGAGTGATAGGGATAGGGGAGAAAGTAAGGTGAAGATGTGGTGATCTGGCATCACTTCCGATCTTGAGGAACAGGTAACTATTGTATGGGTGTTTGAGTGAAAACTGAAAATGAGGAATTTATGGTGGGTGAATAGGTTTTCTGAATTATTTATTTTTGGTCATGACCATTTCAGTTGACGTAAATGTCTGGGATATAGGAGCGAGTTGCTAAGAATGGGGCAGATGATAATTTCATTATTGGTTTAAGCTCTGAAGGAGCTATGAAAACAAAAAGGTCCATGGGTGACCCAATGAATAGTCACATAACACAGAAGGATGGTGGGGTTGGAGACTTAGAGAAAGACTAAGTAACCGTGTGTCCAGAGAGGGAGGACCAGGAATTGTGTGGTTGAGAGTGACAAGCACAAGTGAGAATAAATCATAACAGAGAGCATCTTCCAAAACCATGGAGGAGAAACGATCTGGAGTAGATCCTGAGTTTTAACCTTGAACTTTCTGGTTCTGACACAAATCTATTTGATGATGTCCCAGGACACAGGTCAGACCTATCCCCAAAGGTAGAGAAGGAAGGTGGACATACAAGATACCAAATAGAATGCTCCTAAGAAGGCAGGCCTCCTTTATCATTTTAATCCAATATCATGACTTATTTTTATAGGGCAAAAGGAAAAGAAGTGTGATGGTCAAGACTTCACAGAGGAAGCAACATGATTGTGGAAACCAATCCAAACTGAAGTCTCGCTTAAGTGTCTCAATCCCTTTGAGGATGTCCAGCTACGTATTTGAGACGCCAGTTACCAGAATCACAGCCCATCCTGGCAACGAGGTCAGATGCTATCACTGGGAGGGAACCTTGGACAAGCCCCAACAGGTGTGCTGGCAAAAGAGACTGCAAGGTCTCCAGGCCTGCAGCAGCACAGGGGAACCATTAAGCACTTTGGACCTTGCCAAAGCCTTGCAAAAACTCGCACCTCAGTGCACAGGTGGCTATCTGCCAGGTGTTCTTGCAAGTGGCCCGAACTCGAGCCCCATGCCCATCCTTGCCAGCTCTTCGGATTTGGCCAAGACGATTCCAGAAGCTGGTCTGGGTATCCCACAGCTCATGTGCAAACAATTTCTGGTGACGGAGGAGGATATCAAGAAACAAGAAAAGAAAGTGAAGATGGCAAGAGAAAGGCTGGCTACAGCACTGGCTATAGACAGACTCGCTAGCGAGGCAGAAAAAGTGAGGGGCCAAGAAGGACATCTCGAAAAACACCACGAATAAAAGGAGAGCCCTGTGCAGATGGAATGCAGCACAGCACTTTATTAATGTCTCTTTGCAGTGTCCATTGTGTCTTCGTGCTCTGAGCCCCTGAAACTTAAATATGTACCAATACTTTCCTTGTATTAAATTGTATCGTGTGACACAATGGAGACAGTGATTTTTTTTAAGCTGCGAGATTGGGTTTCTGGTGAGGGGAGAAAGGATATCTTTCCTTTCTGTATTGTACTCTTGTCTTCCTTTACTTTCTTTACTGTGTCATTTATTTGTATTTTCAAGTCAACCGAGTTATCAAAGTCACGGGATTATTTAGTGTTCTGGCCTCACAGAGTAAAACCTGCCTAGTTAATTTTGTGTAATATTCCAACAGATTCCAACATAATATTTCATTAAAGCTGTTATATCTATGCTCTCAAAGAAGATATGTTTGTAGGTCTCTATTTTTCTGTTCTTTGTTGCATGTGAACTCAGAGGTCAACAGAAAGAAGAAATAAGAGACTTCCCATTTTTTAAATACCTGTACGTGTTGAAAATTTGATCCATGAAAATTGATGTGCCATTTTGGGGATCATGATGTCAAGAGGGACTGTTCTCAGCATCTTTACTCTATCAGTGAGCCACTGCTTGTGGGGATTTAATTGTCTGTTTGCCCAACTAACCTGTGGCAATATTCAAATCCCTTCCATCATTACTTCTTTTGTCTCATGGATTCATCAATTTCTGAGAATGAATTGATAGAAAATAACAGAATATTTGTAGTATTTCTATCTTCCCTAAAAAGGAGTTATTTTAAGATTGAATCTTGAGGGACCTGGGGGGGGTGCTCAGTCAGTTGAGCATCTGACTTCGGCCCAGGTCATGATCTTGCTGCTTGTGAGTTCCAGACCTGTGTTGGGCTCTGTGCCGACAGTTTAGAGCCTGGAGCCTGCTTCAGATTCCATGTCTCCCTCACTGTCTGCCCCTCCCCCACTCATGCTATGTCTCTCTCTCTCAAAAATAAACATTAAAAAATTAAAAACTGACTTAGATACACTGATTTTCTCTCCTTTCCTCATGACTCTTGTTACATTTTTCTGGGTTCACATTTCTGCTTCCTGATGAACATTCTCTACTGGTTCTATCACTGAAGGCCTGTGGCAGGTCAACGTTGAGTCTGTCTGTATTTCAGAAAGTGCTTTTATCTTTTTCTTTGAAAGATAGTGTGGTGAAGTGTTTAATTTAGGTTCTTAGTAATTTTTTCCTTCCTCGCTGCTTAGTCTTTCCAAGCGTCCATATCATTAGCTACAAAATGGGAGTGCAGCTGTCAAGGATGGTGAGTTTAAGTGAGATCGTGCACGCAGAGCTTGCCAGTCATGTTGCTTAGTAGATATTAAGTAGTCAGTAACGAGACTCTTGTTATTATTATTATAATCTCCAGAGAAGACATTCTCAGAGACTGCTTGGGACTGAGGATGTGAACCTCACACCAAGGAAGTACGAATGGTGGTATCACTGTTACTTCTCAGCCCTTGTGTCTTCAGCCGTGATCGTCTGCAAACTGCGTAGAGATTGGGCCATCTGTTCCCACGAACCCAAGGCAGGACAGCACAGCTCTCCCTGACCCTGGGTCACTCTAGGCTACTTCCTGGGGAACCCCTGCTCTATCTGGTTGGATGAAGAAAGACTGTCTGGCTTTGTCTTTAGATTTTTTTCCCCAATGAGCTTTATTTGTCTTTAAATCCAAAGCAGACTCTGGATCTCTCTCCAGTCTTGGTATTACTGTGGGGATTGAGGCTTTCTGGATACCTAGTATCCCAGCTCCAAGTCCCAAAGTTGATCATGGAGTCATTTATGACTCGCTCGTTTCCTTCTTGGACCATTTCCCATCGTGGGGGACCCATGATGGGAGAGGAGCCCCTGAGGTAGACTGGTCTGGAAGTCCTGGTGCACCTGAGCTTCAGGGAATGAGGTGGTGTAAGGGGAACTTTGGGGGTGGGGCAAGATGGAGGAACAGAGATGGCAGTGATGGCTGGCACAGAGGCAAGGGGAGGTGTGCTCCCAGGTTTCTAGGAAGAGAAACCTCACACTGAGGTGGGATATTGATTTTATACAATGACAATGTCTGTGACTCTTTTTTTTTTTTTTTTTTTTTTTGCCAGTTCTAGTGCCCTTGAGGGACGAAATGGCATAAAACCAAAAGACAGGGTTGCAGTTGCCCTTTGAGGACTTAGTGAAAGGGGAAACATTTCATCTTGGTCCCCTGGGAACTAGTTAGGGGCCAAGTCAAGAAGGGCTCAGAGGCTGTGTCCGACCAATGTGGTTTATTCTATTCCAGCCAAGCTCCCTTGGAGCCGCAGGCAGAGCTCACTGCAACTTCAGGTCTAGGTGTGGCAGGTAATAGCCCAGGCTGTGTTGCTGAACCTCGTAGTCTCCCTCCTTCTTCCGCAGGTGGATGGTGACCTGCAGGGGCAAGGAGAGGGCATGAGAATGGTCTGATCCGCTACATGGGACTCCGGGGATGGAGATGGCCAAAGCCACAGAGGCTTGCCTCCTATATCTCTCTCGACATAATTTTCTCTTACTCCTTCTTTTCCTTTCCCTTGTCCCTCTTTTTTTTAAAAAATTTTTTAAATTCATTTATTTATTTTTGAGAGAGAGACAGAGAGAATGAGTGGGAGGAGCAGAGAGAGAGGGAGAGAGAGAATCCCAATTAGGCTCTCACTGTCAGTACAGAGCCCGATGTGGGGCTGGAACCCATGAAGCATGAGACCAAGACCTGAGCCGAAATCAAGAGTTGGACACTTAACCGACTGAGCCACCCAGGTGCCACCGCTTTGTCTCTCTTTTTTTTTAATTTTTTTTTAACGTTTATTTATTTTTGAGACAGAGAGAGACAGAGCATGAACGGGGGAGGGTCAGAGAGAGAGGGAGACACAGAATCCGAAACAGACTCCAGGCTCTGAGTGGTCAAAACAGAGCCCGACACATGGCTCGAACTCACGGACCGCAAGATCATGACCTGAGCCGAAGTCAGACGCTTAACTGACTGAGCCACACAGGCGCCCCGCTTTGTCTCTCTTTTATCTCTTTCTCATCTTCTCTCTTCCCTTTAACTTTGTTTTTCTACCATTTTCTCTGATATCCCATTCATACCCTCTCCCTCCCTCTCTCCATCTCACTCATTCACCCCCTCTCCCTTCCTCTCCTTCCACACACACGCCCTCTAGCTTAATTGAGGTATAACTGATGTACAATGAACCACATACATGTAGAGCAAATGGTTTGATAAGTTTTGATTATAACTTGAACCATCACCACAATCAAGACAAGGAGTGCTCCTCATCCCCAAAAGTGTCCTCGAGCCCCTCTGTAATCACTCCTTCCTTGCCATTTGCAAGCACATTCTCATTCCCAGGCAACCCCTGATCTGATTGATATCCCTATAGATTAGCTTACATCCAACAATTTGCTTATAAACAGGATCATAAACTATGTATTCATTGTTATCTGGCTTCTTTCCCTCCACATTATTATTTTGAGATTTATGCATGTCAGTGCATGTATTTATAAATCATTCCTTTTTATTGCTGAGTAATATTCCACCAGGTGATAGATCACGGTTTGTTTGTCTATTCACCTGTTGATGGACTTCTGGGTTGTTTTCAGTTTTTGGCTAGTAAAATAAAAGTTACTATGAACATTTGTGCACATGACTTGGTATAGATTTTATTTTATTTTATTTTATTTTATTTTATTTTATTTTATTATTTTCTGCACAGTAAAGGAAATAATCAACAAAACTAAAAGGCAACCAATGGAATAGAAGAAGATATTTGCAAATGACATATTGGAAAAAGGGTTAGTAACCAAAATCTATAAAGAACTTACCAACACAACACCCCAAAAAACAAATAACCCAGTGAAGAAATGGGCAAAAGACATGAACAGACACTTTTGAAAGAAGAAATCCAGATGGCTAACAGACACATGAAAAGATGTTGAACGTTACTCATCATCAGGGAAATACAAATCAAAACCACAATGAGATACCATCTCACACCTGTCAGAGTGGCTAAAATTAACAATTCAGAAAACAACAGATGTTGGCAAGGATGTGGAGAAAGGGGAACACTTTTGCGTGACTGGTGGGAATGCAAACTGGTGCAGCCACTCTGGAAAACAGTATGGAGGTTACTAAAAAAAAAAAAAAATAGAACTACCCTATAACCCAGCAATTGTACTACTAGGTATTTATCCAAAGGATATTTTATTATTTCTCTTGCATGAATTCCTAGGAGTGGAAAGGCTGGGTAGGTGTACGTGACCTTTAAAGATGCATCCAAGCTATTTCTCACTATTTGAGAGTTCTGGTTGTTCCTCATCTTCACCAACACTTATTATAGTCAGTCTTTTTAATTTTAGCCACCCTTGTGTGTCACAATACCTCATTATGACTTTCATTTACATTTCCCTAATGACTAATGTTGTTTTAAAGAAGGAAAAAGTTGGGGTGCCTGGGTGGCTCATTTGGTTAAGTGTCCAACTTTGGTTCAGGTCAGGTCCTGTGGTTCATGACTTTGAGCCCCACATTGGGCCCTGTGCTGGCAGCTTAGACTCTGGAGCCTGCTTCAGATTCTGTGTCTCCCTCTCTCTGCTCCTCCTCCACTAGTGCTCTGTCTCTCTAACTCTCTCAAGAATAAATAATAAAAAACATTAAAAAAAAAAAAGAAGGAAAAAGCAAGCCACAAACAGACTGGGAGAAAAAAAATCACAAAACATATTCCCAGCAAATGACATGTATTTATAAAATATAAAGAATTCTTACAACCCAATGATAAAAAGACAAGCAACCCTTCCTTACTTACCAGGAAACAGCAGATCAGGCATGTGATGAGTACCAGGAGTCCTGCCAAGCAAATGAGGATGATGGCCCAGAAGGGGAGGTCTGGGGAGACAAGGGCTGGTGTTAGCTTCCTCCTGTCATTTCCCAGGGCTCCTGCTGTTCCTGCATTGTGCCTAACAGTCCCTGACACGCCTTGGCCACCTTTTATCATCATCTATGACTCTGGGTACATGGGTCTCTTTGATCAGGTACAGCATCAAGGCGTTCCCTCCCCAATCTGGGTTGGAGCTTCTTTGAGGCTTACCCGAATTCTCAGTCAAGACATCATTTCTGTTGGGAGAATACCCTGGAAGTGAATGAAATGGAGAATGCACGTGAGTTTGTTTTATGCCTTTTAAATAAAACTGTTCAAATGCACAGAAACATAGAATATCATAAACATACACCACCTAGGTTTAACAATGTATATTTCACCCAATTAAAACATTATTTCATCCAATGTATAAATTATCAGCGCTCACCACCCTTGCTTCATATTTTCACTGAAATGTTGAAGTAGGAATTATGATGTTGACCCATTTTTCTCTAAAAAGGCTACCTAATCCAAGGCTATTATCACACTACAGGGGTGTAATTAATTAAATCAAATTCATACCAGTGGACATGGAGGACTGAAATTGGGCTGAGCCATCTTATGATAGTTTGGGGGAGAATGGGGCATCCTAGTTGGTAAGCCCAAGGGATCTCTCTAAATTTGTAAATTCCCAAATGCTCTCTTCTTTGCCTACAAACACATTCACCCCCTTCTCCTTTACCAAGTTGCTTTATACCCACTTTCCAGGATTCACCTGCAGTGTAATTTCCTCCAGAAAGGCTTCTCTGATTACCACTCCCAAGTATGAATTATTTCACATTAAATAATTTATAATTTTCAGTTGTCTATTCTTGTTATTGCCAACTGCAACATAAACCCCATGAGGGTAGGGACACATAGTACCCACTGGGCATGGGGGCAGGTTTCAGGCCCCCCTGGTATACACCCTCTCCCTAGCCAATTTCTTATAGATGTGCTGTCCAATATGGAGCAGCTACAAGTGGCTTCTTAAAAATAATTTTAATTTTTCTTTTTTTTTGTTTTTTCCAACAAACCACAAGAGACTTTTAATGAGAGAGAACAAACTGAGGGTTGAAGGAGGGAGGTGGCTGGGAGATAAGCTAGATGGGTAATGGCTATTAAGAAGGGCACTTGTAATGAGGACTGGATATTGTATGTAAGTGATGAATCACTGAATTATACTTCTGAAACCAATACTGCACTGTATGTTAACTAAAATAAAAAAATAATTTTAATTAAATAAAATTAAAAATATGGTACCTTGGTAACATTAAAACTCAGGAACTGTAAAAGCCAGTCGCATTAGCCAGACTTCAAGTACTCAATGGTCACATATGTCTGCTGTACTAGACAGCACACATATAGAACAATCCATCATTGCAGAAAGTTCTGCATGGTGCTGATCTAGAGCAAAACTTGGCAAATGACACCCCGTGGGCCATGTCAGGTCCATTGCCTGTTTTTATACAGCCTGTCAGGAAGAAAAGAGGTCCATCCCCTATGTCCGTCAAGGCTGGCTCACACACCAGCTTGGAGCCAGAGGCCCTTACTGACTGTCTCACCAAGTGACTTCAGTACAGAGATGAGAGACAGAATTCCAGAGAAGGGAAGTGACCAGTCTGAAGTCACAGAGCTATCTCCGAGAGAGCAAGTATCTCCAATATCCCACCGGGTGTCCTTTCCTCTCCTTCGATGGTGGATAAAGCCTGGGAAACTATGCCATTTCCTGCCAGCCTAAAAAAAGTTCAATGCTGATTTAACCCCAGGTCTCCAGATTCCCAGGAAGAGCCCCATGTGTGGAAGTTGGAACCCTCCACTCCTGCCCCAATGACCAGGATGCCTTACCATCCACAAGGACACTGTTTCTGTCCAGGGTAAAATTCTGCAGCTGGGTACCATTTTGGGTCAGCCTCAAGAACTCCTCATAGATGGCAATTCTGTTCAGTCTCCGAGCCAATGGTGAAAAGTTACAGATGGAGTCCACCCCAGTGTGGTTGCTGTCGGGGACAGACCTGGAAGAGCAAAAGGGATGAACAAGGGTATCTTGAATTCTACCCTGCTTCTAGAAGGAAGTCATGTCCAAAAGGACTTTCTGCAATGATACAAACATTTGTGCCTAAATATCAAAATACAGTCATTATTAGACTCAGGTTGTTGTTGAACACTTAAAGTATGGTACTATGGGCGAGTAACTGAATATCTCATTTAATTTAATTTAATGAATTAATAAATAAATAGCCATGGGGAGAACACATTTGAAACATTTGGACTAAGGACTTCCAAAAATGCATAAAATCATTGAGAACACTGGCAAGAATGGCCAAAATCAACCTTTTCATTAACCAAAGGTTTGCAATAACCTGAGGATCATTTAGTTGACGGAAAAGATGGCTGAATCTTGGTAAAAGGAGCAACCTGTATGGCATTAGAACTTGCATTATTTCCAGGCTGCTCTCACAATATCCCTAGACACTTTGAAAACGAGCAGTATGAGAACCATGGTAGCTGTGAAAACCAGCAGACTAGTAGCCATAATGTGTTTGGAATTCCCAAAAACAACCCATTCCCACTGACTTTTCAATATCTGACCTGTCTGGAGATTCCTTTTAGAAAGCCCCATTTTCAAGATTTGACTTTATTTGATTCCGAACTTTTTCGGTCAGGGAAGCCTATTCCCAGGGCACTTGCCCAAAACAATCAATGATTATTGTTTAACGTGGCAGCTGCCTGAGGAAGCAGTAACAGTTGAGGCAGGCAAGAGGTGTGCCAAAAACTTTTTAAAAAGTAGGGAATGAGATGTCCCTGAGGGGTTTTGAAAAGCTCCAATGTGTTTGTGGGGATCTAGAAAGTCACAAGTGTGTGGGGTTGTGTGAATACCTAGGAAATATTTGAGCAGGCCTTAATCTCTCACCTCTAGCTAAAAGGCTAGCTTAATATCTTAAAAAATTGTCAGTGGAATAGAGCATATTAATAAAGGACAAATGCCACCCAATCTCAACACATCTAAAAGGATAATATGAGAAAATACAACATCCTTTATGATTAAAAAAAAAAAAAACAAAACCAACAAACTAGGAATAGAAAGTAAAGTTGCTCAACCTGAAAAATAGCATCTGTGAAAAACTCACAGATAAAATCATACTCAATGGTGAAAGACTGAAAGTTTTCCCCTAAGACTGGGGACAAGACAGTGTTGTCTTCCTTCATTTCATGTCCTATTTACATTTTAATAGATGTAATTCTAATAAAATAATCAGGCAATAAAAAGAAATGATAAAAATCAGATGGGAAGGAAAGATGTAGAATTACCTCTATTTGCAGATGACATGTTATTAAATATAGAAAATCCTAATACACACACACAGACACAGACACACATAGCTGAAAACTATTAGTTCAGCATGAATGTAGGATATAAGACCAATGTACAAAAATCATTGTATTTATATACACTAGCAATTAACATTCTTTAAAAAAATTTTTTTTAATGTTTATTTATTTTTGAGAGAGAGAGAGACAGAGTGAGTGGGGGAGGGCACAGAGAGAGGGAGACACAGAATCCAAAGCAGGCCCCAGGCTTCAAGCCATCAGCACAACCCATGAGCTGTGAGATCATGACCCAAGCCGAAGTCAGATGCTCAATCAACTGAGCCACTCAGGCGCCCCTAGCAATTAACATTCTTAAAAATGAAATAAAACAATTCCATTTATAACAGCATCAAAGAACAAAATACAAAACATGCAGGAATAAATTTAACAAAACATTGTGAGATTTGTACATTGAAAACTATAAAACATGTTGAAAGAAATTTTAAAATACCTAAATACATGGAAACGCATCCCATGTTCATAGACTGGGGATTTATTATTGTTGAAATGTCAATACTCCCCAAACTGATCTACAGATAAAATGCAATCCCTATCAGAATCCCAGCTGACTCTTTTACAGAAATTAATAAGCTGATTCTAAAACCCATATGGGGTTGCAAGGGACCTCAAATAGGTAAATCAATATGGAGAAAGTACAAAGTTGGAGAACTCGATTTCCCAATTTCAAAACTTATACCAAGCTACAGTAATAAAAACAGTTGCCACTAGTATAAGGATAGACATATAGATCAGTGGGATAGAATTTAGAATCCATAAAAAACTCATGCAATCATGGACATTGATTTTCAACAAGGTTGCCAAGATAATAGGGAAAGAATAGTTTATTTAACAAATGGTACTGATGGGGCACCTGGGTGGCTCAGTCGGTTGAGTGCCTAACTTCGGCTCAGGTCATGATCTCATGGTTTGTGAGTTCGAGCCCCACCTCGGGCTCTGTGCTGACAGCTCAGAGCCTGGAGCCTGCTTTGGATTCTGTGTCTCCCTCTCTCTGCCCCTCCTCTGCTCGCACTCTGTCTCTCTCTGTTCTCAAAAATGAATAAATGTTAAAAAAAAATTTAACAAATGGTACTAAGACAACTAGACATCCACATACAAAAGAATGAAATTGGACCCGTACCTCACAACATATACAAAAATTAATTCAAAATAAATCAAATGCCTAAATGTAAGAGATAATGATACAATCCTTAGAAGAAAACCTAGGTGTAAATAAATCTTTGTGAATTTGGATTAGGCAATGGTTTTTTAGATATGGGACTAAAATCACAAACAACCAAAGAAAACATTGATAAATTGAGAGTCATCAAAATTAAGAATGATTGTGTTTCAAAGGGTAGTACTTAGAAGGTGAAAAGGCAACCTACTAAAATGGAAGAACATATTTGCAAATCATATGTCTGATAAGGGTGTAGTATCCAGAACACACAAAGAACAATTATAACTCAACAATTAGAAAGAAAATCAATGCAAAACTGGGTAAAGGACCTGAATAGACATTTCTGCAAAGAAGGTACAGAAATGACCCATAGTACATGAAAAATTGCTCCACATCACTAATCACTAGGAAAATGCAAATCAAAACCACAGTGAGGTACCACTTCACATCCACTAGGATGATTAGAGTAAAAAAAGGATAATAACAATTGTTGGTGAAGACCTGGATAATTTGGAACCCTCACACGTTGTTTGTGGGGATGGCAAATGCTAGAGCCTCTTAGGCAAACAGGTCAGTAGTTCCTCAAAAGTTAACATGAAATTAACACATGACCCTACAAGACCAGTCCTATGTATATGCCCAAAAGAACTTCAAACTCAAACTGATGCAAAGACTTACACAAGTTTTTCATTATTCGTAATAGGGTCCAGGGTCATTATTCATAATAGGCAAAGGGGGAGACAACCCAATGTCCATCAGTGAATGGATGGATAAACGAAAAGTGGCATAGCCATACAACAGAACATTGTTCAGTCACAGAGGAAGGAATAGAGTACCTATCCATGCTACAACATGGATCAACCCTGAAAACAGGATGCTCAGTGAAAGAAGTCAGTCACAAAAGACCACATAGTGTATTGACCCATTTAAATGGAATGTTCAGAATAGGCAAATCCAGAGAGACAGAAAGTAGATTATTGTTTGCTAGGGGATGGGGCTGAGGGAAGAATAGGTAGCAGCTGCTAATGGGGACAGGACTTTTTTTTTTTAAACATCCTACTGTTAGAGAGTGGGATGGTTGTACCACTCTATAAACATACCACTAAATTGTATACTTCAAAAGGGTGCATTTTATAGGTGAATCATATCTCCAGAGATGTATAAACAATTTCGATTGCCTCATGTGATTAGTGGCTATACTACTGAGTAACACGGTTAGACTGCTGGATTCTAAGTCATCTGGTTCTACCCACCCCCATCTTCTATGGATCCTGACTCCAATGGCTGATTTCTTAAAAAAAATTCTTTTTAATGTTTTAATTATTTTTGAAGGAGAGAGAGACAGAGCCTGAGCAGGGGAAGAGCAGAGAGAGAGGGAGACACAGAATTCGAAGCAGGCTCCAGGCTCTGAGCTGTTAGTACAGAGACTGATATGGGGCTTGAGCTCACAAACTGTGAGATCATGACCTGAGCTGAAGTCGGATGCTTAACTGAGCCACCCAGGTGCCCCTCCAACAGCCGATTTCTTAAGGCATTCATTGATGCTACACTCCATATTCCATGGCTCCCAGCACCAGGCACCTCCATGTCTACTGAGGTCTACACTGGCTCTCTTGAGTTTCTAAGTCAGTTGGCGTCATTGGTTTAGGAACAAGCTGGTTTTTAGGTAACAGTTTTATACTCGTAGGGCTATCTTCCATAAGAACTAGAAACTGAGACCATGACATGGGGATACTTTTACTTAAAGGACCGCGGGAGTCTCCAGAGTGATTAGGTACTGAGTTGGAACTCACCTGAATGCTAAAACTTGACAGTCAGAGAAATAACTCTTCATGCTGCTGTTTCGGAAGAGCTGGTTGAGCTGAAAAACAGGGTGATGTTCCCTTGATCAGAATTCCAGGCCCAGTGGCATCAGAGAATTTTTAGCCACTGAGCATACTTCCCCATCTACTTTTTATTAGCTCAACAAATAGTAGCCCAGGTATGTGCACCAAAGGACACCCCATTCCAGGGTGTGACTTAGCTATATGATCCTAGAGTAGCTACTGAACCTCTCTGTGCCTGTTTCTTTATTTGTAAATGGGCAAAAGAACCTGTATGGATGAATTGTCACAAAAAATCACCCTCTGACTACCCAGCGTCCATCGGTCTGTCTCTACATGGGACACAAACCCATTCTCACCGCATTCTCGATACTTCTCTTGTTCCGCTGGTGTTTGGTGGTGTTGGGCTGGGATAAGTCTTGGGAATAGAGTAGGTTGGTGACAGTGAAATTCAGCTGGAAGTGCTGAGAGGTGGGACTGCTTGTTGGTCTGTCTGTTGGTAGATGAGCTGTTGACTCCACTTCTACAATAAAAAGAAGGTATAGAAGTCCCCAACAGGTGAAGATTTAAGCAAAGAAGTCATTCCAGCTAGTCTAATTATTCTTGGCAATGTGACCTGAGTTGGATTCTGAAAGGTGGGATACATAAGATCTCCATCTACCTGGCCACTTTGAATCCATTGATCTGTCTATCCATCCAACGCTTCCTCAAGCATTATGAGAGCTCACTAGCATGTGGGGAAGATGAGACTGGGCTTCCCTGGCGCACAGATGGCAAGTGTAGGTGCCGATCACCTCAGGGGACATCTGTCATACCCCTTTGTTGACCTAGGTTCCTAATGTGTCTTGCTGCCTCTGGTCTTCTCCCCCTCCCAATCCACTCTCTACACAGAACTCAGAAGATGAGCTTTCTAAAGCAGAACTCTGTGTTGTGTTCTTCTGCAAACCATCCCAATACCCAAGAAAGTCCCTGCCTGCATCTATAGCCTTACCTATCACTTCTCTCAGGCCAAAGTGTTTGCTCTAGTGACACCAAACTCCTTACAGTCTCCCCAAATATTTTATCCTCTAGGTTATAAACACAGCTAGCTCAACTCCCCACCTCTTCCCATTGGCTAGGCTATGTTTGCCATCATATCTCAGTTTTTTAATAACTTCCTCCAGAAAACTTTCCAAGATGGGCCATGTGTCTCTTCTTGTGAGTTCCCAAAGGCTCTTTAAATTACCTGATTACAGCAGTTATCACAGTGAATCATCAGCACCTATTTACTTTCATGACATATTTGTTGAATGAATGCATGAATGAGTCCTTCAATCAATCAGTACATGACTCATAACTGGAGGGCCTAAGAAGGACACGCAGGATACGCCACACTTTGGGTTAGAAATATCTACATGTAAAAATGACTGTCCCCTTGGTGCAGTTGCTGCATGTTTTCTTTCCTCCTCCTGTTGGGATGACCCGTTGCCATGGTCCATCAACATGGGCCTCCAGAAAGACCCCCTTTCCCCTCCAGAGCCTCCATCCATTCCACTGCTACAGAGAAGCCCCATTCCTCCTCAAAGCCCCATTTCTTCAAGCCATGAAACCAACCCCACAATCTCACACCTGTCACATGCAAATCTGCCAGCTGATAGGTGGCACCAAGCCAGTGGGATGAGACATTCAGGGTCTTGTCTAGAAAGACTTGTTTCACCATACTGGGGTCCACATCAGAAGAGAACAGAGCCTTGATGGTGACCAACATGGAGTCCAACCTAGGGACAGAGACCATGGAACTTAGCCAGCACCCAACACCAGCAGTGTCTCCTGAATTCCCGTTTTATAGAGCCAAAGACCTACAGGCAAGAAGTAAGAAATTACCTGGCTTCCTCTTCCCTCAGGCTAGAGAAGAGACCCTGATCAAAAATACAAGGTTTCTAGGAGTTGGGAATAGAACAAATAACTAAAATTAATGAACATCTATTGAGCACCTCTAGGAAGTGAATACACATTCCCTCACCATCACCCTGGTGGAAGGTATTATTATAATTATCCCCATCTTAAAGCCAAAGGAACTGAAGTTTGGAAACACTCAATGTTGGCACTGTGTCCCATGATTGTCCTGCTCCCCAGTGTAGATGTCTCAGTTCCTCTACCCATCCCTCAGAGACTTGGGTTAAAATCCAAGTTGGGCAATTCTTGCACTGTTCACTTTGCTTCTCTGAGCCTCAGCTTCCCCTCTGAACAATGGAAATGGTCATAGATGGTGTGTGGCCATAGGAAATGTTATTATTGGGCTGATATTTATTGAAAGCATCCAGAAAGGAGAAGGTGGTGGTTAATGGAGTTGGTGGCCCCGGGAAGTTAATCCTTTTCTTGCCTCCCACCCCCCCAACCAAAGACCTATGAAAGGAGATGGTAGGATTAACTGACAGGGACATGGGAGAGCATGGGCACCATGCCAGTGACTTCCAGCTCAAGGAGTATGCCAGGATGGCAGCTCAGAGCCACAAGCTGCCAACTCAGCCAGTGCTGTCAACCTCCTCAACTTACGTCAAGTTGGTGACCAGGCAGGAGCGGAAAATGTCTTGTAGCTGGCTGCCTCTGTAGAGTTTGGTGACCTAGAATAAAGGGTAAGATGGAGATCGCCTGGGGCTGGCAGGAGCTCCTGGAGTCATGGAAGGAACACAGGCTTTGGGACAAAGGAGACGTGAGTTCAAATCCTGGCTCTGCCCCTTAACTCACTGTGTGATCTTGGGCACACCACTCCCCTTTCTGAGCCTTAGTGTGCCCATCTGGGAAGTGGGGAAGGCAATCAGAGCACAACCTTTGGAAACTGAGAGAACCCAGAACACATTAGGTAAAGTGAGGAGTTGAAACACTTAATAGATGTGAATCAGACAGGAATGGTGGGGGGGGGGGGGGGCCGGGCAAGGAGGGACAGGAAAGATGAGAGAGATGTCACCTTGTCCTGGATGTCTCTCAGCAGGGTTGTGTACTCCAAGGATGCAGGGTCTGAGTTGCTGAGGTTCCAGTTGAGGATGCGGAAATTCAGCTGATACTCATTCTGAATAGATAAATTCTGGGGAGCATAGCCTGGAGCCAATGATAGGAAGAGAAGAGAGGTGGAGACTCTTACCCTTTCACACAGAGAGAGGCCTGATGACTGCTGTCAGAATCAGCCAAATTCAGGCCCACATGCCAGGGGGTTCCTAGTGGAAAGTCACCCCAAAGAGGGGGAAAACTGGAATTTTCCAGTGATTCTCCTGAGCTGAGCTTTTCTGCTTGTGCTTAGGCAGTTCCGGCTTCCTGGAATATTTTCAATCCTCTTTTTCTGGAAATCTCCTACTCATGTTTCAGGACCTTGATGAGATGAGACTACAGGAGAGCAGGGACCCATCTGTCTTGTTCTTGCCATGTCCCCATACCTACTACAGTGCTGGGTACATAATATCCTCTTCCAAGAAGCCCTCCTTGACTTGCTCCTCCTGTGTGCTTCCACAGCACCCTGTTAATAACAGTGTCCCTGCCTTGTTTGTGTGTCCCTAGATAACATTCATTCTCTTGATTATTAGTTTTCAGGGAGAGAACCTGTGAGTTCCATCTCTATATCCAGCACATGGCTTGGGACAGAATAGTATTGTATATGCATCTGTTGAATGTGTGAATGTGAACTACAGTGGATCCCCCAATATGGGGGCTGAGATACTCATCTCCCATTTGTTCACTCATTTACTCACTCATTGGGGATGACAATGTACCGACACATAAAGAACTGAGGGTGTATCGCCAGACTACGAGACCTTAATTTCGTAGAGTTGGATAATTAAATAATTGTGATAATGTGTGATAAGTTGGTGCCCATCTAGGGACCAGAGGCCCATGTAGAGCAGGGTTTCTCATTCTCAGAACTACTGATATTCGGAGCTATGTAACTCTTGGCAGTGAGGATCCCTGATCATTGGAGGACATTCGTAACACCCCTAGCCTCGAGCCACTAGGTGCCAGTACCACTCTCCCCCAGTTGTGGCGATCAAAATGTCTCCGGACATTGCCAAGTGTCTCCTGAGGGGCAGAATTGCCCCCAGGTGAGGACCACTGGCATGGAGGAACCTTGTATAGAAGAAATCCTGTCCCAAGAGATCTACGAGTCAGACATTTGGAGTGCAAATTAAAATTATTTATATTAATTTGGTCAAAGAATTTCACTCTTTTTACCTGAAATAACAGGAGAGACTCTCTCCATGGAGAGTTTGGGGAGGGTGTCCTTCAATCAGAGCTTGGGCTGACTTGTTAAGGAAGAAATAAAATAGAACAGAGACAAATAATGATTGCTATAAATCACTCACCATTGACGAAGAGGCTGTCCCTGACCAGGGTATAGATGCCCATCTGGGTGACACCATGGGTCAGCTGGCTTAGCTCCCAGTAAAGCTGTTCTCGGTCCAGCCTGTAGCCCTTGGGGTCATGGTGATAGGTGCAGATGGTGTTAACATGAGTGGCTACCCCATCCTTCTCAGGCCTGGGGAGAGAGGGATGTGGGGACTCTTAAAGAGAGGTTCTGAAACCTCAGTATGGGGGCCAAAAGGAGGGAAGGGCAAATGGGAGGTCAGTGGGGAGACTGAAAGGGTTGGTCACCAAAATGGTCACTACTGGCAAATGCTCAGGAGGAAGTCCTACCTGAGGGAGATTAATCTGCAACCTGAATAGAAGGGGCCCAGGCTGCTCTTCTGGAACAAGGATCCAAGCTGGGGAGGAAGGAGGAGGCGGGTGAGCAGGAGGGGCTGGGTGGGATTTATCCCACTAGGAGCTGCTAGGAGCAGGGAGGGTCTCACCAGGTGCTGCAGGGTCCTCTTGGTGGAGTTGAATGTAGCTGAGCTGTGGCTCATGTCTGTTGAATACTGGAGGTTGGAGATGGTCAAGTTCAGTGTGAAGGTCTTCAGGTTGTGTCCCATAGCTACGAGAAGGAGGGGGAGAGATGGTGACTACTGACAGCTGGCCTGAGACCAAATCAAAATCCTGCATTCGTCCTACTCTGTCATCTTCTCTTCCAGTGTCACCACCACCCGCCATGTGGTCACCCAAGCCAAAACCAGCACGTTGCTTAGCTCCCTCTCTCTCCCCTCCAAGTAACACCATTTCTACTTACAGAATGGTCCTCCCACACCCTTTCTCTATCCTGTCCCAGATCAAGTCTTATCCTCTCTCACCTGGACCAACATCCCAGCAGACTTGCTGGATGCCCCATCTAAAGAATGTTCTCTGCACTGAAGTCTAGCGGAAAAATTTTTTAATTTTTTAATTTTTTAATTTTTAATTTATTTTTTTAATGTTTATTTTTTAGAGAGACAGACAGAGAGACAGATCATGAGCAGGGGAGGAGCAGAGAAAGAAAGGGAGACAGAATCTGAAGCGGGGCCTGAACTCATGAACCACAAGATCATGACCTGAGCCAAAGTTGGATGTTTAATGGACTGAGCCATGCAGGTGTCCCAGAAAATTTTTTAAACTGCTTGTTTATTTTGAGAGAGGGAGAGAGAGAGAGAGAGAGAGAGAGAGAGAGAGAAAGCATGGGGGAGGGGCAGAGAGAGAGGGAGAGAGAATCCTAAGCAGACTCTGTGCTATCAGCACAGAGCCTGATGAAGGGCTTGATCTAATGAACCGTGAGATCATATCCTGAGCTCAAATCAAGAGTTGGACACTTAACTGACTAGACCCTAGAAGAATTTTCTTAAGTGAAAATCTCAGTATAGTCACCACTTCCCATGGCTTCCTTTGGTCTTCAGTGTTAAATTCAAGCTTCTTGACCTGACACTCAATGTCCCTCCCAATCTGGTTTTTGCCAGTGTTTCAGCTTCATTTCTCCATCTATTCCAGGTTAAGGTTCATGGTTCATGCAAACTAAATCCCTCTCAAGTCTCTCCATATACTATGCTGTTTCCGGCCACTGAGCCTTTGCTCATCAGATTCCCTACACCAGGAAAACTCTTCATCCCCTATTTGCCTGGATGACTCCTACTCATTCTTAAAGAATCAGTTTGGGTGCAAATTTCTCCAGAAATTCCTTACCTTCCAAATTATGTTAGATCCCTCTCCCCAAAACATTTCACACTGTGTTATAATGGTCTGTTGATCTCACAATACTGGGGGCTCCATGAAGGTATGCATTAGATTGAATTGTCAGTAGAATCTTTGGATTGGCATGACTGTACTAAACCAGAATTTTACACTCTGGCTTCTCAGCCCCTGTGTTACAACTGGCTGGTAGAGGTGGAGGGCTGTAAAGTTTCTCTTGGAAAGAAAAAGGATTCCCTAAATACCTGTGGTGGCTTCTGGTTGCACAGGTGATGATGAACTAGGCAGGAATGTGGTGGCTGCCTCAGGAGCTGTGGAAAGGGCAGTTATCAGGAGGGGACAGAGCTCCCCACAGAGTGGGAGAAACTCCCCACATTTGTCTGGACTCCAGCAGTGGTGGTCCCAAGACAAGAGTTCACAGGTGTGCCATAAATGAGAGCAAGGGAAGGAAGAATTGTGTGAGCAGAGGGGTGAGCGAGCCCATGAATGAAATGAACCCAAGAGGGTAAGGGTAGGTGAACAAGAGAGAGACTAAGCAAAGAAGGCAGAGAGACAAATGGGAAGAAAGGTGGGCAGACAGATGGGATACCTGGATGGACAGAGGAAGAATGAACAAATGAGGGGTAAAAGGGAAAGCAAGAATAAACACATGGAAGGAAAGTAAGAGAGATGGATGGAAGGACAGAAGGCAGAAAGGACAAAAAATGAACAGGCAGAGGATGGATGGATGGATGGATGGATGGGTGGATGGGTGGATGGATGGAAGGAAAGAATGGAGGAAGGGTAGAAGAATACATGAAGGATAGAATGAATGAGGGATGGGGAAGCAGGGAAAAGGAAGAAAGGATGAATGGAGGGATGAATGGATGAAAGGAAGGAAAGAATGAAAGATGTATAGATGGAAGAATGAATGAAGGACAGAACGAATGAAGGATGGATGGAGGGGGAAGGAGAGATGGAAGGATAGATGGATGAGAGAATAGAAGGAAGAAGGAAAGGAAGGATGATGGATTAGTGGATTGATGGACAAAGGGAAAGAAGGAAGGAAAGAAAGATTGAAGGAAGGAAGAAAAGAAGGAGGGAAGGAAGGAGGGAAGGAAAAGTCTAAGAGAAGGATAACTGGGAGAATGGAAGAATGGATGGCTTAAAAGATAGATGAAGGGACCATTGGCTAAGTGAATGGGAAAATTTGGCCAAACCACTAAGTGGCCACCACATTTTGCAGCTTGATATTGAGGCCCCTCTTGTGGCCCTTGTAGATTTTGTTTCCAGGAGGCACGAACTACAAGGTCGTTATCTGACCTCAACCCCCATCCCTATAGGAAATGCTTGCTCAAATTTCTTTCTCCAACCCAGATGGGAAAGTTTAGAAAGCCAATACCGGGCAAGCTCCCTTTGTTAGTGAGGAGAAAAGCTTGGCTCAAGATGGGTACGGGGTGCAAAGATACATACTTGTGGGAGGCTCATCTGGACCACGCTCATTATAACCTGGAAACAGAAATGTCACACATGAGGGGAGGGGAAAGAACAATCCCAGACTTCCATGCCTTTGTCCATGTGGTGCTCCAGCTGGATGCCTCTCTTTCTATGTACCAGGTGACCATCTATGCATCTTCTAAGACCAGACTCCAATGTCATCTCTACCATTAGGATCTTCCGGGTAGAAACAACCCTTCCCTGTCCACCTCTCCAGCATGCCCCCGTGAGACTCTCACCACATTCATGTTCACACACTCATTCCCCCATGTACCCATTCATCCCACCCTCTGCCCTTCCATCCTCCCTCCAATCTATCCCTCCATCCAACAAATATTTATTGAGAACCTACTATGTACCAAGTTCCATTACATTTGGGGAACACAGCACCGCACAACATGTCTCTGCACCTCTGGAGCTTATATTAGGACAGGTTGCACATGCCTCCTGTCTGTGTCCCTGGTGCCAGGCACAGTGCCTAGCTTCTAGCGGATGCTGGCGAATACTGACCAAGTGAGCAAGAAGAAGCACATAACTTGTGCAGTTTATTTATTTATTTTTTATTTTATTTTATTTTATTTTATTTTATTTATTTATTTTTTTATTATATGAAATTTATTGTCAAATTGGTTTCCATACAACACCCAGTGCTCATCCCAAGAGGAAAAAAGAAAAAAAAAAAAGAAAAAAAAAAAGAGGTTAGAGTGGGAGAGAGCCAAAACTTGTGCAGTTTACAGGAGGAAACATCCTACCCTGGCCTCTGCAACGGCCAAGGCGAAGGGAAGAGATATGAACCCGGAACACCACGACCCAGACTGGCCATAAACCTACTGTGGGCATGGGCACATGCCTTTCTCTGTACCAGCTCCCTCTTTGCTAAAATGGGTGTTATAAAGGACCAGGATGTCCCCCCGCTCACCTGAGGTGGCAATGGTGACAAGAAAGTGTGAGTTGCCAAACTCCATTCCCAAGTTGGAAACAGAGAGGAGAGAAGCTGAGTTACTCCAATGAACTTCACTACAGCCATGCTCTGCCTCTTAGAACCCCAGAGAAGGCTCACCCTCTTAAACATTGTCCCTTCCTGGATGCTAGGCTGATGTCCAGTGTGTCCAAAGCTCAGGCCCCACAGATGTTCAGAGCGCCCACCTTAGTTCCGGCATTGGGGTCCCACCCAGAAGAGTAGACCATCCATGGTCAAGGGTGAGAAGGTGGTAGGGGAGACAGATGTGGGATTTTCTTTCCCTATGTCTCTCCCAAAAGACTCTTCTAGGAGTTAAAGGCACTGGATGCTGACTGCTGGGGCTCATGCCCGGCTTCACCCCTCTCCAGCTACACCCACTTGGACAAATTACTTAATCTTTCGGAGCCTCCATTTCTACATCTGTAAAATAGGTGTGATCAAGGACAGCCTTGCAGAATGACTGTAGGAGGATGGGGGTCAGTGTGGAGCTGAGGTTCACGCCTGAGTCTGTCCCAAGGTTTCCGCTAGAGAACTGACCTGTGGTTAATGGAAACGTTTCCAGAGATGGGGACGCTGAAGCAGTGAGGTGGGTGGAGAACAACTCACCATTGAGGTAGAGGCTGTCCTTGTCCAGTGAATAGGGGCCCAGCCGGGTGATGCCACGGGTCTGCCTGCTCAGTTCATGGAACACCTGTTTCGCAAGTAGACCCGGGCTGCTGGGGTGCTGCCGGTAGGTGCAGAGGATGTTCACCCTCGTCTTTGCGCCATTCTTCACAGACCTGAGGAAGGAGAGGTTGATGCTTGGGGACTGTAGCCCACGTGGCGTCTCTCTACCCGAGGTCACCGCACACCTCATATCCTGTGTTCCAGCCTTCTTGAACCATTCACACTTTCTCCCCCTGGCCACATTCTCTCACCCCAGGATCTTTGCACATGCTGTGACTTCTGTCTGGAGGTTTCTCCCTGTCTCTCCTTACCTGGGTAACTTCCGGTCATCTTTCAGGTTCCAACTTAGATACCTCCTCCTTCTCCAAAAACCCTCCCAGGCTGGGTCAGGAGAGGGTTCTGGCTGCCACAGTACCTCATGCTTCCCCCATCACAACCCTGGTTGCCCTCAGTGTGAGCATCTATTATTTGTTCCTGTTCCCTCCAGACAGTGGCCTCCATGAGGTCAGGAAATAGGATGACAGTCTAGCTCATTGTTGTAGTGAACCCCTAGTACCTCTCACATTGCCTGTTCCATGTAAAAACCAGCGTCTTGATGAATGGATAAACAAAATATGACACATCCATACAGTGGAATATTATTCAGCTTTAAAAGGGAAGGAAATTCTGACACCTGTTACAACATGGATGGACCTTGAGGACTTTGTGGTCAGTGAAATAAACCACACATGAAAGGACAGATATCATATGATTCCACTTGTATGACGTACCCAGAGTAGTCAAATTCATAGAGTCAGAAAGTAGAATGGTAATTGTTAACATCTGGGGGTAGAGGGAAGCTGAGAGCTGCTGTTTAACAGGTATAGAGTTTCAGTTTTACAAGTTCTGGAGATTGGTTGCACAACAATATGAATACACTTAACACTACTGAGTTGGACACTTAAAAATGGTTCAGATGGTAAATTTTATGGTATGTGTACTTTACCACAATTAAAAAAAAAAACAATTCCTGATAAGACTCTGGAAGGTCTAATCCAAATGTCTGGAAATTTGCCTCCTTTCTCTCTGCCCCTTGCTCTCTCTCTGCTCCAGCCACATTGGCCTCCTTGCTGTTCACTGAGCATGCCAAGCTCATTCCTACCTGAGGACATTTGCCCATGCTGTTTCCTCTGCCTGGAACAGTTTTCACGGCCAAATCCTTGTTTCCAGTTGGGACTCAGCTGAGAAATCACCACCACAAAGAGCTGGAGTATCCCAGGTAAAGCTGTTTTCCCATCTCTTATATATTATGCTCATCACCTTACTGCATTTGAAACCACTTTAGATATCTCTCCTTCTACTTATTTTTTGCTTTATCCATTAGATGAGCACAGGGGCAGTGTCTGCCCATCACTGTGGGACCCACCACTTGCCTCAGAGGAGCCACACCACCAATGGCAGTGGAATGAAAATACAGATGGAGAAGGGCTTCATAAATGCCAAGAGAACACACACTGACCCAGAAAAGTGCGAGTAATTGCCCAATGGGTACAGAGTGATGAAGAGTTTCAGAACTAGATGGTGGGGAAGGGTGACAACATCATGCATGTAACAGATGCCACTGAAATGTATGCTCAAAAATGGTTAGAATGGCTAATTTTATGTCTATAGATATTTTACGACAATTACAACAATGTAATATCAGAAAATGGATGTCGAACCATAAGAGACTCTTAAATACAGAGAATAAACTGAAAGTGGATGGGGGTGGGGGAGAGGGGAAAATGGGCGGTGGGCATTGAGGAGGGCACTTGATGGGATGAGCACTGGGTGTTGCATGGAAGCGATGAACCACAGGAATCTACCCCCAAAACCAAGAGCACACCTTACATACTGTATGTTAGCCAATTTGACAATAATTATATTAAAAAAAAAAAAAAAAAACGATGCCAAAAAGGACCCTTCAAGACAGCCCACCACAACCGGGAGTGGCCCCCACAGTCCTTGTCCTTTGGCGGTGGGCCATGGTGGGTGGGGGATTCTCACCTTAGTGAGGTGACCTTGCAGCCTGTATATCGGGTACCCAGACTGCTCTTCTGGAACAATGGGCCCAGCTGGAGAGGAAGGAGAGAGCCAGTGTGGTCAGAGGTGGCGACAGCCCCTAGAGGGGGTCATGGAGGCACAGAGGCAGAAGTCGTGCTCTCACCAGGTGCTGCATGAGGGTATCTGTGATGTTGAACTTGAGGGATCCGGGGCGGCCCATGTCCGCTGAGTAGCGCAGGTTGTCGATGGTGAAGTTCAGTGTGAACAGCTCCTCACGGGCCTCCCCAGCTGTGGTAAGTGCAGAGAGAGCCAAGGCTTGTGGGAGGTCGGGTGCCCAACATCCACCCACAGTGGGCCTTCCAAGGGCCTCTTGTCCTCCTCCCAGGAAACCCGAGGGCCACGTGTTAATGGAGACAACTCCAGCAGCAAGGAAGGACAGGCTTAATGATCTGGGGGCTGGAGATGGTGTTACCACCCAGGTGCAGGAGGGGAGGGTTCTGTGGAAATGCTGGTGGCTTTGTTCTTTCCCAGAAGGAAAGGCTCCAGCTTACCATGCTGATATGGGACCAAGGATAACCCCAGACATGTTCCTTCACTTTCTTTCTGTTCCCCCATCTCTATCTCTTTATCTCGCTGTGCCTCTGTCTCTCTTTTCCTCTCTCTCTCTGTCTGTCTCTCTCTGTCTCTCTATAACACCCAGGTATGCCAATCTTCTAGGCATTGTGAAAAAAAAAAAAAACAACTAGCAGCTGTAACCAATCTCTCTGCACCTCAGTTTACTCATCTGTAAGATAATAATGATTCCTACTTCAAAAGTTGTTATGAGGTTTGAACAAGTCGAATTTTGTAAAGTGCTTAAGCACAGTGCTGGGCACAGAGTAAACACCTATTTGAGTGTTTATTATAGAAGACAAATAAGCAAATACTTCCTGATCACTCACTGCAAATGGAGTTTTTACCCAGATGAATATGAGCTGGGCACTAGACTTCTCCACACTAAACAAAGGAGAACCACAGCACAGAAACGATCTCCTGCTCAGGGTTACATGACTGGAGGGAGGGAAAGTCAGGGTTTGGACCCAGGTTCTCCGACCCCAGAGTCCTTGCTCATGAACTCCCCTGCTAATACATATGCTCTTGCCTAGACACATGCAGCTGGCCCAGTGTTCAATAGTGGGGGTGACCTGCATAGACCCCAGGAGAAGTATAATAAATAAATATATGATGCAAGTAAGAACAGAGGCCTGGTGGTTTGACTCCAGACTAGATAAGCAGGGAGCAGCACAGGATCAACTGTTTAGGACAAACCTCTGCAAGAAAAGCTGACCTCCCTTC
Organism: Leopardus geoffroyi; assembly: GCF_018350155.1. Taxonomy (NCBI): domain Eukaryota; kingdom Metazoa; phylum Chordata; class Mammalia; order Carnivora; family Felidae; genus Leopardus; species Leopardus geoffroyi. Next base: position 6,697,445 of record NC_059331.1, read on the forward strand.
TTTCCTCCTTCTCTTCTGTTCATCACTCCTTCCAAGCTTCCTTCTGTCTATCCTTCCTTCCATCCTTCCTTTCTTCTTTCCTTCCAACTTTCTATTCATCCATGCATTCATCCTTCCTTCCTTCCTTCCTTCCTTCCTTCCTTCCTTCTATCCATATTTCGTTCTTCCTCCCTCTATCCATTCTTTCCTTTCATCTACCATCTGTCTATGCACCCATCCATCTCTCCACCCATTCATCCTTCTTCCATCTCTTCATCCACCCACTCATGCATCTATCCATGCATCCATGACATCCATCCATCTATCTCTCCACTCATACATTCTCCATCATCCATTCATCCACCCACCCCTCCCTCCTTTCCTCCCTCCATCCATGCACCCATGACATCCATCCATCCATCTATGCACCCATGACATCCATCCATGAATTTATCTATCCAAGTCTCCATCCATCCATCCTCCATATTCCATCTATCAATTCACCCATCCATCCATCCATCTGTCTCTCTATCCATCCATCCTCCATCTCTCCATCCATCAACTCACTCATCCATCTGTGCACCCATGACCATCCACCCATCCAGCCAGCCAGCCACCATCCTTGCATACATCATTCCTTCCTTCATCACTCCTAGTCCTTCCTTCTTCCCATTCATACCTTCTATGCATTATGCATCCTTCTGTCTGTCTTTCCTTGTATCCCCACTTTCTTCCACCTATCTACCTTTCCTTGCTTCCTTCCTCCACCCTTTTTCTTCCTTCTATCCATCCATATTTGCTTCCTTCCACGTCTATTTTTTCCATCTATTTAGACATGGTTCCTCCCTCCTTTTCCCCTTCCACTCATCTTTGCTTCCTTCCATCTGCTCATCCATCTTCTCTCCTTCCCTCCTTCTGTTCATCACTTCTTCCTTCCATCCATCCCTCCACCCATCCATCTTGCCTTCCCTCCATGTACATTGAATTAAGACTATAATGCTTCTGAATCTATTGCAAGGACTGGATACTGATAAACAAACCACAGCCAATTGAATGAATTTAACTTATTTTTCCTCCTATCATTTGGGGAAATATGGTTCTCATTAGACCGGAGGAACCCAGAACCCTGCTGATGTTGGAAGGAGCAAATGAAGATACTGTGGTGTAAAAGACCAGAGATGGACCCATGAAGAGTTTGTGAGGGTTGTAAAAACACACCTTTGATGCAAGGGCATTTAACTCTTGAAAAAGCTACAAGGTCCTCATTCCAGGATTTGCTGGGGATGCAATGGGAGTTTGGCCCATGAACTTGAACAAGACAAGTGTGCACCAAAAATCAGTATGTCTTGGTAAAAAAATTAACTGAGAGATGAATGAGACTGTGAGTTTTGGAGTCAAGGAACTCCTGGTTCTATTATTTATTTGCTGTGTGACTTGGCAGCCTCTCTAGGCTTGGGTTTACTCATCTGTAAATTGGAGCTAAGTCGCATGCTTGTAGCAAGAATGAAAGGATAAGGTGCATGTACTTTGGGATGAATTGTGTCTCCCCCCAACCACCGAAATTTGAGAAGCTCCAATCCCTAGGACCTCACTGTGTGATTGTATTTGGAGACAGGGTCTTTAGAGAGGTAATTAAGTTAAAAGGAGGCTGTTGGGGTGGGCCCTAATCCAATCTGGCTGCTATCCGTATAAGAAGAGGAGATTGGGATACAGAGGGACATGGGGAACGTGTGTGCAAAGGAGTGACCATGCCAAGAGGCAGTAAGAGGTCACCACCCACATGCCAAGGAGAGAGGCCCCAGAGAACCCAGCCCTGCTGGCACGCCCCAGGTTCTAGCTGCGAGAAAATACACTTCTGTGCTCTGAGCCACCCAGCCTGTGGTACTTAGCTTTGGCAGCCAGAGCTAATTCAGTATGCAATTTAGCACGGTGCCTGCAAGGCGGCCAGCCTCAGTACGCGTTCACTGAAAACCCAACAACTGCACAACTCTGATGTCAAGACACTCAGAACAATGAGCAGAGAGGTGAGTAAAAGGATAAGAGAAGAGAACCAGGGGAGCGCCTGTGTGGCTCGGTCGGCTAAGCATCTGGCTCTTGATTTGGGCTCAGGTCACGACTCAAGGTTGTGGGATCAAGTCCCAAGTCAGGCTCTGCACTGACAGCAAGGAGCCTGCTTAGGATTCTCTCTCCTCTCTCTCTGCCCCTCCCCTGCTTGTGCATTCTCTCTCAAAATAAATAAACATTAAGAGAAAGAAAGAAAGAAAGAAAGAAAGAAAGAAAGAAAGAAAAGAAAGAGTACCAGGGCAGCTTTAGGAGAACCTGAGTGAAAAACATGTGAGGGTCAGACTTGTGTGTAAGATGCTCTAGCCCTGGGCTGGGACTCTCCACCAGATCCCAGGGAGAGAAGGGATGAATGAGGGTCCTTTCCAGTTGTTTTCCTCATCAAGGACAGGTGGTAAAGGACAACAGCTGCTCCCCAATCCCAAAGTGGGGACGAGACCCAGGAAGCCAGGGCAAGGAATACTCACCAGTGGTAGTTGGGGCTGTGGCTCCATAGGTGTAACCTGCAGAGAGAAGGCCAGAGGAGCTGAGCGGGAGTTGGGGTGAGCATAAAGGAGTAAGGGAAAGGTAGGATTTAGGGGCCTTTGTGGGAAAAGCAGAGAGGGAGAGGCAGAAGAGGGATGCTTAGGGAGGAGGTGTCCAAATAGTAGGATTGGAGGTGGCTGGAGCCCATGGTACCATCATCCGAATGAACCCAGAGCAGAGGAGAAGGAGATGGGCCACAGCTTCCTTTAGAGAAACACAAACTCTGGCTGGGAAAGAGACCCTTGCGGGAGCACAGCCCCTCACCATTGACACAGAGGCTGTCCCTGTCCAGGGTGAAGGGCCCCAGCCGGGTGATGCCATGGGTCTCACGGCTCAGCTCCCAGTATAGCCGCTCTCTGTCCAGCCCGGGGCCCGCAGGGTCAGAGTGGACGGTGCAGACGATGTCCGCTCCAGTGGCTGCACCACCCTTCTCAAGCCTGGGGAAAGAAGGACATGGGGATGTTGAATACTGTTGGAGGGGTCCTTCTGGATGGGGACAGCAAGAAGGTAGAAGGCAGGAGGCGGAGAGGGTATAAAAGGGCTGGCTCTGAAGGCCAGAGGGGCTCTCCTAAGTGTCTCTTGTTGGAGATGACCCCCTCACAACTAAGAACAGAAAACACCTTAACTGGAATTGGCAGACAAGATCTAGTGGTTCTTCCAAGAGGAAAGCTGTCATCTAAAACAGATGATCGTCTGGATTTTGTAAGTATAAGCACGATGCCTCACTTCTAGGTCTTGAGCGTTCCTACTCCGGGGGCATGAAGAAGGCACGAAAGTGTTGTGATGGGTGCTGGAGGCCAGCTGTGCCAAAGGCATGCCCAGGAACTGAGCCCTGCTGGCCAGCGCGTGAGGATCCACTGGACCCAACACATCCCTCCACCCAGGGGTCTCACCTGAGTGAGGCAAGTCTGCAGCCAGCGTAGAGGGGGCCGACACTGGTCTTACTGAACAGGAGCTTGAGCTGGTGGGGAGAGAGAGGAGGGTGAGCAGAAGGGCTGAAGGGCTAGGTGGGCGGGCATTGGTGGCGCTGACGGTGGTCATCGAGCGGCTCTCACCTGGTGCTGGAGGATCCTCTTGGTGGAGTTGAACTTCAAGGAACTGGGGTGCCCCATGTCCTCAGTGTAGTGCAGGTTGGTGATGGTGAAGTTCAGGGTGAAGGACACCAGAGCGGGGCCAGTGGCTGCAGTGAGGGAGGAAGAGAAAAATGTCCAGCTTGGACCACGGTAAGGGCCAAGGTTGCCTGGAGCTCTAACGGTAGAGTACTGGCAGAGGACCTAAGTATAGCCATGGACTGCAGAAGCGGAAGGAGAGAACATTATGGAATTCTTCACTCATTTCGTTCAGTGAGCGTGTACCAGGTGTCTCATGTGTGTGAGGCTCTGTGCTGGGCTCTGCGGGTCCAAGGTGGGGCATAGGCTGCTAATATTGAGGCCAGGAGAGTGGCCAGACCATCATGCTGCAGGGGAGCCCGGAGGCTGTGCATTTCCAGAGGGGTATCCAACAAATGACTGAGGACAGCTTCCAGGAGGAAGCATCACTTCAGATGTGACCAAGAGCATGAGTAAGAGTCAGCTGAGAAAGAGGAAGAGCACTCAAGCGGAAGAATCAGCCTCTGGACACAAGCCCAGCAGGAGGACAGGGCAGTTGTACTCAAGGGACTTGAGTGCTTTCATTGTGGCCATGAGGAAGTATAGATGTGAGACTGGAGGGGTCCTGGGAGCCCAGAAAGGGGGGGGGGCAGTGACTATGCAGCTCAGGGGGTTGGACATGTAGTCATTCAAAGATCGTCAACAAGACAGCAATTATGTGGACAGAGGGAGGGACGCTGCAGCTGCTGTGCAGAGGACTGTAGGAGGTCAGAGAAGAGGCTACTGCATTAGTCCTGGCAAAAAAAAAAAAAAAAAAAAAAAATGCCCATGGCCTGAATCAAGGCTGAGTGACACAGATACAGAGAAAGGACTTGCAAGATATTACAAAGGGAGAAGAGATGATTTGGTGATGGATGGATGGATGGATGTGGGAGGTGAATGAGAGGGAGGGCCAAGGTTGACACCCATGTCCCTGCCTTCGGTAATAAGGAAAGGGAGCAAGTTTGGGAGGAGACTGTGACTTCAGAGTCAGAGACCAAGGGCCCCGGTGATGTCCAGGAGGTGGGTGGGTGGACCAAGCATCAGAAGCTGCTTCATGGAGTGGGCTAGACTCGAGATTTGGATTCTGAGCAGCTGGGCCCACAGAAGCTAGATGCTCCCTGAAACCCATGGGAATGGATGCGTTTCCTTGGGGAAGCTGAATAAGCAACGAGAGAAGAAGTGATCTTGAATGAAGGATTTCGTAGAAACGATTTTGGTACCAGTAGGACCTTCCTACTTGAGGGCTTGAGGGTTGGAGCTAGAGAAGGACGCGGAGGTGACAGCAGCGGAGGGAGAAAACCACAAGGGATGCTATCAGAGGTGTGCTCCATCGGTGTGGGAATGGTGGTAACAGTGGTGGCTCCTGTGATAAATTGTGTCCTTGTCTCTCTGCCCATTTAGCCTGGAGTCAGGGCATCGTCCTCAGTTGTGTTGGGGGGAGGGCCGGCTCCTGTCACCTCCAGCTCGGCCCACATTTCCACACATGTCCTCTGGACTTCCCATCCAGAAGGGGGGGAACAGGAGGGAAGGCCTGGCTGACTGAGCAGCCCCCATCTTTAGGGGAAGGGTGGTGGTCACAGGCACACGAGGTGGGAAATACTCACTGTTGGGGGTGGTGGCTGAAGCCGGTTGGGTGTGACCTGCAAAGACAAGGCAAGATGAGGAGGAGGGGAACGGAGAGGTCCTGCGTGAAGGGGCAACTTGGCTGTCAGGCAGCTGGACCATCCCAGCCATGATTCCTCACAAGGAAGACAATCGGGAAGACATCTCCGGAGAGACCAAAACCTTGCCCAAAGCACAGGAAATGTGAGCCCCAGGGGACGTCTGAACTCATGCAGCGCCTGCTGCTGCAGAACCCACAGCGAGCAGGAGACCCACAGCCCGCACAGCCCGCACCACGGATGGAGAGTCTGTCATCCCGGAAGCTGGGAGGAGACAGGTGCTCGGGGTGGGGACCTCATCATCCTGCAGATGCCAGGGACCGGGGGCCTGTGTCTGGGGCTCTAATGGGCATGGATCCCCATTCACCCGAGGCTGGGGTGGAGCAGGGGTGTGGAGGGCAGGCGGTGGGCTCCTGGCCTCTTCTGTTCTAAGGGCAGGGCCTCACGTGCTTGCAGGGACTTCTGAAGCCTCTGAATACTCACTGCTGGGGGTGGTGGCCTGCGTCTGGTGGGTGAAACCTGCACAGGTCGAGGGAGAAAGGGGGAGGAGGGGGAGGAGTGAGGGAAAGGGAGGAATGGATGGAGAGGAGGATGTGGGGCCTGGAGAAGTGCAGACACAGGTGGCAGCCCCTCACCGTTGATGTAGAGGCTGTTGGGATCCAGGGTGTAGGGACCCAGCCTGGTGACACCATGGGTCAGCTGGCTCAGCTCCTGGTACAACCTCTCTCTGTCCAGCCCAGGGCCCGTGGGGTCAGGGCGGTGGGTGCAGACGGCATCCACTCCAGTGGCTGCCCCATCCATCTCAGGCCTGGGGAGGGCGGGTAGAGGTAACAATTGATGCAGTCCCCAGGCAGGGCTCCTGGGACCCCTGGGGCGGGACAGGAAGGGGCCAGGGGAAGCGAGGAGGCTGGAACCCACCTCTGGCCAGCCTGGGACCATGCACACTGTCAATGGGTGGGAGGATTTTTATTAAATCGCAAGTCTGAAACCTGCAGCCTCACGGCATGGGGACGGGAGGGCTTCTACTTGAGACAGGCGGAGAGCTGGAATTGGGGATTAAAGCAAGTGGAAAAGGCATGCTTGTCTTGAGAGGAATCCTGGGGATAGAACTGAAAACCTCAAAGAAGTACCCTCTTTGGTCAAATGGAGGCAGGAGGAAATTCAGAAGGATGACCAGACTAGGGTCCCCATCCTACTCAGGGGCTCTGCAGAATCTGGGAACAGTTTGGGGGAGTGGGGGAGGGAGGCGGTTACAATCAGAAGAGGCCTTGATCCTGGAGCCAGTGCCTCCTGAATTCCACCTCTGCTGAGGGCAGAGAGGGCAGGAAGGAAGCAGAGGGAACTCCTAGGGTCTGAAAGCGCTTAAGGCAGCCCTGGCCAGGGATTGTAAGGTCTCACCTGAGCAAGGTCAGTCTGCAGCCTGAGTACAGGGGGCCCACACTGGTGTTCTGGAACAAGGGTCCGAGCTGTGGGTGAGGGCAAGGAAACTTAATAGATGACCTGTGGGGCACCTGGGTGGCTCAGTCAGTTGAGTGTCCTACTTCGGCTCAGGTCATGATCTCCCGGCTCTCGTGAGTTCCAGCCCCGCATGGGGCTCTGTGCTGACAGCTCAGAGCCTGGAGCCTTCTTCGAATTCTGTGTCTCCTTCTCTCTCTGCCCCTCCCCCACTTGTGCTCTGTCCCTCTGTCTCTCAAAAATAGATAAATGTAAAAAAAATATTAAAAAAACATAGATGATCTGTGATGCAGGGGCACGATGGGTATCGGTGGGTGGGGCAAGAGTGAGGTGGGAGGGGCTAGCTCCCGGAGGACGGGGCAGGAGTGGGCGGGGCTGGCACCAGAATGCAGGATGGAGACTAGGTGGGCGGGGCTGGCAGGGTGAGGTGGGCGGGGCTCTCACCTGGCGCTGCAGGGACCTCTCCGTGGTGTTAAATTTCAAGGATCCAGGAGGCTGCATGTCCTCAGCGTAGGGTAGGTTGGTGATAGTGAAGTTGAGGGTGAAAGGCACAAGGGGATGCCCCGTGGCTGCAGCAGGGGAGGGAGAGGAGAGGCCAGGCTGTCAGGCCCGGGATGGATACGCGGCAGGGCCTGGGAATAGCAGCCGTCTCACTGGGGACTGTAGCAAGGGCTGAGGGTCCTTGGGGACCTAATCTCAGAACCAGCGGTGTGGACACGAGACCATCACATGATGCAGGCGAAGCTGGGCGTGATTTGCAGGAGACAGTTTACCACCTGACATTCTTATTTACTGGAGCCCACGTTCAGGTACTTCCTTCCGTCCGCCCGACCACCGCCACGTGGTGGCCATTTCTCTGTGTCCAGCCAACAGCACAGAGGTGATGCACAGCTGAGTCTTACTGCAGTGACTTCCCAGCCTGTGTCCCTGATCTCTTCCCTCCCTGACAGCTGGAGGTGTGAGCCGGGGCCCGCAGCCTCCTTCCCTGATGTTGGGGGGGGGGTGGGGAGAGCTCCTGAAGACCCCTGAGTACTCACCACTGGGGGCGGTTACTGGTGTCTGGTGGGTGTAGCCTGCGGAGAGAGGGCGAGAGAGAGGGGAGGTGTTGAGGTGGAGCAGGACTAAAGAAGCCCTGGGTGTTGGGGGGGGGGGCGGGAAATGTGAGGTTGACAGCTCAGCCAAGGGCAGGTGGCTGCTACTCACCACTGACACAGAGACTGTCCTGCTCCAGGGTGTAGGGGCCCAGCCAGGTGATACCACGGGTCAGCCGGCTCAGCTCCCAGTACAGCTTCTCTCTATCCAGCCCGCGGCCCGCAGGGTCGGGGTGGTAGGAGCAGATTGTGTTCACCCTGGTGGCTGCTCCAGCCTTCTCGGGCCTGGGGAGGGCAGGACACAGCAGTGCAGAAGGTTAAGATCCATCTGCAGAGGGTCCCTGAGGGCTACCATTATGGGGGCACCATGGGGAAAGCCAGGAAGCGGTGCGGTTCCTGTCGACAGGCCCCGAGATGCTCGTCATCCACCTCTGAGGGAATTTGCTCCACATGCTGAAAATGGTTCCTTCCGGGGCCGCCTCCTGAGACCGGGCCCCTCTGTGTTTTATGATGCACCATCGTCACACTGCCGAGTCTCACTTAAAATGGGAATCTGCCTTTGTTGGGAATCTGCTGAAATCCTTCCGGCTCCCTACTGCCTGTGGATGAAGCCCCACTGTGCTGTCCCAACATGCACATCATGGCATTCACGGCCACCCCACGCCTCCCCCCTTGTGGGTGAGAATGTCTGCTCTGCATGCTGGCTACCTTAGGCTCTCAGCTGTGGCTCCCTCTCCCTGAACCACTCCTCCTGGCCCGGAGCCATGTCTCCTGGCCACCGAGTCCTCCTCTCCAGGTATGAGCTGCCACTTCAGTTCCTCCTGGACCCACTACACTTCCCACCTCTCGGCACTGCAACAGTCTCTCCCGGCCTCAGTTTCCCATCTATAAAATGGGTGTAATCATGGTACCCAGGTATGTCTCGTGAGGATTAAGTCTGTTGTTGTAAGTATAAGGCTTACAACGGTATCTGGTACATCCCGAAGTGCTAGGGGAGTATCTGCCACTATTGTTTTATTCACCATTAAGTTATGTGTTTTTATATCATTAATCACATAATTCACATATAATAATTACATACAATTAATTTGTGTGCATATGCTTGCATGTGTTTGCATATAATTAGTGTGGTACCCTCTTCTTGACGGCAGAGTCAATGCTTTGGCCTCCATGGAGATTTCAGAGCTCAGCATGGAGCTTGGACACAGTAGGTGCTCAAGCAATGCTTGTGAATGCAAAGAAAATTTGTAGAACGCCAGGGCAGTGGTGGGAGGGCACTTCTGCTGTGGGTGCATCAGTACCCTGGGCTAGACCCCAAGAAAGAGGGCCTCATTCCATCCTTCTCTATCTTAGCACTGCAGGGAGGCAATCCTTTCTCAAATTCTATTTTTGGAGCCATGGAGATATCCTGGGGAGATGCCCACCAAGGCTGAACCCTCCAGGGGACCTTGGAATGGAGAGGGCCCCCTCATGCTCAGAAGTCCCATCACCCGGTGAAAGGGGGCTGAGTTGCACACGTCTGCACTGGAAGGGAGCAGGGAATTGAAGGCTGGGATTATGGGGAAGGGAAGGGAACCCATGGTTCTTCCCAAAGAAAAGAAGCAAACCAAGCTTAGTGGGAACAGGTATGGACTCTGAGGAGGCTGGGCTTGAGTCCTGGCCCCACCACTTGACAGCCACTGGCTCTGAGAAGGCTCCTTAGCTTTTTTGTGCCTTCATGATTTCCCATCTATAAAATAGGGGTAATAGCAGTGACATTAAGAGAGCCCAGGGAGATGATGGACAGGAAGCATCTCGCCCAGTGACTCTAACCTGGGGGGCTCTGGATCAGGAGCCATTTGGCAATGCCTGGTGACAGATTTGGTCGTCACTACTTTGGGGTGGGGATACTACAGGCATCTATCGAGTAGTCAAGATGCTGCTAACTGGCCTACAGTGCAGAGGACAGCCAGCCATGACAAGGACTCTCTGGCCCAGAATGTCAGTAGTGACCATACACCAAGAACTCCAATGTCTGACTAAGTATTTGCTGTGTGTCAGCCTTCAGAAATATTTGCATGTAGTGTGGACATGGTGGACTGGGGATCATAGCCTTTGTGAAGGATCAGGGATGGGTCCCTTATGAAGGAATTCGGTTCCAGCAACTTTCCAGCTGCTATGATTTGTCATCTTGTTCCCATTAAATATTGCATGGGAGATTTGAGACTCAGGAGGATGGAAAGGTCTGGAGCAGGGCCTGGGGGCCAGCAGCCCAAGGGACACTGGCTACCCCAGGTTGGGAGCTGGAAAGGGCTGAGGCCAAAGTGAGGGGTGAGCCCTGGAGGACCATAGTAAGAATCTCCACTGTGCCTCACTGGGCCATCTTCTCTGGGGGTCCCACCTGAGCGAGGTCAGTCTGCAGCCAGAGTAGAGGGGGCCGACACTGGTGTTCTTGAATAAGGGTCTGAGCTGTTGAAGGAGAGGGAGGTGAGCGGAAGGTCTGAGCTTGACGAGGGCAGGGTTGGGGCAAGCTGGGTGGGGACGGCAGCCGTTGGGGGACAGGGAGAGGTGGGTGGGGCACGGGGGAGGTAGGCGGGACATGGGAGAGGTAGGTGGGGCTGGGGTCAGTGGGTAGGCGGGCATCAGCAAGTGGTATAGGAATGAGGTGGGCGGGGCTCTCACCAGGCTCTGCAAGACCTTCTCTATTTCGTTGAACTTGGCTGAACCCATAAGCTGCATGCTCTCTGTGTAGCGCAGGTTGGTGATGGTGAAGTTGAGGGTGAATGGAACCAGGTCAGGGCTGGAGACTGCAGTGAGGTTGGGAGAAAAGTCATGCCCTGAGCCACTGTCTAAGCTGGATTTAGGGATGGTGGGATAGAGTCTGGATCCACATCCCTGGTGCCCGGTATATTCACATCTAGTTCAAGAGCTCAGAATATCTCCTCCCCAAATGGGAGACTTTATTTTGTTATTCTACTAATAGTAATGATGTTAATAATCACAACAAAGATAACAGCAATCATGAGAGCTGATGTTTGGTAAGAGCTTCCTCTGTGCTCAGAACTTTCCATCCAGTATCTCATGTAGTCCTCAAACAAACCCTGGAAGTGAATCCTTTTACTTAGTCCCAGTTGACAGAGGATGAAAACAAGTTTCAGAGAAGTTAAGTCACTTCCCCAAAGCCACAAAGCTATTTTAGGACAGAAGCCCAAATTCTAGAGCTTGAATGACTTAAACAGGAGTCCTGCCCATCTGCTGGCTGTGTGACCTCAGAAAAACACTCAGCCCCGCAAGAACCAGTCTATGCCTCTCTCAAACAGAGAAAGAGCAGTGTCCATCCGCTGGGGTTGAAGATCATACACGTAAAGCAGAGTCTGCATGATGTGACAAACAAGCTGTGAATGGTGCTGTCACTGCTTTGTAGACATTGTTGCTGTTGCTACTTACATCTGCTTTCTCTGCTTTCGTCTCTGCCCTTTGGGAATTAGTCCTGGATTTGCCCATGACTATTTCCATTCTACTCTAACAGGAGGTAAAACTTTGAGAGTTGTTGCAGAATGTACCACTGCATCTAATCTCACTAACCGACCCCCCATGGGTCCCCTAAGGCCAACACGGTCACTGGTTGGTCCCTGGCAGGTCACCTGAGGTAGATTGTAAAAGTGACCACAGATTCTACACCCTGGCAGTGTGGTGTGGCAGCCCCTTCTGCCAAGAGCCTATTTCTTGACTTTCGGCCGTGACTTGCTTTGGCCAATGGGATGGCCTCTCTTGCTTCTAGGAAGTCTGTGATCACCATATGAGGAAGCCACAGCTAGTCTATGGGATGATGAGAGGCCACATGAAGGGAACTGAGGCACCCCAGCCATCCGTCAGTTATCTTCCAGAAGCAGAGTCACCTAGCTTACGGGCAGGTGACTACAGATACATAAGGGAGCCTGGTTCAGACCCAAGGAACTGTCCAACTGACCTATATACTAGAGAGCAGAGCAGTATGTGATTGTTTTAATCCAGTAAATTTGAGGGTCATTTGTTATGCAGTAAAACCTAGCTGATACAACACCTTCACAGAAAGCAGAGTGGATTAAAAGGCGTCACTGCTTTAGCCTGGGATTGAAAACCCAGAGTTACAGAGCTCTCCAAACCTAGGGATGGAGTTGGACTGGTCTGTTACAAAGGCATGGTCCCCAAAAATCATCCTCCCCACACTTTCCCCTTGTTGTGACCTGCCTGCACATACCTTTTGCCCTTCTCATTGCTAAGCACAGAGGCACGTGGGTGGGAAGGAAGGAGACATGGAGAAAAGGCTCTTACCTGTAGAGCTGGAGAAGGAGATTGGAGCTACTGAGGTTCCTGAGGGTGTAGAAATCACAGGAACTGAGAAGCAAACAGCATAAATAAGAAAGATGCAGCCTTATAACCTTGGAGATGCCGAAGACAGGGGCCCTTGATACCCAGCCCGAGTCACAGAAGGTAGAGGTAGGGGTATGGGGGTGACCAGGCCCCTCAAGGCTTCCTTCCTCCATGAGGCCCTGGGCTAGGGTAGAGGGAGCAGCTGTTCCCACAAGGTGTGGGGGCATAGAGCCATGTAGGGTTTAAGCACTTACCACTGGGGATGGGGGTCAGTGGTGATCTGGTGTAACCTGCAGAGAGTGGATAAGAGAGAGGTGGGATGTTTGAAAAGTTTAAGCAAAGGATGAAGGGGCTGGGCCACTGCTGGAAGGACAGATTCCATCAGGAGGTCTTGTCCCTTCCAGACGGTGGGTAGTGCCTCCTATAACCTTTCTCTGACTCTCCACCTCCCTGTGTGTGATGTAGCCCTTGGTGGGGAAGGAGGATCTCACAAGGAAAAGAAGAATGAGGACAAAAGCGTCTAGAGGCAGACAGGGATGTATCCTCTGTCCAGAGCTCAGGGCACCAACAGAATAATCCATCTGGGGTACAGGAGGAGACCCCTGTCACCACCAGATGCTCACCGTTGACATAGAGACGGTCCCTGTCCAGGATGTAGGAACCGAGCTGGGTGACACCATGGGTCTGGCGGCTCAGTTCCCAGTAGAGGCGCTCCCTGTCCAGCTGGAGACCCGAAGGGCCAGGTCGGTAGGTGCAGACAGCGTCAACTCCAGTGGCTGTTCCACCCCTTTCAGGCCTGGGGAGAGAAGGACCTGGGCATGGGTATGGGACAGAGCGGCATCCCGGGCAGGACATCATTCTGTCAGCCCGCTTGTATGTGAATGCTTGCTTCCCTGTTTTTTGTTGTCCAGACAGGAGCTGCTCATAAGAGAAGGGGCATCTTTACACAACAAAGGACCAGAGTGGGTGTTTTAGAGTCAGACGACCATCGGTTCAAACCTTGGCTCCGTCACTTGTTGAATAATCCACATAAGTGGGTCTAACTCGGTTCTCCCATCTTTGCAGTGTGGATAATGCTCTAACCCTTTTGTTAGAATGTCATGGTGTTGGGGGGGTACCTGGGAGGCTCAGTTGGTTAAGCACTCAACTTCCGCTCAGGTCATGATCTCATGGTTCGTGAGTTCAAGTCCCGCATCGGGCTCTGTGCTCACAGCTTGGAGCCTGGAGCCTGCTTCAAATTCTGGGTCTCCCTCTCTCTCTGCCCCTCCCCCACTTGGGCGCTCTCTCTCTCTCTCTCTCTCTCTCTCTCTCTCTCTCAAAAATAAATAAAAACATTTAAAAATATCATTTCAGAATGTCATGGGGTTTGGAAATGATACTAATATCTAGCTTTGGTGCCAGATACTCCTTAATTAACTGTTTAATTGTTTAACAAATATTCACAGAACCAAGCATTTACAGTCCCTAGCGCTGGATAGCAGCTCTGAGCACTGTATTCTGCTCTGAGCAGTTGATCCAACCCAACTTTTGGACCTGAGCATCTGAGCATGAGATGCTGCCTAGCAAAGACCCCCTACCCACCGTCCACCTGCTTCTTGTATTCCCAGCTCCCCGGCAAAGGAAGCAGGAAAAATTAACCCTGAAGGGCAGCTAGCACTGCCAGATTACTGGGGAGGGACAGAGTGTCCCTTGCACCTCAACAGGATGGAAGCGACCTGGAGCCAAGCTGCTTCTAGCTCTGGTCTCCTAGAAACTTGATAAAGGTGCAATGTCACTCGTGTTTCCCGGTGATGCTGCTTATGGTGAAAATGACCCCTTGTTGACGGCCTGCATCTTTTCTGGGAGGGCCGAAAATGGACAACAATACCTGACAGGAAGCTATCGCTTTGGGCTTCCTTAGGCATGGTAAACCTCTTAACGTGTCAGGACTGTTACAAGAGATACTGGTTACCTTTTGAGACATGGAACATGGAAGCCAGAGTGGCCCCATCTCCTATCCACTGAAGTTACGTTTCTTTGCACATTAACCATCACCTGGATTCCAAAAGAATAGTCCTTGGACTTCCAAGAAGGTTCTTACAAAAAAGAAAGGTCCGATGCTTGCCGTGCTGGCATGCCATTTCTTGTCCGAGTGTGACCTGTTTGGATCTTGCAAGTTTGATGATTGGATTGGATTTAAGATGACCTAGAGAGAGCTGGCACCAGAGCTGGGAACTGTGTGAGACACGCAAGGTGCCTGGATGCAACATTTAAGGGAGTGCTTGCTCTCAGAGGCTGTGCAGACACAGGGGGAGCACCTGAGGGGGAGCACCTCCTTAAATTTTGTGCCCTCGGCACCTACTTCCTTCCCCAGGCCAGGCCCTGGCCAGCCCAACCAGCCCATCCCTTACTATGCCTCCTAAGGCAAGACATCTTTGTCTTGGTCTCAGGGGCGCCTGGGTGGCTCAGTCCGACTTCGGCTCAGGTCATGATCTCACAGTTCATGGGTTCGAGCCCCATATGGGACTCTGTGCTGACAGCTCGGAGCCTGGAGCCTGCTTCGGATGCTGTGTCTCCCTCTCTCTGCCCCTAACCCACTCGCATTCTGTCCCTGTCCCTCTCAAAAATAAATAAACATTAAAACAATGGTTTTAAAAATTAAAAAAAAAAAAGAAGAGGTCTCACCTTAGTGTGGTCACTCTGCAGCCAATGTAGAGTGGACCAATGCTGCTGTTGGCAAACAAGGGCTTGAGCTGGGAAGGAGGAAGAGGGTGAATGAAAAATAGACGTAAAAGCAACCGTCATTTTAAAACACCATATTCAAAAATAAAACAGCAGCTCCCCAGTCATCTCGATACAACACTTAACTCTCAGAAGAACCCTTTGGGATCAATGCTTTTATGATCTTAGTTTTACAGAGGAGGAAATGGTACCAGAAGGCAAGATCACTACTCCGAAGGCACATCACTTCTCCATGGCAGATCCAAGTTTTGAACCTAGAAACTGTCTTCCCCTCCAGCCGTCCGTATCCTCCAGAAGTATAGGAAGGAGACTCAAAGAGGGTGGGGAGGACGTTGGAAGAGAGGGATGGGTTTCAGGGGGTTCTCACCAGGCGTTGTAGAGCTGACTCTGTGGAGTTAAACTTTGCCGAGCTTGGCTGCATGTCCTTCGTGTAGTGCAGGTTGATGATGGTAAAGTTCAGGGTGAAGGGCACTGGGGCAGGACCAGCAGCTGCAGTGGGGAAGGAGGAGAAGAGGCTATGCACTGAGTCGGGTCTGGACCAGCTGTAAGGCAATGGGCCACTGGGACACACGACCCTAGCCTGCTCAGAGGACTCTATCATCTTGGAGATGCCAGGGAGAGACTACCCTCACCTGGGATGTTTTTGGGTATCGTTCTCTGTTCATCTGAGGCTGGGGATGAGGTGGGGGTATGGAGCGGAGGCAGTGGTATGTGCTATTTCATGTGGTCCCGGCTTTGGCCACCTACGGAAACTGAAGATGGTGGTGTCTGGGCGTTTCCTAATGAGCCAGAGCTGGTGCCTGCCTGTCAGCAACTAGGGTATTTGTTCTTTCCCCGTTTATTCACCATGGTCACTTATTTGCTGCTCTGTAGACCTTTTTTTAAGAATATAATTTATTGTCAAATTGGCTTCCATACAACACCCAGTGCTCATCCCAACAAGTGCCCTCCTCGATGCCCATCACCCACCTTCCCCTCTCCCCCACCCCTCCTCAACCCTCAGTTTGTTCTCTGTATTTAAGAGTCTCTTATGGTTTGCCTCCCTCCCTCTCCGTTTGTAACTACTTTTTTTTCCCTCTTCCCTTCCCCCATTAGCTCCTAGGGTATTTAATTCTTCACAGCAGGCTGGGAACCCATGAGCGCAAAAGCCTGCTAGGACCAAACTCAGATTTTTCATATCCAATTGTTTTAAACATAGCCCAAACAGGCAGATTTAAGCCACTTTGAGCCTGCCTGCTTCACGCACCCCCATGAAACTGCACCCAACAACTTAGAGCTGTAAAAAGACCAACCCTGTGGCTACAAAGGGCCTAGCCACTAGCTGCCCATCAGAGCTATCTAACCCAGAGACTCCCCACCAGGCTGGTGAGTGACGTGAGGTACACTGAGAACGCCTTCTCTGACCACTCTCCTCCCCTGGGAGTTCCCTTGCCCTGCTCCCCTTTTGAGGAGGGATCCTCATGCCCTAACCTCTTAAAGAGGTTCCTCCCCGGCAGGCAAACCCGTGCTGCCCACCCACGTTTGTGTGCGCTACTGCCATCTACTGGTCGTATCTTTTTCTTTGCTCAACGCCCAAATCCCTCAAAACCCCTAGGCTAGGTTGGACGAACATGAGACCAGGTGATGAACCAAGAACTAAGGACCCTAAGACTGTCTTGGCTCCAGCCAGCTTCTTTCTCCTACCAGGGCACCTTTGAAGACCCTCCCAGGCAGGTTCAGCCTTCAATGCCACGTTTGAAAATTTGCCTGAGGAACAATTTGTCAGCTAACAATTTTGTCCCCAATTAACTCATTTAATAAGACTTATTTTATGAATAAGTCCTCTCAAGTATATCCTCATTCAAAAGTATTTTTAAAGCAAGCAGGAAAAACCAGCTTCTTTCGGTTGTCTTTAAAAATAATTTTTTTAAAAATGAATTACTGGGACCTTATTAAGATAAAAAGCTTCTGCACAGCAAAGGAAACAACCAACAAAACGAAAAGGCAACCAACGGAATGGGAAAAGATATTTGCAAATGACATATCGGACAAAGGGCTAGTATCCAAAATCTGTAAAGAGCTCACCAAACTCCACACCCGAAAAACAAATAACCCAGTGAAGAAATGGGCAGAAAACATGAATAGACACTTCTCTAAAGAAGACATGTGGATGGCCAACAGGCACATGAAAAGATGCTCAACGTCGCTCCTTATCAGGGAAATACAAATCAAAACCACACTCAGATATCACCTCACGCCAGTCAGTGTGGCCAAAGTGAACAAATCAGGAGACTATAGATGCTGGAGAGGATGTGGAGAAACGGGAACCCTCTTGCACTGTTGGTGGGAATGCAAATTGGTGCAGCCACTCTGGAAAACAGTGTGGACGTTCCTCAGAAAATTAAAAATAGACCTACCCTATGACCCAGCAATAGCACTGCTAGGAATTTACCCAAGGGATACAGGAGTACTGATGCATAGGGGCACTTGTACCCCAATGTGTATAGCAGCACTCTCAACAATAGCCAAATTATGGAAAGAGCCTAAATGTCCATCAACTGATGAATGGATAAAGAAATTGTGGTTTACATACACAATGGAGTACTACAGGGTAATGAGAAAGAACGAAATATGGCCCTTTGTAGCAACGTGGATGGAACTGGAGAGTGTGATGCTAAGTGAAATAAGCCATACAGAGAAAGACAGATACCATATGTTTTCACTCTTATGTGGATCCTGAGAAACTTAACAGAAACCCATGGGGGAGGGGAAGGAAAAAAAAAAGAGGTTAGAGTGGGAGAGAGCCAAAGCATAAGAGACCCTTAAAAACTGAGAACAAACTGAGGGTTGATGGGGGGTGGGAGGGAGGGGAGGGTGGGTGATGGGTATTGAGGAGGGCACCTTTTGGGATGAGCACTGGGTGTTGTATGGAAACCAATTTGACAATAAATTTCATATATTGAAAAAAAATAAAAAAAATAAAATTGATTTCAGTGAAAAAAAATAAAAAATAAAAACAATTTTTTTAATGTTTATTTATTTTTCAGAGAGAGAGAGAGAGAGACAGAATGAGCAGGTGAGGGGCAGAGAGAGAGGGAGACACAGAATCTGAAGCAGGCTTGAGGCTATGAACTGTCAGCACAGAGCCTGATGCGGGCCTTGAACCCACCAACCGTGAGATCATGACCTGAGCTGAAGTTGGGCACTTAACTGACTGAGGCACCCAGGCACCCCTGTTCTGTTGTCATTAAAACTCAATGTCATTGAGGGGCACCTGGGTGCCTCATTCAGCTCAGGTCATGATCTCATAGTTTGTGGGTTCGAGCCTGTGTTGGGCTCTGTGGTGACGGCTGAAAGCCTGGAGCCTGCTTTGGATTCTGTGTCTCCCTCTCTCTCTCTGCCCCTTCCCCGCTCATGCTCTGTCTCTTTCTCTCTCAAAAATAAACAAAATTTTAAAAGATTAAAAAAAAGCCAATCCCCAATGATTGCATGCTGTATGATGCTATTAATACATTCCCAAAATAATAACATTAAAGAGATGAGAAACAGATTAGTGGTTGCCAGAGTGACGCTGGGTGGGTATGCCTCTAAAACACCTTTGCAGTGATAGAACTGTTCTGAGCCTTGATTGTAGCAGTGCTTATGAAAATCTGCCTATGTAATAGAATGGCATAAAACCACACACACACACACACACACACACACACACACACACAGAAATCCATGTAAAACTAGTAAAATCTGAGGTCTATGGATTTTCATAATTAATTTCTTGGTTTTGATATTATACTGTAGTTACAGAAGGTGTAACCACTGAGGAGAAATTGAGTGAAGCATACAGGGAACTCTGTACTATATTTTGCAATTTTCCGTGAATATGGAACTGGAGAGTGTTATGCTAAGTGAAATAAGTCAGTCAGAGAAAGACAGATACCATATGTTTTCACTCATATGTGGATCTTGAGAAACTTAACAGAAGACCATGGGGGAGGGGAAGGGGGAAAAAACATAGTTACAGAGAGGGAGGGAGGCAAACTGTAAGAGACACTTAGATACTGAGAACAAACTGAGGGTTGATGGGGGGTGGGGGGAGGGGGGAAAGTGGGTGATGGGCATTGAGGAGGGCACCTGTTGGGATGAGTACTGGGTGTCGTATGGAAACCAATTTGTTGATAAATTATGTTAAAATAAATAAATAATTAAAAATAAATAAATAAATGAAAATTTTTTCCTATAAAAAAATGAAAAATAAAACTAAAAAGCAGAAGTACAGAGTGTGGCATGTTTACGTGCTGAATAACATGGTTATCTTAAATTTTTTTCATGTTTATTTATTTATTTTGAGACAGAGAAAGAGTGAGCGTGAGCAGGGGAGGGGCAGAGAGAGAGGGAGAGAGAATATCCCAAGCAGGCTCTGCACTGTCGGCACAGAGCCCAACGTGGGGCTTGAACTCATGAATTGTGAAATCATGACCTGAGCTGAAACCAAGAGTTGTACACTCAACTAACTAAGTCACCCAGGTGGCCCAAGAGCTCTGTGCTGACACCGTAGAGACTGCTTGGGATTCTCTCTCTCTGCCCCTCCCCGGCTCATGCTTATTCACACACTCTCTCTCTCAAAATAAATAAACTTAAAAAAAAAAAAAAGAGTTGGATGCTTCACTGACAGTCACCCAGGGGCCCCATGGTTATCTTTTACAATTATTATCAATTGTAACTGCACATTCAATTCCAGTCTTAGTACGCTGTCAACTTGGTGAGGGGAGGGACCACACCTGACTCAGCATCTTCTCCCCTCTGCCTGGCACAGGTCACGTGCCCAGTGATGTCCATCGTATTAAATTCCCTGGTAGTCCCTGTGCTGTGTGCTTCCATACATTTTCATTCAACCTTCACAATGACCTTATGAGGCATGATTATTCTTACTTGGCTGATGAGGGCGCTGAGGCACTGAGAGGGCTGGTCAATTGTCTAAGGCCAATGCAGCTGGACAGATGAGGACACGTTCTCTGCTCTTGAGGAGGTCAGAGCAGAGCAGGGGAGCCCATGGTAGCTCCCCGTTTTTTTCTTGATAACTTCCAGATATAGATTTGAGACTCCTCACAAGGAGCTGGAGAGAGAAGTCACCTACCTGTGGAGCTGGAGAAGTGGGCTGGCACCATCGAGGTCCCTGGGAAGTGCACAGGGGTCACAGGAGCTAAGGATGAATAGTCTGGAGTAAGAAGGGGACTCAGAGTAGGGCGTCTTTCCTGTCCAGCTAGAGCCACTGAATGTAGGGGGAACTGGGTAAGACCGTCAGGTCTCCTAGCCACTTCTCTTCCCCAGGCCCTGGGGCAGGGGATCAGTGGCTGTCCACCAGGGGTCCACAGCATGTAGTCATCAGGGCTGTGGGTACTCACCACTGGGTGTGGGGGCTGAGGTCCAGTGGGTGTAACCTGAAATGAGAAAAGGAGACAGAACTGGGATGCAAGCAGGAAAGAGAGGTCCATGGTATAGCCCAAAGCCCACCAGTCCCTACCCCCAACTAAGACTTCAAGTCTATGCAGTTCAACAATTGTGATTCAGGGGTAACTTTACCTTGTTTCTAAAAGGCTGAGAAATCAAAGACTCAGTCCCCTGTCTTCATGAACTTGCAATTTATTTGGGAAGACAAATACACCAACATTTCTAGAAATGGGGTTGTCAACTGTGCTTTTCAGGCTCCAGAGGGGATTTTGAGAAAGACATTGACAGGGACAGAGATGGCCAGATCTTTGAATAGCCATTGACTTTAGCCAGAGAGATATCCTCTTTTATCAGTCTGGATAAAGACTTTGTGGCCCAGACAAGTATATAAATCACAGCCCTGAAATGCAGGGCTGCAAAGAGAAAAAAAGGATTTGCAAACTGGAGGGTCTATGGGGGTCCTTGACTCATTAAGGGATATCACGCAGGTGGAGAATAACACACAGGGTGGGTTCTATGATGAACTGGAGAGTTCACATCCCTTGCGGGCGGGCGGTGGGGGGCAGATTCTTAGCTTCAACTTGTGGTTACAAAAAAGGTTGCTCACCATTGACATAGAGGCTGTTCTTGTCCAGGGTGAAGGAGCCCAGCTGGGTGACACCATGGGTCTGATGGCTCAGCTCCCAGTACAGCTTCTCTCTGTCTAGCTTAGGGCCCATGGGGTCAGGATGGTGAGTACAGACAGCATCAACTCCAGTGGCTGTTCCCTTTTTCTCAGGCCTGGGCAGGGAAAGACACAGGAAAGGGGAGGTGGGGACTCCAGGTAGGAGCCCGGGAAAGCCCTACTGAAGGAGGGGACAGAGAAAGCAGAAGGGCTGGTGGACAACCTGGAACAGCCTTGGTGCTGGAGGAGGGTTGGAAATGATTAGGACAACCAAAGTCCTTGAGCACAGAGGATATGCAGCATCTCCAAATACTGATGCCTTGTGCTGAGCTTTAAAACGGAGCTAGAGTATATTATTCTAAGTGAAACAAGTCAGTCAGAGAAAAACAAATATCATATGATTTCACTCATATGTGGAAGTTAAGTAACAAAATAGATGAACATAGGGGAAAGAGAGCAAAAATAAGATAAAAACAGGGAGGGAGGCAAACCATAAGAGACTTTTTAAAAAATGTTTTTATTTATTTTTGAGACACAGAGAGACAGAGCATGAGCAGGGGAGGGGCAGAGAGAGAGGGAGACAGAATCTGAAGCAGGCTCCAGGCTCTGAGCTATCAGCACAGAGCCTCACATGGGGCTTGAACTCACGGACTGTGAGATCACGACCTGAGCTGAAGTCAGCCGCTTAACCGACTGAGCCACCCAGGCGCCTCCAGAGACTCTTAAATACAGAGAACAAACTGAGGGCTGCTGGAGGGAGGTGGGTGGGGGATAGGCTAAATGGGTGATGGGCATTAAGGAGGGCGCTTGTTGGGATGAGCACTGGGTGTTGTATGTAAGTGATGAATCACTGGGTTTTATTCTTGAAACGGATGCTAACATCAGATGCATGATGGAGAGGACTTAGACAAGGTAAGAAAAGGCAACGTCAAATTGCTTAAACCCCAGCTCTGCTGCTCAGTTGCTGGCTGACTCTGAGTAAGTCTCTCAACCTGTCTGTAGCTCATTGTTTTTTTCATCCATCAAATGAGGTAATAGGACAGACCCTACAGCACTTAGCACTAGTAAATGCTCAGTAGAAGACAGCCATTTTTATTAGGCATTAATTGGGCCAAAGTTCTTGGTGTGAATGGACCTTGCAGTGAGAGAGACTGAGCCTTTTCAAAGAAACAGTGAGGTCAGCAGGCAGCCTTGGGTGGAGAGGGGCATGAGGCTGTGTGGTATCTGAGAGCCAGAGAAATCTTAAGGCCAGTGGAAAGGGGAAGACATAGCATTGTGGCTGGAGGACAGTGGTGTCTTTGGAGCTGAGGGCATTCCATCCTCAGACAAAAGATCAGTGATTGGGAGATCTCACACAAAGAGTAAGGTGAGCCAAGTGCACATGTGGGGGCTCCCACATGCTAGAGTTAATCTCAGTACCTAGGTCTAGGCAAGGTCACGAATAATTTACTGTGTGTTCTTTATATGTTAGTTCCTTTGCTAACTAAGCACCTTTCATTTTAAACCTCACTATGCTCACACAAATGACCACAAATTCTTTCTTTCAGTCAGAAGTGGAGTCTGTTTCGGGGTGCCTGGGTGGCTCAGTCAGTTAAGTGTCTGACTTCAGCTCAGGTCATGATCTTGCAGTTTGATCTCATGGAGTTGAAGCCCCGCGTTGGGCTCTGTGCTGACAGCTCAGACCCTGGAGCCTGCTGCTTCAGATTCTGTGTCTCCCTCTCTCTCTGCCCCTTCCCTGATCACACTCTATCTCTGTCTCTGTCAAAAATAAATAAACATTAAGAAAAAAAAAAGAAGCAAAGAGATTCCATCTCTTGAATCTGGGCTTGGCCATAGAACTGGAACTGGCCAATGCACGTTCACAAATGAGATACAAGCAATGGCTTGGAAGGCACGTGTGCAATAGGGCTTGCCATTTCTTGCTGCTCTTGGAACTCTGAGCGTGTGAATGAGCCCAAGCTAGCCTTCTGGAGGATGAGACAATGTGGAGGAGAACCAAGGTATCCCAAACAGCAGCTGACTGCAGATACAGGAATGAGCCTCATCTGACATCAGCTGAGCCAACCCAGGCAGGAGAATCTTCCAGCAGAATCATGGGCTAACTTTGTTGTACAAGAAAGCGAATTGAGATACTTCAGCTGACAGGTGAGAAGGTAGAGGCACAGAGATGTTAAGTAACTTGTTCAGGTCACACAGCCTTGAAGTAGGAGAGGTAGGCCTGTCAGACTCTAAATAAAACTGCATAGGGGCACCTGGGTGGCTAAGTTGGTTAAGCGTCCCGACTCTTGGTTTCAGCTCAGGTCATGATCTCATGGTTTCAGGAGTTTGAGCCTCGTGTTGGGCTCTGTGATCACAGTGTGGAGCCCACTTGGGATTTCCTCTCTCTCTCTGTCTCCCCCACCCCACCTTTTCTTCTCATGCTGTCTCTGTCTCTGCCTCTCTCAAAATAAATAAATAAACTTAAAAAAAAAACCCACTATATAACCACTGTACTTTACTACTCAGTGATCCCAAGTCCACCTCTGAGAGGTCAGAAAGCAGGATTTGGTCACTGCTGGCTAGGTGTTACAGGCAGGCCAATCATTATCAAAAATGTGACATAAGCAGGAGAGAGAATTATGCATCCCCTAGAGCAAGGTTTCTCAACCTTGGCACTGTGCACATTTCGAGTCAGATCGTTCGTGGCCCTGAGAGACCATCCTTTGCATTGTAGGATATTTAGCAGCATCCCTGGCCTCACTCACTAGATGTCAGTAGCAACTCCCACCCTTGAGTTTTGACAACAAAAAATGTCTCCAGACATTGCCAAATATCCCCTGGGAGGGAAATCATTCTTGGTTGAAAACTATGGCTCCATTGTGATAAAGCCAGCACGACTGACCAGTTGTTTTCTTGATGAGTTCCAGAAGAAAGATCTTTCGGAAAAGTTCAACCTTGTCACCTGGGAAGGGAAGTCCAAGAGGATTCTGCATTTTCTGGTTAGGAATGCAATGTGAGACAGACTGGCAGTTGGTGGTCATCTGTTCTGGGATGATGGTCCAGCTCGTGGTCCCTCTGCCCCCTGCACATGGCCTGCATGTGAACTCTGGAGTTCTCACCTGAGCAAGGTCAATCTGCAGCCATAATAGAGGGGCCCAATGCTGCTGTTCTGGAACAAGGGTTTGAGCTGGGGATGAAAGACATGGAAGTAAGAGGATGGGCTGAGGGGCTGGGAAGGACAAAAGTAGGCACTGGAGGGCATGCATTGGAGGGGCTCTCACCAGACGATTCAAGATCCTCTCTACAGAGTTGAATAGCTCAGATCCTGGGGGCCCCATGCCCTCTGTGTAGCGCAGGTTGGTGATGGTGAAGTTGAGGGTGAAGGGCACCAGAGACAGGCTCACACCTGCAGCCAGAAAGGGCGAGAGGGGCTCCATTATGATTCTCTGGTGGGGATGGCTGTAGGTGACAGATCCAAGGGTGGCCACCGTATCTGTGTCACCCTTGCATCCAGCCACACTTGGCCTCCAGCCTGGACGGATTATTTTAGCTGAAAAAAGAACCTCAACTCTTCAGCCCAGTGTGTCTAAAGAAAAACAGTTGGTGGACATTTGGGTAGGAGGAAAAGAAGCAAAATCGCTCTGTTGCCCCCTGGAGTGGAGGTCTCCCATTGTCTTCTGACCTCACCATGAGAGAACTCGCAACCACTGAGTGGGCCTGTCTATTCCCCCTGAGAGTGACTCCTGTCTCAGTTTCACTAAACTGTCTTTGAAGAGTGGATTTTACATGGACTGACCACATCTCCTAGTTTTCCCTGAACAGTCATGTGGCTTGCATGTAAATATTAATTAGAACCCTCCCTCTCTTTGTCAAAAGTGTCCCATAAGACAAACACAAACACAAACACAAACACAAAAACACTGTATGGTCATTCTGGGGTTAGGGTGTGAAGAATCGAATGCCAGAGGTCTGAACGGGGTGACAGTACCATTTACAGATTTCATCTGAGGAGCACCAACTGGGGGCCAGCCTTTGTACTGGGCATTTCATTTCTGGCATCTCAGCTTACCCTGACCACAATCCTCAGAGTCAAGTATTACCAGTTCCATTTTACAGTCTGGGAAACTGAGGTTCAGAGAAAGTAAATTTTGCCCAAGTCCCACAAATGAACAGCACAGCTACAATACCTTTTTTTTTTTTAATTAAAAAATTTTTTTAATGTTTATTATTTTTGAGAGAGACAGAGACAGAGAGCAAACAGGGAAGGGGCAGAGAGAAGGAGACACAATATCCGAAGCAGGCTCCAGGCTCTGAGCTGTCAGCACAGAGCCCGATGCGGGGCTCAAACCCACAAACTCTGAGATCATGACCTGAGCTGTAGTCAGCTGCCCAACCGACTGAGCCACCCAGGCGCCCCTACAATACCTTTTTAACTCAAAAGTAGGTATCTTTCTGTTTGTACAGCCATGATTATAGCAGCATTATTCACAATAGGTGAATATTATTCACAGAATATTAGAATTCTATGCTGACAGCTCAGAGCCTGCAGCCTGCTTCAGATTCTGTGTCTCCTTCTCTCTCTGCTCCTCCCCCACTCACACTCTGTCTCTCTCTCTCTCAAAAATAAATAAAAATGTTTAAAAAACTGGAAAAAAAAAGAATGAAATCTTGCCATTTGCAACAACACGGATGGAGCTATCATACTTAGCAGAGTATATCATGCTAAGCAAAATAAGTCAGCCAGAGAAAGACAAATACCATATGATTTCACTCATATGTACCATTTAAGAAACAACACAAATGAGGGGCGCCTGGGTGGCGCAGTCGGTTAAGCGTCCGACTTCAGCCAGGTCACGATCTCGCGGTCCGGGAGTTCGAGCCCCGCGTCGGGCTCTGGGCTGATGGCTCAGAGCCTGGAGCCTGTTTCTGATTCTGTGTCTCCCTGTGTCTCTGCCCCTCCCCCGTTCATGCTCTGTCTCTCTCTGTCCCCCCAAAAAATAAATAAACGTTGAAAAAAAAATGTTTAAAAAAAAAAGAAACAACACAAATGAGCGAAAGGGAAAGAGAGAGAGAGAGAGAGAGACAGAGAGAGACCAGGCAGGAACAGACTCTTAACTATAGAGAACAGACTGATGGCTGGCAGAGGGGAGGTGGGCGGGGAGATGGGTTAAATGGGTGATGGGGATTAAGGAGGGCACTTGCTGAGATGAGCTCTGGGTGTTGCACATAGTGTCGAATCACTAAATTATACACCTGAAAGTACTCCTACACTGTATGTTAACTGGAATCCAAATAAATAACAAAAAGAAAAGAAAAACTACAGTAGATGATGCTACAGTAATCAAGACAGTGAGGTACGGCATGAGGACGGACAGGTAGATCAATGGGATATCACTGAAAGTCTAGAAGCAAAGCCTCACATTTATGGTGAATTGATTTTCAACCAGGGCGCCTGTATAATTGAATGGAGAAAGGAAATTTTTTAAATAAATGGTACTGGCATAACTGGGGGAAAAAAGCAATCAGAGCTAAAACTTGCCCCAATTTCTTGAAAACATACATTTTCAGATTCAGGAAGCTTCAAAAATCCCCAATAGTATAAGCTCAAAGAAAAACCATGTTCCGATACATCATTATCAAACTTCTGAATACCAAAGATGAAGAAGAAATCTTGAATGCATCTACAGAAAAAATGATGTCATCAGTCATGGAATGACTTGGTCTGTAGCACATGCCAAGCTTGTAGGAGCTAAGCCTGTTACAGAAATGGTTGAGTTGATCAGGGTGAACAGTAGGGACTGGAGAATGCGCATTCTGTCTAAAGCTTGAGGAAAGTTTTCAGTGTCTCGACTCATAAAACCCAGAATTCCAGAAGACAGAATTCAAATTATAGCTCACCGGCTTGTATCCCATAACTCTAGATGCACACGACAGGATTAAAGGTCGGGGATGCCCTGTCTTGGTCATGACATAAGTGTGAAAACTACCTATAGACTCAAATTTTAAAATAAATCTTAGGGTTGGAGTAGGACAAGTTTCCTGATATAAATCAAGCCCTTGTTTCAGGTTCCTGGAGACTCAAGAGCCCTTAGACCCACATCTGGGTCAGATGAGAAGACAGAGCAAGAATCGAGTCCAGGACTAAGATCCTGAATGATTTTCTGGATGTTCAAATAAAATCCACAAATGTGGACATACGCAAGATTGCTACATTCATTCATTCAACCAGTCAATCAGTATAAAGTGAGTGCTGACTAGGTGCTCAGCTCCAAGGTGACAAATACATAAATACTGAATAAAGCAAATAGCAGTAAATTCCATCAGAAAATACCCATGGTTGTGGATAGTGAAAACCTGTGGTCCAGGTGTGTATTCAGATGTGCTGCTTCCTATAAGAGGGTCTAGGAAGGTCTTTCAAAGAAGGTGAGATTGAGCTGGGATCTGAAAAGCAATGAGGTGCCAGGTGTAGTGGATCTCCAGGAAGAGCTGATATAAAGTCCAGAGGTTAGGACACTAGAGAACGGTGTCTGATGTGGCCAAAGTTTGGAGAGTGAGGGAGGGAGTGAGTAGGACATTCTGAGGGTGGGTGGTCTACAGGAACCAGACTGTGTGGAGTTGAAGTTTTATGGGTCCCAGAGAGTAGGCTCCTACCTGTAGAGCTGAGGATGGGGGGCTGAGATGTGGAAGATTCTGGAGAGAATGTAGAAGTCACTGGAGCTGAGAAAAAAAAGAACAGGGGAAAAATTATAAAGTCCCATCCTGAATGAATGGGGGACTAAAGATATTCATTAGAATTTGGTCTTCTGTCTTGACTCAGAGCAAGACCCTGGGTGGGTTAGGGGCTCTTCTGAGTCTGTAGCTAGACACTTAGGGAAGGAGAATTGGCAGCTTCTCTCCAGAAGAATGTGTTTTGGGGAATAAGGGTCCAGTGGGCATTGAGATTTCGGTCTTGAATACTCACTGCTGGTGGTAGGGTTCCAGTACCGGTGGTTATAACCTGCAGAAAAGAGTAAAGGACTGTTACAATGGGTAAGAGCTAAGGAAGGGGTAGACAGTAGACCCAGAGATGAAATTCATTAGCAAACTTGCTGTGATTTATAAATGAACAATAATGGCTCCTACATTTCATTCAGTGCCCTCATGTGGCTTATCCCTTGAAAATAGTGATGAACATTGTTCCCATTATTATTGCCAAAATAAAAATACAATAATAATAACTGCCCCTGTTTATTGGGAATGTACTATGCACCAGAAATAATACTAAACAGTACATTACAAGGTAATGTAATTACAAACAAGAGTGTTCCAAGGCTTATCCACAACTTTATCCTTGCTCTCTCAGCTTCTTTCCCTTCACAAAATTTTATGATAGTACGACTTTATCTTTCTAGCTTAGTTTCGGGGGGGGGGGTTGGTGGTGTTTAAGTGACAAAATTGTGGCCATTAGAGAGAGCGGTCTATGGAAGCAAGCAAGATGGAGGAGAGGGAATGTACATGTGGTTTGGAATATTAGAGAAACTTTGGGAATGGGCTAGGATAATGAACGTGAGAAGAAACTTGGAGGTCAGATGGATGGCATAAAAATTGGAGTCTGAAAGGAATTGGGGAGAAGAGAATTTTTCATCAGTGTTTCTCTGGGTCATGATCATCTCCTTGGATGTTCTGTGAGGGGTGGGAGTCATTTTGGACCCAGAGGAGCCCCATGATTTACTTGGGTTATTCCTGTGAACTATCTCATTTGACCATCAGGAAAATCCTGCATGGTATATATGTTTATTCCATTCTGTAAATGGGACATTAAAACCCAGATGGGGGGCGCCTGGGTGGCGCAGTCGGTTAAGCGTCCGACTTCAGCCAGGTCACGATCTCGCGGTCCGTGAGTTCGAGCCCCGCGTCGGGCTCTGGGCTGATGGCTCAGAGCCTGGAGCCTGTTTCCGATTCTGTGTCTCCCTCTCTCTCTGCCCCTCCCCCGTTCATGCTCTGTCTCTCTCTGTCCCCCCAAAAAATAAATAAACGTTGAAAAAAAAAATTAAAAAAAAAAAAAAAAAAAAAAGCCCAGACGGGTTGCATGGCTTGCCCAGCATCACATAAAACAGAGATCTGTCCCTTGCCAATCACTGTCAACCACTGTTTTAAGAATATCCAAGTTGGGGCGCCTGGGTGGCACAGTCGGTTAAGCGTCCGACTTCAGCCAGGTCACGATCTCGCGGTCCGTGAGTTCGAGCCCCGCGTCGGGCTCTGGGCTGATGGCTCGGAGCCTGGAGCCTGCTTCCGATTCTGTGTCTCCCTCTCTCTCTGACCCTCCCCGTTCATGCTCTGTCTCTCTCTGTCTCAAAAATAAATAAAAACATAAAAAAAAAAAAAAAAAGAATATCCAAGTTGATATAGAGGGGACATAACTAACCAAGCATTAGGTTAGATTGTTAGTCTAGAGATCAGTTATGCCCCTTCCTATCCTGAGATTTGAGGCTTTCTCTATCTGGATGGTCTGTGGTGTTGTCTTGTAGTTAGGAACTTGGAGTTTAGATTCAATCTCCAGTTTGTTTTGAGTCTTGACCCTGTCAGGCATGATGGCTGGATTATCTCGGGGAAATGACTTCCTGTCTGAAAGCATGATGGCTCTCTCCATAAAAATGAGTGTAACAACTCACAGGGTTTTGAGTAAGATCAATGTGACATAATACCTATAAAAGACTTTATCACAATTCCTGGCACTTAAGAACCTTTTGATAAGAGTTAGCCGCAATTGTACTTATTATTCTCAGCATTAGCATTGCTGTTAGGGGCATTGTTGCTAATGGTGTTGTGTAAGTAGATATTATTCATAGACTATTTGCTAAGTGTGATGTTATCTCATGAAGACTGTGTCATACTGACTGGTCTGTGGGCACTTAGTAAATTGGTCATCATTGTGAGAGAATGAAATGGGGTGAAGGCTGAAATGGTCACCTGCTGCCCATTTGGAAAATTTAACCACAGACTTCTTTATCACCCACTTCTTTTCCTAGAGTCTGCATGTTGGGCTCTTATGGGAAGCAGTGAAAATGAGGAAGAAAAATGTTATTCCAGGAGGTGAAAAGGGAAAGGAAATCAGCTTCCCATGATGCGTTAGGCATTCAAAAATGAGTCTCCAAGGAAATGCTAGGTTTGCATTGGAACGATCAATTTGTATACAGCAATTTCTCAAACTCATCATTATTGACATTTTGGTCTAGATAATTCTTCATGGTGGAGGGCTGCTCTGTGCACTGTAGGATGTTTAGCAGCACCCTGGCCTCTACCTACTAGATGTCATTAGTACCGCTCCAGGTATGATGTGAAATATCTCCAGACATGCCAAATGTCCCATGGAGAGCAGAATCGCCCCAGTTGAGGAGCACTGGTAGAGAGAAACATGGGGCTGGGAGATCCCAACTACATCACAGACACTCACCATTGACATAGAGACTGTCTCTGTCCAGGGTGTAGGTGCCCAGCCTGGTGACACCGCGGGTCAGCTGACTCAGCTCCTGGTACAATTCTTCTCTGTTCAGCCCAGGGCCCATGGGGTCAGGATGATAAGTGCAGATCACGTCCACTCCTGTTGCTGTTCCACCCTTCTCAGTCCTAGGGCGGTAGGGACGTAGGAATAGGGACATCCTGAGATGTGGGAGAGTTACATACTTTGTTCACCTCTTGCCTTCAGCCTGCCCCACCCCCAGCCTTGGCCTTATGACATTTCTCTTTACCGGGTCTTGTCTGGTTTCTCACGCACATTCTTTTCTGGGACCTTCTCATCTAGGTATCTTCCTACTCCTTAAAGTGGTTAATCTCCAAGGCTTCATCCTCAGCCAACTTCTATTCTTTTAGACTCATTCTTCTTGAGTCATATGGTTCATACTCATTGGTTCAGCTATCAGCTTTATTCTCATGGGATCCAATCTTACTCTCTGGCTAAGACCCCTCTCCTGAGCTCTGTGCCATGTCACCAACAGCCCCAAGGATGTCCTTCAGACTTATTATATTCCATTTGTCCCAGATTAAGTTTATTAATTCCCCCTAAAAACACAGAGTCTCCTCCTTCTGCCATGTTTCCATATTGGGGCCAGAACCAAACATGTGGGAGGCATCCTGGACCACCCCTGTCCTTGGTCCCCCCATCCAAGCAACATCTAGGTGAGCCCAACATCTCACTGATTTCCCCACCTCCTGTCCCATTATCACATCAAATTTTCCCATACCCATATCTACCTGTGTACTACTTAAAATAAATGACATTACATCAAGGCTCTGCTTAAAACTCCATGAATCCCTGCCTGATCTGAGATATGCCAACCCTTGAAATACTTCTGCCAAAATGTCTTCTGGCAATTCTTTTGGCTAATGCTCATTCAGCTCAGGCATCACCTTCTCCAGACTGCTTCCACTCAACTCCCCCACATTCAGCTAAAAGTCCATCCTCCAGGCTCCTATGGCTTCCATGTAGTGCTTTATCATTGTACTAACCCTGTTACTATTATGTTTAAGTTCATATGGCTGCTGTCCTCTCCATACTGTGGGTACCTTGAGGGAAGAGTCGATGACTCAATCTCTAGGTGCCCTTAGCACCTGTCACAGGGCATGGCCTGAGGTACCTCATTTCATTTCTGACCAGTGAGTGTGAATGCTCCATGGCTCTTCTTATCCAAGTAATTTAAGACCTTTATTGGACAGCCACCTCTTTCAGGAAGCCCTCTCCGATACACTCAGCCAGAGGGGATGCCTTCCATCTGAATTCTTGGAATTCCATTTGAAGCCATTTATGCATCTTCTAGTTGCCATATTTAGGTTCTCACTGCCAGGTGAACTTGCCTGTAACCGTTGTGAGGGAGGGGAGTCTCACCTGAGCAAGGTCAGTCTGCAGCCAGAGTACAGTGGGCCAATACTGGTGTTCTTGAACAAGGGACCAAGCTGGGGAGGAAGGAGAGAGAGGTGAGCATGAGGGGCTGAGGTGACTGGGTGGGGTAAGGACAAGGCAGGCTAGGGGAGGCATTGTTGAGCTCTTACCAGGCGATTCAGGGCCCTCTCAGTGGAGTTGAACTTTATGGAACCTGGGTACCTCATGTCTGGGGTGCAGAGCAGGTTGGTGATGGTGAAGTTGAGGGTGAATGGCACCAGGGCTGGGCCCACAACTGCAGCCGGAGGGAAGGAAAGAGAGGAGACCCATCACAGTTATAGGCCTGAGCTATACATTAGGGGGAAGGGACTAGTGCCATCTCTCTGTCCATAGTGTCCCGTAGGTGAGGCCTGAGATATCCCATCTGGGATACCTCCCTCCTCGGCCAGCCAAGGGAGGACCTCCATGTTAGATGTGTCCTGTCAGCTCAAAAGGAAACCTCAATCTTCTCATCCCAGAGTGTCCCCAAAGGCTGACCTGTCACGGACATTTTGGTGGCAAGAGGAGGCACCAAGACCTTTTGTGCTCAGATCATGGGCCACAAATTTCTTGAGAAGTCAAGAAAGCCAAACGGTAGTAATTTCCATGAAGGAAACGATCATAGAGATAGAGATTAGATCCCACCTGTGTGTGGGATATGGGGACATGATGCTACTTTATAGGAGGAAGTCTGAGCAAAAGCCAGCTGAGCTGAATCTGGAGGACAAAGGGAAATCAGGAACAGAGCTGAGTTCCCATTACATAAGAGCAAAGGCTCTGAGGATGGGAGGATGTTTGGTCCCTGAAACAGAAACAAGGCTGGTGTGGCCAGAGATGGGGGAGCACAGGAGACAGGCTGGAGATCAGCCAGAATGGGAGTTGAAGTTTCATGGGACTCAGAGATCAGACTCCTACCTGTAGAGCTGGGGGTGGGAGGCAGAGATATCGACGGTCCTGGAGAAAATGTGGAGGTCACCAGAGCTGAAAGAAAACACAACATCAACATAAATCATGAAGCAGTAAGAGGACAGGGCTGTTGATGGGAACTTGTGTCTCTAATTGGTGGTCTGGAGCTGCTCTGGGGCTGAGAATCTGGGAGTGGGATACGTGGGTACTCTCCCTTGGGAATGGGTGCAGGGAAGAAGTGTCCCAGGGACGCAGGGACATCTGGGCCCTTGTGACTTACTGCTGGTGGTGGGGGTCCAGTACTGATGGTTATAACCTGCAGAGAGAGCCAGAGAGGAAGAGGAAGTCAATGGGAGGAGGTGGAGAAAAGGGTGAGGGGTAGGACTTGAAACATGGACACAGACCCTTCTCCAGTGCTTCCTCTGAGACGCATCAAAGATAACGATGGCTGCTCTTTATGAGTTAACTGCCTTGTACTCCAATGCTCAGGACTGTTTCATCCTCTGTATCATTAACCACAAAGACCACAATAATCAAAATACCCCCCCACCTTGTGGGGGGTTCATGAGGTGCCGGAAGCAACAGCAACCTCATCAGATGAGTCATAGGAACAACAGCTTTATGTGTTTCCAGCCTTATTTGTGTTTTCTCCACCAATTAAATATAACTTTGTCCTTGATCTCTGAGTTTTCCCTACTTCTCTGGTTTTCAGAAACAGCTTGATTTTTGACACAGTTCCTGGATTTCTGTAATGTTGAACGAGGGAGAGAGTGAGATAGACAGACAGACTGGGGAGTCAACCAGAAAGCATCAAGTTGGAGAATAAGAGGGAGTGGGGAAAAGAGGGTTTGAACAAGTATGGTTCTGGGTCATGGATTGGATCCTCTCTGAGGCTTGGTAAGCAATGCAAGTAAAACTTAGACTTATTTTATATCTGATGGTCTGACTAGTCTGACTTTTATATCTGATGGTCTGAAATGAAACTCTTCTCTGAGACTGGACCCAGTAGAGGGAGCCCTGTGCTTTACTTACGTTACTCAGGTTTTATCCCAGTTGACCTTTACAATAAGCTTAGGTGAGGGTTTTAAAAATTCCATGCTAAAAACAGACACTTCAGGGCTATAGGGGGAGCAAAAAAACAGGACCAGCACTTAAAGAAAGACCTGTAAATCACCCAAACCCACACTGTCAACGACAGCTTTAAGTAACTCTCAAAGACTATTGAAATACAATACAGATTTTAATCCAGATAGAAAGAAAATGTCAAAGGCAATCCACAGGGGACATGATTGAGCTTTAGTTTAAATTGTTGTGTTAGAGGCTCCTTGATATGCCTTCCCATCCTGAGATTTGAGGCTTGTTCTAGCTGGGTTAGTCTGCAGTGTAGCCTTGTAGTTGGGGTCCCTTCTGGGGGCCTTAGAGACAATTTAGGGTTTGCGTCATGATGTTACCATTTATATAAGGTTTCTGATCTTGAGATAAATAGATGTCCTTCCTTGATCCTTGTTTGCTCCTCTGTAAAATGTACGTAATGCCTCACAGAGTGCTGGACAGGATTAGTAAGACACAATACACACAATGTTCCAGATCACAGGCATCCCTCAATAAATATTAGCCTTTAGTGCAGGCGTTACTGTGGGTTTCGTTGCTAAGAACGTTGATGCAGAGGGATTTATTGCTAAAAACATTGCTAACAGCTTTATTGTTTGCTTCTCAGGTGGATTGTAGTTCTGCCTGGCCCCTGGAGGATGAGTAAAGGGCCACAAGCTGTTATAACAAAGAGAAAAAAGTGGATCAGTCCCCACTTTGGGAACTCGTTGCCTGTTGGGGAGGAGTTAACGTCAACAGGCACTGCGGGCTTGCTTTGTCCTCTTCCTTCTCTGACGTTGGGTTTCTGTGAAAGGTCACTGCAATGAGAAGCTACGGAGAGAGCCTTTATTTCCAGACTTTGGAAGTTGTTCCGTGAGCATAGGGTGTTGTAAGTTTGAATCACTATACTGTACATCTGAAACGAATGTAACACTGTAATGTTAACTAACTGGAATTAAAATAAAAACTTAAATTAGGGGCACCTGTCTGGCTCAGTCGGCTAAGTGTCCGACTTTGGCTCAGGTCATGATCTCGTGGTTCCTGAGTTCGAGCCCCGCGTCAGGCTCTGTGCTGACAGCTCAGAGCCTGGAGCCTGCTTCGGATTCTGTGTCTCCCTCTCTCTCCATCCCTCCCCTGATCATACTTGGTCTCTCCCTCTCAAAAATAAATAAACTTAAAAAAATTTTTTAATAAAAACTTAAATTAAAAACATAAAAACAAATAATAGTAGGACTTAGAGAAGAATTAAACGAACATGGATGTTCACGCTGCTGATACTGGAGAGGCTCCGTTTATGCAACCAGAAGACTGTAGTGGCGACAGATTTATCAGCATTCACAAGAAAAGCTGTGACAGAAAAGGTGAGAATATCTAAAGGAGGTAGCATCCACAGACAAAAGTTCACATTAATGAAATTTTCAGAGATAAATTACCACACTGAAAGCACACAGGGAAAAATGCTAGAATCTGATGGAAACTTAGAAAGCGATATGACAGTTCACCCTGGTACAGAAAAAGATGTGCTCTGTATTATAAATAATGTGATGAGAAAAAGGCAAGTGCAAGTCCTAAGAATTTTCCAAAAGAAAAAAAAAAACGTTTTGTTCTCAAAGTTTCTAAAGTTAAAATTTTTTTTTAATGTTTATTTACTTTTGAGAGAGAGGGGGGCGGGAGGGGCAGAGAGAGAGGGAGACACAGATCCAAAGGAGGCTCCAGGCTCTGAGCTGTCAGCACAAAGCCTGACATGGGGCTCAAACTCATGAACCGTGAGATCATGACCTGAGCCGAAGTCAGATGCCCAACCGACTGAGCCACCCTGGCGCCCCAAAGTTTCTAATATTTAAAATGACAGGTTATTAAATATTAGTTTTACCAAAAAAAAAAAAAGAAGAAGAAGAAGAAGAAGAAAGGAGGAAAGGAAAGAAGGAAAGAAGGAAGGGAGGGAGGGAGGGAGAGAGGTGGGGAGGGAGGGAAGAAAGTTCTGTAGGTGTTCTGAGGAAAGAGAATTCCCCCATGGAAATTCTAGGTTGGCCCAGAACTATGAACCCGGGTACTGAGAAATTGCACTGCAAGGAGACCCCATCTGGGACTCGGGAGGAGACCCCAACAGCAGTAGAGGTTCTCACCATTGACACAGAGACTGTTCCTGTCCAGGGTGTAGGGGCCCAGCTGAGTGATGCCATGGGTCTGCTGGCTTAGCTCCTGGTAGAGCCGCTCTCTGTCCAGCCTGAAGCCGGTGGGATCTGGGCGGTAGGAACAGACTGCATCTATCCTGGTGCTTGTCCTATTCTTCTCAGCCCTGAGGAAGGAAGGGCACGGGAATAGGGACATGCAAAGACACTTGAGAGTTGGCTACTCTTGACAGCTCCTTCCTTCAATTGTACCCCTTGATGTTTATGTTAGCACTCTTCTCTGGGTTTCACCTACTTTCTCAAACACATCTTTTTCTGTCTTATATGGGGACCACCTCACCTTCTGAAATGTAGTGTTCTCCAGGACTGCTCCATACCTAGTCTTCTGCTTTTGCTCCCCAATCTTTTCTTTACTGGTTCATGCTCATTGTTTCAACTACCAGCAGCCAGTACAGTCCCTGTCCACTCAAGAAGGTAAGTACAGGTGACATCCCCTCCAGTAAGAGCTGAGTCCTGCTTGGGCCATGGGATTGGGGGTGTGGAGCTCCCAGGGAGGAAATGAGAATCCTGAACCCAGGCAGCATGACTGAAGACCTTGGAGGAGGTGAGTGAGTCACCTCTGTGTCTGGCTGTGACTCTGTCTTAACAGCCATCATGGAGCCTGAAGGGAAGACTTTGTTTCAAGTTGGTGAACCCCAAGGCTGAGGCCAACCCCTTGGGAACACCTTTGGGGCAGACAACCAAATTTTGAGGAAAACAAAAACAGAGAAAATGACATAAGAGGTAATAAGGGGAAATGTGGTTCAAAAATACTTTTGTCCTGAATTTAAGCTGCATCTATAGTGATTCATCCAGACTGAGGGCTTCACAAGAAGAGAGATCCCCTCTCTTCCTTGTCTGGGAGTTCTCGCTATTACCCACGCTAGTCAAAGCATTCCCATTTGATGCTCATCTAGGGTAGGGCAGTGGTTCTCAAAGTGTGGCTCAGGGACTCCTGGGCTTCCCAAACTCTTACAGGGAGCCCACCAAGTAAAAATATTTTCGTATTCATACCGAGACGTTATTTTCACTTTTATTCTCTTAGGAGTACACAGTGAAATTTTTTTTCCACAGGCTATGAGATGAAATATTGTAAAAGATTAAATGCAGAAGCAGAGGAGGGCCTGGCTGGCTTTGTCAGAAGAGTATATGACTCTTGATCTCGGGGTCATGGATTCAAGCCCCGTGTTGGGTGTACCAATTACTAAAATAAATAAATAAACTTTAAAAAATGCAGAAGCAGACAGCCTACTGTCTTTTACTAAAACAAGCATTAAAAATATCTACAAAAATGTAAACAATGGTCCTCTTCTTGTTATGCTTTTGGGGGGGGCGAGGGGAGAGGGGAAACATGGCTATTATTCATAGAAATAATGTTATTTGTGTTAACACATAATAGGTTTGTTATTTTTTTTTTAATTTTTTTTTCAACGTTTTTATTTATTTTTGGGACAGAGAGAGACAGAGCATGAACAGGGGAGGGGCAGAGAGAGAGGGAGACACAGAATCGGAAACAGGCTCCAGGCTCCGAGCCATCAGCCCAGAGCCCGACGCGGGGCTCGAACTCACGGACCGCGAGATCGTGACCTGGCTGAAGTCGGACGCTTAACCGACTGCGCCACCCAGGAGCCCCTAGGTTTGTTATTTTAAATAAATGAATGTATTAATATAGTGTTTGTCTTAATTTTGGATCCAGTAAATACGGGCAGATACAACCCCCAAGCCCAAAGGCTCTTTGGAGTTCTGAGTACTTTTAAGGATGTAGGTTGTTGAGCCCAATGACCTTGAACACTGCTGTATCGTGGTTAAAGGGAGGGACTCAGGGGCGCCTGGGTGGCGCAGTCGGTTAAGCGTCCAACTTCAGCCAGGTCAGAATCTCGCGGTCCGTGAGTTCGAGCCCCGCTTCGGGCTCTGGGCTGATGGCTCAGAGCCTGGAGCCTGTTTCCGATTCTGTGTCTCCCTCTCTCTCTGCCCCTCCCCCATTCATGCTCTGTCTCTCTCTGTCCCAAAAAAAATAAATAAACGTTGGAAAAAAAAAATTAAAAAAAAAAAAAAAAAAAAAAAAGAGGGACTCAAGAACTGGAAACTCTGGGTTCAAATCCTGGCTCCTCTCAAGTACTTGACTACTCTGAGCCTCAGTGTTCTCTTCTGCAATGTGGGATAATAATCGTGTTGTAAAGATGAGATGAACGAAAACATGTACCAACGTAGATTCTTGGTGGCATGTTGTATGGGCAATATCATCTTATTGATGCCCCCATCTCATGGGGAGATGGGGGCAGGTGTGGTGGGTGGAGCTCATTTAGGATGGCTTTAGTCTATAACACTTGGTTGTAGGAGCACAGAGAGGTTATGCAACTTGCCCAAGGTCACACAGTTAACAAGTGAGAGATCAAGGTTCAAACCTAGAAACTTTGGATTCACTATGATATACTGTCTCTTGGCAAAGGCCCAAGGCTGTGGTTGACTGAGACGTGAAGGACCAAGAAGGGAGAGGATCGGGGTATCTGTAGGTGCTTTGGAAGAAGACTCACCTGAACAAGGTCAGCCTGCAGCCATCATAGAGGGAACCAACACTGCTGTTTTGGAACAGAGTCCTGAGCTGGGAACAAATGAGAGAGTGATGAGCCGGAGGGGCCAAGATGGCAGGGTGTGGAGGGCTTGGGATGAGATGAGCATTGGTGGGGGGCTCTCACCAGGTGCTGCAGGCGTCTCTCAGTGGCATTGAATATCTCAGAGCCCGAGTTCCCCATGTCCTCGGTGTAGTGCAGGCTGGTGATGGTGAAGTTGACAGTAAAAGGCATCAAGAAAGGGGCTGTAGCTGTGGTGGTGGAGAGAGTAAAATGAGGTCAGTCCCGAGTCAGGCCTGGGCTGGGGGTGGGAGGTGAGGCTCTGAGGACACACCTTAACTCCAGCACCTAGCCGGAGCTTGGCCTAAGCTGTCCTTTTTGAGAACACATCATGTCACCATTTAAGACCCTCCCACATAGGGTGACCAACCATCCCAGTTTTTCCAGGACCATCTGGGTTCCTGGGATGCTGACTTCCAGCTGGAAAAGGGATATAGACTTGGGAAAACCAAGCTGGTCACCCTCCTGCCACTTCCCCTTGGCTCTTACCGTTTCAGCATGCAATAGCACCTGTATCTCTTTGTTGCAGGGGAATGAACAGGCCCCAGGGAGCATCCTGCTAGCAATGATTGATGGGGGTTGGCGGATACATATCCCAGCTCCCTAACCCGCTCCCCAGAGAGGAGGACTCCAAAGTTCACGTTCTATGCATTCTCCTGGGGTTCCCCTCCAGCCTCCAGACCTGATAAATTTCTACCATTCGAGGCAGCCGGTGTGTGATACCTCACTGCTATTGCTCTAACGAACTAGCACACCACACGACCATACTCCAAAGAACTGGAAACGGACTCAAACAGATCTGTGCATACCCACGTGCATAGTTGCACTATCCACGGTAGCCAAAAGGTAGAAACAGCATGAGTGTCCATCAATACACGAATGGACAGATAAAATGTGGCCCATCCATACAATGGAATGTCATCCATCCATAAACAGGAGTGAGGTTCTGATGCACACTGCAACATGGATGAACCATGAAGACACTGTGTTCAGTGAAATGAGTCAGACACAAAAAATCAAATACACTGTGTGATTCCACGTACATGAGATATCTAAAGTAGGCTAATTCAAGAAGACACAAGTGGATTAGAGTTACCAGGGGCTGAGGGGAGTGGGGGAAGAAAGCTAATGCTAATGGGGACACAGATCCTATTGGGAGTGATCAAAGGTCTTGGAAAAAGGACAATATTCATATAATACTGCGAATGAAATTAATGCCACTGAATTATGCATCTAAAATGGTTAAAATAGCCAGTTCTATATTACATACACATTTTTACCACTGTAAAAAAAAAAAAGTCATTCTTACTTGTTTCTGAAGTCACACTCAGAGAGGTCAAGGTGGACATCCCAGCTGAGGTCTCAGGGACAAAGGGACTTGCCACAGATGTATTGAATGTGGCTGCGGTCTCTGCCATGATGGGGCCTGAGCCTGTTGCAGCTAAATTAGTGGTCTCAGGAGTTGTGGTTTTCAGGATAGCAGTTGGACTCGATCCGTCTCTGTGACTGGTTTTAGGTGGTGTTGGGGTCTCTGATGCTATCAAGGTCGCAGTGTCCCCTGTCACAGTCTTGGACAATTCCAGGAGTTCAATTGAGGTCACAGGTGGTGAGGGTTCTGTGCTCCAGGAAGTTAAGGTATGAGACTCACCAGTGGTTTCAGGGGTACTGACAGGCCCAAGAACACCAGCAGTCAAAGTTGGGCCACCTGTGCTGGCCTCTGATGCAGGGCTGGTGGCCAATAAACCTGTGGTCCTCAATAACACAGGGGAAAGAGTTGACGTTGAAATAGTTGTGATGTCTGTGCCAAGATGGGTGGAGAGTGAGGCTGTTTCTACAGGAACACCAGGTGAGACTGTTGGACCCAGATCAACTCTGCTGGTCTCCGTCATGGATGTGGTGAAGGATGTTGTCTCTGGTAGACCGAGGGAAACAGTCCGAACTGGAGGAGCTGTACTCATCTCTAGCTCAGGTTGGACAGAGAGTGAGGCTATGGTCTCTGGTAAATGAGGAAAAGCAGTTGAACCAGGAAAATGTGTACTTGTCTTTGCACTGGGGTGGGTGACCAATAAGCCTGTGGTTGCTGGTTCACCAGGAGAAAGAGTCAGACTTGGAATAGTCGCATTGGCATCTGTCTCAGAAGTAGGAACGTGAGAGGTCACCATATCTGGTGCACCAAGGGAGACAGTTGGAGTTGGAACCACTGAACTGGTTTCTTCCCCACGGCTGGTGGCTATTGACTGTGTGGTGTCTGGTTCACCTTTGGAAAAAACTGGAGTTGTTTTGGGGACAGTTGGGCTAGTTTCTTCAGAATGAGTGACTGATGAGACTGTTGTATTTGCCTCCTTAGGAGAAATAGTCAGAGTTGGAACAGCTGAACTGGTTTCTGTCCCAGAATGGGTGACCCACGAGGCTGTCATCTCTGCCTTTTGTGGGGAATCAGTCAGAGTTGTAAACATTGTACTGGCTTCCACCCCAGAACTGGTGACCAGTGAGGTCACCAGCTCTGGCATAGTAGAGGAAACAGGTGGAGCTGGAATGGCTGAGCTGGTCTGGATCTCAGAATAAATGATTGTTGAGGCTGTGGTCCCTGGCTCACCAGGAGAAAGATTCAGAGTGGGAATGAGTGTACTGGCATCTTTCTCAGAACTAGTGACCTGTGAGGTCACCATATCTGGTACACCAGGGGGGACAGTTGGAGTTGGAACAGCTGAACTGGCTTCTGCTCCATGGCTGGTGGCCATTGTGTATGTGGTATACAATTCACTATGGGAAACATTGGGAGTTGTCCTGGAAACTGTTGGGCTGGTCTCTGCAGGATGGGTGACCAATGAGACTACTGTATCTGGCTCCCCAGGGGAAGCAGGCAGAGTTGGAACAGCTGAACTGAACTCTGTCTCAGAATGGGTGACCCATGAGCCTGTGGTCTCCATTTGACCTGGAGAAAGAGTCAGAGCTGTAAAAGTTGTACTTGTCTCTGGCCCAGAACTTGTGGCCAGTGAGATTTCTACCTCTGGTACATCAGGGGAGATGGTCAGAGTTGGAATGGCTGAACTTGTCTGTGCCCCAGAACTGGTAGCTATTGAATGTATGGTATCTGATTCACTGTAAGAAAAATTGGGTGTTGTCTTGGGAATAGTTGATCTGGTCTCTGCAGGATGGGTGACCAATGAGACTGCTGTATCTGGCTCCTCAGGGTAAGAAGTAGGCAGAGTTGGAATAGCTGAACTGGCTGCTTTCTCTGAAAAGGTGACCCATGAGGCTGTGGCCTCCAGTTCATGCAAAGAATCAGCCAGAGTTGAAAAAGTTGTACTTGTCTCTACCCCAGAACTGGTAACCACTAAGGTCACCAACCCTGGTATGCCTGGTGAGATAGTTGTAGCTGAAAATGAACTGACTTCTGCCCCGGGAGTGGTAGCTGTTGAGAATGTGGTACCTGATTCACTATGGGAGAAATTTGGAGTTATTCTGGAAACAGGTGTGCTGGTCTCTGAGGAATGGGTGACCCGTAAGGCTATCTCTGATTCATGTGGGTAATCAGTCAGAGTTGGAAAAATCGTACTGGTCTCTGCCTCAGAATTAGTGACCAGTGAGGTCCCCACTCCTGATACACCAG
Organism: Leopardus geoffroyi; assembly: GCF_018350155.1. NCBI lineage: Eukaryota > Metazoa > Chordata > Mammalia > Carnivora > Felidae > Leopardus > Leopardus geoffroyi. Next base: position 6,739,770 of record NC_059331.1, read on the forward strand.
GGGAGACAGTCAGAGTTGGGATGGAAGAACTGGTCTGTGCTCCAGGATGATTAACCCATGAGACTGTGTTCGCTGGTTCTCCAGGAGAAAGAGTCAGAGTTGAAATAACCATACTGGCATCTGTCCCAGAGCTAGTGGCCTGTGAGGTCACCATATCTGGTACGTCAGGGGAGATAGGTGTAGCTGGAACAGCTGAACTGGCTTCTGTCTCAAGGCTGGTGGCTATTGAGGGTTTGCTATATGATTCACTATGGGAAACACTGGGGGTTGTCCTGGGAACCGTTGGGTTGGACACTGCAGGATGGGTGACCAAGGAGACTGTTGTGTCTGATCCATACAGGGATTCAGTCAGAGTAGAGGAGGTTGTACTGGTGTCTGTCCCAGAACTAGTGGTCTGGGAGGTCACTGTAGCTGGCACACCAGATGAGACAGTCACTGTTGGAATGGCTGAACTGGCTTCTACCCTAGGAGTGGTGGCCATTGAGAGTATGCTGTCTAATTCACTTTGGGAAAAATTTGGAGTTATTCTGGAAACAGGTGTGCTATTCTCTGTGGAATGAACCCACAAGGCCGTTGCATCTGGCTCACCAGGGGAAACAGTTGAAGTTGCAACAGTGGAAATGGCTTCTGTCCCAGGAGGGGTGACCCATGAGGCTGTTGTCTCTGGTTCATGTGGAGAATCAGTCAGAGTTGTAAAAGTTGTATTGGTCTCTGCTCCAGAACTGGTAACTGGCGAGATTCCCACTCCTGATACACCAGGGGAAATGGCTGGAGTTGGAATGGCTGAACTGGTCTGTGCCCCAGGATGGGTAACCAATGAGGCTGCTGCATTTGGCTCACCAGGGGAAGTAGTCGCAGTTTGATCAGTTGGGCTGGTCTCTGCTCCAGAACTAGTATCCATTAAGGTCACCAGCCCTGGCTCACCAGGAGGGACACTTGGAACTGGAATAGATGAACTGCTCAGTGCCCCAGGTTGGGTGACCCATGAGGTGTTGGTCTCTGGTTCATCTTGGGAGTCAGTCAGAGTTGAAATAACTGTGCTCATCTCTGCCCCAGGACTAGTTACCAGTGAGGTCACCATTTCTGGTACACCAGGAAAGACAGTCAGAGTTGGAACTGCTAAACTGACTTTTTCCCCAGAACCAGTAGCTGTTGGGGGTGTGCTGTCTGATTTGCTGTGGGAAACACTCAAGGTTGCCCTGGAACCAGTCAAGCTGGTCTCTGCAGAATGAAAGGCTCGTGAGGTTGTGGTCTCTGGCTCACCAAGGGAAACAGCCAGAGTTGGAGAAGCTGGACCATTCTCTGCATCAGAACTAGGGACCAGTGAGGGTGTAGTCTGTGAGCCTCTATTGAAAACAGATGGGGTTGTCCTGGGAACTTCTGTGCTGGTCTCTGCTCCAGGTATGGTGGCCAATGAGGCGGTCATCTGTAGAACATCAGAGGAAATATCTGGGGTTGAAATGACCGTTCCTCTTGTGCTTGTGCTGGTCACCTTGCCTGACGTCCTGAGGAGAGTCCATGTTCCCGAAGCGGGGGTAGAGACAGTAGTGGTCAGAGTTGTTGTAGAGGTGGTCTTCAGAGCTGTGGTCTCTGCTCTCTCCATCCAGTCTGTTTGTAGTCCTGTGAATTGGGGGATGGACACATAGTTTGCACAAAACAATTGCCGCTTACTGGACTGGCACTAGCTACTTTTTTCTCCACATGAGGAAACGGAGAGAAATGTCTCTGCCTGGGGTATATGCTTCTGGAACGGGAGAAGGAATTGTCAGAGGCATCCCCGCACCTTCCCTTTCTCGTGTGGCATTGTAACTCCATGAATTCTTAACCACTCTTTGTTCCCAAACATTTTCTGTACTCTCCGGCCCCTGAGCCTTTTCTTAAGGCTGTTTCTCTTGTCTGCCTCATCCATCGTTCATCAGATTCCTTACGTTCTGCCCTTCCTCAAACCCTAGCATGAACCTACCTTTACAAATCCATGTCAGAATTCATCTTTCCCTTCTCGATCTTTCCTTATCCTAATGTCTGAATCGGCACAGTGGCACTCCTCACGGTCGGCTTGGTAAGAGCTATTCGTAGCCAGAAGACTGCTTGGCATACAGTAGGTGCCCACAAATATTTGCTGAATAAATGAGCGAGTGAATGAATGGATACATAGATGGAGGTATGCAAAGAGAGATGTCTTCTCTGGCTTGAGAGAGATCAGGTATCATTGTGCTTAAGAGCTTGGGCTCCGTTAGAAGGTGGTCCTGCACTCAGATTCCGACTCCCCCACTAAATGGATGTGTTACCAAACCTTGCTGGACTTCCATATTCTCATCTGTAAAGTAGGTATAAGTACAGTGGCCATCTCAGAATACTGATAAAAATTCACCAAGCACGGTGCCTGGCTCAAATACTGCTACTACCTGCTATCACTGCTGTTAACTCCTATTACCACCTATTACCATGGTTATTATTACCATTACTTCGGCTACTATTACCTCCTATCACTGGGGTTATTACTGCTATTTTTACTACTTTTTGTGTATCCACTACAAAATAAATGTTTGCTGAGTCGGAATTTGCCAGAAACCATGCTAGACCAAAGCTGGCCAAGGTGACTGGAATTCAGATTCTGATGACAAATGGGGCGCCTGGGTGGCTCAGTCAGCTAAGCAGATTCTGATGACGAGTAAAGTTGCATTGGCCAAGACAGCAGCTACTGACTGGGGCCTCAAAAAATGGTCTGAGGGAAGGATGGAGGACCATCGGGAGGCTTCTCCAGAAAGACCACAAAGCCCATTGACTTGGTCCAGGAACAAAATAAAAGGGATTTGGACTCTGATGGGGAGCCATGTCCCTCTTTTACTAAGACCATCTAAAAAAAAACCCCACATTTCTGGGAGTGGATATACTAAAATGCTTTATATGTATTTGGTGTTGATGAGGAGGGGCGTGGGGAGGGACAATTGCCAAGCACCTAGCGTGCTTTATCTCTTTGATCCTCATCAGAGCACTTAATATACATTATTTTGTTCTTGCAGTTTCGTAGAAGAGAAAGACAGAAACTCAGAGCTCATCATCTGCCAAGGTCACACAGCTGCTGGCCACTGGTGTGGAAATTTGAACATCGTTCTGCCTGAGTGCTAAACCAGCACTCTCCAGCACTGAAATCTATGATTCCCTAACTGAAGTTCAAGATCCTGTGGGAGCCAGGATGAAAAGAGAAGGACGTAAGGAGAAAATGTCCATCCGGAGAGGTTAAACAAGAGTTCTCTGGTTCAGTGGTTCTCAAACCTGGGGGTGATTTTGCTCCCGGGGGATACTTGGCGATGTCAGGAGACCTTTTTTGGTCATCGCTACTGTGTATATGTGGAGGGTGCTACTGGCATGTGGTGAGTAGAGGCCAAGGATGCTGCTAAACATCCCACAGTGCACAGGTCAGCCTGCAAGTAATTATTTGCCCGATGGGACTGAGGCTGAGAAACCCCGCTCTATTTTGAAAGCAGTCAGTGAATACGGTTAGCTATTCCTCAGAAGCTTTGCCATCTAAATACTGGTCACCACCTGAATGAAACCCAGTGATTCATTTCTTGGTGACCCGACATAGTCAATCCTGTCAATGCCCCACTTATACCCTACACAGTGACCCCGATGGGATCCTGATGCAGCCTCTGTGACTCCACACCTAAGGGTGTTCACTCAGCCTGTGTGTGTTGGGGTGCGGGGCAGGCTGGAAGTGCTGAGGGTTATAACCGCAGGGTCAAGCATCCCACAGCCAATGACAGAAGGAAGTTGGCTGACAAAAGCCCCAGCTGCTTCATTCCTCAGATTAGACAACACTGAGATGTTCTAGGCTGTCTCCCAGAGCTCCCCAATGGGACCAACGCTGTGGCCCGTAGCTGTGGCCTGATCATGAATGCACCTTGTGTTGACTTCCCTTCCTGGTCTTCTCCGGTGCTTCCTGGGACCATCCCCCACCTGTGACAAACCACCTGTCCCATATTCTTAACTCAAATTTGCTTCTGGGGGTACCGAATCAAAGATGCCTGGTCACAGGATAAGACTAATAACCTGACTGGGGGGTAGGAGTGACTCTGTCCAAAGCCTGCATCTTGGAAAAAGACTCCAAAATGTACTGGTAAAATAGACTGGTCTCCAAAAATCTTGGGAACAGCTTAATGGGTATGGGAGCTTTACCTTTTAACCACACAATGAGGAGGACCCCTTGCCATATACACCTGCACCTCTTAAACTCTCAGACAGAACAATAATACTGAGAAATGTTAACAGGTGCCTTTTAGAGGGAAAGATTCCACAGTCAATAATGGTGTAAAACCCTAGGTTGAATAAAGCCAAACGAATTTCTTTACAGTAGAATTTCTCAGAGCCTTTAATATATTTATGCATGCTATCGTTCTTTAGGAAGGAGCAATATATTCACCAAACTTTTTTTTTTTTGCCACAAAATTCTTTGCCTTTTTGTTAAAGGGTATCCAAGCATTACCAAGCCTTAGAAGGTTTCCTGAATATTGTTTTCTGTTGCTGTCTCCAGGATCATTTCCCACCACTCCATCCTTCTACCTCACACTTTAGCAAAGGTGAATTATTTGTTCCTCCAAGATATTTCCAGTTTTACCCCTCTCTGTGCTTTTGCATGTGGCTGGCTGTTCCCTCTATCCAGAATGTCTTCATCAACTCCCTTTGTCTTTCTGGTAAATCCCTAGTCATCCCTTCAAACCCAGTTCAAATATTATCCCCCCCATGAAGCCTTCCTTCTATAGTTCAAATACATCTTCATTGCATACATTTACATTTGCATCACAGGAATTTTGTTCCTTTGTTGTTTCCCCGCGGGTCTGAGAGCTCTGAGGATACCGTGCCCAAGGATTCTCATCTGCACATCCTCAGCTTATAGCACAGTCTCTAACACAGAGAGAGTGATCAATACGCATTTTCAGAATTAAGTTACACTGGGTCATATTTGGGGGATTGGCATATCCACCCTTGAACTAAACTCACTATGCATGTTATGAGGAAAAGAAAAGTGGTAACATCCACCTGGTAACAATTAGACAAAGATCCAGCTAAGACAGGGAAGCCCATGACCACCCCACATTATTCTTTCTCCTAAGAAACATTTCATCTCTCTGGAAGAGGAAATAAAGTCACAAGTGGGATTACAGGGAAGTAAGCAAAGGTGAACCTACCTGTAGGACTGGCAGATGATGTGGGTGCCACATGTACATGGACTGGTCCTGTGACACCTCCATGGGCTGCTTCATTGGGTATCTTTGTAATACGCTCCACGACGCCATCAGTCCCTGTGGGTGAGGGTGGAGAAGAAACCTGGGTTAATTCATCTCATCCAGAGAGAGAGCACTGTTCAAATGAATCCACTTCATTGACTATACAACTCAATTCTTCTCAAGTCCAGGACTTGAGCCAGGGCTATATGCCACGAGTGACCAGCCCTGTCCATTCGCCCATTCATCCACCCATAGATTTGTCCATCTTTCCTTGTACCATTGCTATATGTACCCATCCATCCTTCCTTCTTTCATTTATCCATTTTTCCATTCTTCCTTTGATCCTTCTAGTCCTCCAACCACCCTTCTACCTTCTTACCATCCTGCTTATCCCTTGCTTCCTGAACACCCATGACTCAACTACTGAGCCATGTTTTAAGACCCGGATCAATACTTGTCAATGTACCAATCAATTTTATTGTGAATTGAGAGGTAACCAAGTCATCCTCCTATAGATGTTGTCCATCAAAGCAGGTGCTAAAGTGGTTAGCGCACCTGTCTCCCAAACAAAAGTTGGGGCCAAATTCAACTTTTCAGAGGAATGGAATCCCCAAGAGGTTCCTTTCCTCATCTTCAGATCTCTTGGAGGGGGTGTACCTCTTCCTAGGCCCCAAGTCCTTCCCACATCCCATACATACTTTGTTCCATCATCTTTTATTTGCTCATCAATTTCTTCACTTTTCCCTTGTGTTTGACTCTGTCCTTAATATAAAAACATAATCATTTCAAAGGGGGATATTGAGCCTATATCTATGTGTAATTTAGCTGTTTTGCTAGTTCTATTCAACTCGTTCATACTCCCTTCATTAGAGTCCCTGAGGGCCCACACATTGTCAAAGGACTCACCTCATTTCAACTTGACTATCAAGCATCTGATGGGACTGACAATTTTCCTTCCTAAAACTCTCCCCTCCTATAGCTTCTGTGATGCCAGAATCTCTTTCTTTTTCTCCTCCCTCCTGACCACTGCTGCACAGACTAATAATTAAAAGCATAGATTCCTAGTGCCATATAGTCTGAGTTCTTACTACTTATTAGCTTTGTGATCTTGAGCAAATCACTTAACCTTCTGTGCCTTGGTTTACTCATCTGTAAAATGAGCTTATAATCATCTTTTCTTTAAAAAAGGTGTGTTGGAATGAGGATTAAATAACTTAAATTTTTTTTAATGTTTATATTTATTTGAGAGAGAGAGAGAGAGAGAGGCAGAAAGAAAAGGAGACACAGAATCTAAAGCAAGCTCCAGGCTCTGAGCTGTCAGCACAGAGCCTGACGTGGGCTGGAACCCACGAACTGCGAGATCATGACCTGAGCCAAAGTCGGATGCTTAACCGACTGAACCCACCCAGGCGCCTGAGGATTATGTAACTTAATAAAACAGTGCCTTGACATAGAATAAGTGCCCTAGGAAAATCTATTATTACTGGAGTGCCTGGGTGGCTCAGTTGGTTGAGTGTCTGACTTCGGCTCAAGTCATGATCTCACAGTTTGTGGGTTCAAGCCCTGCGTTGGGCTCTGTGCTGACGGCTTAGAGCCTGGAGCCTGTTTCAGATTCTGTGTCTCCCCCTCTCTCTGCCTCTCCCCTGCTTGCCCCTGTTTGTGTGTGTGTCTCTCTCTCAAAAATAAATAAGCATTAAAGAAATAAAAATCTATTGTTATTAGCATTATCGTTGTCATAATCATAGTAATGTTAAAACATCTATCATGGTACTGTAGTCATCCAATGACTTGCTTATTTATATTTGCTTCTCCAGTGCCTAGAACTGAGGATAGATCAACAAATGTTTGCTGAAAGAATTTCTGTGCAGTAATAAACTCCTAAATAACTCCTTTATACCTCTCAGGAAAAGAGTCATTTCCTATGAGACCCTAATAATGGGAGTACGGGATCAGTGGGTCCTTACTTGTCAGCTGTGTTGAGTGTGGAGGAAGTTGAGAAGCCCTCGTCTCTGTTCCTAAGTGAATCTGCTCTGTCATTCTGGTATCCACACTGGATGATAAAGATGTCCTGACTGGCTTGGTCCATGTCTCCAAAGTACTGGCCACAACCAAGGGTCCTTCAGCAGTGCTGCCCTCTGTCCCAGTGTTGGTGGCCACCGTGTGCGGGGTAGCTGTTGAGGAAGTGCTCCCCTGGGGGACTGGGCTGGTTGAAACATCTGTGGTAGTGGAGGCCGAAGAGGGGAAAGGCGTTGAAACTGATGAAGGTAGACTGTCTGCCACAGTGGACAGAGCATCTCTAGGGCCTGGTTGCGTCCAAAATAATGGACTGGCTGAGAAGGCGGCTGAGCTGGCACCTGGGACTCCAGATGTAGCTGCTGACAGAGAAGGTGCCACTGTGTCAGCTGAAAGGGTCTCAGCTGAAGACAGCATTACTGTGTTCAGGTGATGAGTCCTTTCTGATACAGACACAGAAAGCTTGGGTTCTGGGAAGGAGGTTACACTGGCAGGCCCTGCGAAAGAGAGAGATGCGTAAGAGAGAGAGATCCACCTGAATTCCATCACACTGCCAAGATGAAGGCTGGTCCAAAACTCATATTTTCCCAGTGACTTCAGGCTTGGAACCCTTGAAAGTATGAGTGGAGAGGGGCACCTGGGTGGGTCAGTCAGTTGAGTGTCTGACTTGTGATTTCAGCCCAGGTCACGATCCCAGGGCTGTGGGATCGAGCCCCATGTCAGGCTCTGTGACAAGGGTGGAGTCTTCTTGAGATTCTCTCTCTCTTCCTCTGCCCCTAGCCCCTGATCTTGTCCATACTCTCTCTTTCTCTCTCTCCCTCTCTGTCTCCAAAATAAAACAAAACAGAAAAACATTAGTGGACAGAGGAGATAAAGGTGTGTTTAAAGGTGACTATAAACTAGAGTCTAGGGCTATGAATGTCTCCTGCAGTCCAGGAGAGAGATGGGAAAGTGGCCCTGCCTCAACGTTCTGGGGCCAAAGATCAGTATTGGAGTGGAAATATTAGTCTCCTCCATGGAACAGATAATGCCCATTGGATAAGAGGTTCTGCAAGGCTCGTTAGGACAGAGAAAGGTGCCACATTGCAGAAAAGCTAGTCTACACGTTAATTACAACTATAGTTGTGAAAAGAAACTTATATTCTTTTAATTTACAGTAATGTCAAGGGTGGCCATTGTTTCAAAGGAGGTGCTCTTCCATAATGGAGATAAAATGATTAAAGATCCCACGACTATGACTAATAAAACTCTGTCAGAGCTAGAAATGTGAGGTGAGGTGAGAGGAATAGGAAATAATTTTCTAATATCAGTTATTGTGAAAGAATCTAAAGAAAGGAAGGGTGAAGCATGGAACACTACCAAAAAAGCAAAAGCAGGGTTTATAAGAAAGAAAGAAAGAAAGAAAGAAAGAAAGAAAGAAAGAAAGGAAGAAAGAAAGAAAGAAAGAAAAGGAAAGAAAAGAGAGAAAAGAAAAGAAAAGAAAAAAGAAAAGAAAAGAAAAGAAAAGAAAAGAAAAGAAAAGAAAAGAAAAGAAACTCTTGCTTAATGTATCCTTGCAACAATCTGCGTGCTATGGATCCTCTCTCACCCACTAAAATGTGAGTCACTCAGCCACCAACTGTAGTTAATGTGTCCAAGGTAAGGGTATCCTATGATACAGCCATAGAGTACCTTTCTTGGTGATGATGGTGACTTTTCCAATATCAACACTAGGGGAAGAGGTAGAAAGCCCAGTGTTGAATTCCATAGGGATGTCTGGTGACATTGTGGACAGAACAGGGCCAGGCACAGATGTCCTGCTGGGGGACATGATGTCTGTCCTGGAGGCCTCAGCACTGGTCCTAGTGAAGACCTCAGAAGGGATGCTTATGTCCTCTGGGGCTGAGCTGGTGGGCTGGGACATGATGGTTTCCCTCATTTCCAGGGCGAGAGGCGACGTTGACTGTGTGTCAGTCTCCATGGTTCCAGAGAGGCCAGGCATTGGTGTGGGAGCCATGGTGTCTCCATCAACGGAGAAGATCTCAATTGGAGACATGCGTGGGGCTGTTGTTGAGCCAGCTGGGGCTGAGGAGTGGACTTCCCATGCAGTACTGAGGGTCCCCACGTGGGTCACTGCTGTGTTTTCAGGAGGGTGAATGGACTTGGCAGTGGTAGAGGCTTCAGACGTGTCCTGTATTTCCACTGAGGTCTGACTCAGACCTGAAGGTGAACTGGTCACACTTTCTGAGCTCATACCCCATGTGCTGTGGGACCTCAGCAGGCCAGTGGTGACAGGTAAGGTGACAGAGTCAGAAGGAAAAGGACTACTGGCTGGCAGTGTGTTGGACACTGAAGAAGCTGAGGTCATGGCGTGGGAAGGCACCAGGGGAAATGGAGAGCTGATGTCCTGCTCAGAGGATGGGCTGGTACGTGACTCATCCTCAGAACCTCTGTCCGCACTAGTGGTCATCTCTGCTCCTGTAGAATCCTGAGTCATACCCGAGTGCATATGAGCCCCTGAGGCTGTGGCTGATGTGTTCCAAGGAAATGTGCCCTGGGATGTAGCCTCCAGGGGAACAGTTTCAGTCGCCATGGTTTTAGGTGCAGCTTCTGCCATGATGGGGGAGGTAGAGAGCTTGGTGTTGATTCTCGAGGTGAAGTCTTTTGAAACTGTGGGCCAAATAGGGACAGGGATGGATGTTCCCTTAGGGGAGATGACGGCTGTCCTGGAGGCCTCAGGACTAATACCAGTGGACACCTTGGAAGGGACAGTGCTTTCCTCCGGAGCTGAGCTGGTGTGGGGATACATGCCACTTTCCCATGGTTCCAGGGCCAGAGATGACATTGACAATGTCACAGTCTGTGTGGTTCCAGAGAAGCCAGGCATCGGCATGGAGGCTGTGGCATCCCCATGGAGGGAAGAAGTCTCAACTGGAGACGTGCCTGTGGCTGTCTCTGAGCCAGCTGGGGCAGAGGAGTGGGAATCCCCTAAAGAACTGAGGGTCCCCACGTGGGTCACTGCTGTGTTTTCAGGAAGGTAAATGGCCTCTATAGTGGAAGAGGCTTCAGATGAGGTCCGGATGTCCACTAATGTGCTGCTTAGACCTGAGGGTGAACTGGTCACACCTTCCAAGCTCATGTCCCATGTACCGGGGATCGTCAGCAGGTCAGGGGTGAGAGATGAGGTGACATGATCAGGTGGAGAAGGGCTAGTGGCTGGCAGTGTGGGAGACACTGCAGAAATCGAGGACATGGCAGGTAAAGGCATCAAGGAAGATGGAGAGCTGATGTCTTGCTCAGAGGAAGGGCTGGTGGGTGACGCATCCTCAGAACCTGTGTCCACGCTAGCGGTCATCTCTGAGCGTGGAGAACCCTGAGTCACAACCAAGTGTGTCTGTGCCCCCGATGCTGTGGCTGATGTGTCCCAGGCTAGTGTGCCCTGGGGTGTAGCACCCAGGGGGACAGTTTCAGTGGTCATTGTTATAGGTTCAGATTCTGCCTTGACAGGGGAGGTAGAGAGCCTGGTTTTGATTTCTGTGGGGATGTCTGGTGACACTGTGGCCTGACCAGGGCCAGGGATGGATGTCCTGCTGGGGGACATGATGGCTGTCCTGGTGGCCTCAGGACTAGTACCAGTGGACACCTCAGGAGGGACGGTGATTTCCTCTGTGGCTGAGCTGATGTGCCAGGATGTGCTGGTTTCCCGTGGTTCCAGGGACGACGCTGACTGTATCTCAGTCTCCGTGGTTTCAGAGAGGCCAGGCATTTGTGTGGAAGCCAGGGTGTCCCCACTGAGGGAGGAGGTCTCGACTGGAGACATCCCTGTGGCTGGCTCTGAGCCATTTGGGGCTGAGGAGTGGGATTCCCATGTGGAACTGAGGGATCCCGTGTGAGTCATCGCTGTGTTTTCGGCATGGGAAATGGCCTCTGTAGCAGTAGAGTATTCAGACGTGGCGCGAGTCTCCACCACTGAGATGCTGGTCAGACCTGAGGGTGAACTGGTCACCCCTTCTGAGCTCATGCCCCACGTGCTGGGGGTCCTCATCAGGCCAGGGGTGAGAGGTGAGGTGACAGGAACCAGAGAAGGACCAGTGGCTGGCAGCGTGGGGGGCACTGCAGAAGTTGAGGTCATGGCATGAAAAGGCACCAGGGAAGATGGAGAATTGATGTCTTGCTCAGAGGAAGGGCTTGTGTGTGACTCATTCTCAGAAACTCTTTCCATGCTAGTGGTCACCTCTGAGCGTGGAGAACCCTGAGTTATTGCTGAGTGTATATGAGACCGCCTGGCTGAGGCTGATGTGGACCAGGCTAGTGTGCCCTGGGAGGTAGCTCCTGGGGGAACTGTTCTGGTGGCCATGATTATATGTGCAGATTCTGCCTCAATGAGGGAGGTAGAGAGCCTGGTGTTGATTCCCATGGGGATGTCAGGGGACATTGTGGGCTGAGAAGGGACAGGGATGGATGTCCTGCTGTGGGAGATGACGTCTGTCCTGGAGGCCTCAGCACTAGAACCTGTGGACACCTCAGGGGGGACGGTGATTTCCTCTGTGGCTGAGCTGGTGTGCCGAAAGGAGTCCAATTCCCACAGTTCCGGGGCCAGGGATGACGATGACACTGTTTCCTTCTCTGTGGTTCCCAAGAGACCAGGCATTGGTGTGGAAGCCGTGGTGTCCTGACTGATGGAGGAGGTCTCGATTGGAGATGTTCCTGTGGCTGGTTCTGATGAGGCTGGGGATGAGGAGTGGGATTCCTGGGCAGAACGGAGGGTTGCCGCATGGGTGACTGCTGTGTATTCAGGAGGGTGAATGGCCTCTGTAGGGGTAGAGGCTTCAGATGTGGCCCAAGTGTCCACTAACGTGCTGGTCAGAACTGAGGGTGAACTGATCACACCTTCTGTGCTCGTGCCCCACGTGCTGTGGATTGTTGGCAGGCCAGTGGTGAGAGGTGGTGAGGTGACAGGAGCAAGAGGAGAAGGCCTACTGGCTGGCAGTGTGGGGGACACTGCAGAGGCTGAGGTCATAGCATGTAAAGGCATCAGGGAAGATGGAGAGCTGATGTCCTGCTCAGAGGAATGGCTGGTGGGTGACTCACCCTCATAATCTCTGTCCACACTAGAGGTCACCACTGAATGTGGAAAACTCTGAGTCACAGCCAAGTGTGTCGGTGCCCCTAATGTTGTGGCTGTTGTGTCCCAGGCTACTGTGTCCTGGGATGTAGCCCCTGGGGGAACGGTTTCAGTGGCCATGGTTATAGGTTCAGATTCCGCCATGACAGGGGAGGTAGAGAGCCTGGTGTTGACTTCCGTGGGGATGTCTGGTGACATTGTTGTCTGAACAGGGAAAGGGATGGATGTCCTGCTAGAAGAAATGACATCTGTCTTGAATGCCTCAGTGGTAGTCCCAGTGGACACCTCAGAGAGGATGCTGATAGCCTCTGGAGCTGAACTAGTATGCCAGGACATGACCGTTTCCCATGTTTCTGGGGCCAGGGGTGACAATGACTGTGTCTCAGTCTCTGTGGTCCCAGAGAGGCCAGGCATTGGTGTGGAAGCTTTGGCATCCCCAGGGAGGGAGGAGGTCTCAATTGGAGACGTCCCTGTGCCTGGCTCTGAGCCAGCTGGGGCTGAGGAATGCAATTCCAGTGCATAACTGAGGGTCCCCACATGGGTTACTGCTGTGTTTTCGGGAAGGTGGATAGACCTTGTAGTGGTAGAGGCTTCAGGCGTGGCCCATATCTCCACTGAGGTCTGACTCAGACCTGAAGGTGAACTGATCACACCTTCCGAGCTTGTGCTCCATGTGCTGGGGATCTTTAGCAGGCCAGGGGTGAGAGGTGAGGTGACAGGAACAGGAGAAAAACTCCTAGGTGGCAGCGTGGGGGACACTCCAGAGGATGAGGTCATGGCAGGTAAAGACACTAGGGAAGATGGAGAGCTGATGTCTCTCTCAGAGGAAGGGCTTACTCGTGACTCACCCTCAGAACCTCTGTCCACACTAGAGGTCACCACTGAATGTGGAGAACCCTGAGTCACAGCCGAGTGTGTCTGTGCCCCTAATGCTGTGGCTGAAGTGTCCCAGGCTACTGTGCCCTGGGATGTAGCCCCCAGGGGAACAGTTTCAGTGGCCAAGTTTATAGGTGCAGATTCTGCCATGATGGATGAGGTAGAGAGCCTGGTGGTGATTCCTGTAGAGAAGTGTGGTGACATCGTGGGCTGAACAAGGCCAGGGATGGACGTTTTGCTTGCGGACATGATGGGTATCCTGGGCGTGTCAGCATTAGGACCAGTGGACACCTTGGAAGGGACAGTGATTTCCTCTGGTGTTGAGCTGCTGTGCTGGGCCATGATGGTTGCCCGTGGTTCTGGGGCCAGGGATGATATTGACTGTATCTCAGTCTCTGTGGTTCCCAACAGGTCAGGCATTGTTGTGGAAGCTGTGGCATCCACATCAAAGGAGGAGGACTCAACTGGAGATGTCCCTATGGCTGTCTCTGACCCAGCTGAGGCCAAGGAGTATGATTCCCATGCAGAAGTTAGGGTCCCCACGTGGGTCACTGCTGTGTTTTCAGGAAGGCGACTGGCCTCTGTAGTGGTAGAGGCTTCAGACGTGGTCTGGATATCCACTACTGTGCTGGTTAGAACTGAAGATGAACTGGTCACACCTTCTGAACTCATGCCCCACATGCTGTGGGTCAGCAGGCCAGGGGCAAGAGGTGAGGTGACAGGAGCAGGAGAAAGATTAATGGTTGGCAGTGTGGAGGACACTGCAGAAGACCAGGTCATGGCAGGGGAAGGCACCAGGGAAGATGGAGAGCTGATGTCCTGCTCAGAGGACAGGCTGGTGGGTGATTCATCTTCAGAACCTCTGTCCACACTAGTAGTCATCTTTGAGAGTGGAGAACCCTGAGTCACAGCTGAGTGTGTCTGTGCCCCCGAAGCTGTGGCTGATGTGTCCCAAGCTACTGTATCCTGGGATATAGCCCCTGGGGAAACAGTTTCAGTGGCCATGGTTATAAGTTCAGATTCCACCATGACAGGGGAGGTAGAGAGCCTTGTGTTGATTTCTGTGGGGAAGTCTGGTGACATCATGAGTTGAACAAGGCCAGGGGTGGATGTCCTGCTGGGGAATATGATGTCTGTCCTGGAGGCCTCAGCACTAGTCCCAGTGGAGACCTCGGAAGCAATGCTGATGTCCTCTGAGGCTGAGCTGGTATAGGGGGATGTGCCAGTTTCCCATGGTGCTGGAATGTTGGACGACTTTGACTGTGTCTCAGTCTCCGTGGTTCCAGAGGAGCCAGGCATTGGTGTGACAGCCATTGTGGTCCCACCAGTAGGGAAGGTCTCAATCGGAGATGTGCCAGTGGCTGTCTCTGAGACGGCTGGGGCTGAGGAGTGGGCTTCCCATGCAGTACTGAGGGTCCCCATGTGGGTCACTGCTGTGGTTTCGGGAGGGTGAATGGCCTCTGTAGTGGAGGAGGCTTCAGATGTGGCCTGGATCTCCACTGAGATGCTGCTCGGTCCTGAGTTTGTACTGGTCATGCTTTCTGAGCTCATGCCCCATGTCCTCAAGAGGCTGAGGGTGAGAGGTGAGGTGACAGAAGCAGGAGGAGAAGGGCTAGTGGCTGGTAATGTGGGGGACACTGCAGAGGCCGAGGTCATGGCGTGGAAAGGCTCCGGGGAAGATGGAGACCTGATGTCCTGCTCAGTGGAAGGGCTTCTGCGTGACCTATCCTCAGAAACCCTGTCCACGCTGGTAGTCCCATCTGAGTGTGGAGAACTCTGAGTCACAACTGAGTGCATCTCTGCCCACGAAGCTGTGGCTGATGAGTCCCAGGCTATACTGCCTTGGGATGTAGTCGGTCGGGGAACTGTTTTGGTGGTGTTGGATATGGGTGAGGATTCTGCGATGACAGGTGAGATAGAGAGCCTGTTGTTGATACCCGTGGGGATGTCTGGTGACAACGTTGGCCGACCAGGTCCAGGGATGGATGTCCTGCTAGGGGAGATGACAGCTGTCCTAGAGGCCTCAGCACTATTACCAGTGGACAGCTCAGAAAGGACGGTGATTTTCTCTGGGGCTGAGCTGGTATGGCGGGATGTTCCAGTTTCCCGTGGTTCTGGGGCCTGGGACGACATTGACTGTGCCTTTATCTCCGTGGTTGCAGACAGGTCAGGCATTGGAGTGGAAACCATGGTGTCCCCATTGAGGGAGGAGGTCTTAACTAGAGATGTGCCTGTGGCTGATTCTGAGCCAGCTGGGGCCGAGGAGTGGGATTCCCTTGAGGTACCGAGGGTCCCCACCTGGGACACTGCTGTGTTTTCAGAAGGGGGCATTGTATTTGTAGTGGTAGAGGCTTCAGGCGTGGCCCATATCTCCACTGAGGTCTGACTCAGGCCTGAGGGTGAACTGTTCACACCTTCCGAGCTCGTACCCCATGTGATGTGGGTCCTCGGCAGGCCAGTGGTGAGAGGTGAGGTGACAGAGTCAGAAGGAAAAGGACTACTGGCTGGCAGTGTGGGGGACACTGCAGAAGTCAAGGACATAACTTGTAAAGAAGGCAGCGGGGAAGATGGAGAGCTGATGTCCTGCTCAGAGGAAGGGCTGGCAGGTGACTCATCTTCAGAAACTCTGTCCCCGCTAGTGGTCATCTCTGAGTGTGGAGAACCTTGAGTCACGGCTGAGTGTGTCTGTGCCCCCGATGCTGTGTCTGATGTGTCCCAGGCTAGTGTGCCTTGGGATGTAGTCCCTGGGGGACCAGTTTCAGTGGCCATGGTTATAGGTTCAGATTCTGCCTTGACAGGGGAGGTAGAGAGCCTGGTGTTGATTTCCGTGAGGATGTCTGGTGACATTGTGAGCTGAACAGGGCCAGGGGTGGATGTCCTGCCAGAGAACATGACGTCTGTCCTGGAGGCCCCAGCACTAGACTCAGTGGAGACCTTGGAAGAGATGCTCATGTCCTCTGTGGCTGAGATAGTATGGGGGAATGTGCCAGTTTCCTGTGGTTCCGGGGCCATGGACGACTGTGACTGTGTCTCAGGCTCCGTGGTTCCAGAGAGGCCAGGCGTTGGTGTGGAAGCTGTGGCATCCCCATCGAGGGAGGAGGTCTTGATCGGAGACATTCTTGTGGCTATCTCTGAGCCAGCTGGGGCCGAGGAGCGGGATTCCCATGTGGAACTGAGGGTCCCCACGTGGGTCACTGCTGTGTTTTCAGAAGGGTGAATAGCTTCCGTAGTGGTAGAGATTTCAGATGGGGTCCATACATCGACTGAGGTTTGACTGAGACCTGAGGGTGAACTAGTTACACCTTCTGAGCTCGTACCCCATGTGATGTGGGTCCTCGGCAGGCCAGCGGTGAGAGGTGAGGTGACAGAGTCAGAAGGAAAAGGACTACTGGCTGGGAGAGTGGAGGACACTGCAGAGGACGAGGTCATGGCATGTAAAGGCACCAAAGAAGATGGAGAGCTGACGTCCTGCTCAGAAGAAGGGCTTGGGAGTGACACACCCTCAGATCGCCTGTCCATGCTAGTGGTCACGTCTGAAGGTGGAGAACCCTGAGTCACAGCCGAGAGCGTATGAGGCTCCAAGGCTGTCGCTAATGTGCCCCAGGCTAGCATGCCCTGGGATATAGCTTCCGGGGGAATGGTTTCAGTGGCCTTGGCTATACGTGAAGATTCTGCCATGACTGGTGAGGTAGAGAGCCTGGTGTTGATTCCCATGGGGATGCCTGGTGACACTGTGGCCCGAGTAGGGACAGGGATGGAGGTTCCACTCAGGGAGATGAACACTGTCCTGGAGACCTCAGACCTAGTACCAGTGGACACTTCGGAAGGGACGGTAATTTCCTCTGTAGCTGAGGTGGTGTGCTGGGATGTGATGGTTTCCTGTGGTTGCGGGGCCAGGGAGGACTTTGGCTGTGTCTCAGTCTCCGTGGTTCCAGAGGAGCCAGGCATTGGTGTGACAGCCATTGTGGTCCCACCAGTGGGGGAGGTCTCAATCGGAGTTGTGCCAGTGGCTGTCTCTGAGACGGCTGGGGCTGAGGAGTGGGCTTCCCATGCAGTACTGAGGGTCCCCATGTGGGTCACTGCTGTGGTTTCGGGAGGGTGAATGGCCTCTGTAGTGGAGGAGGCTTCAGATGTGGCCTGGATCTCCACTGAGATGCTGCTCGGTCCTGAGTTTGAACTGGTCATGCTTTCCGAGCTCATGCCCCATGTCCTCAAGAGGCTGAGGGTGAGAGGTGAGGTGACAGAAGCAGGAGGAGAAGGGCTAGTGGCTGGTAATGTGGGGGACACTGCAGAGGCCGAGGTCATGGCGTGGAAAGGCTCCGGGGAAGATGGAGACCTGATGTCCTGCTCAGTGGAAGGGCTTCTGCGTGACCTATCCTCAGAAACCCTGTCCACGCTGGTAGTCCCATCTGAGTGTGGAGAACTCTGAGTCACAACTGAGTGCATCTCTGCCCACGAAGCTGTGGCTGATGAGTCCCAGGCTATACTGCCTTGGGATGTAGTCGGTCGGGGAACTGTTTTGGTGGTGTTGGATATGGGTGAGGATTCTGCGATGACAGGTGAGATAGAGAGCCTGTTGTTGATACCCGTGGGGATGTCTGGTGACAACGTTGGCCGACCAGGTCCAGGGATGGATGTCCTGCTAGGGGAGATGACAGCTGTCCTAGAGGCCTCAGCACTATTACCAGTGGACAGCTCAGAAAGGACGGTGATTTTCTCTGGGGCTGAGCTGGTATGGCGGGATGTTCCAGTTTCCCGTGGTTCTGGGGCCTGGGACGACATTGACTGTGCCTTTATCTCCGTGGTTGCAGACAGGTCAGGCATTGGAGTGGAAACCATGGTGTCCCCATCGAGGGAGGAGGTCTTGACTAGAGATGTGCCTGTGGCTGATTCTGAGCCAGCTGGGGCCGAGGAGTGGGATTCCCTTGAGGTACCGAGGGTCCCCACCTGGGACACTGCTGTGTTTTCAGAAGGGGGCATTGTATTTGTAGTGGTAGAGGCTTCAGGCGTGGCCCATATCTCCACTGAGGTCTGACTCAGGCCTGAGGGTGAACTGTTCACACCTTCCGAGCTCGTACCCCATGTGATGTGGGTCCTCGGCAGGCCAGTGGTGAGAGGTGAGGTGACAGAGTCAGAAGGAAAAGGACTACTGGCTGGCAGTGTGGGGGACACTGCAGAAGTCAAGGACATAACTTGTAAAGAAGGCAGCGGGGAAGATGGAGAGCTGATGTCCTGCTCAGAGGAAGGGCTGGCAGGTGACTCATCTTCAGAAACCCTGTCCCCGCTAGTGGTCATCTCTGAGTGTGGAGAACCTTGAGTCACGGCTGAGTGTGTCTGTGCCCCCGATGCTGTGTCTGATGTGTCCCAGGCTAGTGTGCCTTGGGATGTAGTCCCTGGGGGACCAGTTTCAGTGGCCATGGTTATAGGTTCAGATTCTGCCTTGACAGGGGAGGTAGAGAGCCTGGTGTTGATTTCTGTGAGGATGTCTGGTGACATTGTGAGCTGAACAGGGCCAGGGGTGGATGTCCTGCCAGAGAACATGACGTCTGTCCTGGAGGCCCCAGCACTAGACTCAGTGGAGACCTTGGAAGAGATGCTCATGTCCTCTGTGGCTGAGATAGTATGGGGGAATGTGCCAGTTTCCTGTGGTTCCGGGGCCATGGACGACTGTGACTGTGTCTCAGGCTCCGTGGTTCCAGAGAGGCCAGGCGTTGGTGTGGAAGCTGTGGCATCCCCATCGAGGGAGGAGGTCTTGATCGGAGACATTCTTGTGGCTATCTCTGAGCCAGCTGGGGCCGAGGAGCGGGATTCCCATGTGGAACTGAGGGTCCCCACGTGGGTCACTGCTGTGTTTTCAGAAGGGTGAATAGCTTCCGTAGTGGTAGAGATTTCAGATGGGGTCCATACATCGACTGAGGTTTGACTGAGACCTGAGGGTGAACTAGTTACACCTTCTGAGCTCGTACCCCATGTGATGTGGGTCCTCGGCAGGCCAGCGGTGAGAGGTGAGGTGACAGAGTCAGAAGGAAAAGGACTACTGGCTGGGAGAGTGGAGGACACTGCAGAGGACGAGGTCATGGCATGTAAAGGCACCAAAGAAGATGGAGAGCTGACGTCCTGCTCAGAAGAAGGGCTTGGGAGTGACACACCCTCAGATCGCCTGTCCATGCTAGTGGTCACGTCTGAAGGTGGAGAACCCTGAGTCACAGCCGAGAGCGTATGAGGCTCCAAGGCTGTCGCTAATGTGCCCCAGGCTAGCATGCCCTGGGATATAGCTTCCGGGGGAATGGTTTCAGTGGTCTTGGCTATACGTGAAGATTCTGCCATGACTGGTGAGGTAGAGAGCCTGGTGTTGATTCCCACGGGGATGCCTGGTGACACTGTGGCCCGAGTAGGGACAGGGATGGAGGTTCCACTCAGGGAGATGAACACTGTCCTGGAGACCTCAGACCTAGTACCAGTGGACACTTCGGAAGGGACGGTAATTTCCTCTGTAGCTGAGGTGGTGTGCTGGGATGTGATGGTTTCCTGTGGTTGCGGGGCCAGGGAGGACTTTGGCTGTGTCTCAGTCTCCGTGGTTCCAGAGGAGCCAGGCATTGGTGTGACAGCCATTGTGGTCCCACCAGTGGGGGAGGTCTCAATCGGAGTTGTGCCAGTGGCTGTCTCTGAGACGGCTGGGGCTGAGGAGTGGGCTTCCCATGCAGTACTGAGGGTCCCCATGTGGGTCACTGCTGTGGTTTCGGGAGGGTGAATGGCCTCTGTAGTGGAGGAGGCTTCAGATGGGGTCCATACATTGACTGAGGTTTGACTGAGACCTGAGGGTGAACTGTTCACACCTTCCGAGCTCGTACCCCATGTGATGTGGGTCCTCGGCAGGCCAGTCGTGAGAGGTGAGGTGACAGAGTCAGAAGGAAAAGAACTACTGGCTGGCAGTGTGGGGGACACTGCAGAAGTCAAGGACGTAACTTGTAAAGATGGCACCAGGGAAGATGGAGAGCTGATGTCCTGCTCAGAGGAAGGGCTTGGGTGTGACACATCCTCTGAATGTCTGTCCATGCTAGTGGTCGTCTCTGAGTGTCTAGAACCCTGAGTCGCAGCCGAGTGCATCTCTGCCCTTGATGCTATGGCTGAGGTACCCAAGGCTAGCGTGCCCTCAGTTGTAGTCCTAGTAGTACCATTCTGTTCACTCATGGTTAGTTTTTCACCATTTGTCACAACTTTCATTATACGGCCCCTGGTGGTATCTGATGACCTCATGGACTGAGGAAGTGTTGGGGTAGATATTTTGTCATTGGTGTATTTCTCTGTTCTTCTCTCTTCATTTGTAGGAGTGTAACTGAGCGAAGGGGCTATACCTGTTTCCGTTGTAAAGAATGGTATGTATGAGGTAGTTGGTCTGATCGTGTTCATTACATTGAATTTTTGAGTTGTGTCCCCTTGAGGAGTGGAGGTAGTGGTTGTGGCTGGTGACACAGGTTTCCCAGTAGTCCAGTCATGTGTGGGCAGAGAATCAGGCAGTGAAACGGATAGGAGGATATTGGGGTCAGTCTTTGTATTTGGATGGTCAGTGAAAGCCATTGAACCAGGCAGAACTTCCATATTTCTTTTACTGGTAGTCCGACTTGTGTCTAAAATGTCAGGAAGTAAGGTGTTCATCTTCTCGATACTAGAAGTTGAAATGGGCATAGATGCAGTTGTGTCTGAAGGAGTCAATGTTCTCATATTTGTGGACCTCATATCTTCAGCTGAAGCATGAGAAGATGGACTGGCTGGGCTGGTTACAGTAACAGTCATAATGCCATGGGGAGTAGATAAAGAGCCTGATTCCGTGCTTGATGCTAAGGATGAAGTTGTGCCCATTGCAGAAGTTGTTTTGGGAGAACCTGTGACTTTCAAAATTGAAGTTATGTCTTTCATAGCCAAGGAGCCTGATGTTGGGGCAGAAGCAGTTGTGGATGACCAGGTGGAAGGATGCTCCGTGGCAGATGTGCTGGTCTCTGTAGCCAGGGTGCTCTCTCTCCTCTCTGGGTTGGACATGGTAGTCAGGACTGAGTTGGTTCCCATAGTGGTGATAGTGGTGATGACACGTGGAGGGGGGGCTGTGGTCGTACTCATCATGCTCGCTTCTGCAGGAAATGAGGTCTGTGACAGTTGCTCAGTCATAGAGGCAGCCTTACTAGTCGTTACACTTGTGACGGCCACCAGAGTCTTAGACTCCATTGAAGGAAATACACCAGATGGTGAAGAGTTCATTTTTCCTCCTGAAGCATCATTGGTAGGGCTGCTGATGGCTTGGCTTTTAAAGGTCAGAGTTGCAGATGTGGTTTGTTCTCTGGAGGTGAGATGCAATGTGTCTGTGGCTTCTAGAGATGCACCATGAATCAGATCACTCCCAGTTGTCTTGTCTGACCGTGTGATAGCAGATGAATAAGCCGCACCCACAGATACACTTGTTTGTTGTTCAGCTGTTCCAGTAGCCACTGCTGAGGAGGAAAGTGTCCTCCCTGTAGAACTGACTTTGGGCAAACCAGTGACATGTGACTGGACAGCTGTGTCTGTGACAGTCCATGGAGAGGTCCCTGGTGCTTGGGTGCTGCCTGTGGCCCTGGACTTCCTCTCCGGGCTAGTCATTATAGTTGAAACTGACCTTGCTCCCCTGGGGCTGGAGGTGATGATCACCAAGGTGAGAGCCCCACCCTTGCTTGTTAGTTCTGTCGGATATGATGTCACAGAAGGGACCCCAGGTGGAGATGCCATTTCAGTGGTCTCCAGTCCAGTGATGGACTCAGAATTGGGCCCCACCAAAGGGGAAGTAGCAGATATAGAGGAACCAGTTGTCTCTTCTGCCATACTGGTGAGGCTGATAGTGGCTGAGCCTTCTGACCTGTCAGAAGTCCAAGGTCCTGTTGGAGGAATGTGGGTTGTGAGGGTGGTGGTAGCTGTGTCTGGCTTCACAGGGGAGGCACTCGACATTGGGTCACTCCCAGGTATCTGCTTTGGCCATGGGCCAGATGAATAAGCCTTCCCCACAGATCCACCTGTCTGTCGTTCAACTGCCATTGCCTTTGTACTGAAGGCCGTGGAAGGAATGACCACGGTGCTGACCCACGGCATGGTTTTAAGTTCAGATTTATCTGCCACTGAGCCTGTGGCTACCTTGGAGATAACTAAACTTGTTGCAGAGTCTTGAAGACCAGTGGAAGATGTGCTCAAGGGGAAATGAGTGTCCACTGCCGTCCCCTCAGTGGAGCCAAACCGTGTGGATAAGCCCATTTCAGTTGTCTTTGAAGTCAAGCCTGAGCTGACTTGCTGAACCTTCCCTGTGGCACCTACAGAAGTTGATTCTGGGTGGAAAGAGGACATTGTTCCTCTTGACTGGCTTGTCCCTTCTGGTGTCCCAGAATAAGTACTAGCCCAGGCCTCAGCCGGATGTGTGGAGTGTGAGATGTTATTTGTAACTACTGCCATTTCTGTGGATGATTCTGCTGTCATCATGTTTCCTGTGGGCAAGGGAAGGAGTTTGGTGCTGACACTCCCTGTGTTCAGGGACTGAAGGGTGGCCAGTCCCACTGTGGTATCCACAGGGGCAGTCTCTTTTGGAGTCTTCCTAAGAGAAGTTCCCACAGTGATCCTGGTCTTGTGGCTGCTGCTGGGCTCCTTGGAGCTTGGATTTAGAATATCTTCAGATGTTCCTGGGCTTCTTGTGGGCAGGCCTGTGACTGAAACAGCTCTTCAGTTAGGAAGTTTGCAAGGAGGTAAAAATGGGGCTCTTCTGATTTTGATTCTCCTTCCTCTCTCCTTACAAATCTGCACATAATATGTTCCTCTAGATGGCAGGAATCATATTGTCCAACCCTGTGCCCAATGTTAGGTACATGAGCTTGGTCTACTGGCTCTCAGAGCTCCCTCTGGCATCTTAGGTTTTTATATCAGTGTGGCCTCCATGCAGACCTATATACTACATCTCATGTCTTAGTGGAGGGTAAAGATTCCACACAGGAATAGAGAAAAACTCTCCCAACTTTTGGTGGAGAAAAACTCTCCCTCTCCATTTTTCCACCTTGGTCCAGCCTTCTCAATCAATCTCTTTTAGTCTAATATCTGTCTTTATCCCCTAGACCTCAAAACTGTGATTCTAATGAAAATTTCTGTGGCTTGGTTTTTAACAGGTTAAGGGAAGAGGTAGGTTAAGGCACCTTACTTCCTATATATTTTCTTATTCTTTCACCTCTAATTAGGTGAAATGAAGAAACTTTCCGCCTTCTAGCATACAAAGACACGTCAAAGTATTGCTTTCAGGAATCAGGACAGCTGCATTCATCCACCTAGCACCTTAAATGGACACCTCCTCTCACCTGCAGAACGTTGTAACAGTGGACAGCGTTATAATCATTTTGTAATTATGAATTGTCACGTAGAATAAACCAATGGCATCTCAGGTCTACCTTTCCCTGTTCTTGGCAATCCCTGACCTTAGTGATGGTATCTGAATTAGGAAGGCCCTTCACAATTGGTCAGCTGTTTTGTAGAGACATTATATCTGTTCCTAAAGCTGAAATGATTGGCTCTTGAACATATAAATTACTAAGGAGAAGCAAGTCATATTAGAAGTCAATAAATCTCCACTTAAAATGTTACCAATAGCCTCTGGGTACAACAGCAGAAAGTTTTGATTATGTACTAGAACCTGGGACTCAGGAAATCAATTATTTTAGTCCAGAGACCAATCTTAAGCACAATGTACACAGAGGATCATACATACCCAGTCTGCCTACAGTCACCAGAGACATGGGGCCACCCGTTGACCACGTGGTGCCTCCATACGTCCCCTCACTCAGCTCCCCAGTGGTGGTTGTCACAGGCTCCTGAGGACCTGAAGGAAAAGAGGATTGATGCGTCAGCCTAGCTTTCCTTCAAGATGGGAACACACAAGAAATGCTCTCACTAGGCACTGACTCAGCATGTCCTCATCTGTCTCCGAGAAGGCACATGGTGAGGACTGACTCTCTTGGCACGAAATCAAACTGATAAGGTGTCTTACATCATAATTATAGAAGAGTTTCCTGTTGATGGTGGGACTGCTGAATTGATTGGCCTCAAGCAAAAGCATTTGGCAGTAGTCTGTCTCTAGCACCTATGTGAATTCACCATTGGTTGATTTTTCTCTCCCATGCTTTAGACTCTCCATAAGTAAAATAAGGATTATATCATGAATTATTATATCAGATTAGCAAACATATGCAAACAATATGTCTTGGTTATGCACTTTCTTATTTCCCTTTATCATTCTTTTATAACTATCATCATGCAGACTTCACATCTGGGGAGGGTAAAGGTAGGCTCAGACTGGAAGGAACTGAATTTGGACTCAAGGATGCTAAAAGTGTCACTAGTTACATAGAGAAAGTAGAATGATCCTACTAGATACGTGTAACCAGATGGACATTCTCAGCAGGAATCCTCTCTTTACCTTTTTGAATAGTATCCACCAAATCTCAGAATGCCCAGTGCAAGAGAAGTCAGGAACTAGGTTCTTACTTGTAAATGGGATACAGGTATTAACACATGGAGCTGAGCTGGGCTCTACATCAGAGGAGCTCTCCTCAGCAGCTAGAGTCACAACTACACCATATGTGGTGGCCTTTGGTGGCCTGGCCACAGAGATCACCTTAAGGGTCCTGTATTCTCCCACAGTAATGCTCAGGCACCAAGGATATTCTGGGGAGCCAGTGCCTGGGAAAACTGTGGTTTTCTGGAATTGAATGTTGGTGAATAATGTAGACAGTGTCATTCCAGAGGCAAGTGAAGGAGAATTAGGGGTTCTGGATTTCTCTGCCTTGGAAGAAACATAAGAAGCTGAAGTTGAGCTTAGAATAAGTACCAGAGGGGACAGGGATTTGGTCTTTTCTCCAGATCCTCCAAGACCTCCAAAAAAGAAAGTCTTGTCTATGATGGAGCCTCTAGCCCTCTGCTCATAGGAGTAGTCATCTCTGAGAGTGAAAAACTGAGTCTCAGAAGAGGGGTTCCTTCCCAGGAGGCTGTGGTCATGGTGTCCAGAGTAAGAGTGCTCTTTGCTGCAGTCCTAGACGGGCTTGTTGGTGTGTTGAAGGTCATGTGTAAAGAATCAGCCATGTGAGGCGAGGGGATGCCAGTGTCACCTACTGACTGAGTAAAGCCTGGGATAGGTACAGTTTACTGGGAAGCAAACTCAAGTCCCAGTGATTTCAATAGTAGCATCACTGAACATTTGGGAAAAGATCATGCTTTTATGTCTGTGGCTGTGCTAGAATCCTGAGAAATACTAGTGTCCCTCAGTCCAAGAGTCTGTGAGGAACCAGATTCTTCCCCAGTCCTTGCAGTTTTAGGAAGAATGGAGGCTGAAGTGTAAAGGTTGGTTGCCTCTGGAATGAAGGCTGTAACCATTGGTGGCGTGACATTGTGTGATTGTGAGTGGGTAGGAACAGGAGAACATGACCAGCCCCAGAACTGGTTGCCCAGACAGAGTCTACCAGTAAAACTGTAAAAGGATGAATTCCCTCTGTGTCTGTAGTGGTCTCAGAAGCAGCCAGTGTCTCCACTGAGGTACTGATCCAACTTGGAGAACTCCTCCCAATTTCTGTGCTCACACCCACCGGCGATCTGGTTTTCACTAGACCTGGTGAGTGACCCCGTCATCTCAGTGGTCAGTGGTGTCTCACTTCAGAAAATGGTTTACACTGTCATCTCTAGTGTAGGAGACTTCAAGTTCTGTCCCTTGGAACTTGTACTCAGAGTCAGATTTCCTTCAGGAGGGGTCACTGCTACTGGGTACTTATGCCCTGACATTGTGACTGCTGTAGGAAGAGTTGAGGGAGGGCTCTGCTTGCCTTCCATGCTGGTAAGGACTGGTGCTGGTAAGGACATGATGGCCACTCCTGTGCTGCTGACCACCCAAAGATGCTCGACCTTACCCGTCCTGGACCCTGAAGAGAAGGCTTATACTGAGATGGATGGGCTGGTTTTGGGCTCCAGAATGAGTTCCTGAGAACTTGTGTCTCTATGAGAAGTTGACCTGGTAATAGTTGCAGATGATGGATATGCACTAGTTGTCAAGATCAAGGTATATACAGGGCCTGGCAGAGAAAGGGACCATTTACATCAGGCTGTGTGCTTGGCTTCTCAGAAGAAGCAATGGAAATGTATAGAGTTGTCAGTTCAGGGCTTTCAGCAGTCTGACTCATTCCTAAAGTCTCAGCAAACATAGTGGTCATCTGCTGGCCACCAGGAGAAGCTGTGACATGATACAGTGTAGTTGTCCCCCCAAGCCCTCCATTGTTAAAACGTGTACTCATGATTTTAGGAAGTATTAGTGATTATGGTAAGGTTTCTATGATTATTAGATTGATCTCTTTGAGTTTGCTTGGAGAGAACATTTAACAAATCCTGTTTCTGACCAATGGGGGAGAGTCTGTCCTTCCTTTTCTATATCTACTGCTCCTTCCCCATATCTGACCCTTATTTACCAAGTGCCTGTGGTCCCTGCTTCCCCACCTGAAGCCCTGGATTACTGGATATTATCTCTAAATATTTAGGGCATAATTTAATATGTATATTATCTTATTATTTCTTATTTTGGAAACTCTTATTTGGCCTTTAAAGAGAATCTAAGGGCAGGGAAGATTAGATTATAAAATGATAGGTCAGTCTCTAAACCTCTATCGCTTCTACCTGACAAGAGAGAACCATTTCCTTTTCAGGAAAGCCTCCAGGACACAGAGTTGACATGCTCATGGTATCACATCCTCCAAGATAGTGGCTTTTTCTCATGTAGGGCTCATTCCAGGAACTATCAACCACCCCTGACCAATCCTTATCATGCTAGCTCTGGACCTCTTTTGATAAGAGCCATCTACTAATGAAAACGTCCTGAACATTGAATGGTCTCTTGCGTCCTTGGAGATATTTAAGTCCCATGTTGGAGAAATAGGGCCAAGAGATCTACATTTTTTAGGAGAAATCCAGGTGGTACCAACATCTCAGGCTAGTTCTAGCAGAAACACAACTTACCAGAGAATAGAAAACATGGTTCCTAGAGAGACAAAGTTTAGCAGCAGCTGTCATACCTGCAGAATCAACCACTGTCACAGGTGTTGAAGGGTCACTGTTCAGCCATGAGGAACTTTCATATGTGGGGAAGTGAGTAACGGACACCACAGTCCCATCAGTGCCTGTAGGAGAGACAGGTGGGTTGGATGGATACTGGTCAGTTTAGAGGGAAGGCACCTGAGAAAAACTAATATGTGCCCAGTTTGGAAACAAAGACATTTATTTATAAGAAGATGTTATTCAAAGGCTAGAGACAGGAGAACACAGATTTGGGGGACTGGAACACCAGCTCTGCGTGAGAATTGTGCTGTGAACAAGCACGATGAAATAAGATATCAATGGGCAATAACTGAGCCTCTTCTCTCTCTAGTCCCAGAATCAACAGAATCCACATAAAGTCTGGGATCACGGACATCACATCAAAGTGCTGGTCTAGTCCATAAAAAATGGGCTTGTCAAAGAGTGAGGCAGATGTCTGTCCAGGTGACTTCAAGTCAGATATCCTAATAGGACATAGAGGAGGGCATATGCCAGATAGTGTCAGGAAAGGCTGTCAGATTCCTGATAGGAACCTGCTTGTTTTATAACCAGTGATGACCAAGGTGATGTGATCAGTCATCTCAGGGAGACAAGACAGACACAGAAGCCACATACTTCTATTCCCACTAGTCTTTTTTTTTTTTTAATTTTTTAATGTTTATTTACTTTTGAGACAGAGAGAGACAGAGCATGAACAGGGGAGGGTCAGAGAGAGAGGGAGACACAGAATCTGAAGTAGGCTCCAGGCTCCAAGCTGTCAGCACAGAGCCTGACGCGGGGCTCAAAATCACAGACTGTGAGATCATGACCTGAGCCGAAGTCAGACGCTTAACCGACTGAGCCACCCAGGCGCCCTCCCACTAGTCTTAGAGATGGACCATCAATCGGAGATACCTAGGGAAGCTTAGTCATGATGGGCTGATTCTTATCTGGGTGAGAACAGGTGACCTCAAGAAGTTTCAAAATCTAAACGTAAGAATTTAGTATTCTACCATATTATGTAGCAATTCCATTACTAGGTATTTTTCCCCAAAGAATCAAAAGGACTCAAATAGATATTTGTACGCTAATGTTCACAGCAGCCTGATTCACAATGGGCAAAACATGGAGACAGCCCAAATGTCCATCTATGTATGAATAAGCAAAAGGCGCTATATATCTACAATGAACTATTATTCAGCCTTAAAAAGGAAAGAGGGGCGCCTGGGTGGCTCAGTTGGTTAAGCGGCCAACTTTGGCTCAGGTCATGATCTCACAGTTCATGAGTTTAGGGCCCACACCGGGCTCTGTGCTGACAGTTCAGAGCCTGGAGTCTGCTTCAGATTCTGTGTCTCCTTCTCTCTCTGCCCCTCCCCTGCTCATGCTCTGTCTCTCTCTCCCTTAAAAAAAAATAATAATAAACATTAAAAAAAGGAAAGAAATTGTGATACAAGCTACAACATGGATGACCCTTGAAAACATTATGCTAAGTGAAATAAGCCAGACACAAAAGGACAAATATTACATGATTCCACTTATATAAGGTACCTAGAATAGTCAGATTCACAGAGACAGAAGTAGAATGGTGATTTCAGATGCTAGGAGAAGGGGAAAAAGAGGACTTAGTGTTTAATGGGAATAAAGTGTCTGTTGGGGAAGATAAAGTTCTGGAGATGGATGATGGGGATGGTTACACAACAGTGTGAATGTGCTTAATGCCACTGAACTGTATATTACCTCAATTAAAAAAAAGTTTTTAAAAAATGTGAGATTCATCAGGAAGTCTACACTGCACACTATAGAAGGGCAACCCCATACTACCGGTAGAAAACCAGACCCAGGGGCTCTAGTGGCCCCCTAGCCAATTGGACATTTCCCTGAAACCGGAATCCTGATGCAAGACAAGTCAAATATCCTGTTAAAAAAAGGGGAGGAGATTTCTTACCATCTTCAGTGACCAAACCAAGGAAAACAAGGCCATTTCCAAGAGGGCAGAAAGAGCAGGTCCTTACTCATGGATGGGGGCAAGCTATCCAGATCAGGAACACATGGTCTGACCCAGAAGTCTCACCTCTGTCAGGTGGAGCCTCTGACGGTACAGAGACAGATGTCCAGGAGGGCTCTCCCTTGGCTTCAGAAGAGGTAAATGTTCCTGATGAGGTCCTGGCCAGGCCACTCTCCTCTCCCAGGCCGGTGTGCTCTGGCCCTGAGGAGGAAAGAGTCTTGGGAGAAGTTTGGCTTGTCTGTGCCTGAAAGTCAGTAAGTGCTGATGAGGAGATCCAGCTCGAGGCCGTGGGGTCTAGGGGAGAGGCCCCGGTCACTCCTCTGGCGGATGGATCAAAAGAATCAGCACTGTGGCTGATGCTGGAGGATGAGTGAGCAGAGGAGTCAATTTCCCTTCCGGAAGATGAGCTGGCCTGTGACATGAGTGGACTTGTCCCTGCGCCCTCCCCGGTGCCCACGGAAGATGTGGCCTCTGGGGGAGATGGGGGAGAGCTTCCACCCAGCAGTACAGAGGCCAGGGAGGGAGCTGATGCCTTCTCAGTAGTTATTTCCCTAAACTTAGGGACGGATGAGGTGGAGCCCACAGTTTCCGGCATTGTGGGGGCAGAGCCCAAGGCAGTGGTCACCTCAGGGGACACAGAGGAGACTGAAGAAGAGGGTTCTGGCCCAACTCTCTCTGTGGTCACTGATGATTCTGACCAGGGGCCACGTTGCCTTCCAGGAGTGGTGGCCTCAGATGAAGCCAGGACCCCCAAAGTGCTGTGTGTTAAAGGCAGAGATGAATTCCACTGGGCAACTAAACTTGTTCTCAGATTGACTGTGGTTTTTCCACGGTCAGACATCTGAGCGACCCCCCTGCTGGTTTCCACAGAGCTAACCATGGCAGCATGACTCTGAACCTCTGCAGTCCGCCTTGGGGGTGAGCTCGTCTCGTCTCGAGACACGGAGCCGGCTGGTCTTGTTGCCTCTGATGTGAGTCTTCTCTTGGGTGTTGAGGTGGTCAGTGCTGCTGGGGATGTGGGCTCTGTTGATGGAGAGGTAATGGGGAGGGGCCAAGATGAGCTCTGCCCGGCTTCTGTGCTGGAGAGGCCTGGAAATCTGGAAGCAGAAACATCGGTGCTGTCCCTCATCCCTGAGGCTGTGATAGCTACGGTTGTAGTATCTGAGGGTGAATGAATCAACGAGGCGGACGGACTCATGCTGAGCTGGTGGGAAGCTGTGGCTGTGGGGGGAATTAAGTTCCCACTCGTGCCCACGGTGGTCGAATCTGTATTTTGGAGAACAGTGGTGTCTACCCCTGGATTTGCAAGTTCATGGGAAGGTACAGAAGGTGTAAATGTAGCAAATGTCTTGGATGAACTTGGACTTGAAGCATCGGGAGCATTTAAGGCGCTTTCCTCTGTTGAGCTGGTACTCAGCCACGTTACCATGGGGAGAGACGTACTGAGAGCCCGGAGCCAAGAAGTGATTGTGCTCTCGTTACTGGTGCTCAGGGTCAAGGACTCACCTGAGGCATCAGAGGTCAGTTCCAATGTGCTGCTTCCAGAGGAAGGGGAGGCAGAGGCCAGGACAGACACTGGTCCTAGGGTTGACCGTGTCCCGAAGCCAGGGGATTTTTCTGCCGGATCTGTGCCCTGGGATCCAGTGAAGCGTTCAGCTGTGTCTGTGCTGGCCCCTGCCATCCTGTCTGGGCTAGTGGGACTGGGTGTCCTTGGGATTTGAGGACTTCCAGCATGAGCAGCTGGGCTGGCGGACTCTGTTCTTGCATAAGTGTCTGTGGTTCTGAGCTCCTTCACCAAATGGGATGAAGAGACCTGAGCTGAACGTGTCACCATGGGATCCGGAGGGGGGACGTATGTGGCGGAGGCCCGGGTACCACTGGTGCCGATCTTTCCGGGAAGTGACATCACAGGTGGCGACCCAGAAGAGTAAGAGATTTCATCAGTCTCCATTTTTGCTATTGATACAGCCGTGGTGGCCTTCACCGAGGGTGAGACAAGGGGCGTGTGACTCTCTGGACTGGTTTGCACCTCTCTGAGGAGGACGCCGGGTGAGTCTGTTGGTTCTGGGCGGGTGCCAGAGATAGCGACGCTCTCTTCTGATGGCTCCACTGACGGGGCTGACGATGGAGTAGCCAGGGGAACAGA
Source organism: Leopardus geoffroyi (assembly GCF_018350155.1). Classification (NCBI taxonomy): domain Eukaryota; kingdom Metazoa; phylum Chordata; class Mammalia; order Carnivora; family Felidae; genus Leopardus; species Leopardus geoffroyi. Next base: position 6,771,245 of record NC_059331.1, read on the forward strand.
GACGCCCCTCCCTGTGTCTGCACTGGCTGGGGAGTCGCTAAGTGATGAGGAAGTCCTAGAAGATATGGGCATGTCCCATTTACTAGCCTCAGCTGTGCTGGCTACAGTGCTTGTGGTGACCTTCTGGGCTAAAAATGTGGTGGCCACTGGGACTGGGGCAACAGAAGCAGCAAATGAAGACGAGTTATCAGGCGAGTGAACTGCAGTTGTTTCTGGAGTCAGAGGTGGGCTGGTTTCATCCCCAGAAACTGTAAGCCCCCCAGAGGACAAATCATAGGGGGCCCCAGACAAGGGGCCAGCCAAGTGGCTTGTCCTTCGTAGAGTCCTTGAGCTGGAAGCGCCAGTGGACTGAGATGCACTCCTTGAGACCCAACGGCTTTCCTTGGCCAGGGAGGCATGTGTGGATGTCTCAGGTGGAGATGCGGTTCCAATGGGCGGGTGGGTTGTTCCCGACTTCCTTTCCCCACCATTTCCCTCTGTGGGCTGCATCCTGGTGGAAGGTCTGGAAGGAACGGTGGCTGGACCTCTTGGGTTGTCTGTTGAAGGCTGCCACACAGACACTCCTTCCGTGGAGCTGGTTTTTAGGGAACTGAATCCAGGAACCACGCCGGCCGCAGAGAGAAGAGGGGCAGTCGCTGACACAGTGCTTCGTGCCGGAGGCGACCTTGTTGCAAATTTGGGACTGGCCTCCGGCCAAGCATTGCTATGAAGTGCAGTGTTGGTCTGTGACATGGCGGCTGCAGAAATAAAGGCAGGGGTCCTCGTCAACCGAGAAGTTTTAGGAAGAGTGGCGTTGGCTGACTGTGCAATGGAGGTGCTGTTTGTGGTCCTGAAGGCATTCGCTATATGGGATGAGCGGTACTCACCTGAGCGTGTAGCCCAGGAGTCCACGGCTGAGAGGGCTTGCGTGGGCACAGAGGTGAAGGCCAAGGTGGTCTTGTCTCTGGAAACAGAGGTCTCAGGTGGAGACACAGATGGATTTAAAGGTTTCTTTGAATCCTCTCCAGTAGTAAATAAAAGGGTGTTGGTCTCTTCTGAGGCAGAGGAGGGGGGTGGAGAAAATGAAGTCTTCATTCCGGACACACTGGTGATGCTGAGGGTTCCAGGGCCACCTGACGGTTCCGAAGCCGAAGTCCCGGCTGCGGGGAGGCTGGGCGGGTCTGGGGTCTCGGGGGAGGTGCTGAGGGGGAGCACGCTCCCTGCTGTCTCTTCCCCTGGGGGAGATGGACGGGCCAGGGTAGAGGTGGCACTTCTGACCCTCCCAGCACTTGCCGCTGGATTACTTGCCATTATGGGAAGCGTGACAGCTGAGTTGGGCTCCGTCCTCTCTGGGCTCCCCGGGATCCCCGTGGTCGTGGAAGAGGTAACTGTCTGCACTGAGGATGTGCTGGAGCCTGGCACTTTATCACCCAGATCTGAAGCAGGTGACAGCAGGGAAACACTGGGGGTTAGTGTGGTGTCTCCCTCAGAACCAAGCTCAGGGGAGGCAAAGTGATGTTCCGTGTTGGACCGAGGCAGTCCTGGGCTCCTTTGCTCCCCAGAATCTGGAGTCTCTCTAGATGACGTCTCGGGATAAGTAGAAGAGACCGTCTTGGAGGGCAAGCGTGTGGCTCCCGGAGTACTTAGATTGCCAGCCGTCCCCACCTCGGCTGGAGTGACTGGGGCACTTCTCATGGTCTGAGTCAAACCCGTGAGTGTCTCAGATGAAGCTGTATGTTCTGTGGGGAGGTGGGCTGTGGTCCAACTCCTCCTGGTGCTGCTGTTTCCCACCCCACTGGGGACAGTCAGCTGATCGGTGGCTGGGCCGCCTGTGGCTTCTGTGAAGAGTGTGTCTGTCGAGGTTTCTTGGGGTGAAGTTCCTTTGGAGGGGCTGCTCTTTGCAGTGACTTCCAAAGTGAGGGAAGGGCTGACAGAGGTTGCCACGATGCTTGAGGACCCCCCAGGATCTGTCTCTGTCCAGCGTGTGTGCTGGGATTCACTCGCGTCCTGAACGGAGGCTGCCTGGGTCTGTGATGCGGCTGTTGGGGTGCTGGAGAGGGGTGCCCTGGAGGGCTCAGAGTTCCCACCGGCAGCCGTGCTTCTGAGCTCCCCCTCTGGGTCAGATGAGGACACCGGAGCCCCACCTGTCACCCTGCTGTCAGGGCTGGAGGCTGTGGTGATAGTCAGACTGTTCTCTCTTCCAGGAGCAGAGACACTGGTCGCGGTCTCAGCTGGGGAAGTAAAAGACAGGGCACTTTTGTCCACTGTAGCCACAGCTGCAGAAACCTCACCTAATAAACTGGTAACGTGCGTGTCCCGGGTGGTTTCAGCACTATTGCCTGCTGTGTTACAGGACAGGGTAGGAGCACTGGACCCAAGGAGGCCCATGGGGCCAAGCAGGGATGCGTCAGCATTTGCCTTTCAGACGCGGGTCTAAGATGTGCCCTCGGAGAGCCAAGCCGGCTGCTGGCATCCTCCACTGGGCTCCCTGCAGTTTTTTCTGGTGGGCGATGTAACTGGGATCTCTGCACTTGTGCCGGACACACTTAGGTCCAGATGACCCCTGTGCACGTGGGAGCTTGGGGGAAATCGGGCAGCCTTTCTGAAAGGATGTGGCAACCACAGGAATTTCCCTAAAATAAAAATCTGACCGTATCAGTCCCCTCCTTCAAATCTTATTCGTTTGCCTGTCGTGTCCTTAACGATCCACCTTGTCTCTCCCTCTGGCGCTGGTTCTCAACCGGGTCTGATGTCCCCCCCCCCCCCCCCCCCCCCCCGGGAATATTCCAGAAAGGGACGACAGGTTTGGTTTGTTACGATGAGTGGTGCTCTGGTGCCACCTAGTGGACAGAGGCTAGGAATGCGGCTACCAGCCCCATAAGACAGGCTAGCCCCCACTGCAAAGAATACTGGACGCCAATGGTCTGGTCAAGAGGCTGGGGTCCAGGGGCTCCTGGGTGGCTCAATTGGTTAAGCGTCCGACTCTTGATCTCAGCTCAAGTCATGATCTCACAGTTTGTGGGATTGAGTTCATGTTGGGTTCTATGCTGACAGTGTGGAGCCTGCTTGGGATTTCTCTCTCTCTCCTCTCTCTGTCCCTCTCCCCCACTGACACTCTCTTTCTCAAATAAAAAGCTAAAAAAAAAGATTCAGTTCAACCTTGTGTTTTCTCCTTACTGAATTTTCTAAGTGTTCTACAATGAGCCCACATTACTTCCACTGGAATTTTCAGGAAAGTCTGAGAAGGAGAATAAATATCACTGCTCATTTATTTTTTCTTCTATAAAGTGACTTTTAAAAACAGTTCAATCATCTCCTCCTCTGGAAGGTCTTCTTTGAAGCTGGGATATTATGATTTGTAATAAGAAATGTATATATTTGATCTTTGTTCTTGCTTCTGGGAAAGAACTCCTAACACCCTTGGAGTTGCCCAAGTGAAGGGAGCTATAAAGGTGTCTTTTGTTTTGCTAATGAGGTGAGTTTGGGACCACACCTAATGATGGCGGCAGATGAGGGCTAGAGAAGAGCACCAACCAGGTGATTAGGGGGTTGGAACTTTCAAAGGGTGAGGGAGAGGGTTTAGAGGTTGAGTTCAACCACCAATGGTCAGTGATTTAATCATTTCTGTGTCATAAAGCCTCCAAAGGGCAGGCTGGGAGAGCCTCTGGGTTGATGAGCACATGGGGATGGGAGAGTGGTCCCCTGCAGAAGGCATGGAAGGTCTGAGCCTTCCCCACACCTTGCCCTCTGTGTCTCTTCCATCTGGCTGTTCCTGAATTATATCCTTATATAAGAAACCAGTAACCTAGTAAGTAAATGGTTTCTCTGAGCTCTGTGAGCAGCACTAGCCAATTAATGGAACCCAAGGAGGGGGTTGTGGGAACTTCTCATTTACAGTCAGTTGGTCAGAAGTACAAGCAGCCACCTGGTCTTGCATTTGGCATCCTGAGTTGGACGGGGTCACTGGAACCTCTGATTTGTAGCAGGTTGGTCAGAAGGACAGCTAACAGCCTGGGCTTTGCAATTGGAATCTGGTGTGGGGGAGCAGGCAGGGGGGCAGTCTGATAGGACTAAGCCCTCAACCTGAAGAAATTTTTAAAAAAAATTTTTAATGTTTTATTTTTGAGAGAGAAAGAGAGACGGAGCATGAGCAGGAGAGTGGCAGAGAGAGAGGGAGATGCAGAATCCGAAGCAGGCTCCAGGCTCCGAGCTGTCAGCACAGAGCCTGACATGGGGCTCGAACTCACAGACGGTGAGATCATGATCCGAGCCGAAGTCAGACGCTTAACCGACTGAGCCACCCAGGCGCCCCAAGATCATTTTTTCTCATAGTCCGCGGTACACACAGCTCTCTCCAATACCTGAGTGTCACCAGCTACCCCTCCACTCCCTCCTTCAATTGAGCTTTGCATTATGGTCTCTACATGAGGCAACAGAAGGTATAAGGATCAAAGGTACATTCATCAGCTCACTCTTTCTCCGGAGAGTTCTTTTTGAGAAGGTTCTGGTATAAAGTCCAAAAGCTGAGACTACACAGGCTTTCTGTCCTCCAATTGGTAAGGAATGAAGTCTCAAAACAGAGTAAAGATCAGGACTGTGAAAGCTTGCTGGACCTAGAAGGCAAGGAACCCTTAGGACCGAGTAGGTCAAGTTACCATCTTATAAGCAATTAAAGAGATGGAGGCAGGTTGGGGGACTGGAGCACAGAGAGGTCTCAGTGGCAGGTCTCAGAAGCCAGAAACTGGTACAAATGATCCCAGAGGACTTGACAGAAGTGGATGGGACCAGTATTCCCAAGGAGGCACAGCCCCCAGCTCGAGAAGCCCAGCACAGAGGACGGTAGGCACTGAGCAGTCTTCCTGCAAAAACGGATGGACTGGAAGGACGCAGAACAGGATGTTTAGCCGCATCCCTGGCCTTTACTCACCAGATGTCAGTAGCCCCTGCCCTCTTGGTTGTCCACCGAAAAATATCTCTGGACATTGCCAATGTCCCCAGAGGGCCAACATCACACTGTGGTGAGAACCACTATTTTGGAGGCATCATCTAACTTAATCTAGATTTCACATCTACTCAATCACACTTTTATTCTCACATTCTAGATGCAAGTCTGGGGGCTCCGAGAGGTTACCTCACTTGTCCAGGAAGTGGCAGAGGCAGGATTTGAACCCAGGCCGTCTGGCACCAGTGTCTGTACTGCTAACTGCCCTGCTATGTGGCATCTTTGCCATTCAAATATAGGGAACAAATTAGACTCTGGGATGGGGAAGACCCATCGCCCAGGGTCAAGGAGCGGTGGGCGGCATGAAGAACCCAGATAGAGTTCCAGCCTCAAACTCCCTATTCTTGTCTACACTGGTTCCCACCAAGGGGACATCCCACCAGATGCCCCAGCAGCAGGGAACTTGCCTCTGTGTGTGCCAGAGCTGATGGCCAGGTCCGGGCTGAGACCCACTGGCACCCCTGCCTCCGGGACCGAGTGCGGATGTGGACAGAGAAGGTAGACTGGCAGTCAGGAGGGTCAGAGGGGGAGGGATAAGGGCCAGGCTTTCTCCCTCCTGCCTGTCCTCAGGGAAGCCAATATTCATGGGTGAGGCAGAGGAGATGTGCCAGGAACAGAGTGAGTACAGGAGAGGGGCCAGGACGGACAGTGACCAACCTGTCGGGGTTTGCCCTGGACTTTCTCAATTTTAGTGCTTAAAGATTCACATCCCAGGAACACCCTCAGTATCTGGCAAACCAGGATGGCTGGCTGGTCGCCCTCCTGGAATGTGTCCTCCTGACTCAGCATTCATGGCCCCGCAACCCTTGGCCTGTGATGCACTAAGGCCTCTGGGGACAGCTCTGAGGTCTGAGCAGGGAGCCAGAAGATGAGGCGGGTACCCAGGCTGGTACCCACATCCAGAAGCCAGATCTAAATAGTGGCAGGTGATGCAGAGTGTGGTGCTTAGAGTCAGACACCCTGGCTTCCAGGCACAGCTGTCCCCACCCCCCAGCCACATGGGGGACCTTCTTCTGAGCTTCTGTCCCCTCATCTGTGAAATGGGGAGGGTAACCTGGACCACTGAATCTACCGTCAAGAGTGGGTGGGGCCCTGTGTAAGCCACTGTGTCTGGCCTTGACTCTCCCAGAAGGTGGGAGGGGCTCATTCAGGCCACCTGGGAGAAGCCCCAGGAACATCCAGTGACAAGCTGGACATGAAGAAGCCCGAAGCTGCCCCACCTGGCTGGATCCATGGGGAAACATGAACAAATCTTTCCTCTTTTCTGGGAGATGAGTCATAAGTGGTGAAAAATGAGCTGAAATTCTGGCCAGAGCGGGTTAGACTCAGGGGCCCACATCTGAGTTCCAAATACCCTCTGGCCACTGTCCAGGGATCCAGGAAGGCATTCAGCAGAGCACGGAGAGAGCGTTGTATGTTCTATGCTGTGCTGGCCCTTGGGGAGCCCTGCTGGGAGGGGTCAGCAGAGGAGAAGCGCTCATCTCCCCTGGGGGAGGTACCCACGTGCCGGGAAACTCCCAGGACCCGAGTGATCTTTGTCAACCCTCTTCCCAGGCAGAGGGTGAAGTCAGGGCTTAGGAATCATCCAGACACTGAGATCTGGACCCTTGCTGTGTGGCTTTAAACAAAAGTCTTAACCTCTCCGAGCTTGTCTCCTCTTCCATCAAATGGGAGGTAGCAGTGGCCCTGTTCTCACCCACGCAGGCTCAATCGAGATAATGCAGGTAAAACCCTGGCGCTCAGGATGTGCACAATACAAGATGATGGTCACTAAGGTCCCGTGGGATCTTGGGGTGTCTCAGCCCCAGGGGCAAGGTGGGAGAGAGCACAGGAAGAATATGGATGGGGTCCAACGTAGTGGGAGAGGTGAGTGAGGAATGCTTTTCTTCCAGCTCTGGAGTTTGTAAAAAAAAAAAAAAAAAAATCACTCTTTGAGGAGTTGGAAACTCAGAGAGGGTAAGTGTCTGGCCCAAGAACACAAAGCCTGTCAGTGCTAGATTTAGATTTCTTTTCACCTCTGCCCAGGGATTAAGGGAGTCCTTTCCGGCATTTAAGTCAAAAGTCCTGGAGGGTGTCTGGATTGATTCCAGGGGAATCCCTGCCATGAGATGTGTCCCAGGTACTATGGAAATGATGGGGCAGTGGGGAGGGATGTCAACCCATAGTCCAGGTGACCAGTACTCCCTGGGACAGAAGCAGGAGTCTACCCAGCTCCAACAGCCCCCTGCATCAGACCCAGAGTGAACCTTGGGGACAAAAGTTGTTAAACAGCCTCTGTTTGTGGCTATGTGCTTTGGGGACAGCTCAGGGGGACACGCCCCATCGGAGGTGGTGGGATTGTCCTGTACAAACCCGCCCACCATTCAGGTCATTGTGTGGATGCCTCACAATGACGTCTAACCACAAAGCTCTTCCCTGGGGCCAGAGCCGGGCCTCAGTGACTCAGGGCTGGGGGGCTGGGGAGCCTTCCCCACCTGTTCAGGGCAGCCTGGCCTGGGTGAGGGAAGGGCGAGCCGGCTCCCAGGCTGCCAGTGTCCAGGGTCTCATGCCCTTCTAGGATGGGGAAGGCCCTCTCGACTGCCCTTTGGCCCTGGTGGCCTCTGTTTCCCAGCTAAATGTTGAGGACGGTCCTTTCTCCTGGGACGAATAAAGGAACAGCTACTTAGGCACCTGGCATAGGGCAGATGCCCCCTTCTACCAGCCTCTGGATGCCTTGCACACCAGAGGTTTGGCTAGAAAGCCCAGGCTGCCTGCCCAAGGAAGCGGCTGGTGTAAAACAGTCCGGGGGTCTGGACAGCCCAGGGGCCACATGTGGAGAACCTTGGAGCTTCTCTCTGTAGAGGAGAGAGTCTGGCCTCCCCCCACAGCATGCAAACACACCAAGCTGGACCCCTGCCTTTCCCCGAGGCCGGTGGGCTTCCTCGAGGCAGCAAGGGCCCAAGCTAATCCTCCAAAATGACCAACAGACCTGCAAAGACCCCTTGGGATCGAAGAACACAGCTCCCCGAAACCTCACAGGCTGCCTTCCGGCTTCCACCCCTCCCCTGCGCATCCCCCTATCATGCAGCCCAAATACACTCACATCACACCGAACTAACCCAAACACACCTGGCAGCTTCCTGCCTCCTGGCCTTTGCACACGCAGTTCTCCCTGCCCTTCCCTCTCTCCCACTGATCGTGCCCGTAGAAATCCCTGCCGACCCCAATGCCACCCTGCAGTTTAGGGAAACTCCCTGCCCTCAGGGCTCCTGCTCAACCGTGCACCCCTAATGACCGGGCAGCCGCCCGCCTTGCCCAGCAGCCCGGAGCTTCCGGAAGCCCAAAGCTGTGACTGGGTCATCTCCCACCTGAGAGCCAGGCACGGGTGTCTACAGAACCAGCCCCCCAGCCAGTGAGGGTGTGAGCGAGCCCGTCAATGAAGGAATGGACGGCTGGCCGTCCCCACACGGAGCCCGGCAGATATCGAATTCGTGGCATAGGGATTCGGTGAACTTGCCTGTCAGCTCGGAACACGCAGCCTCATCTGGCCGGCTGTGACTTGGGCCTTTGCCAGAAAGCAGAAGACCTCCGCCGACCGCGAGGGGCTTGGAAGCCTGAGGCACGTGTCACGTCTGCTCTGTCCTCTACTGGCCCCAGCCCAGCCCGGCTTACCTGGCCCGCAGGTGAGGAGGAGGCTGACGGCCAGAACCAGCAGGCGCCTGCGCTGGCACCCCCGGGGTGCCGGGCCCTCCCAGCCCATGCTCCTGCCTGGCCGCCCCGGGCTGTGCTCCTCACCCCCTCAACAGGTCCCGGTGACTGAGCCCGGCCCGGCCGGCCGGGCCCGGCTCCTGGGAGGGTGCTGAGGACACGCCTTGCTGAGCTGCCCGAGAGGGGCAGGGCCTGCCCTGGGGGAAGAGTGGTTCGCTGCTGGCAAAGGTCGGCTGGCATTATCTGGTGCCCGCGTAGTGACTAACACCTGCAGACCGACACCCTCTGTGAGGAGGGGCAGGAGGGGACCCCCGCCCCCCCCCCCCCGCCAAGCCTGGCTCCCGAGTCTGCTGTCCATGGGTCCACGTGGCTTAAGGAGGGCAGGGACCGAGGCATGGACCTGTTGCACTCTCTGAAGCCCCGGGCGTCTACGGGACACCTTCCCGCTCAGGACCTGGTACCAGCAGACTGGAGCTGGGTGGACCCTCCCCGGGGGAGGCAGGGCTGGCTCGGAGCATTTTGGAATGTGTGGGAGTGGAGAGGAGAGACTGCGTTCCCACGCGGGAACTCCCCGGCTGCCAGGGGGGCCGAGGGCTGGGCCTCTTCCATCCACACCACCCCTGCCCCCCCGCTCTGCCCCACGTGGCCATCACGGGGTCTGCGGTCCCGCACCCCAGAGCCGAGCCCTGCGGCTGTTCCTGCCGGGGGCCTGAGGAGCTGGCATGGGAGGCAGGTGGGGGATTTGGAATTCTGCCTCCTCCTTGAAAAGCCCACCGCGTCCACAGGCTTCTTATCACCCCCAGGCTGAGGGCTCAGGCTGTACAACAGCCGTGCCAGAAACTGCCTCTCCCCTGCCACCTGCCCAGCACCGACGGCCAGGGCAGCCCTCCTTAGGTACCATACTCCTTTTGTCAGTGCCCCCCCCCTCTCCCACTCCTCTGTCTCGCACTTGGGAGACCCCACCCCTCAAGACTCTCACAGTCTGATGGGTGAATTTATCTTCTCATGGAGGGGAAGGTACATGCCGGTGCCTGGTGTGACGGTGGTGAGCAGTGGACCCCCTACGGGGCCTCACATCTCCCCTGAATCTTTTATCCAGAGCCAAACTCCATGAACCTGTGAGCGGTGGACGCCCTACGGGGCCTCACATCTCTCCTGCATCTTGTATCCGGCACCAAATTCCATGGACCTGTGGCCAGGACAGACTCATCAGAAACCCCCAGATCCTTCCATGCTCCATGTGACTTCCTGCTAACCTTACTCTCCTGTCTTCTCGTCCAGCTCCCATTCACGTACTTCTGGGACAGGTGCACCCTGAGCCCCAACTCCACTCTGGGCACGCAGCCTGGCCAAGATGGACACACACAAGTGCAGGTGATCAAGCTGGAATGGAGGTTGGCAAGAGACACCCGTCTCAGAAGGGGCAAGAAATCAGGGAAGTCTTCCTGGAGGAAATGCCGCCTACACCAAGACCTGAAGAATAAGCTGGAGTCAGCTGGGCCAGACAGGGTAGGGAGAGGGGAAGGGAGCGTTCCAGAGAAAAGACACAGTGTTAGCAAAGACTGGAGGCAGCAGGAAGGGGGGAGCAGGAAACCACCTGGGCTGTCTACTCAAGCACCTTCTTTAAGAAAACAATCACAGAGAAACAGAGGCCAAGCCAGTGGGTCCTGTTGGAAGGGGATCACTGTATAAACCCCCCCCCCCACCTCAAGGAGGGGCAAACGGCACCCCAAAGCACCAGATTTGTGACAGAGCTGGGACCACACCCCAGGCCCCTGGATTCCCCCAAACTCTTCTCATTTAAGCAATTCAAATTTTCTTTCTCTAGGATGTGACGACGAGCATTCCCGAGCACCATCAAGGTCCAGGAGCTGCCCTGCTCTCCGGGGGGCGCACGGGGGTTAATGCGTCCAGATTTGCAGTGGGTGATGGCGTCACTGTTTACCGAACCCCCAGCTATGTGCTCGGCATGGCTTCCAGTCACCAGCAGGACACTGAGGCTGGGTTTCCTCCTCGCAGCCATTCTGTAAAGGGGTTGCTATTTATGGTTCCATGGCTCCATGGAAACACCAAGTCTTGGGGGTTTACCCGAAGTCACTGAGCTATAGCACAGCAGAGCTAGGATTTGAACTCAGCTTTGATCTAGAGCAGTGCTTCTTATCCAGGGGTGATTTTTTTCCCCCAGAGGACATTTGGCATTTCTGGCTGTCATGACACTAGAGAGGGGAGTCCTCTCCAGCAGGGAGAGGACAGGGATGCTGGCTGACACCGTATGGTGCCCAGGACAGCCCCCTCGACAACTAATTATTTGGTCCCAAATCTCAATAGTGCCACTGATAAGAAACCCTGGTCTAAGGCTGCTCTGTCATCCAGCAGAAGCTTCTGGGATAATGTTCAGGTGCTATGCCTGTGCTGCCCGATAGGGCCACCCACGGTGAGCCACAGGGGGTTCTTGAGCACCTGAAAGGTGGCCAGTTCAAATGAGGAACTGACCTTTCATTTCATTTCATCTTAATTTAAAAGCCCAATCCTCAGTTCCGTTAATGGAAAATTTGTGTGTAGGCTTAGAACAGCTCAGGCTTGTGTGTGTACTTTTTTTTAAATTTTAAAATATTTTCACTTATTTTTGAGAGAGAGAGAGACAGAACATGAGCGGGGAAAGGTCAGAGAGAGAGGGAGACACAGAATCTGAAGCAGGCTCTAGGCTCCGAGCCGTCAGCACAGAGCCCGATGCGGGGCTTGAACTCACAAACCACGAGATCATGACCTGAGCCGAAGTCAGATGCTTAACCCCCGGATCCACCCAGGTGCCCCTGAATTGCTGAATCTTAATCATCTTTACTATAAATGACTTCACCTCTCTTTTTTCTGTCTTGCCCAGCTGGGTGGTTCCTGCACCAATGACAGGGATGGGGTGGAACTTATGTGCCCTTCTCCGCCCCTGAGGGTGTGTAGATATGTCAGCAGGACCGCTTGGAGATTAGGGATGGACAGGGCCGGCCTCTGGGTGCTCTCCTCTCCCAGAGTTCTGCCCACCTTTCCGTGGGTGCGTGGAGAGAACGGCAGTATGAGAGACGAAGCAAAACGGCCTCTGTCTCCCGCTGTAGCTGGACTGGCCGGGGAAAGAGGGAAGGAAGCTAGTGGCAGAGACAGGGTCGTCAGTCAGAGAAGTGAGCAAAGAAACCCACAGTGTCACCACTGAACCAGAGGGAAGGTGGATTTCTGGGACAAGGGAGAACTTCCCCAGACAAATATCATAAAAAAGGAAGCTCAGAAGAAGGTATCAGGGATGTTTGAGAAGGGAGTTTCCGTGCAGAAGAATGCCAGATTATCCAGCTTAGAAGGCAATGACAACAATATTAATAATGTTTACTAGCCGCCTACTGTATGCCAGGCATCAGGGAACCAGGAAGAAGGGTGCCAGGAACTAAGGGTGCTAACATTAAATCACAGCATTTAACAAGTAGCATTTGTGCAATGTTTTCTCTGAGCCCTGCCTTTCATGGACCCCAATGGTTCATTTGGTTCTCATGGTGTCTCCATGAGGTGATGTGGTCATTGACCCATTGCCCACAGGAAGAAACTGAGGCACAAAGACACCATATAACTCGTACAAGACCGTGCAGTGAGGCACTATACATTTCCATTCACGACACGTTCAAGGACAGGCAAAGTTAATGGATGGGGGTAGAAATCAAAATAATTTTCTGGAGATGGGAATAGTGCCTGGAAAAGGGGCACAAGGGAAACTTCTAGAGCAGCAGTTCTCAGTCGGGGCCAGTTATGCCTCCCACCCCGGGGGACATTTGGCATCAAAAGTGAGAGATAATCTCGGGGCGCCTGGGTGGCGCAGTCGGTTAAGCGTCCGACTTCAGCCAGGTCACGATCTCGCGGTCCGTGAGTTCGAGCCCCGCGTCGGGCTCTGGGCTGATGGCTCAGAGCCTGGAGCCTGTTTCCGATTCTGTGTCTCCCTCTCTCTCTGCCCCTCCCCCGTTCATGCTCTGTCTCTCTCTCTGTCCCAAAAATAAATAAACGTTGAAAAAAAAAAAAAATTAAATAAAAAAAAAAAAAGTGAGAGATAATCTCAAAGAGGACACCCAAATGGCCAACAGGTACGTGAAAGGGTGTTCAACATCACTAATCATCAGGGAAACGCAAATCAAAACCACAATGAGATATCTCCTCACACCTGCTAGGATGGCTGCTATCAAAAAGAAGACAACAGCTATTGGTGAGGATGGAGAGAAAGGGGAGCCCTTGTGCTCTGTTGGTGGGAACGTACTTTGGCGCAGCCATTGTGGAAAACAGTATGGCGGTCAGGACAGTAGAAAAAGGGAGGCATGCACCCCTATGTTTGTAGCAGCTGTATTGACAATAGCCAAACAACACGGTCTATCCATAGATGAATGGATAAAGAAGACGTGGGGGCGCCTGGGTGGCTCAGTAGGTTGAGCGTCTGACTTCGGCTCAGGTCATGATCTCGCGGTTCGTGAGTTTGAGCCCCGCGTCGGGCTCTGTGCTGACAGCTCAGAGCCTGGAGCCTGCTTCGGATTCTGTGTCTCCCTCTCTCTCTGACCCTCCCCCGCTCACGCTGTCTCTGTCTCTGTCTCTCTCTCTCTAAAAAATAAACATTAAAAACAATTTTTTTTTAAATTTTTTTTTCAACGTTTATTTATTTTTGGGACAGAGAGAGACAGAGCATGAATGGGGGAGGTGCAGAGAGAGAGGGAGACACAGAATCGGAAACAGGCTCCAGGCTCCGAGCCATCAGCCCAGAGCCCGACGCGGGGCTCGAACTCACGGACCGCGAGATCGTGACCTGGCTGAAGTCGGACGCTTAACCAACTGCGCCACCCAGGCGCCCCTAAAAACAATTTTTTTAAACAAAAAAAATTAACTTACAATTTCAAAACCACGATCGGCAGAGTGCGGTGCTGAATTGAGGCCTGTCTGAATACTATTTTTCTCACATGGACAGCGACAGCGCCCTGCTCACTGGGCTGGTTGCCTGCCTTCCTGTTCCCTCCAAATCCTTCTCTACAGCTCACGTGTTCAAAGCCCTCCAAGGCCCTCACACTGCAGTTGGAGCAAAGTCTGAATTTCTCACTGTGACCTCCGAGCCCTGGGGTCTGGCTCCAGCCACCTCTGGATGTTCCCCTCTCTCTGCTCCGCTCTATCACGCTGGCCTCGGTGCTGGAACTTGCACACGTGATAGCTTTGCCCACCTCAGGGCCTTTGCACATGCTCTTTCTTCCCTCTGCCTGGCTTCCTACACAACTGGCTCCATCTCATTCCTCAAGCTTCCACTCAGAGAAGTCTGCCCTCACCACCCCAAACTGCCCTGCCCTCTCCGTCACTCACCACCTGCCATCCTCCTTATTTACTCCTTAGCACATGCCAGCTTTCTGAGTCTCTATTTTATCATTCATGCGTTCACTTGCCTCTATTTCCCCTGGTGGGCAGGGGCTGGGTCTGCCTTGGTCATGGCTGTATCCCCATGAGTGGCATACAACAGACCCTCAAACATTTGTTGAATTAAAAAAAGGAATTAAAGTGCTAAGATTTCCTCACTGGGGCTGAGCAGGGAATCCTGTTCCATTTAGTTCAGCTATGCGAGGTCACGGCAGCCTTGGAACCAGCCTTCTGGGGGCACACTCTGTGAAACGCTGTCCCGGGCCCCTCCCTTCCTACTGCGGAAACTTCTACGTAATTCTTGACTCTCTGCCAGCCACCCCACCTTAGTTCAACCCCTTGTCTTCTCTGACTTTTCGAAACAGTCTCTTTACTCATCCTATGCCCCCGTCCCTGCGTTTCCCTCCACCCAACTACCCAGTGACCTTTCAAAAATGCAAACTGGCCGTGCCCCGCCTCTGGTCTAAATTCTTGGGAGGCTTCTCATCGCCCTCAGGATCAAGTCCAAACTCTGCAACCTGGCTCCCGGGCCCACCTTGCTCTAAGACCTGGCCCTATTCGATTTCCCCATACGCCAGCGCTTCTGCCTTGCCAAAAACCCATCCTTCCCCACCACGTCTGACATGGCTTCTCTCCATGGCTGTTCCCTCTGCCAGGATGGTCTCCCAGTCTGCACCTGACACATTCTTTCAGAGGCTTTGCTTACATGACCGTGATCCATGAAGCACCCCTGCTTCCCACAGATGGAATGCTTACTCCCCACCCCCACCATTCTGTAACTTCCTCTGGGAGAGAGACTGACCATATGATCTTCTATCTGTGTTGCTATCTCTTACAGCTCCCAGATTCATGAATACCATATAGGGTACCAGATACACGCAGGAGATTTGCAAAACAAAAACAGACAAACAAACAAAAGTTTGCTGACTGATTCATTCATTTTTTTTGACCACTCACCAGACACTAAGCACTGGGGATAAAGAGATGAATGAGACAGACGTGGCTGGAAAAGCAAATAAATTTCTACCTATCCACTGCACCTGCTCTGTGGTTTTCTTTTTAATAATTTATCGTCAAGTTGGCGAATATAAAACGTACACGGTGTAATCTTGGCTTCAGGAGTAGAGTCCTGTGATTCACCACCTACATACGACACCCAGTGCTCATCCCAACAAGTGCCCTTCTCAGTGCCCATCGCTCATTTTCTCCGCCCCTCCCCACCCTCCACTCCCATCAGCCTTCAGTTTGCCCTGTGTTTTCTATACCTCTTTGGTGCTTCATCCTCCTTCTGACCTCAGTGGGTAGTTCTTTGTATATGGTTCACAGGACCCCCCTGATGGGGTCTAAGCTGATTCCATCTCACATCCAAAACAGATCTGGGTGATTGTGGAGGACAGATAGATGGATGTGAGGCCTATTATTACCAGGGTTTCTCCACTTTGGCATTACTGACATTTGGGGGTGGATAATCCTCAGCCGTGGAAGACTGTCTTTAGACTGTAGGAAATGTTACATTCCTGACCTCCTCCCACAGATGCCAGTAGCAACCCTCTCCCCTCTCTCTCCCCCCACAGTGGTGCCAAGTGAAATATCTCCAGATACTGCCAACTTTCCTGTGGGGGAAAAAATCGCTCCTAATTGAGAACCACAGATTTATATCAATGCCAAAGAATCCAGCCCAAAGACAAAATCAAGAAGAGACGTAGTCACGACTTCTACAGCTCAGTGGTTAAAAGCTTACAGTCCACATAAAAATTCACTGAGTTATCCACTTAAGATTTTTGGGCTTTATTGGGTATAAATTGTACCTCCATAGAAAAGAAAAAGGGAAGGTAATATTCTATATCTTTTTAAGGTGATGCTGATGTTCTATATCTCGATAGCAGTTTGGGTTGCATTTGTCCAAACTTAGCACATTATCCTTGATTCTAGATAGGACTCCTGAGGCAAGGGAAACAAAAGCAAAAATAAACTATTGGGACTACAGCAAAATAAAAACTTCTGCACAGTGAAGGAAACAATCAACAATACTAAAAGACAACCACATAATGGGAAAAGATAGTTGCAAATGGCATATCCAATAAAGGATTAGTATCTAAAATACATAAAGAACTTATACAACTCAATACCCAAAAACAAATAACCCAATTAAAAAATGGGCAGAAGAGGGACGCCTGGGTGGCTCAGTCGGTTAAGCGTCTGACTTCAGCTCAGGTCATGATCTCATGGTTCATGAGTTTAAGCCCCACATCGGGCTGTGTGCTGAGAGCTCAGAGCCTGGAGCCTGCTTTGGATTCTGTGTCTCCCTCTCTCTCTGCCCCTCCCCCACTCACACTCTGTCTCCCTCCCTCCCTCTCTCTCTCTCTCTCCCTAAAATAAACATTAAAAATAAACGGGCAGAAGATACAAATAGACATTTTTTTTTAATTTTTTAAAAAAATGTTTATTTACTGTTGACAGAGAGGAAGAGACAGAGCCAGAGTGGGGGAGGGGCAGAGAGAGAGAGAGGCCCAGAATCCGAAGCAGACTCTAGGCCCTGAGCTATCAGCACAGAGCCCCATGAGGGGCTCGAACTCACAGACCGCGAGATCATGACCTGAGCCGAAGTCGGATGCTCAACCGACGGAGCCACCCAGGCGCCCCTAAATGGACATTTCTTCAAAGAAGACATCCAGATGGCCAACAAACACATGAAAAGATGCTCAACATCACTCATTATCAGGCAAATACAAACCAAAACTACCATGAGATACCACCTCATACCTGTCGGAATGGCGAAAGTCAACAACACAAGAAACAACAAGTGTTAGGACGTGGAGAAAAAGAAACCCTCATGCGCTGTTGGTGGGAACGCAAACTGGTGCAGCCACTGAGGAAAACGATATGGAAGTTCTTCAAAAAATTAGAAATAGGACTACCCTAGGACCCAGCAATTACACTCCTGGGTATTTGCCCAAAGAATACAAAAATACCGATTCAAAGGGATACGTGCACTCCCAGGTTTATAGCAGCATTATTTACAGTAGCCAAGATATGGAAATAGCCCAAGTGTCTGTCCGTTGACTGACGAATGGATAAGGAAGAGGTGAGGTGGTGTATATATACAATGGAATATTAATCAGAGCCATAAAAAGAATGAAATCTTGCCATCTGCAATGACATGGGTGGAGCTAGAGAGTACTATGCTAAGTGAAATAAATCAGAGAAAGACAAATACCATGATTTCACCCATATGTGGAATTTAAGAAACAAAACAAACGATTAAAGGGGGATGGGAGGGAAGAGGCAAATCAAGAAGCAGACTCTTAATTATAGGGAACTGACGATTACTGGAGGGGAGGGGGGTGGGAGGGACGGGTTAAATAGGTGATGGGGATTAAGGAGAACACTTGTTGTAATGAGCATGGGGTACTATGTGGAAATGCTGAATCACTATACTGTATACCTGAAACTAACACTGTATGTTAACTATAATGAAATGAAAATAAAACCTTAAAAAAATACCTGAAATCTGTACATTTCATTGATGTAAATTTTGTATCAAAAGATAAAGATCTAGGGGTGCCTGGGGGGCTCAGTCGGTTGAGCGTCCGGCTTCGGCTCAGGTCATGATCTCGCGGTCCGTGAGTTCGAGCCCCGCATTGGACTCTGTGTTGACAGCTCAGATGGAAGCCTGCTTCAGAATCTGTCTCCCTTTCTCTCTGCCCCTCCCCCACTCATGGTCTGTCTCTCTCTTTCTCTCTCTGTCAAAGATTAATAAACATTAAAAAAAATTTTTTTTTAAAGATAAAGATCTACACACAAATACTAAACTTTAGTTAGTTCTCTGCATGGTGAACTATTTATGGAGGGAGAGTACTGATAATACAGCTTCCTTGGAATGCATAAAAAATAAGATGGTTAGATAAGGTGGATAGAAAGATGGATGGATATGAGATAAAGCAAACAAGGCAAAATGTGAATGTAGAATCTACACAGTGGGTATTAAAGAGTCCACAGCAATATTCTTTCAAGTTTGACATTTTTCACAACAAGATGATGGAAAACAATGCCTTGGGATGTACGCTTAAATTTGTGCTGTCGATGTGCCTAAGTTCTAATTCCTTAAAAAAGGACAAAATAGGAGTCTATAAGGCTGTGGGGTCAGATTCACCTCTGGCCTAGCGGTGCCTTTTCTCCCTCTGAACCTGCTTTCTCTCTCATCAACTTGCAGTGGTGATTTATCGAGGTGAGTTTACAGGTACCAGCGCTCGAGTCAGACACAGGATTCAAATCACGGTTCTACCACTTGTCAGGTCATATTGGACAATGACCTCTCTTCCTGTGCATCTCATACAGGCAATGACAGCACCTACCTCACCACATTGCTATTGAGGCTGAAATGTGATGTCTTGTGCCCCTTAACAAGCGAGCGACACCAAGAGATGACACTAACCGTGCTTATCTGGGAGCATGAGTGAGACAAGACACCTTCTGCAATCCCTTGGGGGGGGAATGGATTCTCCCAAAGCTCCCGGAAGAAATCAACCCTGTCAACACATGGATACTGACGGGGGACTTCTACCTTCCAGAAGCGTGATACATTTCTCTTGTTGAAGGCGCTCAGTTTGTGACACTTTGTTACAAGTCAGCCCTACCAGAGGAATACACCTGTAAATAGCAACAAGGAAGCAGGGCAACAAGGAAGCCTAGGAAAGGAATACACCTGTAAATAGCAACAAGGAAGCCGGGCGAGAGGGCAGGGGGCGAAGATTCAATTCAAACTGACAGGTTTTCTTTACCGCTGAATAACATTCTGTTGTATACATACACCACATCTTCTTTATCCATTCCTCTACAGATGCACCAGCATGGACGGAGCTAGAGAGGACAATGCTAAGTGAAATAAGTCAGAGAAAGACAAATGCTATATGATCTCACTCATATGTGGAATGTAAGATACAAGCCAAATGAGCAAAGGGGAAAAGAGAGAGAGAGACAAAGCAAGGAACAGACTCTTAACTATGAGAACAAGCTGATGGTTCCCAGAGGGAGGTGGGGGGCTGGGCGAAATAAGTGATGGGGATGAAGGCGTGCGCTTGTCATGATGAGCGCTGGGTGATGTGTGCAAGTGTGGAATCACTATCTTGTACACCTGAGCCTAATATAACCCTGGCTGGTAACTGCACTGGAATGAAAATAAGATAAAATGAAAAACAAACAAACAAAAAAACACCTGACAGGTTTTTGCCAGGAGCTTCCATGTGCCAGGTACTGGGCCAGGTAGGAGTGGGAAGCAGGGACCAAGATCCACAGCCCCACTGCTAGGGGGACTTTAGAGTGACTGAAGGAGGCAGGCAAGAAGGAATAGCATGCTCGCCACTGTGACATCCGGTGACCTGCAAGTGGGGACTTAATCTAGCCTGGGGCTTGCTGAATGAAACCCGGGGGTGGGGGTCGAGACCTGAAGGGTGAGTAATGGACAAAAGGAAGGCAGAGGGGCGGGTAGGCAGACAGCATGGTATGCCAGACCAGAGGCCAGAGTGAGCTGGGACAGAAGTTGCCTTCTGGGGGAGAAAGGCCCAGGGAGAATCTGGAGAGACAGCTGGTAGGGCCCAGAAGCCATGGACCCAGGTGGACCCAGAATGATGACCTCCCCGCGATGTCTGTATCCTGATTCCCAGACCCGTGAACGTGACCTTAGGTGGCAAAAGGGACTTTGCAGATGTACTTGAGTTTTAAGGAGGTAGAGATGGGGAGGTGCTCCTGGATGACCCGGTGGCCTCTGTCATCACAGAGTCCTTCTAAGAGGGACACAGGAGGGTCAGAGTCCAAGGAGGAGATGTGATGAGGGAAGCGGAGTCAGAGGCAGATCTGAAGCCGCTCCACTTGTTGGTTTGAAGACAGAGGGTGGACCTGTGAGCCAAGGAATGTGGACAACTTTCTAGAAGCTGGAAGAGGCAAGGAACCGATTCTGCCCATCACTAAGTTTGTGGTGACTTGGTACAGTGGCCATAGGAAACTCGTACATCATGGGCTGGTTGGGAGGGACTTCACAGCGCCAGTTGGGGGGCGGGGGGGGGGGTGCTATGTGCGTAGATGAACCAACAGATAGGCCAGCAGCCCTTGTCCCCATCGCCACCAGCACCCTTTTTGAGCATTTACCAGCAGGATCCTGTTTTATTCTTTAAACCTCACAGCAAAAATCTCAGAGTCACGGGCTATTTTGCCCTTTTCACAGATGTGGAAACCACAGCCCAGAGCAATCATTCAACTTGCTCATTCAGTGAAACAGAGGCCAACGCGGGATTTGAACCCGGGCAGGTCCAAGCCCAGAGCCTGCACACGTGCACTCCCCGCAGTGTATTTCACTGCGTGTTTGTTAGCATAGATGAATGGGCCAAGAAAAGCACCCACGATCCTGCAGCTGAGATGTCCTGCTGCAGCTATGTCCTGCTCCAAGGACCTTCCTCCAAGGAGGTGGCCACAGTGACACGTCTGGGAGGGAATCTTTGAGGGGACCTTGAGCCCCGATATGCAAGGGTGGGGGTAAGGGGCACAAACCTCAGGTTGAGGCCTCTCAGGTGATCACTGAGGGATTCAGTACTATACTGTTTTCTTTCAGGAAGGAACTTCCTAAGAGTGGTCTTCTCGATAGTGCCACGGGGACAGATTCTAATTACGTGGAAATGCCTGGGTTTTCCTAACCTATAAGGCCCCACTGCAACTTTCCCCACGTGGAGACTTGCAGCCTCTCCTTGCATGCCTCCAGTGATGGTGAGCTCACTACGTTCTTCAACTCGCATGAGTAATCCCAACTCTCATGATCAATCATGACAACTTCCCTCTGTTGATAACTTCCTTCTGACTGCTAGAGCTACAAAGTCTTGTCCCTTCCAACATGCAATCTCTTGCTTCTTCTTCAACCAGAGGCAGATTGCAAAATAGTACATGTGTCTATTCAGTTCACTGCACCCAGATTAAGATCCAAATGCCACACACTGGCTGAGGAAGTTGCGGTAGGCAACTATCAAAGGTGGCCCTCAATGACCCCCCTCACGTCCTGTGGAGCCCCGTGGATGTGGGCTGCACTTAACGAGTCCGTTCTGATGAACAGGATATGGCCAGTGTGACAGTAGGCCCTTTGGTGATTCGGTTACACAAGATTATGGCTTCTCTCTTGTCATACCCTCTCTGCTGCCTTTCTTCTTGCATGTTTGATGAAGCAAATGGCCATGTGGGAGAGGACCGTGGGGTGAGGAACTGAGGGTGGTCTCCTGCCAAAAGCCAGCAAGAAACTGAGGGTCCCTAATCCAACAGCTACAAGGAACTGAATCTTGCCAACGGTGAGCTTGGAAGCAAATCTTTTCCAAGCTGAGCCTTGAGATGATACCCTGACTACAGCCTGTGGGAGCCCGATGGAGGAGCTAAGCTGCACCCAGATCCCTGACCCACAGAAACTGGGGTAACAAATGTTTCAAGCCTTTAAGTTTGGGGGTGGGGTAATTTGTCACGTACCAACAGATGCCTGATACAAACGCCCCACCCAAGCTGGCCGCTGCCTACCTTGCTGACCTCTTCTGACTCCTTGTTCGCACACCCCAGCCACTCCAGCCTTCTTAAAGCCCCCGGACAGGCCGCACATATTCTCTCCCAAGAACGGCTTTCACAGAGGCTGTTCCTTCTGCCTGAAATGCCCTTCCCCCTGCAAGATCCCTCTCACCCTTTCAGTCTTAGCTCACATGTCACCTCTTAGGTGACCACCTGACCTGTACTTGCCTCCAGCCCCTTGCTCACCCGGACCTCTGTTCGCTTTTTTGTAACCTTCTAGATGTTCTGCCTCCGTGAGAGCAGAGACCTTAACTGCATTGCCTGCTGCGTACCCTTCGCACTCGGCACGAGCATGGCCACAAAGCAGGTGCTCAATAAATACTTGCCAATTGAGTGAGTGAGCGAATGAAGTTGTTGCAAAGGAGACGCATCTGCTTGATGCTTTGAGTTAGAAAACAAAGTAAGAGTGGGATCTAGAACCACGTGCCCTCACGTCCGGCACCACAACCCTGCCCAGCTCTTGCTGGCTGGGCGGGCGGGGGTCAGCCTGCACTTCCTGTACCCCTCGCGGAGGCTGGGGGGCACATCCCGCCTGCCAGGAGGACTCCCTCCCGCCGTCCGCTTGGTCTAGTGACCATCATGCCCTACGGTTCTTCATGGTCTCCTGGCCACACCTGTGGGTGTCAGCGGGCTCAGGTAACACCGTGACAGGCTGCTAATCTCAAGTGACCACAGAGGCAGCTGGGCAGGACTGCCAGGAAGGGCTCGGGTGGGGCCGGACCAGGAGAACCCCAGCCAGGGTGCACTGGCTCTCTTGAAATGTATAAAGAACACAGAGATGGGGGAGAGCCCGTGTTACCTCTTTGGTAACTTAGAACATTCTGAGCCGCAAATGTATCTTGGAAGAAGCATTCCTCTGTGAACAGTCCCCGAGTAACAAATAACCCCTGGTTGCAAAAGTTCCTTGCAAACAAACGGCTAGCCCAGGATCAGCCCCGTTCTGGAAGCTGCAATCATACACACGGAACACGGTGGCACTATCATTTATCATTTACTGGATCGCCAGCATGCACTGATGGTGCTGGCTCCTACCCTTTATGACAACTCTTGTCAGTATTGGTTAATATTAACGGGAGTGCTTCTCAAACTTGAGTCCACTTGGGAATCACTTCCTAAAAGGCAGAGTCTGTGGGGCACCCGGGTGGCTCAGTCGGTTAAGCATCCGACTTCGGCTCAGGTCATGATCTCACGGTTCACGAGTTCGAGCCCCGCGTCGGGCTCTGTGCTGACGGCTCAGAGCCTGGAGCCTGCTTCAGATTCTGTGTCTCCCTCTCTCTCTGCCCCTCTCCCAGCTCACACTCGGTCTCTCCCTCTCTCAAAACTAAAACAAACATTAAAAAATAGGGGCGCCTGGGTGGCGCAGTCGGTTAAGCGTCCGACTTCAACTCAGGTCACGATCTCGCGGTCTGCGAGTTCGAACCCCGCATCGGGCTCTGGGCTGATGGCTCAGAGCCTGGAGCCTGCTTCCAATTCTGTGTCTCCCTCTCTCTCTGCCCCTCCCCCGTTCATGCTCTGTCTCTCTCTGTCTCACAAATAAATAAAACGTTAAAAAAAATTAAAAAAAAAAAGCAAATAAAGATAAATAAAAATTTTAAACAGCCTTCTGATGCGGTACCTGCTGGAGAGCAGAAGCTGGGCAGAGGTCACTGTTATCACTTAATTATAATAATCGTCACAGCCGCCCAGCGAGGTAGATGGGCATTACCCAGGGACACCTCACAGGGAAGGAAAGCGAAGCTCGGGGAAGACGTGCCAGGGTCACACAACACCGTGTCAGCACGCTGTTTCTTGTATGTTCACATCCGCGGGAAGGCGTAAGAGTTGCAGAAACAGGAGGCCCTCCAGGTAGCAGACATGCGGCCTTGTGAGGAACGGATCTGGGGCCCACGTCTCCAAGTCAGCGGGACTTACTTCCCTGCAACCAGAGGGAAAGGATTTCCCAGACAGGACAGCCACCCACCTGGCTCGGGGCTGGCGGCCCAGGAAGAAAGGACCTATTCTAGAACAACGCGTCCATCCCCCCCGCCGTGGCCCCTTCCTACCAGGGGACCGTCCCACCACTTTCCTCCCCGGGAGATAAGCGACTCACACACAGGCCTGGGAAGTTACTGGGTTCTGCAGACAACGAGAAGCTGTAAAACCCAATTCGAAGTGGAAGCCGTTTTAAACATTAAACTTTGGGGACGCCTGGGTGGCTCAGCCGGTTAAGCATCCGTCTTGGGCTCAGGTCATGATCTCGTGGCTTGTGAGTTTGAGCCCCACATCGGGCTCTGTGCTGACAGTGCAGAGGCTGCTTGGGATTCTCTCTCTCCGTGCTCTCTCTCTCTGTCCCTTCCCCCGCTTGTGCTCTCTCTCTCTCTCTCTCTCTCTCAAATTAAATAAACTTCAAAAAAACTAACTTTGGAAGTACAGTTCCTGGAACAAGATAATGCCCCCTCTCCAGGGTCCAGGTTCTTGAGAAAGCAGAAGGAATGGGGACAGATAATGTCCCCTGAGGGTCACATGCATCCTCCCAACACTTAGCTGTAGGGTGTGAGGTGACCCCTCATTGTGGTTGTGATTCGCATTTCCCTGTCGATGACTTACGTCCAGCAACTTTTCACGTGCCTTGGCCATCCGTATGCGCTCTTTGGAAAAATGTCCGCTCAGCTTCTTTGCCCCCTTTTCAATCAGATCCTTTGTTTTTTGGTTTTTGGTTTTTGGGGGTTTTTTTGTTTTTGTTTTTTTTTTTCTGGCTAGAGTAGGTCTCAAGTGACCTCACCGCAGAAGAGAAACGGCCCCACGCGGCGTGATGGAGGTGCTGGCTGAGGCTGGGCCTTTACGGTTTTGCAGCACATCATGTATCAAATCAGCACATGTGCACCTTAAACTTACACAATGTTATAGGTCCCTTGTAGCTCCGGAAAGCCGTAAAGCCCAGGAAAGGGAAGAACCACGAACCCGAAGGCTTCCAGGGTGTGGGGAGAAAGGGGAGGCTCACGGTGACTGAGACGTAGCAAAATCAGAGTCACCAACAGCCGCAGCGCCCAGGCCTTTCTCCCCCGGGTAGCGGGCCCCAGGCTGGGGCGGGTGTCATAGAGAACCCCCTTCCGGTTACTTGGGGAGCTCGGCAGGGCTGTCACTTCTGTGGGGGGAGGGGTGCATCTGCCTTTTCCCTCCCGGCCACTCCGAGAATTAGGTTCGGGCTTTAAAATCAGTCCAATCGGGGGGCGCCTGGGTGGCGCAGTCGGTTAAGCGTCCGACTTCAGCCAGGTCACGATCTCGCGGTCCGTGAGTTCGAGCCCCGCGTCGGGCTCTGGGCTGATGGCTCAGAGCCTGGAGCCTGTTTCGGATTCTGTGTCTCCCTCTCTCTCTGCCTCTCCCCCGTTCATGCTCTGTCTCTCTCTGTCCCCAAAATAAATAAACGTTGAAAAAATAAATAAATAAAATAAAATCAGTCCAATCGGGGCTGAAACCCTGACCTCGCCTCTTGCCTAAATTCTGCAAGGGCCACGGGCTCACTATATACATATATATATATATATATACATATATATATATATATATTTTTTTTTTAAGGTTATTTTTGAAGAGAGAGAAAGAATGTGAGTGGGGGAGGGGCAGAGAGAGGGGACAAAGGGTCTGAAGTGGGCTCTTTGCTGACAGCAGAGAGCCCTACGTGGGGGGTTGAACTCACGAAGCCATGAGATCATCACCTGAGCTGAAGTTGGACGCTTAACCAACTGAGCCACCCAGGCGCCCCGCAATATATTTCTATCGGACAGTATCATACTATAATTACTCTCATTTTACACAGAAGCAAATCAAGGCACAGAGAGGTTAAGTAACATGTCTGTTGTAACACAGCTAGTGAGTAGCTGAGTCAGATTTGAATCCGGAGCATGTGGCTGCAAAGTCAGGGCACTTAGCTACTGTCCTGGCCCCAACGTCCCTCATATATTAGTGGTGAAGTCTGTGGGAAAGGGAGTACCTGAGGGGCAGAGACCAGCCCCCACCCTCCGCCTCAAGGAAGGAACCCTTGCACCAAGATACCAAGACTGTCTGGCCTGGACAGAGAAAGGTTGAAGTCGAACAACATGTTTGGGCTTGTCTGTCTTTTCCCCTACAGATTTCCATCCAGGGCGGATCTCGATCGTCCTCATGTTGAGCCCCATAACACACCAAGAGGGAAACATTTGTGAGCATCCGGTGGGAGAAACAGTGAGGTGTGGAACAAAACACAATCGCGTTTGCGGATGATTGGGTTTAAAGCAAACTAAGCTCTCTCTCTCTTTCTCTGTGTGTGTGTGTGTCTCTCTCTGAGTGTGGCTGGCCCTGGGGATAGAGCCAAGGTCAGCACCCAGCTTCCCGGGACACCTGTCCCAAGCAGAAGGGTCCTCAGCTGGCCAGAGTCACTGAGACTCAGGACCTTTCCTGGGACCTCAACTACTAGCCTCCCCGGAAAAAAACTGGAAGAGAAATGTCAACTGTCTTTGCCTCTAGATACCTTCTGTTTAAAGCCACACTCACCTGTCACTAAAGCAAACTGACCTGCGGTTAGAGACAATCCACACCCAGACTCACCCACTCCAAACTGGCAGTACACACCCAGGCTCGGCCACTGTCGGGTCCTCACCCCTCACTGGCATGCTCCCTCAGGGACATGGGAGCTCATTCACATACCTCAACAGGATCTTCATGCAAACCCACTGACCACCCTGCCCCACCCACCTAGAAACATACTGCCACTGTTATCTGCCTCTACAACTGCATCCTCTCCCAGGAAACACACAATCAGAAACAGACCTGCAGGACTCTTCGTAAGTATTCAGGCTACCTCACAGACCACAGTCACCCCAGGTCTGTAACATAGTGAAGACCCAGGAAAAACGCCCACCGGATGGGTGGACCTTGTGTTCCTCTATTCAAAGAAACCAACTGTAAAGTCACAGGGCACAAAATCAACGTGCAGAAACCTGTTGCATTTCTACACACTAATAATGAAGCAACAGGAAGAGAAATTAAGAAAATGATCTCATTTACAGTTGCACCCAAAATAATAAGATACCTACGAATGAACCTAACCAAGGAGGTAAAACACCTGTATTCTGAAAACTATAAAACCCTGATGAAAGAAATGCAAGACAACATGAAGAAATGGAAAAAAAAAAACAAACCATTCCATGCTCATGGACTGGAAAAACAAATATCGTTAAAATGTCTATACTACCCAAAGCAATCAACACATTTAATGCGATCCCTATCAAAATAACACCAGCATTCTTCACAGAGCTAGAACAAACAACCCCAAAACGTATATGGAACCACAAAAGGCCCCATGTAGCCAAAGCAATCTTGAAAAACAAAGGCAAAACAGGAGGCATCACAATTCCGGACTTTAAACTGTAATCATCAAGACAGTATGGTATTGGCACAAAAACAAAC
Organism: Leopardus geoffroyi; assembly: GCF_018350155.1. Taxonomy (NCBI): domain Eukaryota; kingdom Metazoa; phylum Chordata; class Mammalia; order Carnivora; family Felidae; genus Leopardus; species Leopardus geoffroyi. The sequence goes on from NC_059331.1 coordinate 6,798,339, forward strand.
ACATAGATCAGTGGAACAGAATAGAGAACCCAGAAATGGATGCACAGCTATATAGTCAATTAATCTTCAACAAAGCAGGAAAGAATATCCAGTGGAAAAAAGACAATCTCTTCAACAAATGGTGCTGGGAAAACTGGACAGCGACGTGCGGAAGAATGACACTAGACAACTTTCTTACACCATACACAAAAATAAACTCAAAATGGATGAAAGACCTAAATGTAAGACAAGAAACCATCAAAATCCTAGAAGACAGCATAGGCAGTAATGTCTCTGACATTGGCCATAACGACATTTTTCTAGATATATCTCTGGAGGCAAGAGAAACAAAAGCAAACACGAACTATTGGGACCTCATCAAAATAAAAACTTCTGCACAGCAAAGGAAACAATCAACAAAACTAAAAGGCAGCCTATGGAATGGAAGAAGACATTTGCAAATGGCATATCTGATAAAGAGCTAGTATCCAAAATATATAAAGAACTTATAAATCTCAACACCCAAAAGCAAAAAACCCAATTAAAAAAAATGGTCAGGAAACATAGACACTTTTCCAAAAACGACATCCAGATGGCCAACTGATACATGAAAAAATGCTCAACTCACTCATCATCAGGGAAATGCAAATCAAAACTATAATGAGATGTCACCTCACACCTGTCAGAGTGGCTAAAATGAACAAATCAGGAGACTACAGATGCTGGAGAGGATGTGGAGAAATGGGAACCCTCTTGCACTGTTGGTGGGAATGCAAACTGGTGCAGCCACTCTGGAAAACAACATGGAGATTCCTCAGAAAGTTAAAAATAGACCTACCCTATGACCCAGCAATAGCACTACTGGGTATTTACCCAACAAGTACAAAAACATTAATTCAAGGGGATACATGCACACGTATGTTTTTAGCATCATTACTTACAATAGCAACCCAAGTGTCTATAGACTGACGAATGGATAAAGAAGATGTGGGGTGTGTGTGTGTGTGTGTGTGTGTGTGTGTGTGTGTTCTTCCATCCCATTGTTGCAGATGGCAAGGTTTTTTTCTTTACTCAGCCATAAAAAAGAAAGAAATCTTGGGGCGCCTGGGTGGCGCAGTCGGTTAAGCGTCCGACTTCAGCCAGGTCACGATCTCACGGTCCGTGAGTTCGAGCCCCGCGTCAGGCTCTGGGCTGATGGCTCAGAGCCTGGAGCCTGTTTCCGATTCTGTGTCTCCCTCTCTCTCTGCCCCTCCCCCGTTCATGCTCTGTCTCTCTCTGTCCCAAAAATAAATAAACGTTGAAAAAAAAAAATTTTAAAAAGAAAGAAATCTTACCATTTGCAACAACATGGCTGGACCTACAGAGTAGTGTGCTAAGTGAAACAAGTCAGAGAAGGACAAATAGCGTATGATTTCACTCATATGTAGAATTTAAGAACCAAACAAATGATCATGGTGTGGAAAAAAGAGGCAAGCCAAGAAGCCCACTCTTAATTACAGAGTAACTGATGGTTACCAGAGGGGAGGTGGGTGGGGGGATGGGTTAAATAGAGGATGAAGATTGGGGCACCTGGGTGGCTCAGTCAGTTAAGTGTCCAACTCTTCATTTCAGCTCAGGTCATGTCTTCCCAGTTTGTGAGTTCGAGCCCTGCATCAGGCTCTGCATTCACAGCATGGAGCCTGCTTGCGATTCTCTGTCTCCCTCTCTCTCTGCACCTCTTCTCTCTCTCTCTCTCTCTCTCTCTCTCTCTCTTTCAAAAAAAAAAAAGATAGGGGATGAGGATTAAGGAGTGTACTCGTGATGAGCACCGGGTGATGAATGGAAGTGTTGAATCACTAAATTGTGCACCTGAAACTAATATTAAAACTAGCATGTTAACTACAGGAGTCAAAATTTTAAAAAGAAACTGGGGGGGGGGGGAGCCTATCAGAGATGACCAGGACATTTGGGCGTGGACTGGGTGTAAGAGGACATCAAGGAAGCATCGTCACTTTGGTGAAGTGTGGTCACGTCAAGAACCGATGTGGGTGGGGCGGCCGCAAATCTCTCCTCCCGTTAACAGGTGGAGGTTATTTCGCCACCCTTTGAATCTGGGCGTGGTCCTGCGACTTTTTTTTCAAAGTTTATTTATTTGTGTTTGAGAGTGAGAGAGAGAGCAAGTGGGGAGCTGGGCAGAGGAAGAGAGAAAGAGAATCCCAAGCAGGCTCCATGCTCGGTGGCCCAGAACCTGACGTGGGGCTCGATCCCACGATCCGCCGTGCTGGGGAAAGCCACACCAAGGGGACAGCAACGCTCTCACCCAGAAGAGAGAGCCATCCTGAAGGTATGGCCCAGCCCAGCCTTTACACGACCGCAGATTCAGTCAACACAACGTGGACACATGGACTTCTCACTTCAGCCAAAGATGTTTGTCGTTTTAAGCTGCCACGTTTTTTTTTAAAAAAACATAGCAATAGATAGCAGTAATAATGCCAACAAAGCAAAAGTAAACAGGTTCTCCTTGTGCACTGTTGCTGAGAATGCAAACTGGTGCAGCCACGATGCAAAACAGTGTGGGGGTCCCTCAAAAAAAAAATCTGACTACCCTATGAGCCAACAATTCCATTTCTGGGTATGTATCCAAAGGACACAAAAACACTAACTCGAAAAGATATCTGCACCCCCATGTTTATTGCAGACTTATTTACAACAGCCGAGAGACAGAAGCGATCTAACTGTCCACTGGTGGGTAAATGGATAAGGAAGATGCGGTATATATATACAATGGAATATTACTCAGCCATAAAAAAGAATGGCATCTTGCCATTTGCAACAACATGCATGGATCTAGAGGGTATAATGCTAAGTGAAATAAGTCAGACAAAGAAAGAGAAATACTGTATGATCTCATTTATACGTGGAATCCAAAAACAAGAGAAAACAAGCTCATAAGTACAGAAAACAGCCTGCTGGTTGCCAGAGGTAGGGGCTCGGGGGAGGGCAAAATGGGTAAAGCAGGTCAAAAGGTACAAACTTCCCCTTAACTAAATAAGTCCTGGGGACATAATTTCCAGCATGGTGGCTACAGTTAACAGTACTGTATTGTATATTTGAAAGGTGCTGAGACTAGATCTTAAAAGTTCTCATCACAGAAAAACGTGTGACTATGTTTCATTATGGATGTTACCTAGACTTCTTGGCGATCATTTTGCAATATATACAAATATTGAGTCATTATGTTGTACATGTGAAACTAAAATCATGGTGTATGTCAATTATATCTCAGTTTTAAAAATAAACAAGTTTTTGGGGCACCCGGGTGGCTCTGTCAGTTAAGCATCCGACTTCAGCTTAGGTCATGATCTCACGTTTTGTGAGTTCGAGCCCCATGTTGGGCTCTGTGCTGACAGCTCAGAGCCTGGAGCCTGCTTTGGATTCTGTGTCTCCCTTTCTCTCTGCCCCTCCCCTGCTCAGGCTCTGTCTCTCTCTGTCTTAAAAATAAATAATATACAAGCACCCGCAGCTCCCTGAACATATACCCACAAACATGCAGCACCAGGAACTGATCCCCAAATTGAAAGACAGTAGCACCACTTACCAACTGACCTGCCCACAGATTTAGCCACAAAGACATACAGAAGTGTACATATCGACACATACCAATTCATAGATACACCCCCACACACCCCTAGCTACCCATTGATACATCTAGACCTTAGTGAAGAAACAAATATACATAAATATACACCAAGAGTGTAGACAAGCAGGGGGTGTCCTGATGCCTCTCAAGCCCTAGCCAGGGACCATTCATTCATTCATTCATTCTTTCAACCAACACACATTGAATAGCCACACACTGTGTACCAGGCCCTGTTTTAAACATTTAAACATCACTGAAGGGTGCCTGGGTGGCTCAGTCTGTTAAGCATCTGATTTTGGCTCAGGTCATGATCTCATGGTTCGTGAGTTCGAGTCTCACATTGGGTGAGCACAAGCCCCGCTTTGGGTGAGCATGAGCCCTGCCTCAGGTGAGCCCCACTTCTCTCTCTCTCTCTCCCTCTGCCCCTCATGGAATTCTCTCTCTCTCCAGCCTCACTCACTTGCACCCTCTCTCTAAAGAAAATCAAATTAAATTGAAAAATAAACATCACTGAAGAAAACAAAGATTTCTCTCTTGGAAAATATATAAAAAGCCTGGAATATCTTGTACCAGAAAATAAGGAAGATGCTCAGAGATAAATAGGGTACCACGATAGGACAAAAAAGCTTCCCCCACTGGCCAAGCCTGGGATAATTTGGGCATCTACATAAACAAATAACTCAATGAGGGAGGAGAAAGCTGCCCTTATAGCAGCATGCCAGTGAATAAATGTTGAAGTAATGACAGAGCTAGAAAATCAACATTTTGCAACCATCATGGGAATAACTGATTCAGCAGGAATCACCAATGGATGCTGTGATGCTTAAGTGCACATGTCAATTTGACTGGGCTGCAGGGAGCACAAGCCTTTGGTCAAACATTATCCTGTAAGGGTGTTTTGGATGAGATTAACACTTGAAATGGTGGACTGAGTAAAGCAGATTGCTCTCCCTAATGTGGGTGTGCTGCATCCAATCAGCCAAAGGCCTGAATAGAACAAAAAGGCTCACACTCCCCCAACTAAGACAAAATTCCTCCTGCCTGACTACCTTTGGACTGGGACATTCCTGCCTTCAGTCTGAAGCTGAAACACTGGTTCTTATGTTGATTCTGTTTTTCTGGAGAACTTTGATCCATACAGGTGCTAAAACCAGTGGGTAAAGATTTAATGAGGTACAAGACATGGTTTCAGAGAGTCTCCCCATACATTACTCATAATTACAAAGAGGAAAATAGTAAATTGACAGTGGAGAAACTAGGCTGATATCACCTTAACCAGGAAGTCCAAATTAATATCACCAGGAATGGAATAAACCAATATCCCGTGCCTCCTGATATGATGCACTGAGGAGGACACAGCATTGCTTCTATGGTACCCACCAAAATGCATACCCTGAATCTCATCATGAAGAAACATTAGCCCAACCTACATTGAGGAGCTTTCTACAAAGCAAGTGTCCTGATCTCTCAAAAATGTCAATATCATGAAAGTCAAATGAACCCTATTCTAGATTAAAGGAGAATAAATTGGCATGACAATTGAATGAAATGCATGATCTTTCACTAAATCCTGAGCCAGGAAAAAAAAAAAAAAGCCATTATGGACATTATGTCACATTTCTGTGATAAACAGAAAGGGGACACTGGGGCTGGAGCGAGCCAGGATGACAGATGAAGGGAGATGGGGCTCAGGGCAGGGTGCACACGTCTGGTGGGCCAGGGAGGGGCTTTAGCCCTAAGCTCTGCTACCGAGTCTCCACTGAGCTCCATTCTCCTGTATCAAACTATACGCTTGACTTCTCCATTTGGAAGTCGTGAAAGAATTTCAATCTGAAATGGAACCTGAGGATAGAAAATAGAAAGTTTCATGCAAACCTAAGGACTGAGAGACTGATTTCTGTAAATGCCAACTCTATGTGTAAAGTTTTCAGAGTTGAGCCCAATCTCTCTCCCCAACTGGAAAATCCCACTACGATGGTCCCTATACCTACCTTGATAGTCCCCCACCCCTTTGAATAACGTCTTCCTTTCCATACTCTCAGGTCATTAAATGTTTTGTTTTGTTTTGTTTTTAGCACTGGCAGAATGAATGAATAAATGAGCAATGCTTCAAAACTCAGTGTGCCAGCCATTAACTTTAGCTAGGGATGCTGAGCAGACTGGAGAGGTAGACTGATGGATGGAAGGAAGAAACACAAGCTCATAGTCAGCAATGAAAGGAGATCCAGGAGGTGTAGGAAAATCACCCGGGGGTAGGAGGGGAGGATTCTGTGCCAAATCCCAGAGCAGCGCTGCTCTCTAGGAATATAATGTGAGCCACCAATGCAAGCCGTGTAGATGATTTTTAAATTCTCTATGGTTAAAGGACAAAATATTCTGACATTTGTTGCAATGGTGAGGAAGACTTAAGTCAAGACCATTGCAGTAGAGGAATCACAGCAAGGGAGGGAGACTGACATCAACTCAGCATAGACCAGAGCAAGTGGAGATTTACAGCCAAGGGGCAGGGTGAGGGGTCTGTGCATGGAATGTGACTAAAAACAGACATCAGAGCTGGGGATTCTCACTAAATTGACCCACTCTGCCACTAAAGTCAGGTCAAGGATTTGCACATCGAAGGATGAGGAAGCTGATAAGATGTGAAGGATGGGGGGATTCTCCATAAGCTGACTTAGCTGTGTTCTTGCTCAGACTGGGGTAGGCAGGCTTGATCAAGGACAGAGTGGACGCAGAAGGCTAAGGTCAAGGCCTTGATGAGAAGAGTCTGACAACAATTTGGTCAAGGAGAGAGTCTTTGTCACTGTTAGCTACGTTTTTTAAAAAGAAAAAGAAACAGAAGATGTTAATTCTTTTTTAAAAATTTGTTTGATGTTTTTTTTTTATTTTTGAGAGAGAGAGAGAGAGAGAGAGAGAGAGAATGGGGGAGGGTCAGAGAGAGAGGGAGACACAGAATCCGAAGCAGCTCCAGGCTCCGAGCTGTCAGCACAGAGCCCAACAGGGGGCTCAAACCCACGAACCGTGAGATCATGACCTCAGCTGAACCCTGACCCTTAGCCGACTGAGCCACCCAGGCGCCCCTAGAAGATGTTAATTCTAACGCTGTATTGTATCACATGCAATGCTCCCCAAACATTATCATTTTGCCTTATAAACAACATTAAAAAATATATCAGCGAGAAGTTTTACATTCCTTCATTCTATTTTTTTTTTTTTAACTAAGCCTTTGCTTTACGCTTCTGGTGCCTCTCAGTTTGGACCAGCAAGTGTGGAGTGGCCACTGGAAGCTGGAGGCTGCCGGGGCGGACCCTGCGGCTCTCGCCAGTGGACCCAAACCTCAGGGGCAGCCCAGAAAGAACACAAGGGCCATCGGGGGGAGCGAGGGGTACCAGGTGAGCTGGCAAGAGAGGGACCGGCCCCCAGCAAGCCGAGAGCACTGGGTCACTGCCAGAAGGAAAGGATCTTTCCACTCTGTTCTCTACTGGGTGTGAAGCCCCACTCACCCTAAGGACCAGCTCTGTCCTTACCTCCTGCCAGGAGCTAGCACCTGCCGGCGGCCGCAGACCTTCAGGCAGGACGTGTCAGAAATCCCGTGGCTCTGTGGTTCCTCTGCTTTCATTCCAGGTCTGTTCCATCACTCACCACCCACTTCTCTTTCCTTCCAAATCCCTGACTTGCACCAGACGTTATCTATTTGCATCTTTGTTTACTCTCTGTTCCCCTGCCCCCCACCTCCATCGCTCCAGATTCATATCTGTTTTGTTGGGCCAGAGAGAGGCTGTTAACTTGGGTGCACTTCCTACGTGCCCTGACTCAGTTTACTCATCCGGAAGATGGAAATGAGTGTGGCTCCCATACTGCTCGGGGGTAGCATTAAATGAGCTAATGTCTTCCTGACATCCTTCCATGAATGGGCCAACCCTAATTAGCGCTTGATGAAGGGCAGCTGGTGTTGTCGTTCTTAACCCGACCCCTCCCCGACCCCACACACCCTAGACGGTCCAGAATGCCCCAGCTCTTCACCCACCACACTGACCTGGTCCCAGAGCTTTCCCTCTCTCTGTCCAAAAGGCTGTCAGACCATGTGACCCAGACTTAGGCCATTTCCCATCTCCCCAGAGCAAAGCCTTTTCCCTACTTCTGTGAAAGTGATACAGAGCATGAGCTGTTCCTTTTCTGCACTGTGGGTTTTCACCCGACACCTTTCTGTAAATACTAATTTGTGGCACTGTTGATTTCCATTCTCAACCACCTGAATCCCCTGAATTGTGATGCATTTGCCCCCTTTCCCAAAAGCCAGTCTGTTAGCACACCCTTCAAGGTCTTTAACATCCACCCACAAGTGGACGGCTTCTCTCCACACACCTAGTCTCCTGCAATCACCTTTCTCCCGGATGAGGCAGTAGCCTCCGACCGGCCTCCCTGCCTTCCTCCCCTTCCTCTTGCTGGTCTGTTTGTCACGCAGCAGCAGCCAGAAGGAGGTTGCTAAAAATAAGAACAGAGCACGATCAGCCAAAGCACTATGGCCCTGCATTTATGTCAGTGAAAAAGCCAAAGTCCTGATGAGGACCTGTTGATATGTCCCCCCACCCCGCCTCATGTCCCTCCCCTAATCCCTTCTCTCCCCTTCAGTCAGCCACTCTGATCTCTGTGCTGTTTCAAACTCACACTTGCCTCAGGGCCCTTGCACTGTCTGTCCCACTGCCTGGAACATCCTTTCACCAAATATCTATATGGTCCCACTGTCCCCTCAGTCATTCATCTGCTCAGATGTCACTTCTTCAAGGACCACCCCTACCCCCATGCCACCCCCGTCACCCACTCTCTCTCTTCTCTTCTTTCCATAGCACTTAGTACCCTCGACATGATACATATCCTCACTTGTTTCTTGGCCCCTTCTCCTCTGGAACATCAACTCCAAGAAGGCAAGGGTGATGTCCATTTTGCTCAACACTGCATCCCCATTGCAGTGCCTAGCACACAGTAAGTGCTCAATAAATGTTTGTAGAATGAAAAAGGGCTTCTGTTCCAATCTTTGTCTCCTGTCCTGTCTCTCCCTTCACCCTGGATCATCCGCCTCCCCTTAGCCATGCCCAAATGCTCTCCCCTACTCCTCTCTCCTTCCTTGAAAACACTTCAGCCTACCAAAGAGTGGTATGGACCCCCCAGACTTAAACCCCCAAGCTCCCCTCTATCACCTACTGGCTGCATTTCCATGGGCAAGTTGTCAAATCCTTCTGAGCCTTGTTTTCAACTACAAAACTACACAAATAGAAATTCTGATCCCAGGGGCACCTGGGTGGCTCAGTCAGTTTAACATCCAACTTTGGCTCAGGTCATGATCTCGCGGTTTGTGAGTTCCAGCCCCGCGTTGGGCTCTGTGCTGACAGCTCAGAGCCTGGAGCCTGGTTCAGATTCTATGTCTCCTTCACTCTCTGCCCCTCCCCTGCTCATGCTCATGCTCATGCTCTGTCTCTGTCTCTCTCTCTCTCTCTCTCTGTCAAAAATAAATAAACATTAAAAAAATTAAAATAAATAAAATATTGATGATAAATACAAATATTTTTAAGACACTGTGTAGCAATACAAACACCTCCCTAGGCCTGAGTCAAGCCCTAGGTCATCATTTGGAAACCTCTGATGTATATCAATGGGTCTTGACCCCTCTTAAAAATCTGCTGAAGCTTTTTTTTTTTTTTTTTTAAAGAAAAATACCAGCGTGGGGCGGCGTGCTGACACAGGATTGTGTTTTAAAGCTTCCAGAGCATTCAGATATGCAGTCGGGCTTGAGAGCAACTGATCTAAATATCTTGGTCCATTTGCTGCCTGTCTCTGTGCCACATTTTGTGACTAAGTGGGCACTTGATGAATGGGACAGAAATGCAGGGAAACAGGTAGCTCACTTCTCTCTCTCTCTCTCTCTCTCTCTCTCTCTCTCAGTATCTTTCTGTGTCTCTGTCTCTATCTCTCCCCTTTTATACTTGTCACGCCTCCTATCTGTCACCCGAAGGGAAAGACCACAAGCCCCTATTTGTGGTCGTCCCTTCTTCATTCTCGCTGACTCGTGAGCCCCGACACACCTAGAGGCCTGAAGGAGATAAATGACTTCTTGGCACGTCTTCCAAAGGCTTGAGCCGAGCAGTCCTGACACTCTTTAATCCTAACCAAACAGGATCCGTCACGAGGCTTGCAGAGCTGCAGGCAACCTCCTGCATAATTTCCTGCTGCCAGACCACAAAAGCAGCCCTGGGAAAAAACGATAGAACTGACACAAGTGGGGGGCCCCCCCTTCCCCCTCCAACCCTTTGCACTGCAGGGAGCCTTCTCTTCCTTCCAAAATCTATGGGGAATAAAAAGGGCTAGAACAAATAGAAGCTTTATGATGGTAATTTTCTGGCTGTGAGCCGAGGGCTGTGCTCGCGCGCGCTCTCTCTCTCTCTCTCTCTCTCTCTCTCTCTCAGGCAGCAGAGAGCTGAGTCAGCGGGGGCTCCTTGAAGAGCAAACTTGGTTTTCAAGATTTCACCTCCTCAAAGACACACGAGATTTCCCTTCCTGACAGTGTTTCTCTCCATTTGTTTGATATGACCTTTGAACTCTGAAGTGGGGAGGTTGGGAGCTAGGGGTATGAGAAGCCCAGCCCAGCGCAGCCCCCCCACCCCCATCCCCTCTCCACCCAAGGCTCCCTGATAGAAACCACGTCAGGAGTGTGGAAAGGGCTTAGTACCGTCCTTAGCTCAGAAACCTGCCCACCACCTGTCCACCCATCCAATAAAAGTGCCCCAAGTGTCTAATGTGTGCTAAATTCTATGCTAGAAGCTAAAGATGACAGGAGTCCCCCCTTATCCGGTGGGGGGGGGCGAAGAGGGGTGTGTGGGGGGTGGGAAAGACATGTCCCCAAACCCCCAGCGGATGCCTGACATCAAAATCACAGATAGAACCGAACCCTATACGTGTTGTGTGCTTTCCCGGACGCACCCACCGATGATAAAGTTTGATTTATCAATGAGGCCCGGGAAGAGATTAACAACAACATTAATAAAACAGAGCAATTCTAATATACTGTAATGAAAGTTATGGGAATATGGTTTCTTTCTCAAAGTATCTTATTGTGCTATATTCACCCTTCTTCCTGTGATGATGGGAGATGATAAAATGCATACTGATGAGATGCAGAGGTGGGGGGCGGGCGGGGGCAGGGGGCAGGCCACAACAGCCTCCCAACCATTCCTCAGAAGGGGGATCATCTGCTTCCCCACCACGGTTGCCCACCAGGAACTCGGGAAGCAGAACCGCGGATAAGGGGGAAGCTCCTGTAGACGATCATTATTACTATCATAATAACAAAAACAGCAAACCCCTTTGTGGTCCCTATTCTGTGTCACCTACATGTCCTAGCAGTTGTTTATTTAATCCTTCTTGAAGCTCTTTGGTTTTCCCCATTGGTGGAGGCTCAGGGAGGGCTCAAGTCACGCAGCAGAGCTAGGATCTGAACCTCAGGAAATCAACAGTGCCTCAGGCTGTGTGGCCTCAGACCAGCACTCTTTACCACCCTGCAGCTCACCACTGTCACTGAACGTAGAGTCTAGTGCAGGGAACAGAATCATTAAGCAAACAAGGTAATTTCAGATATTTAAATGCCCTCAAGACTCTAAAACAGGGTATTTTCCTGTATTATTTTTCTGATAAGCTACACCAGCCTCGGGGAGAACGACAGAGAGCACTCAGGGAGAATGGGCAGCAAGTGCAAAGGCCCTGTGGCCCAAACCTCTCCAGATGTAGCTGCAGGAAGGAGCTGAGGGACAGAAGAGCAGAATGGACCCGACTATAGGACACACATGGTGAGAAGTTAGCATTTTATCTGGAGGACAGGAACCTGGGGGCATAACCATGAGAGTGGGACGTGGTCTACAAGCATCCCAGGTGCCTTTCAGGCTCCAGTTACCCTCACCCCAGGCCCTTTTCACTCTTGTTCCTGTAAGACCTAATTCCTGTGAATTCTTTTGCCATCCCCTGGATGACAAAAACAAGGCAAAGCGCCCCTCTCTCTGCTTCTGTGTTACATTCCTTTGACATTATATCCTGGGTTTATCTGTGTCAGGGCAAATAAAAATTAAAAATAAGAGGCTTGGAGCAGTTAGGTGGTTCAGTCTGTTAAGCATCCACCTTTGGCTCAGGTCATGATCTCACGGTCTGTGAGTTTGAGCCCTGCCTTGGACACTGTGCTGACAGCTCAGAGCCTGGAGCCTGCTTCTAGTTCTGTGTCTCCTTCTCTCTCTGCCCCTCCCCTGCTCACTCTCTGTTTCTCTCTCTCAAAAATAAACAAAGCATTAAAAAAAAAAAAAAAAAAAAAAAAAAAGCGGCTTAAGGGGCACCTGGGTGGCTCAGTCAGTTAAGTGGCCGACTTCAGCTCAGGTCATGATCTCACAGTCCGTGAGTTCGAGCCCCGCGTCGGGCTCTGTGCTGACAGCTCAGAGCCTGGAGCCTGTTTCGGATTCTGTGTCTCCCTCCCTCTCTCTCTCTGACCCTCCCATACTCTCGCTCTGTCTCTTTCTCTCAAAAATAAACAAACATTAGGGGCACCTGGGTGGCTCAGTCAGTTGGGTGTCTGACTTCAGCTCAGGTCATGATCTCGCAGTTCACAGGTTCAAGCCCTGCGTCGGGCTCTGTGCTGACAGCTCAGAGCCTGAAGCCTGCTTTGGATTCTTTGTCTCCCTCTCTCTCTACCCCTTCCCCGCTTATGCTCTCTCTCTTTCTCTCTCTCTCTCTCAAAAATAAATAAAAACATTTAAAAATTTTAAAAATAATAAACATTAAGAAATTAAAAAAATAAATAAATAAGAGGCTTAAATCTCCCTGTCTCCCAGCCTTTGTGGGAGGGTAGGAGACTACCTTCAGTGGGTACCCTGCTCCAAATTTCAAAATCACGTCCTGTCATTAAGATAGAAGTTTGGCTTTGTTGTGGATAGAGTCAGGGAGTGTAGATGGTCACCCCAGTTACCAGGGTGAATCTCAGGTGACCTAAGTGTAATAAATGGTGTTTCAAGTCTTCTGGCTTGAGGACTAATTATTGTTTTTCTTGAAACCATCTGGGTAATAGTTGCATGTTTTGGCTCTGTAGAAAGGTAGAGTTCCTTTCTGCCATGCATTCAATCTCTGAGCTGATTGCCTGTTAAGTGTACCACATTCTGGTTTAATGCTTATGATTTAATGGGGTTTTTAAAATTATATTTCCCCCAAATCTGCATGTCACTTCCTACTTTTTTCTAAGCTATACAGCCGGCCAGGATGGCCCAGTTTGTTATAATTTCATAGCAACGTAGTGGGCTCTGACATCAATGCTGTGTTCAAATCCTGTGCAGGTCTGGACGAGGCATTCAACTGCTCTGTATCTGTGTTTCCCCTTTGGTAAGTCAGAGTTATGTATGATAACACCTGTTTCTGAGGGTCATTGGCAAGACTAACGGGCCAAAAGGCTTAGTTAGCACAAATCCCAGCACAAAGCAAACAGTTTTAGTTAATCGTAATACCACCATGCTTTTGGGATTGCTTGTGCTTACTGGGTTAGCACCATTTCAAACTCCAGTATTAATAACAATGGAATGATGTCCACCTTCTCGACACAAGCTAACATTTAGTTTTGACCAATATGGCAGACACTGGACTAATTCCTTTTTTAAAAGCAATTCTGGTAGAATACACATGACATCAAATTTGTTACCTTAACCACGTTGGAGTGTCCAGTCCAATGGTGTTAAACACATTCATATAGTTGTACAAACACCACTACCATCCACATCTCGAGAACTTTTTTGTCATTCCAAACTGAAACTCTGCCCCCATTAAGTATTGACTCCCCATCCCCCCAGCCCAGCCCCTGGCTCCCAGCATCTACTTTCTGTCTCTATGAATGTTGCCCTTGTAGGGTCTTCATGTAAGTACATTCCTTTAAAATTTTTTTTTAAATGTTTGTTTATTTTTGAGAGACAGAGACAGAGAGCAAACAGGGAGGGGCAAAGAGAGAGGGAGACACAGAATCTGAAGCAGGCTCCAGGCTCTGAGCTGTCAACACAGAGCCCAACACGGGGCTTGAACCCACGAACCGTGAGATCATGACCTCAGCCATACGCTCAACCAACTGAGCCACCCAGGTGCCCCAGTACATTCCTATAGTACCTGTCCTGTTGTATGTCTTTTTTTTATTTATTTATTTATTTTTAATTTTTTTTTTCAACGTTTATTTATTTTGGGGACAGAGAGAGACAGAGCATGAATGGGGGAGGGGCAGAGAGAGAGGGAGACACAGAATCGGAAACAGGCTCCAGGCTCTGAGCCATCAGCCCAGAGCCTGACGCGGGGCTCGAACTCACGGACCGCGAGATCGTGACCTGGCTGAAGTCGGACGCTTAACTGACTGCGCCACCCAGGCACCCCCCTGTTGTGTGTCTTATCTCCCTGAGCACAGTGTCTTCAAGGTCCATCCATGTTGCAGCACATGTTAGAATTTCCCTCCTTTTTTTAAAAAAAAAAATTCAAGTGCAATTAACATACAGTGTTATATTAGTTTCAGGTGTACAATATAGTGATTCAACACTTCTATACATTCCCCAGCGATCATCACAGTAAGTTAAGTGCACTCTGAATCCCCATCACCTATTTCACTCATCCCCCACCACACCTCTCCTCTGACAACCACCTGTTTTGTCTCTGTATTTAAGGGTCTGGTGTTTTTTTTTTTTTTTAATTTTTTTAACATTTATTCATTTTTGAGACTGAGAGAGACAGAGCATGAGCGGGGGAGGGGCAGAGAGAGACACACACACAGAATCCGAAGCAGGCTCCAGGCTCTGAGCTGTCAGCACAGGGCCCAACGCGGGGCTCGAACTCATGGACTGTGAGATCATGGCCTGAGCGGAAGTCGGATGCCCAACCCACTGAGCCACCCAGGCGCCCCAGGTCTGTTTTGTTGTTGTTGTTTTTGTTTGTTTGTCTCTTGCTTTCTTTGTTCATTTCTGTTGTTTCTTAAATTCTACATATGAGTGAAATCATATGGTATTTGTCTTTCCCTGACTGACTTATTTCACTTAGCATAATACCCTCTAGCTCTGTCCATATCATCACACACAGCAAAGTTTCATTATTTGCATGTCGTTGTCCAGTTTTCCCAGCACCATTGGCTGAAGAGATTGTCTTTTTCCCTTTATACATTCTTGCCTCCTTTTTCATAGATTAATTGGCCATAAAAGCACAGGCTTATTTCTGGACTCTCTGTTCTGTTCCATTGATCTATGGGTCTATTTTTATGCCAGAACCATACTGTCTTGACTACTACAGCTTTGTAATATTATAGCTTTGTAGTATTGTAGTATTTAGTTCCTAAAGGAACCAGAGAAAGAAAAACAAACAAAACCCAGAGCCAATAGAAGGAAGGAAATAATAAAGATTGGAAAAATAAATAAATGAAATAGAGACTAAAAAACCAATAGGACAGATCCATGAAACCAGGAGCTGGTTCTTTCAAAAGATCAACAAAGTTGATAAATCTTTAGCCAGTCTCATTAAAAAAAAATTTTGTAAATTAAAAAAAGAGAGAGAAAGAGAACTCAATCAAAAAGGAAAAAGGAAAAAATAACAACTGACACCACAGAAATATAAAAGATTGTAAGGGAATTTTTTTAATGTTTATTCTTTGAGAGAGAGACAGAGACAGGGCATGAGCAGGGGAGGGGCAGAGAGAGAGGGAGACACAGAATCTGAAGCAGGTTTCAGGCTCCCAGCTGTCGGCACAGAGCCCAACATGGGGCTCGAAGTCACAGACTGCGAGATCATGACCTGAGCTGAAGTCAGACGCTTAACCAACTGAGCCACCCAGGTGCCCTGAGAATATATATACCTTTTTAATGTTTATTTATTCTTTGAGAGAGGGACAGAGTATGATAAGGGGAGGCGCAGAGAGGCACACACACACAGAAACTGAGGCAGGATCCAGGCTCTGAGCTGTCAGCACAGAGTCCAACAGGGGGCTCAACCTCACTAACCACTCACTAACCACTAACCACAACCTAAGCAGAAGTCAGATGCTTAACTGACTGAGCCATCCAGGTGCCCCAAGAATATTATGAAATATTATATGCCAACAAATTGGACAGCCTGGAAGAAATGGATAAATTCCTAGAAACAGATAACCTTCCAAAATGGAATCAGGAAGAAATAGAAAATTTTCACCGACCAATTACTAACAATGAAATTGAATCAGTAATCCAAAAACTCACAACAAACAGAAGTCCAGGACCCAATGCCTTCACAGATGAATTATACCAAACATTTAAAGAAGAGTTAATACCTATTTTCTCAAACTATTCAAAAAAAATAAAACAGGAAAGCAAGCTTCCATATTCATTCTACAAGGCCAGCATTACCCTGATACCCAAACCAGAAAAAGACATTACAAAAAAAGAGACAACTATAGGCCAGTCTCTCTGATGAACATAGATGCAAACATCCTCAACAAAATATTAGCAACTTGAATCCAATGATACATGAAAAAAATTATTCACCATGATCAAGTGAGATTTATTCCAGGGATGCAGGGGTGGTTCGATATTTGCAAATCAATCAACATGACACATCACATTAACAAGAGAAAAGATAAAAGCCATATGATCATCTCAATAGATGCAGAAAAAGCATTTGACAAAGTATATCCATTTGCGACAAAACATTCAACAAATTAGGTTTAGGGGGCACATATCTCAACCCAATAAAGTCCATATATGAAAAACCTACAGCTAACATACTCAACAGTAAAAAATTGAAAGACATCATCCAGTCTCATAACTTTTATTTAACATAGTACTAGAAGTCCAAGCCACAGCAATCAGACAAGAAAAAGAAATAAAAGGTATCCAAATTGGTAAGGAAGAAGTAAAACTTTCACTGTCTGCAGAGTGGCTCAGTCAGTTACGCATCAGTCTTGATTTCGGCTTAGGTCATGATCTCACAGTTTCATGAGTTTGAGCCCCACGTTGGGCTCTGTGCTGATGTGTGGAACCTGCTTGGGATTCTCTCTCTCTCTCTCTCTCTCTCTCTCTCCCCCGCCCCTTCTCTGATTATGCTGTCTCTGTCTCTGCCTCTCTCAAAATAAATAAATAAACTTAAAAAAATTAAAGAACTGCAGGATCATATGGTAATTCTAGTTTCAATATTTTGAGGAACCACCATACCATTTTCCATAGTGGCCACCTTATTTTACATTCTCATCAGCACAAGGACTCCAGATTCTCCTTAGGAACACTTTTTTCTTTTATAATGTATATATTTATTTTTAGAGTAGTCATCTGAATGGATGTGAAGTAGAGGGCTAATTCTTTGTAAACCATGCCACCCCTCTCTGGACCTACTGTCCCAGAAACTGTGTTTTCATAAGCCCTCTAGGGTGGGGCGCCTGGGTGGCTCAGTAGGTTTGAGTGTCTGACTTTGGCTCAGGTCACGATCACACGGTTCACGAGTTCGAGCCCTGCATCGGGCTCTGTGCTGACAGCTCAGAGCCTGAAGCCTGCTTCGGATTCTGTGTCTCCCTCTCTCTGTCCCTCCCCCGTTCACACTCTGTCTTTCTCTCTCTCTCAAAAATAAAATAAACATTAAAAAAATAAAAAGCCCTCTGGTGGCTCTCACGCCCTCCAGTCTGAGAACCACTGGAGTAAAGAGGGTCCTTCTCTCCCTCACTTCATCTCTCTCTCTGCAAATGTGGGTCCTGGGGGTGGTGGGTGGGCAGACTCCTTTGACTTAAATCTCACCCCCCAGGACTGGGACCCCTAGCACCTGCCTCTGGCTGGGCCAGTGAAAGAGGCTGTCTGCCAGCCAAGCCTTCTTCTAGGGCTCACCAGAAACCCCTCCTCCTTGGGGAAGGCTCCCCACCCACCCCACACTCAGCATACCTCTGCTCCTCCCCTGTTCACACTCTGTCTCTCTGTCTCCATCTCTGTCTCTGTCTCTCTCCCAAAAATAAATAAACATTAAAAAAAATTTAAAAAGTAAAAAGCTGAAGGCAGAGGTTGGAGGGAGACTTCCAGAAACCAGAGAATGCTGAAGATTGCCTGCCAACGACCCAAAGCTAGAAGCCCTAGAACGGCTTCTCCCTCTGAGGCCCTTAAGAAGGAACCAGCTTTGCCAACACCTTGATCTCAGGCTTCTGGCCTCCAGAACTATGAGACAGTAAGTTTCTGTGGTTTCAACTGCCTAAACTGTGGCACTTTGCTATGACGGCCCCAGAAAACTCTGACAACTTCCAAAACGCTTATCTTTCCGACTGCCCTTGTTGTGAGGGTCATGGGCTGGCTGTGTCCTCAGAGCCTGCAAAGGTGCCCAGCAGGGACTCAGCAGGCAAATGTCCATCGAGTAACTGGGTGACCTGGCCCCGCCTCTCCTGCCGTGTGGTCCTGGGCAAATTCTGACCTCCCTAAACCTCAGTTTTCTCCTCATTAGAATGGGGTCATCAGATAAACCACATCTCTAAGCTCCATGTGTGATCGTAAATCCTACGGGCTGTTTCTCCTCAAGCCTCAAGCCCCAAGCCCCCTCTCCACCCATGCATGCCCTTTCCCCTTCACGATAGTACTGCATCTACTCACTGACCTTTCACCATGCCAGATATTGTCTCCATGACCCCACTGAGTCCTCCTAACATGCCCTACAAACTGTGCTGTTCTCACCATCATGTCTGTTTTACAGATGGAAAAACTGAGTCCCAGACGGGCTAAGTCAAGCGGCTTCAGGAAACACAGCCAGTGAATGGTGAAGGTGGGTTCAACGCCCAACCCAAGCCTTCGGCCACCATGCTTCCCACCTCCAGCCAGACTAAACTAGGTTGTGAGATGAATATTTACGAAGGGCCTACTATGTGCAGGCAACATTCCAGGCACTGGGGGCAAATCAGTGAACACAACAGTGTCACTGCCCTCATGGGGCTCACAGGCTAGAAGGGGAGATAGACAAACAAGTAAATAAGTCATGGTGGAATACAGTGACAGGTACAGAGCAGGAGAGTAAGGGGAGAAAGGGAGGGAGAGTGGTCTCTTGGTGAGGTGTTTGGAAACATGAGAGAGGAAGAGGTTGGGCAGAGACCAGACAGCAAAGGGAGACCAGAGCCGCTGACGCTCAGGGCCGCCTGAGAATGAGCCCCAGGCCCTTCTGCACCCATGTCCCCTCTTTCCCAGAGGATCAGGATCAGGAGAGGCCCTTACCTGTGGGCAGCAGGGATCTGAGTGCCAGCAGTACCAGGAGCCAATGCTGGCCTCCAGGGGGGCCCTGCCATGGGCCAGCCATTCAAGGCATCAGGAAAGCGTGGGGGCCACTCCTTGTCCTTGGTGCAGCCTCCAAGCCAAGCCCACTGACATGACCAGTACCCCTACTCCGGGGCCCAGCGGCCAGGTGGCTGAGCTCCCGCAGGTATCATATGCCCAGCTGGCCTAATCCCTCTGAGTCTGGGTGGGGCTGGGAAGGGCCCCTTCGTCTGTTCCCAGGCCCCGATTGGCTCCCTGGGCCCTTGGTTCAGCCTGTGTGGTTCCCAGGAAGACAGGGACCCATGGGCAAGGGAGGCAGGGGGAGGTCACAAGCTCGCCTCGGGGGTCGGAAAAGGCTGCCCCAGGCAGTGACTCCCTGGTGCAGTCCCCATACCCAACGTCATGACTTTCAGGGGCCACAGGAACTTCTGCCTTTCAGCCCCCTCCTCCAATAACAAAAATTTTTTTTTTTAATTATATCTTTCAACTGCTTTGGTATAAAGGTAAATGTCATTCGCAGTATCTTTTTCTCCCTTCTGATTTTTTTAATGTTTATTTATTTATTTTATTTATTTTAAAAAAAAAAATTTTTTTTTTCAACGTTTATTTATTTTTGGGACAGAGAGAGACAGAGCATGAACGGGGGAGGGGCAGAGAGAGAGGGAGACACAGAATCGGAAACAGGCTCCAGGCTCTGAGCCATCAGCCCAGAGCCCGACGCGGGGCTCGAACTCACGGACCGCGAGATCGTGACCTGGCTGAAGTCGGACGCTTAACCGACTGCGCCACCCAGGCGCCCCAATGTTTATTTATTTTTGACACAGAGAGAGAGAGAGAGACAGAGCATGAGCAGGGGAGGGGCAGAGAGAGAAGGAGACACAGAATCTGAAGCAGGCTCCAGGCTCCGAGCTGTCAGCACAGAGCCCGACGCGGGGCTTGAACTCACGGACTGCGAGATCATGACCTGAGCCGAAGTCAGATGCTCAACTGACTGAGCCACCCAGGCGCCCCTCCCTTCTGATTTTACAAGATGAAAACATTTTTGTGAGCCATTGAAGGTATCGTGGGTCCCAGGCACTGTGGGTTCCAGCCCTAAAGAATGAGTCAGCTCTCATGAGCGATCCTATTAAATCTAGCATTTTCCAAACCTGTGTAACTGAAGACCCCATTTTAAGAACAGAGAGGTTGAGTTACTTGCCAAAGTCACACAGCTGCTCTGAACGCAGGCTGCCAGAGAACGTGCACTTCATCGCAGTCCTGTGTCCTCCTTTCCTGCCAGAACAGAACAGAAGGTGTAGAGGGCCTGCGTTATCTCAGGCAGCTCGATCCTTTGTAAACCTCAGCCTCCCCACCAATAAAATGGGGATACTAGCAGGTACCCACCTCCTAGGGCTGCCGTGAAGCTCTGTCTGAAACGTGCAGACTAACTCGCGCTGCTAAGCCAGCCAGCGAGGGTCAGGGCTAGAATGGGCACAGGGACCAGAGAGTCTCCTGACAGCTGGGCTCTGCAGAATTCTCACCTGGAGCCTGATCAGGAAGGGCCAGTACACCGGGCAGAAGACTTGTATTTTGTTCCAAAGGCTCTGGACAGGTGCTGAGGACTTTTGAACAGAGCAGTAGCAGGGTGAGGTTGGGATTCTAGAAAAAGCCCTTTATGGTCTTATGAAGGAAGGTTTGGAAAAGGAAATCCAGTGAGGGGCTGCTGGAGTTAAGTTCGGGAAGTGTCATTTAAATCACAGTGGGGGGGACAGAGGACAGGGAACAGAGCTAGGTGGGTGAGACAGAGAGGGCCTGGCGGGGTGGGGGGGTGGGGGGGGTGATGGATGAGGTGGGCAGAGGGGAGGAGGAGGAGTTCAGGATGGGGGTTCTGTTGGGCCAATGGCTGGTGGTATCCCCCTCCTGGGGGAGGAGACAGTGATTCATCGAAGCAGGAGGGCTGCAGAGGGGAACTTTAGATAGGGTGATCTGGGATGGCAGCTGAGGCTATGATACATACAGAGAAAGATGCAAACGCATAAAATGCCTGGGGGAGAGCATTGCTGGGAGCAGGAAGTGCAAAGGCCCTATGGTGGGAATGTGCTCATCTTAGCACCCAGCAATATACAATGTGGTTGCTGAGTGAATAAATACATGGAGGGATGGATGGAAATATTCAGTGAAAATGGAGTTGACATGGGGGTGAGGGGGGTGGTCAGGGAGGACCACCCAGAGGAGGCACTTGATTCCTTTGGATTACAAATTGCCTACCAGGTTCCTTTTTTCAAATGCGGCCCCCTGGGGTTCGGGGCAACTAGTATCCCTCAACATGGGTAAGTTTTGTAGCCAAACCAGACCCAGACCCAGAGCCCAGAAGATCTGAGCAGAGATCTTGGCTCCTGGGTCCTCCAGTTCCCTCTCCCCACCTGGGGAATGCAGGAACCCTGCCCAGAAGTGGCTTTAGTAACTGAGCTGTCCCATTGTCCTTAAGCTCCTGTGTCTCCTCCCATGTGACCAGGGAAATGCCCAGGAGGGCAGGGGAGGGGGTCTGACCCTGCTCAGCTCCTCAAGATATAAATGGATCCGGGTCTGGGTCCAGCAGAACCGGGACCCCAGGGTCAGGCTAAGAGAGAACGGATTCTCCAGGTTTGGGTCTGTGTCCCCAGATGCTGATATGTTTGCCACACACACCAGCCCCCAGGTAAGCCCAGTGGTTAAGAGTGAAGGTTCTGGAGGTAATGACAGAGTTCAAATCCTGACTTGGCTCCTTGATACCTGTGTGACCTTGGGTGAGTTACTCAACTTCTCTGAGCCTGCCAATAAGGATGAGAAAGATAGCGCCTCATAGGGAAGCTATGTGAAACAGTTAGGACTGGCCTGTACATAGCAGGCCTGTTCTGTGAGTGTGTTTCAGTAAATATAAGCAGGAGTAAGTGAGAAACCTTGAACTCTGCCCTTCCTGCCCTTATTCCTAGGAATATAATTTGATTCTTATCGCACCAAGGGAAGGCAGGGCTTAGTGCGAGCTCATTTTGCACGTAAGGAAACTGATGCTCAGAGCTCATAGGCACATGGCCAGTGAATGCTGGTGCCTCAGAGGGCCTGGCCGGGTGCCCAGAGAATTTGGTATATGACACTCACTCTGGAGAGCTGCGCTAGTGACAGCAAAGTGGGGTGCAGTGTCCAAGGCCATGCTCAGGGCTGTGGACTAGGGCAAGAAGGCCTGGGTTCCAATCCTGCCGTGTGACTTTGGGCAAGTCACTTAACCCCTCTGAGCCTCAATTTCCTATCTGCAAAGTAAAGATCATTCCTACCACAGAAGTCAAGAGTTTGATGAACTAAGGTGCCCTATTTAGCCTAGAGCAATGGATCTCAATGGTGTGAGTTTGTGTGTGTGAGTTTGTGTGTGTGTGCACATGCATGTGCAATTTTGGGTAATTTCTGGAAACATCTGGCAATGTCTGGAGGGGATACCTGGCAGTGCCTGGAGACACTTCTGATTATCACAACTGGAGGAGAAGGTGTTACTGGCATCTCATGGGTACGGTAGCCATACCTTGAAAAATAAAAAGAAACAGATAAAATTAATTTTAAGTCCTTGAGTTTTATTGGCAACTCATGGGTATGGTAGCCATACCTTGAAAAATAAAAAGAAGCAGATAAAATTAATTTTATCTTTAAGTCCTTGAGTTTTATTGAACTCAATGAAAAATATTACTGTTTCAACTATAATCAACATAAATTATTGAGATATTTTACATTTTTTTCACACTCAGTTCTTCAAAATCCAGTGGTATTTTACATGTATAGGACACCTCAATTCCCATGCTAAGTTTTCATCAAAATCACTTGATCTGTATTTAAGCTTCATGAAATTTACAGCTAAAAAAGCAGATGCCGATACCCAACTTGTTTCCAAATGTACTTTGAGGTTTTCCAATCACTGAATTGAGAGTCACGGTTTTCAAATTTAAGTTAAAATTAAACAAAATTATAAGTTCAGTTCTGCAGCCTAGTAGTCGCATTTCAAGGGTGCAGAGGCCGCACACAGCTAGTCAGCAGAGCTCGATCCACCTGATGGAAGATTCTGGAAGCAGCAAATATGAAGACAGGTAGATCGTGGTGGGCTAACCAGAATAATTTCCAGGGTGCGTTGTTAAAGAAACAACAAATGCTTAAAAATAAAAAAATAATAATAAAAATAGAATTAAAAGGGGGAGAGGAAACCCACATGTTTGATAAGAATCCACTGGAACAAGGGGCACCTGGGTGGCTCAGTCGGTTAAGCGTCCGACTTTGGTTCAGGTCATGATCTCATGGTCCGTGGGTTTGAGCCCCACATTGGGCTCTGGGCTGACAGTTCAGAGCCTGGAGCCTATTTCAGATTCTGTGTCTCCCTCTCTCTGGCCCTCCCCCGTTCATGCTCTGTCTCTCTGTCTCAAAAATAAATAAATGTTAAAAAAAATTAAAATAAAAAAAAAGAATCCACTGGAATAAAACAAAGTGAACATCATCCACTGACCTTTATGTATATGTCTGTGAATAGAAAACATCCAGGAAGATCCACAACAAAGTGTTGTGGCCACCCCAGTACATGATGAAGGGAAGGTTTTCACTTCTTCCTAAACATGCCTCAGTATCGTCTGGATGTTTCTCAGCAAGCATGCACTACTTTGGTAAATTAATTCATCCTTTCAACAAATATTTATCAAACATCTGCTATGAGCTGGTGTTCTGGAGACAGCTCGTCCCAGCTCACAAGAGCGATTATCGAATTGTCAGTTTTGTGAGTGAAGATTTTAATTAATTTTGTATTATTATATTATTTTATTTTTGAGAGAGAGAAGGCGCAAGTGAGCAAGCTGCAGAGAGAGAGAGGGAGAGAGAGAGTCCCATGAGCGGCAGAGAGAGAAAGAGGGATGGAGAGAGAGAAATCGTGCTCACCTAAAGCAGGGCTTGAACTCACAAACCGTGAGATCATGACCTGAGCCAAAGTCAGATGCTTAACCAACTGAGCCACCCAGGTGTCTTATTTTTTGATTTTTTGAGAGGGGGGGTGGAGCGGCAGAATCAGAGAGAGAGGGAGAGAATCCTACGCAGGCTCCATGCCCACTGCAGAGCCCAACGCTGGGCATGATCCCACCACGGTGAGATCATGACCTGAGCTGAAAGCAAGAGTCAGATGCTTCACCAACGGAGCCACACAGGTGTCCCTGTGAGTGAAGTTTTTAAATATAGGCATCATTAAAAAATAAATTATATAAACTTATAATGAAATATAGTCTATTAAAAAGAAAAGTAATAAATAAATACTCAAAACTCATCACTTCCCACATTTTGCCACTGTATGTTGTTACTACATGTTGCTGTTACATGACCCTGATGTTAAGTCTATATTGGACGTTTATGGTGCGAATTCCATGCTCCTGCATAGCCGTTTCCACCCCCACATTCAGTGGTGTCACAATGGTCATGCGAAATCAGCCAGGGACGGTAATATTTAAACCACGGGAACTAGAAATCAGGATCCCTCCCCAATGCCCCAAGAACTAGCTGTTAAGCCTTTACCAGCACCCCTGGCCTGGGTCCAGCTCTCCCTGCTGGTGTTACAGGAGGAAGCAAGACAGCATTCCTGTCCTCCAGAGGCTTACACTTTGCAGAGAGCAAAACCCACAAGCACCTATGCACCTATGTTCTTTGCAGGTTTAAAGCTAAATTAACATATTTAGAAATTTCTAAGTCACCTGTCTTGTAGACTCTATTGGCATTTTTACCAGCTTCCCAGACAAAGCCAGTGCCATTTCTGGCCTCCGTGTGCACCGTCGCCCGAAATGCCCTTTCCGTGTGCCCGCCCCTCCCCGTTTCAGCTGGCTAACCCAGCTCAGGGGACAATCTTTCCAGAAAGCCTTCTCTGCCTCCTCTCCCCGTGACCCCCCCCCCCCACCGCATTCAGGCTGGGCTGAGGGACCCCTACTGCACAGGCCATGGGCACCGCTCCCAACAGGGCCCTGTTTATCCCTAGCACGTTCTCCGGGACCTCATGGGTGCTCTGTAAAGGAATGAATGAGGCCTGTCTCACACACCACACTTTTCATTTGCTCAGGCCCAGACAGACATTACCAATTAGTCTTGCTGGATTTTATTCCCACAAGAGGAGAAAATTCATTAACCACATGGTGTTTGCTGGAGACTTTAGGCTCCCAAGGCTTTTGAGGAAGGGGGTCCGCTCTAGAATCTTCGCCCTCATCCCCAAAGCCCACAAACCACAACCTCCTGCTGCCCTTAAGGTGTCCCCTAACTTCCTGCTTCCAGGCACCTGTTAGATTCACCACTGGTCTCCGTGGAAATCAGCCTGAGGCCAAATAAGGGAATAACCACAGATTTTCTGAATCGCCCTCCCCAAACCTGTGCATCTTTAAGGACATAAGCAGCAACATGTACCCCTAGAAAACTGACAGAGGGGGTTCATCAGTAATAATAACGATAATTGAGTACTTTTGGTTGCCATATGCTGCCCTAAACCCTCCACATGCCTTGTCGTGTTTAATCATCTAATACTCCAACGAGGCAGAAAAGATTATCACCATTTCCCCATTTTATAGAGGGAAAACCAAAGCATACAGAGGTAAGGACTTTGCCCAAGGTGACCCGGCTAGCAAGGAGCAGTTCTGGGATTTTAGTTCAGGCAGCTGAAGCCCAGAGTCTGCCCTGAAAAACCACTGAAATGTCACAAGTTCTACGGCCGTGCATTTCTCCAGGGAGGAGGCTCCTGGCTGCCGCTGTCTGATTCTCAGTAGGGTCTAGGACACTCTCTGCACCCCCCCCCCCACTGTCCCACTGTCCTTCCCTCCCAAAGCCTGGGGAGGGGGCTGCACACCTTACTGCTAATCAGCTAAGCAGCACCATGCACATTGTGTCCTAGGGAACCCCACTCTGTTCTAAAGGAAAAGCTTCTTCCCTTTCCTGCACCTTTTGTCCCTGGAGGACATTCCTTAGGTTTGCCAAAACCTTTTTTTTTTTTCTTTTTAATTAATTTATTTAAGGGGTGGGTGTCTGGGGGGCTGTCAGGTAAGCGTCCGACTTCAGCTCAGGTCATGATCTCACGGTTCGTGCGTTCAAGCCTTGCATCAGGCTCTGTGCTGACGGCTCAGAGCCTAGAGCCTGCTTCAGATTCTGTGTCTCCCTCTCTCTCTGCCCCTCCCCTGCTCATGCTCTGTCTCTCAAAAATAAATAAACGTTAAAAAAATTTTTAAAATTTATTTACATTCAAGTTAGTTAACATACAGTGATTCATCGCTTACATAGGACACCCAGGGCTCATCCCAACAAGCGCCCTCCTGATGCCCATCACCCATTTAGCTCATCCCCCCACCCACCTCCCCTCCAGCAACCCTCAGTTTGTTCTCTAACCCTCTCCTGATAGTTGAAACCTATTCATAGACTTTGAGGAAGCCTCAGCCCCTTCCCTGACCCCAAGGTAGCAAGTGAAAGCCTGTCAACGGTGAATACTGACTGTTCTTTAGGTCTGTGGGGCACTGGGGACAGAAACCAGCAGGACAGACTGTGGGATCCCTTCCTCAATGACATCAGACCTACCAGGGAAATCTGATCTCATTCAACTTGTTCAACAAATCCGGTGTTAATGACACCTGAGATCTGCATTCTGCTGGGGAGGGGGTTTCCATAGGGAAGGAGGTCTTTACAGCTCAGGCTTTGAAAAGGGTGGGGGCGGGGGAGTGGTGAGCTGTTTCCAACTCCCTGCGGGGAGCTCAGGTCGGGGAGGGGGCGGGGTACCAGATTCACTTTTTTTTTTTTTTAATTTTTTTTTTCAACGTTTATTTATTTTTGGGACAGAGAGAGACAGAGCATGAACAGGGGAGGGGCAGAGAGAGAGGGAGACACAGAATCAGAAACAGGCTCCAGGCTCTGAGCCATCAGCCCAGAGCCCGACGCGGGGCTCGAACTCACGGACGGCGAGATCGTGACCTGGCTGAAGTCGGACGCTTAACCGACTGCGCCACCCAGGCGCCCCCAGATTCACTTTCTAAAGGACAGGTCTTCCAGCTTTCACTCCGCCCCCACCCAGCTGGCTCTGACCCCAGCCAGGGTGGAAACTCCACTGACCCATTATTTAACTGTGTTAACATGGTCCAATCTCTATACGCAGTGATTCCTAGAATGGGCCAGCCTGCTGTCACCTCAGGGCCTTTGAGCTGGCTGTCCCTGTGCCCATCCAAATGGGCCCACCCTTCACCTTTGCAATGAGTAATTGAATGCCACCTTCTCAGTGAGGCCTTCCCTAACTACTTAGTTTCAACTAGAGTCCTGTGGGGGCACCTGGGTGGTTCAGTCGGTTTAGCTTCTGTCAGACTTCAGCTCAGGTCATGACCTCATGCTTTGGTTCATGAGTTTGAGTCCTGCAGCAGGTTCTGTGCTCACAGCTCAGAACCTGGAGCCTGCTCCTGATTCTGTGTCTCCCTCTCTCTCTGTGTTCCTCCCCCACTCAAACTCCCTCTCTCTTCCCAAAATAAATACACATTTAAAAAAGTTTTTTGGGGGGCACCTGGGTGGCTCAGTGTTTGAGCATCCGACTTTGGCTCAGGTCACAATCTCATGGTCCGTGAGTTCGAGCCCCACGTTGGGCCCTGTGCTGACAGCTCAGAGCCTGGAGCCTGCTTCGGATTCTGTGCCTCCTTCTCTCTCTGCCCCTCCCCTGCTTACTTTCTGTCTCTCTCTCTCTCTCCCAAAAATAAATGAACATTAAAAAAATTTTTTTAAAGAAAAAAATGTTTTGTAACTCTGTGAGCTGACAGATGTTAACTAGACTGATTGTAGCGATCGTTTTGCAATATCTACAAATATCGTAACGTGTGGTACACCTGAAACTGATATAATGTTGTAAGTCAATTATATCTCAATAGAAAAAATAATGAAAAACCCTCCAATCCTGTCTGTGTGAAACTCGTACACGAAAGCCGGTAGCAGCATTATTCATAACAGCCAAAAAGTGGAAACAACTGATGAATGCATAGACAAAATGTGGTGTCTCTGCCCATATATCCAATATGAGGGAATATTACTTGGCCACCTAAAGGAATAAAGTATTGATCTATGCTCCGACACTGATGAGCCTTGAAAACTACGCTTGGTGGGGCGCCTGGGTGGCGCAGTCGGTTGGGCGTCCGACTTCAGCCAGGTCACGATCTCGCGTCCGTGAGTTCGAGCCCCGCGTCAGGCTCTGGGCTGATGGCTCAGAGCCTGGAGCCTGTTTCCGATTCTGTGTCTCCCTCTCTCTCTGCCCCTCCCCCGTTCATGCTCTGTCTCTCTCTGTCCCAAAAATAAATAAACGTTGAAAAAAAAATTAAAAAAAGAAAACTACGCTTGGTGACAGGAGCCAGTCACATAGACCACACACTCTACATTCCGGTATGCAAAATGTCCAGAATCAGCAAAGCTGTCGAGACGAAAAATAGATTAGTGGTTGTTTAGGGCTGGGGGTTAAGGAGTAGGGGTGAAATGGGGTATGAGGACTGCGATTAAGTATGATGGTTCTTTTGGGGTGATGAAAATGTTAAAAAAAAATGTTTAATGTTTATATATCTTTGAGAGAGAGAGTGGGGGAGGGGCGGGGGGGGGGACAGAAGATGGAAAGTGAGCTGAGCTGTCAGCACAGAGCCTGACGCGGAGCTGGAAATCACGAACCGCGAGATCATGACCTGAGCTGGAGTCAGACGCTTAACCGACCAAGCCACCCAGGCACCGCCCCCCCCACCTTTTTAAAAAAAAAAATTTTTTTTAATGTTTTAAAATTGATTGTGAACCTTGAAAACCACTGAATTACATACTTTGTTTTTTTCATTTTCACCATTGAAATGGGTAAATGTATGATATATGAATTATATCTCAATAAAGCTGTTAAAAAGAAAACTGTAATATACCCCTCCACCCTTACCCATATTCTGTTCTTCAAATAAATGTGATCTCCCATCTTCCTTGATGTGCTTATTAATTCTATTCATGGACTCTGATACTAGAATGCTAGCTCCTGAAGGGCAGAGATTGGCAGGCCACCAATTAATCCATTGTATCCCCAGGCCTGAGACTTGCTAGGGACATCATAGGCACCCAAGGGATATCTGCGAAGGGAATGTTAAGCGTCCTAAACTTCCAAGAGTTCTGTCAATATTGTCTCTCTGCCTACCCCTTGGCCTTCTTCTCTAATCCCGCCTTGATCCTGCCCCTCAGGTGAAGTAGACCTACATCCCACCTGTCCCAAGTCTGCCTTTGAACTTGGGACTCCATACACACATGCTGTTTTTCTTGTTTTATTTTTTTTAATTTTTTTTTCAACGTTTATTTATTTTTGGGACAGAGAGAGACAGAGCATGAACGGGGGAGGGGCAGAGAGAGAGGGAGACACAGAATCGGAAACAGGCTCCAGGCTCTGAGCCATCAGCCCAGAGCCTGATGCGGGGCTCGAACTCACGGACCGCGAGATCGTGACCTGGCTGAAGTCGGACGCTTAACCGACTGCGCCACCCAGGCGCCCCTTTCTTGTTTTATTTTTGATCACAGTTGCGGTACCTTTCTCTCTCTCTCCCCCCACCACCTCTGTCTTTCTCTCCCTGCCTCAGAAAGAACAAAGGCCTGTGGACCTTCCCCCCCGCTTTTGGGCCCCAGACAGCCTCACTCCTGGGTGGGGTGGGAAAAGAGAGCAAAGATTCAGTGAGTCCTGGGGGTGGGATGGATGGGGAATTTGAAACAACTAAGGCCACTCTCCTAATGCACTCTTGGGATGCCTTCAGGAAGCCGCGGGTTTGTGGCTTCCCTGTGGTGACGGGGCTGAGGTGGGGGTCAGGAACCAGGATTAGCAGGAGGTCTGTGCCTGGTACAGAGAGGCTCCCTGTAAAATTCAGTTCTTGCCCAGGTGGGAGGATGAGGCATCCCAGCTGGGTGTCTCTGCTGCCCCCGTGTGTTTTACATTGGAACTGCATGATTTCAGTGTCCAGATGGGGGCAACGCCCACCTTTGAGAAGTTCATCAACATCCCATGAACTGGACTGTGGGCAGATCGCCTGGAAAGGCAGCAGCTGGGAGGACGTTGGTGGGTCAGGCGGCCTCTAAGATGGCTAGGGTCCCAAAGACTCCTGCCCCATGGCATTCACGCCTGTGTAATACCCTCTCCTCAAACGTGGGCTGGACGTGCAACTTACTTCCAACACATGCAATACAGCAAAAATGAGAAGAAGTCATTCTGCATTAGGTTATAGAGACTGTGACTTCCATCTTGTTCGTATTGTACTCGTTCTTACTCATCCTCCCTCATCCTTGCTCCCTCCACCCCTCCCTCTCTCCTTCCCTATTGCTTCTCCCTGCTGCTCCCTCCCTCTTTCTTCCACTCTTTCTCTGTCTCTCCCTCCTTCCCTCTCCCCTTCCCTCGGTTTCTCTCTCCTTCTCTGTCTCTCTGCCTGTCTCTCTCTCGCTCTCAGTCTCTTTCTGTCTCCCTTTCAGTCTCTCCCCCTCTGTTTCTCTCTCTCTCTCTCTCACTCCACTATGGAGAGATCCAAATG
Source organism: Leopardus geoffroyi (assembly GCF_018350155.1). Classification (NCBI taxonomy): domain Eukaryota; kingdom Metazoa; phylum Chordata; class Mammalia; order Carnivora; family Felidae; genus Leopardus; species Leopardus geoffroyi. The sequence continues at coordinate 6,828,758 of NC_059331.1, forward strand.
TCCAGGAACTGCTGTCTTTGATCAGTGAGGAACGGAGATCCGCTCAGAGTGACGGTGGAACCAGATCCTCTGATCCAGTCAAGACAGGACAGGACCACAGTCCCCACTGACATTGTGGCTACTGCCCTATCAGAGACCCTGAGCCAAGTCACTGAGCTAAGCCACTCCCAATTTCCTGACCCACAGAAATCACAGGATAATAACTGTTGGTTGTTTGAAGCCAAGTTATATGATGCTTGTAGGATTTTGTTCCTGAAAATCTAATTTGTTTAGACAAATCTAGATACATTTTTAAAACATAAACATCTCCTTAAAACTGAATACCAACTTGTTCCTGACTTTGTGTGTCCAGTTCCCCTCTTCTGACACACTATTCCCACCTTCTTCATGGGAATACATTCTTCTTGGCCTGATTCAGGTCTAAGCTCAGAAGTCATCTTCACAGAGACAGAATGCCCTCAGAAATGCCCATATTAAAATACCCCCCTCGGGGCGCCTGGGTGGCGCAGTCGGTTGAGCGTCCGACTTCAGCCAGGTCGCGATCTCGCGGTCCGTGAGTTCGAGCCCCGCGTCGGGCTCTGGGCTGATGGCTCGGAGCCTGGAGCCTGTTTCCGATTCTGTGTCTCCCTCTCTCTCTGCACCTCCCCCGTTCATGCTCTGTCTCTCTCTGTCCCAAAAATAAATAAACGTTGAAAAAAAAATTAAAAAAAAAAATAAAATAAAATAAAATACCCCCCTCATCTGTCTCTGTCACATGCCCTCCATTATACCTCTGAAGTCCTTCTCACCATTGGTAATTATCTGGCACATTGATTATTTCTTTGTTTATTATTTTCTCTGCTGAAATGGGAATGGTTGCTTTGTTTTCTAGTGTTTAATTTTATTTAAAAAATCATTTCGGTAAAATTAACTTTTTTTCTGGTGCATGGTTCTTGGAATTTCATCCCATGTATAGATTTTTGGGGTCTGGGGAAATAGAACACCATTTAAAGTTTTTCATACCTTCAAAGCCATTGCTCTGATATCAGGATACAGAACAGTTCCACTCCTTAAAAATATCCTTTGTACTAAACCTTGCAGTCATAGGAAATGGCTTTTTTTTTTTCTGTCTTGCTTACTGCTCTATTGCCCATGCTTAGAATAACAGCTGGTACAAAGGCCACTTGGTAAATATTTGTTGAATGAATTAATTAAACACATGTTGATGCCAGGAAATGTTGGAAGTTGATATTGTCAGGACTACCAGGATAAATCTCTCCTGGAGGTGAGGCCTTAACTTTTTAACATAAAACAAGACAGAGGTAGTTTGGCTGACAGAACCTTAAGACGTTTTTATTGGCACCAGGCATTCCCCTTTGCATCCGTTCTCCCAACCATCACTGTAACCACTTGCATGCATATGGCAGGAGGAGGGAGGGGATCTACAAGGAGAGAGAGCTGTGGTTCAGCCATCACCTAGTTTTTGGTTATTCCAGAAAATCCCTGACCAGAATGATGGGTTGCCCAATGCAAACTCCAATATCCTTAAGTTCTGAGTTTTCTTCACCACAGTATTCCCAGAAAGCATCATCTTTCCAGCCTACAACAGGGCCAGGCCTGGTGGTCTGTTTGTTCAACAGAGAAAGTCTAATGTAATTCTCTTGGAAGGAAAGTAACATAAGCAAACTAGATGTGTGATTATTCAAAGTCATTCCACTTAAGATAACGTCAGCCTTTTAGCACCGCTTGAAAAATGTTGGCCCCATTCACTGCTCAGTCAGCCCAGAAACAGAGCCCAAAGTCACTGCTCATTCCATTTTTGTTGTAATCTCCGTATAAAGACTAGAACTACTTCACAATAGACGTAAATGAGACATATTGCTTTCATAGGGGCTATAGAATGGAGAAATGAGATAGTGCAAAGGAACATGATAACGAGATACAAGGAAAACTAGAAACCTAGCTCTCACTTCTGTTGTAAGCAGTGTGACCACTCATATGCATTCCGCAGGCATATATATGGTGGTGGAGATATGCCTTAGCTTCCTTCTGGCTTAGACATTCATGATTCAATTGATTGGCATTTTTCTCTTTGAAAGACTTATACCATTCCTCATCTCCTTAATGCATGGTCTGAATTTTTTCCCTTGTGACTTGTGCAACTTTTATCTAGCTCATGCCATCTTTTTCCTCCAGAAGACAGAATAAGAGTGAAGGACAGAGGGGGCATGATTCATTCACATGCTCCCTGACTTTGGTCCCTGGAAGTTAATTAACTGCCTGCTTCTCTGGAAAAAGCAAAACTCTTGAGTTGGTCCCAAAGTCTTTGATCTGGTATGACCCAAGTCATTCACCATAACTGGTTTTTCACTTCAAAAACGTATCTTTCTCTCTCTTTCTCTTGCTCTCTGATCTTTTCACATACTTGGGTTTTTTTTCTTTTTCTGATACTCTTTCTCCTCATATTTGCCTGAAAAACATCATCTTATCCTTTGAGGTGCAGAATCATCTCTCCTAGGAAACCTTCCCTGATTCCCCCTTCCAGACTCTGTTGGGTGTTCCTACTCTGTCCTATCCTTGCCCTCGTGTGCGTATTTCATTCTATTATAGTTAGTTCCCAGTATCTTCTCCCACATGCAACAATAAACTCCACCACTCCATGGCCAGCACCTACATCAAGTCCAGAATACATACTTAAATATCTGTGAAGAGCTAACTTGATTTTGAATCAGGACAAATCCAATCTGGTAGGGCTAGACTGATCTTCCCGGGAAGGCAACATCAGACATATCCAAAAGGACTCTTACTGGTCCCAGTAATTGAGAACATAGTAATAGGGCCATCTTGAAATTTCCTTTTAAAGTTCTGCAATTCAAAATCCAAAGTGGCTGTTCTCCCAAACTGTGCAATTCCATACTTGTGCCCAAGACCCTAGATTTTGAGATCCTACTTCCTGGAAGTTTCCAGGTGTCCTTGTGGTCAGGAAGATGAAGTGATCTTTCTGTTGACAAGCTTCCTCAGGGCCCCCTTCAGATCTCTGTTCCTCAAGCTATAGATAAAGGGGTTCAGCATGGGGGTGACTGTAGTGTACATCACAGCAGAGGCTTTCTCCTTCACAGCTGTGCGGACAGAGGAGGGGCACAGATAGACCCCGATGGTGGTCCCATAGAAGAGAGCAACCACAGAGAGGTGGGAGCTGCAGGTGGAAAAGGCTTTCTTCCTGCCCCCTGCAGAAGGGACTTTCATGATGGCCACAATGATGCGAGCATAGGACGCCAGGATGCAGATAAAAGGCGTGGCTATCACCAGCCCAGCCACAATGAGCACAAAGATCTTGTTCACAGACGTGTCAGTGCAAGAAAGCCTGAGAAGGGGAGTGACGTCACAGAAGTAGTGAGGTAGCTCATTGTTCCCACAGAAAACCAGACGAGCCATCAGGAGGATATGAGTGAGGGAGATGAAGCAGGAAAACACCCATGGGCCACCTGCCAGCAGGCCACAGAGGCGTGGGCTCATGATGGCGGTATAGTGTAAGGGGTGACATATAGCCACAAACCTATCATAAGCCATCACAGCAATCAGGACACTGTCCATGATGCCAAAGAAATGGAAAAAGTACATCTGGGTCAGGCAGCAGGCATAGGAGATTGACTTGCTCCTGATTTGGATGTTCACCAGCATCTTGGGGACTGTGTTGGTGGCCAGGCAGAAATCAACCAAAGACAGGTTAGCTAAGAAGAAGTACATGGGGGTGTGGAGGTGGGAGTCTGAGCTGATGGCAAGGATGATGAGCAGGTTCCCCAGTACTGTGACCACATACATGCAGAGGAACAAAGCAAAGAGGAGGCTCTCCTGCTCTGGAGTTTCTGAAAGCCCCAGGAGGATGAATTCTAATGCGCTGGTTCGGTTCCTTGGTTCCATGGGTATCATTTCTCTGGAGGTGTTGAAAGGAGAAGTTACATGCATACTACAGAAATGATTCTGGAAGATCACGTGAGATTACAACCAATTTCCCATCCAGACTACGTATAACATGTTACATCTTGAACTGTTGATGAAGAGTTTACGGCAACTCATATGTCAAGGTTTGGTAGTAGGACCCTCCCAAGGATATTCTCATTTCAGAGAAAGATTAAGAGTATACCATACATGAAAACTTACTGAAAAAACTACCAAGGGATTTACTTCAGGATAAAACAAATTGAATTAAAAATAAGCAATATCCAGGAAGCAATGAACAGCCAAGCAATTTGTTTATATGCAGAAAAAATAAAATGTTGAATTTTAAGATAATAATAAGGGATGCCTGGGTGGCTCAGTCAGTTAAGCGTCCAACCTCAGCTCAGGTGATGATCTCGTGGTTTGTGGGTTCGAGCCCAGTGTCAGGCTCTGTGCTGACAGCTCAGAACCTGGAGCCTGTTTCAGATTCTGTGTGTGTGTGTGTGTGTGTCTCTCTCTCTGCCCCTCTCCTGCTTGTGCTCTGTCTCTCTCTCTCAAAAATAAATAAACTTAAAAATATTTAAAATCATAATAAGAGGAAGGAGGAGGAGGAGGAGGAGGAAGAGAAGAAAAAAGGAAGAAGAAAATGTATGAAAAGGAAGGAGTAAGATATTAGGTAACGATTATAAATACTCAAGAGGCGGAATTAAAATAACAGTTGAAAGGTCCTTGTATTGAGTGGCAGGAAAAGAGAAATATTGAGTATTTTGGACTTTCTACATGATTTAAGTTTCGGTGTAACCACTAAAATAATGGATACAGAATTTATAATTTGTAAGTTATAGTAGGGACACAACAGAATTGAAGAGATTTTGATCAAACTACTTTAAGTCAGGAAAGGAAATATAAAAAAGTAAAAAAAAATCACAAAATATATAAGTAATTACAAGTGTTAAATGGCTCTGTGTGTGTGTGTGTGTGTGTGTGTGTGTGTGTGTGTGTGCATAAAAACTGAGTGCTTTTGGGGCGCCTGGGTGGCTCAGTCGGTTAAGCGGCCGACTTCGGCTCAGGTCATGATCTCGCGGTCGGTGAGTTCGAGCCCCGCATCGGGCTCTGTACTGACAGCTCAGAGCCTGGAGCCTGTTTCAGATTCTGTGTCTCCCTCTCTCTCTCTGACCCTCCCCTGTTCATGCTCTGTCTCTCTCTGTCTCAAAAATAAATAAACGTTAAAAAAATTAAATTAAAATAAAATAAAATAAAAAACGGAGTGCTTTTTAAAAAAAAATTCAAGTCAGTTAACATACAGTATAGTGTTGGTTTCAGGAGTAGAACCTAGTGATTCATCACTTATGTATAACAGCCAGTGCTCATCCCAACAAGTACCCTCCTTAATGCCCATCACCCACTTAGCCCATCGCCCTCAAACTCCCCTTCAGCAACCCTCAGTTCATTCTCTATATTCAAGAAGTTCCTATGGTTTGCCTCCCTCTGTTTTTATCTTTGTTTATTTTTCATTCCCTTCCCCTATGTTCATCTGTTTTGTTCTTTAAACTCACATACATCATATGATATTTGTCTTTCTCTGACTGACTTATTTCACTTAGCATAATACATTCAAGTTCCAGCCACATTGTTGCAAATGGCAAGATTTCATTCTTTTTGATCACTGAGTAATATTCCATTGTATATGTATGCCACTGTGTATATATATCTTCTTTATCCATTCATCAGTCATGCATAAATGTTTGAATGGCTTTAATCTTTAAAAACAGAAAATCTCAAATTGGACAAAGGAACAAAATTCTATTATCTCATGTGTACAAGAGATATACCTAAACTGTAATGACACAGAAAGGTTGGCTATAAAGGAATAATACAAGTATATGAAGAAATACTAACACAAATGAAGACGAGTAGTTTACTGATAAGATGTACTTAAGGCAAAGACATTAAAAGAGATAAAGAAAGTCATTATATAATAATAAAAGGAACAATTCACCAGAAAAGGAAAAAAAAAAAACCAAATAACTCCTAATATACACTTAATAGCATAGACTTACAATATATAAAGAAAAAAGCTAACAGAAATGTAAGGAAAAAATGATAAATCATATCATATTAAGATATTTTGTCATATCTTTTTTAGTAATTGATAGACTAGGGGGGTAAAATTTTGGTAAGGGTATAAAAAACTTGAACAATGCAATTAACCAGCTTGATTTGAGCACTACATTAAATTATTAGAGAATCCACATTTTCAAGGACATATATCTGTAAAAACTAGGCCATAAAGCAAATCTTAATAGCAGAGAATACATATCAAACAGAGCCTGTTCAATTATCATAATGTAATAAAGTTAGAAATCACTAATAAAAGATAATCAACTTCTTCCTACATGTTTGGAAATATTAAAAGCACATTTTAAAATAATGTATGCATCAAAGAAGACATCACCATTGAAACCAGTAATATTTATAGTTTTTTTTTTTTAATTTTTTTTTCAACGTTTATTTATTTTTGGGACAGAGAGAGACAGAGCATGAACGGGGGAGGGGCAGAGAGATAGGGAGACACAGAATCGGAAATAGGCTCCAGGCTCTGAGCCATCAGCCCAGAGCCCGACGCGGGGCTCGAACTCATGGACCGCGAGATCGTGACCTGGCTGAAGTTGGACACTTAACCGACTGCGCCACCCAGGCGCCCCAATAGTTTTTTTAAAAAACCTAACTATCTACATCCATATAAATATAGATACACATAATGGAATATTACACAGCCTTTTAAAAGGATGAGATCTTGCCATTTGCAACAATATGGGCGGACCTAGGGTGTATCATGCTAAGTGAAATAAGTCAAACAAAGACAAATGCCATATGATTTCACTCATGTGTGAAATCTTAAAAAAGACAAATGAACAGGGGCGCCTGGGTGGTTCAGTCAGTTGAGTGTCCGACTTTGGCTCAGGTCATGATCTCACAGTTGGTGGGTTCAAACCCCATGTCGGGCTCTGTGCTGACAGCTCAGACCCTTGGAGCCTGCTTTGGATTCTGTGTCTCCTTCTAGCTCTCTCTGCCCCTCTCACACTCTGTCTCTGTCTCTCTCTCTCTCTCTCTCTCTCAAAAATAAATAAATGTAATTTTTAAAAATTAAAAAAAAAAGACAAATGAACAAACAAAAAGCAAAATCAGAACTCTAAACACAGAGAACAAACTGATGGTTGCCAGAGGGAAGGGTGGGGGGAATCAGCAAAACGGGTGAATGGGAGCGGGAGATACTAGCTTCCAGTTATGGAATGAATTAAATCACAGGAATAAAAGGCACAGCATAGGGAACACAGTCAATGATGTAACAGCATCGTATGGTGACAGATGGTTGCTACACCTGTGGTGAGAATAACATAATGTCTAGAGAAGTTGAATCCCTATGTTGTGTACCTGACACTAACATAACACTGTGTATCAAGTATACTAAAAAAACCTACCTCATCAAAGGAGATGCAGCTAAACCAGTACGTAGAAGTAAATTCATGTTCTTAAAAGCATAATGTAGAAAAGAAAGCTTGAAACTTTAAAACTATTGAAAGTCATAAGAGAAGACTTACACACCTGGACAGATTACATGATCATATGTGCTCAGTTCATAATCCTGTATCCCTTTAATGACCATTTTCTGGGCGATGTCAGAATGGTTTTCTTTTTTTTTTTTTTTTTAATTTTTTTTTTCAACGTTTATTTATTTTTTGGGGGGACAGAGAGAGACAGAGCATGAACGGGGGAGGGGCAGAGAGAGAGGGAGACACAGAATCGGAAACAGGCTCCAGGCTCTGAGCCATCAGCCCAGAGCCTGACGCGGGGCTCGAACTGACGGACCGTGAGATCGTGACCTGGCTGAAGTCGGACACCCAACCGACTGTGCCACCCAGGCGCCCCTGGAATGGTTTTCTATCCCCCACAAAGAACACCAAGTCTGACGATTACCCATCAACGAGAGTATGCGTGTACGAGTTCGGGGTCCAGCGGGGAAGTTCCAGCACACAACTGAAGCAAAATCAACCTGAGGTTTGGCACTTTGAAGGGGGTAAGAAGGACAGCTTCACTTCAGCAACATCACACATCCCTCAAGGCAGCACAGCTCAGTGCCAAGGAAATACCCTCAGCCCTTGATTTTTCCCATGGGGGAAAGTGAGAGTGTGTGAGGGAATGTCTGAGCACCCCCAGCTGTACAGGATGCTGACAAAGAGACCCATCTTTTTCTCACCCCATACAGAACACTGAGGTGAGCTTCATGACTGAGGGAAGGGAGAGGCTGGGAGCAGAGCAGGGAGGGCTTGGAATGCATTGAAGGGACACAGATCCTGCTAATGATTCCACAGATTCCATCAGGAAGCCAGCCCACACACCGCTGGGAATGCCTCTCACCTGTTGACCCCCCCAAGTCTCCAGCAGGTACTCCCAGTGCTATGTGTGCCTCACCCAGGAACACCAACCAAGCCATGGCTGGCTCCCTGTGCATGTATGCCTCCAAGGGCAGCAAGTGTGGGCACTTGCAGAGGGCTAGTGGGCAAGTGTAGAAAACCAGTCCAACTCTGAGGAACTGAGAGAAAGCACACAAACTTGGGCATTTCAGGGCACCGCTCTAAGGAAAATAAAATGAAGGCTGTCAGCCCCTGGCCTGGCTTTTCAGAATCAAGAGAAGGCAAACAATCTTAAGAATGTCCCCTCCACCCAGTGTAGGAAACAAGAAGTGTGAAGCAGGTGTATTTATTGAAAAGGTCTAAGAATCCGTTGAAGAGCCTAAGAATCCCTGGGAGGGTTAAAAGAGAGATTTTTCTCCCAAAGCCAGTCTTTAAAGATTGGAGGAGGTAACTGCTTCTTCAGATGTGAAAAGCATCAATGCATGATTTCAGGGAACATTAAAAATCAACAAAACATGACACAAGCAAAGGTACACAATAATTGTCTAGTAAGTGACCCCAAAGAAATGTAGATCTATGATCTACCTGATAAAGAATTAAAAATAGATGTCTTAAGGAAGCTCAATGAGCTATAGAAAGATAATTCAATAAAATCAGGAAAAAAAATCATGCATATGATCTTATATATAGAAATTCCTAAAAAACCACACACACACACACACACACACACACACACACACACACACACTGTTGGAACTAATAAATGGGTCAGTAAAGTTGCAGGATATGAAATAAATACACAAAAATTAGTTGCATTTCTATACACTAACAATGAACTATCTGAAAAAGAAATAATTAAAACAATCCCATTTACAATAGCATCCAAAACAAGTAAAACACTTAGGAATAAATTTAACCAAAAAGGTGGAAGATCTATATACCAAAACCTATAAAGCACTGATGAAGGAAATTGGAGAAGACACAAATACATGGAAAGATATCCTGTACCCGCCAATCGTAATAATTAATATTGTGAAATTGTTCATTCTACTTAAAGTGAGCTACAGATTCAATGCAATCAATATCAAAATTCCAGTGGCATTTTTCACAGAAATAAAGGACACAATCTTAAAGTTTGTATGCAACCACAAAAGACCCCCCCACCCCATGCAAAAAAACAAAGCAATCCTGAGAAAGAACAAAGCTGGAGGCATCACATTTCCTGACTTCAACTATATTACAAAGCTCTAGTAATCAAAACAGTATGGTACCAGCATAAAAACAGACATAGAGATCAGTGGAATAGAATAAAGAGCCAGAAATGAATCCATGCACAGACAGTGAACTGATCTTTTACAAGGGTGCCTAGAACACACAATGGAGAAACGATGGTCTCTTCAATAAATGGTGTTGTGGGAACTGAATATTCACATGCAAAAGAATGAACGCAGACTCCTATCTTACACCACTCACAAAAAATAACTCAAAATGTACTAAAGACATAAATATAAGATCTGAATCCATAAAACTCCTAGAAGAGAACCATGGGAAAAAGCTCCTTGATATTGGTTTTAGCATTTTTTTTTAAATAAATGACACCAAAAGCATAGGAAACAAAAGCAAAAATCAACAGGCAAGACTATAGCAAAAGGAAACAATAAACCAAAGGAAAAGCCAACCTATGGAATGGGGGATAATATCTGCAAACCATATATTTGATGGAGGATATATCCAAAATATGTAAGGAACTTACACCACTCAATAGCAAAAATACAAATAATCTGATTAAAATGGGCAAAGAAACTGAATAGACATTTCCCTAGAGAAGAGATACAAATGTCCAACAGGTACATGAAAAGGTGTTCAATATCAGGGAAACACAAATAAAAATCACAATGAGATATCACCTCACACCTTTTAGATGGCTTTTACCGAAAAGACAATATAAAATAACTGTTGGTGATGATATGGAGTAAAGGGAATCCTTGTACACTTTTTGTAGAAGGGTACATTGGTGTGGCCACTTTGGAAAAGAGTGTGGAGGTTCCTCAAAACATTAAGATAGAGGGGCACCTGGGTGGCTTAGTTGGTTGACTTTGGCTCAGATTATGATCTCATGGTTCATGAGTTTGAGCCCCGCTTTGGGCTTGCTGCTGTCAGTGCAGAGCCCGCTTTGGATCCTCTGTCCCCCTCTATCTTTCTCCTCCCCCACTTGCACTCTGTCTCTCAAAAATAAATAAAACATCAAAAAAATTAAGACAGAACTATCATATGATCCAGCAATCCCTCTTCTGGGTATGTATCTGAAGGAAACCAAATCAGTATCTCAAATGGATATCTGCTCTCCCAGGTTCATCGTAGCATTATTCACAATAGCCAAGATGTGGAAACAACGTAAGTGTCCATAAATGGGGACTGAATAGAGAAGCTGTAGGATATATATAAAATTCAGCCACAAGAACAAAGGAAATCTTGTCATTTGTGACAACATGGATGAACCCAGAGGACTTTATGCTAAGTGGAAATATTCCGGGCAGAGAAAGACAAATATTGTATTATCTCACTTATATGGGGAATTTTTAAAAAAGTCAAACTCATAGAAACAGCCAGTAGAGTGGTGGTTAGTTCCCAGGGGCTTGGGGAACTGGGGAGCTACTGGTCAAATGGTATAAGCTTACAGGCAGAAGATGAGTAAGATTTGGGGATCTAATGTGCACCAATACCATATTATATACTTGAAATTTGCTGAGGGGGTAGATCTTAAGTGCTCTCACTTTGGCTCTCTTTTCCTTAACAGTTTTGGTCCCACGATCCTTTGGAGATTCTGCTAAACTATAGGCCTTCCCCCACCCCCCACCCCCAAAAATATATACCTTGACATTACTTCGCATACTATTTCAGGGGTTTCATAAAACGTCCTCAGCTCCAAGTTAGGATCCAAGTTTTCAAAACTTTCTTTGTAGAGGGTCTGCTAGTTTTCAGAGGTGATTCTCAGACTTACAACTCCAGGCTTCCAATACCCAGACCTGAGTTGCTGCCTGCCAACTCATCTGGAAAATTTGCATGAATGTAGAGTGGAATGATGGGAAGCATGCCGATAATTGGATCCAGATGGACTAGAATTAAAACCCTGGCTTCTAAACCAAGTGACCAGTAACTTCTCTAAACTTCTTTTTCTGTATCTTTATACACTTGGGAGAAATAATACCCACCTCTGAGTTTTCTTAGAAGCTGAAGCGAGGTAGACCATGAAAAGTGACCAAAGCAGCGCTCAGCATCACAGTATGGTCTCCGTCAACATCAGGCAGCATCACCTGATATGTAAAGGAAGGACTTTGAAAAAAGAAACACCTAGATGGTTCCTGGGCTCACCACCTGGTAGCTAAGTGACCTTGAGTGAATTGCCTAGCCACTAAAACCTCACTGTCTTTGTCAAAAGGGAATGATGGTAATGGTCGAGGATTAAATGAGACATGCACATAAAATTATCTACAGTGTCTGACACAGAATAGAATAGTTATAATAAGCAGTGATATCCCTTTCTTTTTCATCCTGCATGGCAAGTTCCTTAGATAAAAAATAAAGTCTATTTTCTGCTAGAGCCTCTCTTTCTGTGAATGAAATCACCGTCCTTCTAGACAACTGTGACCGAAACTGACTCTTCCTCCCTCATTGCTTCTACTGCCAAAGCCAACTCATCAATGAGCCACCACATCTTCCAGAAGTTGAACGTTCCATTCTTCTAGTCGTTTTCCATCTACCTCCTCCTCCCGCCATTACTTGAGAGTAAATCAAGGCTTCCATTAGTTCTGGGTTGCCTTAATCCAAGTTCTGGTTCTTAGTTAGTCCTTATGCATCCATTCTCCGTCTTCCAAACCATCCTGAAGTCACTGCCAGATAAATTCTCATGAAGTATACCTCTGACCACATCACTTTTATTCACTTTCCCATTCATTCACTCATTTATTCTACCAATTCCATCAACAATTATTGATTGGGCTGAGTGGTGGGACAAAGATGTGAAAAGACACAGACCTTGCCCTCCTAAGACATGAGAGCAGAGACTGTATGTCTGTTCATTTTTGCACCCAGCATCTTATCCGAGATATAGGAGGCATAAACACAATTGCTCAATATGTGCATGATTAAATAATAATTTTCTTTTATTTTGAGTGCCTCCAATAAGGCCAGACCCTGCTCTTAAGTTCTTTGCCAATTTGCTACTCACAACAACCCACTGAGGCGGGTTCTGTTGCACATATAAGGAAATGGAGACACAAGGAGATTAAGAAAATCAAATGGTGTCTCAAAGACAGCAGGTCGCAGAGCTAAACCAAGCAGTCTGAATCTACAGCCTCTACTCTTGATCTCTGTATTTCAAGAATCTGAAGTGAATGGATAAATTCACAGTTTAATAAAGGAAACAGACTCGAGAGGCATTTATCAAATTATGCGGAAATGGACATAATAGAAAATTGCCCTGAGAATTATAAAAGTACTCAGGAAATGCAGCTGAATCAGGCAGTGATCCCTGGAAATTCTGCTATCTACACAAAAGACTTTACGAAACACTGTTGTCCACTAAACAAAATCCAAATGTTTACCTTCACATGAAAGAAATCTGATTCTCTGGCAAACCTGTATGTCTTGCTGTATTTACTACTGCCCTCCTAAAATCATGTTGTATACCAGATTGGAGGGGGGAGGGTAACCAATATGCAAATCCCCCTCACCACCCCTCCTTCCCCATCATTTCCTGTCTCCATGTTTCCTCAGATTTCATATTACCTAATGAATCCCTAGTATGTGCCAAGCACTATAGTAGACATATTACATATATGACATGTTGTCCTAACAACAAACTGTGAGGAAGGGATTATGCTCCCCTTTTTACAAATGAGATGATTGAGGCCCAGCATGGAGAATTCTGTGAGGCTCCCACAGTTATTAAATGAGCTTGGTTCCAGTGCGTGTCCACCTGAGTCCAAAACTCACAGCCCTTCTACTGAGCCACACTGCCCTTCTGCATTCTCGCTTTCTGACTTTCCCTGGCCCCCGTACCATCCTCCACCAAATTCTCACTCACTTATCCTGCCACTTGCTGTTTTCCACAACTCTTGGGAAAAGTTTAAGTCTCTGGAACTGGAAGTCTCACATGCTCCCTAATCATCTTAATGGAGTTCCACTCAAGGAAGCACACAGCTCGTATCCCACATGGAGCCCCAGAGCTTGGTGTCCAGGGTTTCTCAATTGGGAAAGATTAGGGATTTCCAATGACTTCAGAAGCTCAGTGATGGAAATAACTCAAACTTACGCCAACAGAGCCTGGTGGAAACACTTTCTTCTTTGAGATACTCAACTGGGCTCGGGAAAGCAGGTCCACATACTAAGATTATGCTTCATGCTTGTTGCAGGAGAAGGGAGACTCCTTATACCTAAAGTCTCCAGTTCAAAGAACTGTCTGCCTAAAGAAACAGTTATCATTGAGCTATTGAATTTGAAAACCTCAAGAGTTTCAATGACTATTTTTTTTTAATTAACCCAAACAACATGAATTAAAGTTTCAATTTAGTTTTCAATAGGGGTTTAATGCCTTTTTGAATTACTGGTTTAACCTAAATTTTGAAAAAAATGTGATGTATTAATATGCATACTATAAAAAAGTTTGAAATATTGTATTTCTTAAATATGGGGAGAACATTAATCACATTTAGCAAACATTTTTTCATTCAAACCTGTATATTAAAATAAGTGAAATGATTAATTTGAATCACGGTCAAGTTCATGATTCACATTTTGGGATAGATTCTTTTCTTAACGCAGTACCTAACTTTTGATAACCTTTCAAAATTAATATTTGATCATATAAGTTATGTCAAATACAGATGATCCTTTAAAGGTCACACTGTCCATCTATGTAGCAACAGTTCCAAAGTATTTTGGGGAAGTTTGATAACTTTTATATCTGAAGTGTGCTTAACCAGAAAAGTGAAAATTTTAATGGACAAAAAGGTATTTTTAAAACTTCATAGTGATAAACGATTTTTAATAAAATTAACCTCAAACTAATAAACTTAAAATCTGTAAGCAAATCAAAATAAAGTATTAGTTTAACAGCAAAAACTAGATATTTATTTGTAAGAAGCTGCCTCTCTTCATTGGGGATTTTTAATTATAAAATTTCCAGCAGATGTGAGCTTTAAAGGCCCTTAATACTTGAAATTGTTAGATGCTTGATGAGTAAATTACACTTGCCTCTAGAATTATAAAAATCTGAGCTTTATAAAATGCATCTATTCCTGAAGGCAATTTCTCTGATGATCAAACTGTAAAGTTTCATACAGTACTAATATCTCACTGGAGTGTATATAAGTTTCTGAGTAATATTTTTAAATAAAATTTATAGATTCATTAAAAAAAAGATAATGCTACAAATCATGGGCTTTGGAAAGGGCTTGCTTAGCATCACAGCCGGACTACATTGAGCAGATGCATGGGTGGCCACTGGATTCAGGCTTCTGACCTAGGTGCTATCTAGAGCCCGGTAGAATCACTCACTCTCTGAGGACACAGTGTCTGTCCTCTCTTTCTACTGTGTACATTCTCTCCAAGGGCTCTCAAGCTCTTGCTCAGTCTTGCGTGCGCGCGCTCTCTCTCTCTCTCTCTCGCTCTCTGTCACTCTCTCCTCTTACCCTCCAAGAACACTTACTGGACTATCTTTTCTCTTCTTGACATGATCACTGAGGCATGAGTCAAACTTGGCTCAGTTTCCTCCCTGGTGACAGTCAATAGAGATCCTGGTTCTGTTGCCCAAAGAGGACCAGATCCCGGAGACAAAGAGGATGCCTCACAGAGGCACAGGTAGGTATCCACCTGGCCCAAAGAAGACAAGCTAGGGTGGGGATGAATTGTAAGAACAGAGGGAATATTTACAATTTCTGGGCCAATGAGAAGTCAATTCCCAAGGCTCCTTGTTAGACAAATTGTCCAATTTCACATCTGTTCCCTGAATACCTCAGTTTCCTGTGGGGGCTGGGATATGGAAGTAGGACGCCTGTATTGACTATTTCAGGTCTTTAGGAGGCAACTAGGTGCAAGTTGTAGGTTTCCCAATGGCTCTTCACCCTCTCCTTGGGGATCTCTCCAAGGTCAAGGGCTTCCCCTAGAGGAGGTGTCCACTCTTCTTTGAAGCCAGTGTCCCTCATCAGCTCAAGAACCAAGAAACACCTCTGCACATTCACCCAGTGATGTCACACCAAGAAACAAAGACTACCTCCGGCCCCACTTACCCCCAAGAGGGCAGCTGTCTGTAAAGACACCGTGGCTGCCTTCCAGTTCTGCTAAGGGGGCAAGTGGAATCTCACCTGATGGACACACGCCAAGAGAGAGACTGGCTGCATGGGTCTGCATCCAGATCCTTGCTCTGAATATTCGTCCCAGTGGCATCTGTGGGAGTCTCTACCTTTGCGTTTTTAGGAATTCAGTTTTAGGAGGTCACTGCCAGAAATCTCAGGTCATATGTCCGCTCAATAAACACCCACCGAACCAACTGATACATTAAGTGTCAGTTTTTAAAAACCTTAAGTGATGGAAATCAGCCAACCACAGGCAAAAGTAGAGAACATAATACTAGGCTGAGTCATACGAAATTGCCAACATTCTACCATTTTTGACCAAGAAGATGGGCAATTTTTCTCATGGATCAGCTTAATGTGATGAAACCACGTGTATTTGTCACTCAGTTTTAATGATTATTGATTCAGAGTCTTGTTCACCTGTATTCTACTTTGAGCTCTTAACCAGAATTATATCAGAGCAAATCCCATATATCATATGATTTCGATATGTCTCTTAAAAAAAAAAACCCTTCTTTTATTTATTTAAAATTTTTTTAATATTCATTTTTGAGAGAGAGAGAGAGCGCATGCATGCAGGGGAGTGGCAAAGAGAAAGGGAGACACAGAATCTGAAGCAGGCTCCAGGCTCTGAGCTGTCAGCACAGAGCCCAATGCGGGGCTTGAACTCACAGACCATGAGATCATGACCTGAGCCGAAGTCAGAAGCTTAACCAAGTCACACAGGCACCCCCAAAAAACCTTCTTTTTAAAATCTTTTACTTTTAACCTTTTTTAATGTTTATTTATTTTTGAGAGAGAGAGAGAGAGAGAGAGAGAGAGAGAGAGAAAGAGAGAGACAGTGCGAGCGTAGGAAGGCAGAGAGAGAGGGAGACACAGAATCTGAAGCAGGCTGCAGCCTCTGAGCTATCAGCACGGATCCCGACGTGGGGCTTGAACCCACAAACCATGAGATCATGACCTGAGCTGAAGTCGGACGCCCAACCAACTGAGCCACCCAGGCGCTCCAAAAAACCTTCTTTTTAAAAGAATAAACACAATACTGTTATTTTACTTTAAAATATTAATAATATATATCCTCAAATATTCAAATTACCCAAATTGCCTCATAGCTTTTTATCATGTTTTTCACATTAGAATCCCAAAATACCCATATGTTCCAATTAATTGATTGCTGTCTAGGGGCGCCTGATGGCTCAGTTGGTTAAGCATTTGACTTAGGGCTCAGGTCATGATCTCACCTTTCATGAGTTCAAGCCCTGCATCGGGCTCTGTGCTGACAGCTCGGAGCCTGGAGCCTGCTTCGGGTTCTGTGTCTCCCTCTCTCTCTGCCCATCCCCTGCCCGCATTCTGTCTCCCTCTGTGTCTCAGAAATAAGTAAAACATTAAAAAAATTTTTTTAATTGATTGCTGCTTCAATTCCCTTTTAAGTTCTAGGATTTCTTTCCCTCTTGTTTATGCCCTCTTGGAATTTATCTGTTGAAGTGGTCTAGATTTTACTGGTTGATTTGTATGGTATGGTCTCAAATATGCCTCGCAATGGTTGTAATTATAAATTTATGTTTAGATGTATACACTTGAATCAAAATCAGGCTTGATATTGGGGAAGAAGGATACTCCATAGGTGGTTGCTAGACTTTCCTCAGAAGGCATATTTTTTTCCAACTTTATTAAGATATAATTGACAAATAAAATTGTTTTGTGATATATTTCAAGCATACAAAGTCATGGTTTTATATACACATACATTGTGAAAGGATCCCCACAATCAAGTTAATTAACATATCCATCACCTCACAGGTTTACTTTTTTTTTTAGTGAGAACAATTCTACTACCTTAGCAAATTTCAATGGTGTGGTACAGTATTATTAACTACAGTCACCATGGTATACATTATATCTCCAGATGTTATTCATCTTATAACTGAAAATTTGTTATCTTTTTACCAACCTGATCCCAATTTCCCCCCACCCCCTGGCCACTGGAGACTACTATTCTACTCTCTGTTTCTATGAATTCAAATTTTAGAAAATTTCACATACAAATGATACCATGCAATGTTTGTCTTTCTCTGACTGTCTCATTTCACTTAGCATAATTCCTTCCATTCATTCGTATTTTTGCAAACAATACGAGTTGTTGCAGGATTTCCTTCATTTTTTTTTTTTTTTACTGTTTTTTTAAAAAAGTAATTTATTGTCAAGTTAGCTAACATACACTGTATACAGTATAGTTTTGGCTTCAGGAATAGATTCGCATGATTCATCACTTACATGTAACATGCAATGCTCATCCTAACAAGTGCCCTCTTTAATGCCAATCACCCATTTTCCCTGCCCCCCAGCCCCCCACCAGTCTGTTCTCTGTATTTAAGAGTCTCTTATGGGTTTGCCTCCCTCTGTGTTTGTAACTCACTTTTCCTTCCCTTCCCCCACGGTCTTCTGTGAAGTTTCTCAAATTCCACATACGAGTGAAAACATATGATATCTGTCTTTTTCTGACTTAGTTCACTTAGTATAAGGATTTCCTTCATTTTTAAGGCTGAATAATATTCCATTGAATATATACACACCATATTTTCCTCATTCATTCGTCAATGGGCAACTTAGGTTGTTTCCTTATCTTGACTAGTGTGAATAATGCTGCAGTGAACATGGGCATATAGGTATTTCCTCAAGTTGATTTCATTTCCTTTGGACATATACCCAGAAGTGAGATGGCTGGATCATACCGTAGTTCCATTTTTTTATTTCTTGAAGCTTTGCACTGTTTTTCATAGTGGCCGCACCAGTTTATATCCCTACAAACAGTGTAATGCTGGACGAGGCACATATTTTCCATTGTCTCTCTTTTTGCGAAATCTGCAGTCATTGAGATTCATTGTCTAAACACAATATTTGATGAAAGATTGCAAATAAATGTCTACCAGACATTCATTTATGAGCTGGAATACTACAAAAATAAACTTCCCCTCCTTAAGTCTCTGGTCAGTCTGAGGTACTATTTGTAGAGGAGTGTTGGTAAAAAAAAAAAAAAAAAAAAAAATGCTTGAATCTTAATATTATTTCCATCTATTTATTGATTTTCAAAATAATTTCTTGGCCCTCTAACATTTTCCACAGGTGACAATGAGTGTGGGGTTTTTTTCAATCATTATTTGAACCCCTGTATTTTTAACATTTTTTTTAAATTTTTTTTTCAACGTTTATTTATTTTTGGGGGGACAGAGAGAGACAGAGCATGAACAGGGGAGGGGCAGAGAGAGGGAGACACAGAATCGGAAACAGGCTCCAGGCTCTGAGCCATCAGCCCAGAGCCTGACGCGGGGCTCGAACTCACGGACCGCGAGATTGTGACCCGGTTGAAGTCGGACGCTCAACCGACTGCGCCACCCAGGCGCCCCTAACATTTTTTTTTTAACACCAAAATTTATTCTCTCATAGTTTCGGAGGCCAGAAGTCCAAAATCAAGGTTTGGGCAGGCTTAGTTCCCTCTGGAAACTGAGAAAGAATCCATTTTCTGCTTCTATCCTAACTTCTTCTGGCAGCTGGAGACCCTTGGCATTCCTTGGAGTGGGACTATATAAGCCCAAGATCTGCATTCGTCCTCACATGACCTTCTGCTCTGTGTGCCTCAAAGGTATCCCTTCCTTATATAAGGATGCCAGTTTTTGGATTTAGTGCTAATCCTAAAATGGTTTCATCTTAAAATCCTTACCTTTATTTCACCTGAAAAAAAGTCTTAATCTTCATAAGGTCACAGTCTGAGATTCTGGGTGGACATGAATTTCGGGGAAGGGAGGTGGACAGTATTCCACTCACTAAAGTCACCTTATAAATTGCCTCTAAAATATGATTTCGGTTCCCCTGTTCTTTTTTTCCCTGATGCTATTGCCATTAGACGTGGTTGATAAGAGTCAACTTTCAAAATAGCCTTTATTTTTCTTGAACATCCTTTAAAATGTATTTTTTAAATGCATCCATGCTTCTTTCTTTTACCAAAGCAAGAATGTTAATTGAAGGAAACTTGGAAAACACGGGAAGGCACAAAAGAGAAAGTAAAATCACTCATATTCTCACTGCTTAAAGGAAAAGATTTTATCTCTCTCTCTTTACTACTTTAACCATTTTTAACCTTTTTAGTGTTTATTTATTTTTGAGAGAGAGACAGAGGGTCAGAGAGAGAAGAAGACGAAGAATCTAAAGCAGGCTCCAGGCACCGAGCTATCAGCACAGAGCCTGACGTGGGGCTCGAACTCATGAACTGTGAGATCAGGACCTGAGCCGAAGTTGGATACTTAACTGACTGAGCCACCCAGGTGCCCGTCCATCCATCTCCAGAACTTTTCATCTTCCCAAACTAAAACCCTGTCTCCTTAAAGGCTAACTCCCCATCCCCTCTCCCTCCAGCCACTGGGAGTACCATTTCGCTGTCTCTATGAATCTGACTCCTCTTTGCACCTCATATAAGTGGAATCACACAGTATTTGGATTTTTGTGTATGGCTTATTTCACTTGGCATAATGTCTTCAAGATTCATCCATGTTGTAGCAGCAATGGACACTTGGGTAGTTATGGTGAATAATGGTGCTATGAACATAGATGTATTTGAGTCTTTGCTTTCAATTTCTGGGGGCATATACCCAAAAGTGGAATGTTGGATCATATGATAATTCTAGGTTTCATTTTTTGAGGAAATGCCTTACTATCTTCCATAACATCTACACCATTTTATATTTCTAACCAGCAAAGGTTCCACTTTATCCATATACTTGCCAAAACATTTTTTCTATTTGTTTTGTTTGTTTTTATAATACTCATCCGAATAAGTGTGAAGTGGTATCTCACTGGGGTTGATATGCACTTTCCTAATGAATAATGATACTGAATAGTTTTTCATGTGCTTATTGGCCATTTGTATATCGACTTTAGAAAAATGTCTATTTAAATCCTTTCCCATTTTTTTTAAACATTTATTTATTATTGAGAGACAGAGAAACACAGAGAGTGAGCAGGGAAGGGGCAGAGAGAGGGGGAGACACAGAATCCGAAGCAGGCTCCAGGCTCTGAGCTGTCAGCACAGAACCCGATGCGGGGCTCTAACTCACAAACTGTGAGATCATGACCGGAGCTGAAGTCGGATGCTTAACTGACTGGGCCACCCAGACGCCCAACCCTTTCCCATTTTTAATTGCATCGTTTGGTTCTGTTGTTGTTGATGACGTGGAGTTCTTTATATATCTTAGATACTAATCCCTTATCAGATACATGGTTTGCAAACATTTTTGTCATTCCATCAGTTGCCTTTTCATTCTGTTGATAGTGTCATTTGATGTGCAGAAGTTTTCAAAAAAATTTTTTCTATATACAAATTTTATATTTATTGCATGTAATCAAACCCATAATTTAACCACTGGCAACCACATTTACGTATGGGGACACACATGTACATGATTTCAGTAAAAGAGTAGAACACAGCAATGCTTCATGGGGTGATTTCCCACTGTGTCTAAAGTGTCTAACCCCGAATCAGGTCTCCCACAATCCCTTTCTGAGTTAGAGTTGATCTAAGAGACATTACCATAAGGTTTGGAAGTTTCAGGTGGAGCAGGAGACCACAGTGACCCAGATCTACCAGTGGGCACAAGGCAGCAGCTCCCACTAGCTTTCCCTTGTGGTACCTTTGGGGCATACAGACCACTCAGAAAGCTCCAAAAGTTTTTAAATTTTGATGAAGGACAATTTATCTGGATTTTCTCTTGTTGTCTGTGACTTTGATGCCATAATTAAGAAATCATTGCAAAATCCAATGTCTTAAGGTTTCCCTTCTATGTTTTCTTCCAAAATATTCGATAGCTATAGCTCTTAGGTTTGAGTCTTTGATCCATTTTAAGTTAATTTTTGTATATGGTGGAAGGTAGGGGCCCACCATTTGGGGTCAGTTTTTTTGCATGTGGATTCTGGTTTCCCAACACCATTTGTTGAAAAGATAGTCCTTTACCCCACTGAACTGTCTTGCCACCTTCATCAAAAATCATTTGACCATATATGCAAGGGTTTATTTCTGGGCCCTCTATTCTATTCCATTAATTTCTATGTCTGTATTTATGCTAGCACCATACTATTTTGATTACTGTGCTTTGTAGTAAGTTTTAGGACCATGAAGTGTGAGGCCTCTGAGTGTGTTCCTATGTTTCAAGAGTAATTTGGCTATTTAGAGTCTTTGAAATCCATATGAACTTTATGGTAGATTTTTCTATTTCTGCATAAAATGTTGCTGAAATTTGCATAGGGATTTTATGGCATAGTGAATCTGTCACTTGCTTTAGGTAGTACTGACATCTTAACAATATTAAGTCTTCCAATCTGTGAATACAGAAGTTTTTCTTATTTATCTGTGTCTTTTTCAGTTTCTTTCAACAATGTTTTGTAGTTTTCAGTATATAAATTTTTTGCCCCTTGGTTAAGTTTATTCCTAAGCATTACATTGTATCCTTTTTTGATGCTATTGTAAGTGGGATTATTTTCTTGATTTCCTTTGCAGATGGTTCATTGTTGGTGTGTAGATACACACTGATTTATGTGTGCTGATTTTATATCCTTTGTACAACTTTGTATAGCTTTGCTGAATTTATTAGCTCTAGTGTGTTTAGCTTTACTGAATTCATTAGCTTGTGTGTGTGTGTGTGTGTGTGTGTGACATCTTTGGGGTTTTCTACATATAAGATCAAACCATCTGTGAACAGAAATCATTTTACTTTTTCCTTTCCATTTTTTATGTCTTTTATTTATTTTTCCTGCCTAATTGCTCTGGCTAAGACTTCTCATATTATGTTGAAAAGAAGTGATAAGATCAGGCATTCTTGTTTTATTCCTGATCTTAGAAGAAAAGCTTTTAGTCTTTCACCATTGAGTATGGTGTCAGCTATATTTGTTGGGTTTTTTCTTTTATTTTTTTTTAACGTCTGACCTTTATTGTATTGAGGTAGTTTCCTTCCATTCTTAGTTTCTTGGGTATTTATAGCACAAAAGGCTGTTAAATTTCATCAAGTGATTTCTCTTCAACAATTGAAATAATCATGTGTTTCTCCCCCTTCACTCTATTGATGTGCTATATACATTGACTGATTTTTCTTGTGTTGGACTATTCTTGCATTCCAGGAATCAACCTCACTTGGTCGTGATGTACAATTCTGTCACTATGTTGGGGGTTGTTAGTATTTTGTTGAGGATTTTTGCATTAGTATTCATAAAGGAGGTTGGTCTGTAATTTTATTTTCTTACAGTGTCTTTGCCTGGCTTCGATACCAGGGCAATGCTGGCCTCACAGAACGAGGTTGGAAGTGTTCCTCCTCTTTCTGGAAGAGTTTGAGTAGTACTGGTGCTAATTCGTCTCTACAAGTTTGGACCACTGAAGCCATCTGGTCCCAAGCTTTTCTTTCTTGGGAGATTTTGGATTACCAATTCAATCTTCTTATTAAGTTTTTTTTCTTCCAAGATTTTATTAAAATTCAAGTTAATTAATGTATAGTGTAGTATTTGTTTCAGGAGCAGAACTGAGTGATTCATCACTTACATATAACACCCAGTGCTCATCACAAGTGTCCTCCTTAATGCCATCACCCATTTAGCCCACCTCCCAACTCCCCTCCAGCAACCCTCAGTTTGTTCTTTATATTTAAGAATCTCTTATGGGCTGCCTCCCTCTCTGTTTTTATCTTATTTTATTTTTCCTCCCCTTACCCTATGTTCAACAGTTTTGTTTCTTAAATTCCACATATAAGTGAAATCTGACTTTCTCTGACTGACTTATTTCACTTAGCATAATACATTCTAGTTCCATCCATGTCTTTGCAAATGCCAAGATTTCTTTCTTTTGATAGCTGAGTAGTGTTCCATCTTATATATATTCCCTCCATACCTTCTTTATCTATTCACCAATCAATGGACCTTTTGGCTCTTTCCATAATTTGGCTATTATTGATAGTGCTACTATAAACATTGGGGTACATGTGCCCCTTCAAATCAGTATTTTAGAAGAACAAATATTGTCAAAATGTCTACACTACCCAAAGCAATCTACACATTCAATGCAATCCCTATCAAAGTAACAGCAGCATTTTTCACAGAGCTAGAACAAATAATTCTAAAATTTGTATGGAACAAGAAGAGACCCTGAATAGCCAAAGTAATGTTGAAAAAGAAAAGCATGAATGGCCAAGGTAATGTTGAAAAAGAAAAGCAAAGTGGAATGCATCATAATTCTGGACTTCAAGCTGTATTGCAAAGCTGTAATCA
The DNA here is from genome assembly GCF_018350155.1 of Leopardus geoffroyi. Classification (NCBI taxonomy): domain Eukaryota; kingdom Metazoa; phylum Chordata; class Mammalia; order Carnivora; family Felidae; genus Leopardus; species Leopardus geoffroyi. The sequence goes on from NC_059331.1 coordinate 6,852,744, forward strand.
TCAAGACAGTATGGTACTGACACACACACAAAAAAACAAAAACACCACATAGATCAATAGAACAGAATAGAGAACCCAGAAATGGGGTCCAGAAATGGACCCACAACTATATGGTCAACTAATCTTCAACAAAGCATGAAAGAAAATCCAATGGAAAAGAGACAGCTTCTTCAACAAATGGTGCTGGGGAAACTGGACAGCGACATGCAGAAGAATGAAACTATACCACCTTCTTACACCATATACAAAAAATTCAAAATGGATGAAAGACCTAATGTAAGAAAATAAACCATCAAAACCCTAGAGGAAAAAACAGGCAGCAGCCTCTTTGACCTCAGCTGAAGAAATTCTTACTAGACGTGTCTCTGGAAGCAAGGGAAACAAAAGGAAAAATGAACTACTGGGACTTCATAAAGATAGAAAACTTCTGCACAGCAAAGGAAACAATCAACAAAACTAAAAGGCAACCAATGGAATGGTAGAAGATATTTGCAAATGACATATCAGATGAAGGGCTAGTATCCAAAATCTATAAAGAACTTATCAAACTCAACACTCAAAATAAGTAATCCAGTGAAGGAATGGGCAGAAGACATGAACAGACATTTCTCCAAAGACACATAAACCGCTAACAGACACATGAAAAGTGTCACTTATCATTAGGGAAATACAAATCAAAACCACAATGAGATATCGCTTCACACCTGTCAGAATGACTAAAATTAGCAACACAGGAAACAAAAGATGTTGGTGAGGGTGCAGAGAAAAGGCAACCCTCTTACACTGTTGACAGGAATGCAAACTGGTGCAGCCACTCTGGAAAACAGTGTGGAGGCTCCTCAGAAACTTAGAGATAGAGCTACCCTATGACCGGGCAATTGCACTACTAGATATTTGCCCAGAGGATGCAATCTCCTTTTAAAAAAAAAATTTGGGGGGTGCCTGGGTGGCTCAGTCAGTTGATGTCCAGCTCTTGATTTCAGCTCAGGTCATGATCTCACGGTTTGTGAGTTCAAACCCCACATTGGGCTCTGTGCTGACAGCATGAAGCCTGCTTGGGATCTTTTCTCCCTCTATCTCTCTGCCCCTCCCCCTGCTCTCTCTCAAAAATAAATAATAAAAATAAAATAAAAAATAAAAAATAAATTTTTAATGTTTATTTTTGAGAGAGAGAGAGAGAGAGAGAGAGAGAGAGAAGAACACAAGTGAGGGAGGGGCAGAGAGAAAGATGGAAACAAGAATCTGAAGCAGCCTCCTGGCTCCGAGCTGTCAGCACAGAGCTTGAAATGGGGCTTAAACCCATGAACCGCAGGATCATGATCTGAGCTGAGGTCAGACGCTTAAGGGACTGAGTCACCCAGAAGACCCTAAAATTTTTTTTTTAATTTATTTAAATCCAAGTTAGTTAACATATAGTGTAGTATTGGTTTCAGGAGTAAAATTTAGTGATTCATCACTTACATATAAACATCCACTGCTCATCCCAAAAATGTCCTCCTTAATGCTCCTGCCCATTAGCCCATCCCCCCAACAACTCTCCTCCAGCAACCCTCAGTTTGTTCTCTGTATTTAAGACTCTCTTATGGCTTGGTGCCCTCTCTCTTTTTGTCTTATTTTTCCTTCCCTCCTCCTAATTTCTTAAATTCCACATATGAGTGAAATCATATGATATTTGTCATTCTCTGACTGACCTATTTCACTTAGCATAATACCCTCTAGTTCCATCCACGTTGTTGCAATGGCAAGATTTCATTCTTTTTGATCACTGAGTAATATTCCATCATGTATATGTATATACACATGCACACTCATACGCACATACATACATACATACATGCACACATACCACATCTTTATCCATTTATCAGCTGATGGACATTTGGGCTCTTTCCATAATTTGACTATTGTTGATAGTGCTGCTATAAACATTGGGGTATGTGTGCCCCTTTGAATCAGCATTTTTTATGTCTTAACATAAAACAATTGAAGACAGTTTAGCTAACAAAACCTTAAGAGATTTTTATTGGCCAATGAATCTTTCATTCCATAGAAGGGGAGGGGGTCAAATCAGTGCTTTAGCTCAAGCCATATCTTTCTGTATCAGAGAGAAATATTCACAAATATTCTGAGTCCCAGGTTGTAATAGTCTTCCAAGTTTGAAAATTCCAGCTCTCTCCCAGCCAACACTGTGATTACTTCCATGCATGTGGCAAGAGAACGGAAGGAAACTTAGGAAGGGAGAGGCTGTGGATCAACTTTCACCTGTGTTTTTAGTTATCCAAAACATTCCATGACCAGATGCATGGGTACTCCATTGCAAACTCCAAAATTTTTAAATTCTGTATTTTATCCATTAGGACATTCCCCCACTAAATGGATTTTTCTACCTATGCTCTCCCTAATAGTTGCCATAACAGTACCAGGTCTGGTATCTGTTTGTTCAACTGAGAAATTCTAATTTAATTTTCATGGAAGGAAGTACCAAAGGCAAATTGGATGTGTGATCATTCAAAGCCATTCAGCTTAAGATGATGTCAGCTCCTTAGCACCATTTGAAAATTTCTGGCCCCTGAAAAGGCACCACTCATTTCACTTCAGTTGTAAATCTCTATATGAGTATTAGCACTACTACCCAATAATTAAAAAAAAAAAAAAAAGAAATGTATTACCTTCATAGGGGCTTTAGAATGACTAAATGAAACAAAGAAAAGAAACATAGTACGGTGTATGGCACAAGATAAACTCATAATGAATTAGCTCTCACTTCTGTTGTAAGCAGTGTTACTACTCCTATGCATTCCACAGGCATATATGATGATGGAGATATGCCTTAGCTTCCTTTTGGCTTAGACATTCATGATTCAATTGATTGGCATTTTTCTCATTGAAAGACTTATACCATTCCTCATCTCCTTAATGCATGGCCTGAATTTTTTCCCTTGTGACTTGTGCAACTTTTATCTAGCTCATACCATCTTTTTCCTCCAGAAGACAGAATAAGAGTGAAGGGCAGAGGGGGCATGATTCATTCACATGCTCCCTGACTTTGGTCCCTGGAAGTCAATTAACTGCCTGGTTCTCTGGAAAAAGCAAAACTTTGAGTTGGTCCCAAAGTCCTCGATCTGGCATGACCCAAGTCATTCACCATAGCTGGATATTTCACTTTCACTTTCTCTTGCTTTCTCGTCTTTTCACATACTGTTTTTTTTTTTCCTGATACTCTTTCTCCTCATATTTGCCTGAAAAACATCATCTTATCCTTTGAAGTGAAGGATCATCTCTTTTAGGGAACCTTCCCTGATCCCCCCTTCCAGACTCTGTTGGGTGTTCCTACTCTGTCCTATCCTTGCCCTCGTGTGCGTATTTCGTTCTATTATAGTTAGTGTCCAGTGTCATCTCCCACATGCAGCTATAAACTCCACACTATAGGAACCTTGTGTCTCCTCACCACTCCCTGGCTAGCACCTATATCAAGTTGAGAACATGAACTCAATAAATATTTGTGGAAAGCTAACTGGATTTTGAATCAGGACAAATCCAATCTGGTAGGGCTAGACTGATCTTGACACATCCTTACTTGTCCCAGTAATTGAGAACATAGAGTAATAGGGCCATCTTGAGATTTCCTTGGAAACTTCTACAACTCAAACTCCAGAGTGGCTGTTTTCCCAAACCGTGCAATTCCATACTTGTGCCCAAGACCCTAGATGTTGAGATCCTACTTCCTGGAAGTTTCCAGGTGTCCTTGTGGTCAGGAAGATGAAGTGACCTTTCTGTTGACAAGCTTCCTCAGGGCCCCCTTCAGATCTCTGTTCCTCAAGCTATAGATAAAGGGGTTCAGCATGGGGGTGACTGTAGTGTACATCACAGCAGAGGCTTTCTCCTTCACAGCTGTGCGGACAGAGGAGGGGCACAGATAGACCCCGATGGTGGTCCCATAAAGGAGAGCAACCACAGAGAGGTGGGAGCTGCAGGTGGAAAAGGCTTTCTTCCTGCCCCCTGCAGAAGGGACTTTCATGATGGCCACAATGATGCGAGCATAGGAGGCCAGGATGCAGATAAAAGGCGTGGCTATCACCAGCCCAGCCACAATGAGCACAAAGATCTTGTTCACAGACGTGTCAGTGCAAGAAAGCCTGAGAAGGGGAGTGAGGTCACAGAAGTAGTGAGGTAGCTCATTGTTCCCACAGAAAACCAGACGAGCCATCAGGAGAATATGAGTGAGGGATATAAAGTAGGAAAACACCCATGGGCTACCGGCCAGCAGGCCACAGAGGCGTGGGCTCATGATGGCGGTATAGTGTAAGGGGTGACATATAGCCACAAACCTGTCATAAGCCATCACAGCAATCAGGACACTGTCCATGATGCCAAAGAAATGGAAAAAGTACATCTGGGTCAGGCAGCAGGCATAGGAGATTGACTTGCTCCTGATTTGGATGTTCACCAGCATCTTGGGGACTGTGTTGGTGGCCAGACCAAAATCAACCAAAGACAGGTTAGCTAAGAAGAAGTACATGGGGGTGTGGAGGTGGGAGTCTGAGCTGATTGCCAGGATGATTGAAAGGTTTCCCATGGCCATGACCACATACATGCAGAGGAACAGAGAGAAGAGGAGGCTCTCCTGCTCTGGAGTTTCTGAAAGCCCCAGGAGGATGAATTCTAATGCGCTGGTTCGGTTCCTTGGTCCCATGGGTATCATTCCTCTGAAAGTATTGAAAGGGGGCAGTTACATGAATGCCATGGAGATGAGTCCAGAAGTTTAGATGAGCTTGTAACCAATTGCTTATCTGTGTTATTTACAATAGTAGCTTATATATATTTTGCACCTTGAACAATTGATACATTACAACAACACAGGTTTGAAGACTCCGTTCAAAGGACCTTGACTGGGGTGTTGCCACTTCAGATACAGATTGGGAGAGGACAGCATGCATGGGTTTTTGCTGAAAGAATTACTCAAGAATATGCGTCAGGCTAAAATAAATGGAATCCACAGAGTAAGTGATGTCCAAGAAGCAATGGTTTACTAAGAAATTGGTATATGTGTAGGAAAAATTTAAACAAAACACCAAGTCTGTAAAGTAATAATTGTAAAATGTGTGTAATCAAGGTGAATTAAAATATTAAGCAACAATAACAGAGCATATAATAGAGGTAATTAGAATGAAAAATTACAATGTTCTTGTATTGCTTTGCAGGAGAATAGAAATATCGAGTATTTTGGACCTTCTTTGTCAAACACATATGATAAAAGATTTTGTGAAACCACTAAAATAAAGAACCTAGAGTATGTAACTTCTAACTTGGTATGATGGATAAATCGGAAATAAAGAGATTTTCATCATACCACCTGGAACAGGAAAGGTGTTTTGAAGTTTATTTCTATTGTCTCACAAGAGTAGATACTTAAACTTTAATAAATTTTGTTAAAATGTCAGTAGTCTATTGTGGTTTATATACACAATGGAATACTACGTGGCAATGAGAAAGAATGAAATATGGCCTTTTGTAGCAACGTGGATGGAACTGGAGAGTGTGATGCTAAGTGAAATAAGCCATACAGAGAAAGACAGATACCATATGGTTTCACTCTTATGTGGATCTTGAGAAACTTAACAGAATCCCATGGGGGAGGGGAAGAAAAAAAAAAAAAAAGAGGTTAGAGTGGGAGAGAGCCAAAGCATAAGAGACTGTTAAAAACTGAGAACAAACTGAGGGTTGATGGGGGGTGGGAGGGAGGGGAGGGTGGGTGATGGGTACTGAGGAGGGCACCTTTTGGGATGAGCACTGGGTGTTGTATGGAAACCAATTTGACAATAAATTTCATATATTGAAAAAAAATAAAATAAACTCTGAAAAAAAAATGTCAGTAGTCTAAAATTGATCATTGTGATCTTACTTACACCATGGAAATCACCAAATGCTATCAGAGTGTGACAGTTGGCCCATTATAAAGTTGGAAGGAACTCATTCCACAAGACTGCCCTCATTCTGACACTAACTGCATGTTTAGGGGCTCCCTAACAACCCACAATTTCATAATTTACTAGAAAGACACACAGATGTTATATTCATGGTTACAATTATTATCCTCCCAGTTAGAGTTTATTACAGCTGCCAATCGTATTCTAATAACTTTGTATGGTGACAGATGGTAACTGTATTATTGTGGTAAGCACTGAATAATGTATAGAATTGTTGAATCACTATGTTGTACACTTGAAATCAATGTACCATGGCATGTCAACTATCCTTCAATTAAAAAGTAGTTTGTTACAGCTAAAGGGTGCAGATTAAAATCAACCAGTAAAGGCAGCACACAGGGCAGAGCCCAGTAAAATACCAAATATTGAGCCTCCATCGTCAACTATCACCAGAGTCAAGACGGCATCGTCTTTAATACACACAGAATATTGCCAATCAGGGAAGCTCTCCTTAACTTCAGTGTTTGGAATTTTTACGGAGACTCCATCACGTGGGAACAAATGCCTGTCCTCGTCCCTCATATCAGTCTCTAAGCTCCAGTCCTCTGAAGATTGGCTGATACCATGTGACCCAAGTCCCCTCCTGAAATCGTGTTATTACTACCTATTGTGGCCATTTCCTCCCTAAGACTATCTGGTAGGGCCAATCCCCACCTCAAATCACAACAAATGTGACTCAAGATCTCCAGACAAACCAAGACTCTCTTACAAGGCATGACATTCAAAGGGCTTAGAGAATACATCCCAGAAATTTTTTGAGCAGGGATAAATTCTTATCACACAGGCAAACACCGCTGTCCTTGGCTAAGGCTGTCTTTTTTTTTTTTTTTTTTTAATTTTTTTTTCAACGTTTATTTATTTTTGGGACAGAGAGAGAGACAGAGCATGAACGGGGGAGGAGCAGAGAGAGAGGGAGATACAGAATCGGAAACAGGCTCCAGGCTCTGAGCCATCAGCCCAGAGCCTGACGCGGGGCTCGAACTCACGGACCGCGAGATCGTGACCTGGCTGAAGTCGGACGCTTAACCGACTGCGCCACCCAGGCGCCCCATCTAAGGCTGTCTTATAGCAAAATGATGATATGCCTAACATTTCTTGCTATCAGTACGGATAGGGATAAATTTGAAGAAATAAGTAATCCACCCTATAAAGCCATTACATCCATTGTTGTATTTTTGTCGCTTGATCTACCTCTATTTATACATTATGATAAGCTTGTGAATTATTTAGCATAGAAAGTAATTGATGATTACTAAAATCGGCTCTTCCTCAGACCATTTTCCATTAGTATTCATAATGAGGGGGATTTTAACTCAATTTCCCAATACGCGAAGCCATCAATATCAGTATTATATTCTTACTAACAGTGTTAATGTTATAATATATTGCAGGATATTAGAAGATACAAACTGAAAAATACAAGTCAAAGACACTGGGAACATTACCAGAGTTGCACTCAGTCACTAACAATGAGTCCAGTCCATTCTCATATCGTATAACCAAAATGTCACCCAGAGCAATGCCATTCAGACTGGCAGCCTTCCATCTGACTTGGTCAGGTTCCAAAAGGAGGGGTGACCTCAGCATCTTCTATAACTGAGCTAAGAAACAATATCATCCTTTGCTCAGAGCCTGCGTCAAGGCACCAGTAGAATATTGGGTTTCCCTAACTGCCTAGTCTATGTATCCCTCTACCCTCAATAACTGTTCCTCCTTTTTCCCATTTATCACTTCCTTTCGCCCAACCTTGCACACCTTTGTTCTGTCAGTCTGCTGGTCCACATGGTGGGCAGAAATATTCGACCTAGTGCTTCCCCCTCAGTCTGCCCCCACTTGTATGGAATGAAGTTATACGGGTATAGAGCTAGTGGCTGTCTCGACTACCCCAATTTTCCTAGATGTAAGGAAGATGCATAGCCACAACACCATCCTGTCCCGAACTTACTGACCCAGATCCCCTAGATAAGTGCAGGGGTTTATCTGGTGAAGGTATTCCTGGGCACCCTCAGGTTCAGTGTGGTATCACGCTTGTAAAGGTATGTAAGCCAACACATCATGCCTTTATATCTCTCCTGTTTTAGACAACGCTGTTTCAAATGTTCATTGCAATGCTCCCCCAAACTACTACTCTGAGGATGAAAGTGTGCTCCTTGATCGGATGTGACTAAGTGGTCCACAGTGATACAGTGTCTTCTGATTCAGCCCTTTCATAGTATCTTGAGCATTTTTATCTGCCACTGGGTATGAAAAGCCCAGTGCAGAGTAAGTGTCCTATCAACAGCCATCTGGAGCCTCAGTCACCAAATCCGTCTTATTCACCAGCTGTGTACGCAGACTTCCCTTTGTCCTATATTCAAACTTGGACCAGAGTCAGGATCTGCCCCAATATTGTCCTTCAACTACATTTTAGCTATTACAGGTAATAGTAACTAAGTGATTGCCTGGAAACTTGCTAATTTCTTGTTAGCTTATATTTCCTAATGCATTCAGTGAGCCAATCCTCAGGATTTAGATCCATCATTTTTAAATTCTATGGATAACTTTTACCTCTAATAACTGATTACAGCACAGCTTCGGTTCCACACACAGGGTGACCCTGAGGCCATCCAAGAGTCAAAGTGGAAGGATGAATGTTTTTCAGTGAGTTTGGGTCATTCTAGTGAATTCCGCTCTGACACTGACTGTGGGGAGTTGGCACACTACATAATTAAAGACAACACAGTCCACAAGATCATTCCCATGTCTGACCCCAACTGCAAGTTTCAAGGGGGTCCCCAAGCCCCCTGCGGTTCATTAATTTGCTAGAAAGACTCATAGATCTCACTGAAAGCCTTTATAGTCGTGGTCACAGTCATTACAGCTAAAGGATATTTATTTTTGTCCTTGCATGAGAGAGACAGAGCGTGAGCCGGGTAGGGACACAGAGAGAGAGAGAAAGAGAGAGAGAGAGACGCAGAATCCAAAGCAGGCTCCAGGCTCTGGGCTGTCAGCACAGAGCCTGATGCCAGACCCACAACTGTGAGATCATGACCTGAGTCGAAGTCGGATACTTAACCGACTGAGCCACCCAGGCGCCCCACAGCTAAAGGATATTTTTAAGTCATCCCAGGTTGACTAAAATCAGCCAAGAAGCACAAGGGACCAAAATGGCAAGATAGAAGACCCAGCCTTTCTGCCCCTCTGCAAAGATCAACAATTAGCCAGCTATTGAATAAAAACAAGCTCTGGGAGAACTCTAGAATCCACTCAAGGAGTTTTCGCAACACAGTGGAACACAAAACCGGAGATCAATCACAGGAGAGAAGAAGACAGACAGCATCTTTTTGCCTGCACTATCCTATCCCCCAAGTTAGCAGTGGTAAGCATCAAGAGGGACATTCCCAGCTGGAGAGAGATCCCCTTACCAGTAAAGAAGGAGTCGGGCGAGCAGCCAGCTTCTCCAGCCTTCTGGAGCATCGCGTAAAGGACTTGCTTTGGTTTTTCCCTCCCCAAACCCTACAAAGCTGAAATGTATAGAGACAGCTGAAAACAAGGAAGAAAAGCAGCCCCACAGTATAAGTGACTACAATTCCCAGTGATCTGCTCTGCAGATTAAACTCAGCAGATTTTACCCCCGAAGAAGGAATCAATGGTAAATAAGCACAGCTGCCAGGACTACCCGAAGATTTCACCAGCTTTCACCCCACAGGGATTTCCATTCATGGAAGCCAGCTGCCTGGGTCCCTCCCTGCCCGGGCAAGAGCCCAGGAACCTCACCTGCAGTCAGCTCAGGCCTCTGCAGCCGCACAAGTGCAAGATGCCAGACTAGACTCTCCTGCTGACCCTCACAACCATGTGCGTGCTTGGGACTAGCCACCCCAGCTGTGTACCTACAAGCTCTTGGCCTGCTACCCATTATTGGCCTCCATGTATGCAGCCATGGGAAAGCACGCCAATAGCCAGGGCCTCCACAAGCTGCCAGTGAGTCCATAGCTGGCCTCAGCCCTTGCTGCTACCCTGCCCCCTGCCCCCACTACATGTGTGTCTGCAACCAGCCCCTGCCATATATAGGCACCTGCCCCTGGTCCCCATAGCCAAGTGCATGCACCTCACTGGCTCCAGCCACCCCTGCTGCCTGCTGAGTTCCCTAGCCGAAGGATCTGAAAGCACTGCTGAGGACCCCAAGAGCCCTTGCAGCCACTGTGGACCTCCCTGCAGCACTCACCAAGGACCAGCCACCACACAGGTGTCAATGCTGTGGGTCCCAGCAGTCTGGGCTGAAAAGACAACCCTGTCCAAGCCACCACAAGCCCCTGCACTTAGCGCCCCACACGGCTAGACCCCGGGTCACCGCATGCTCCAGCATACCCCCGCCCACAAGTGAAACTGTTCTCTTACTGAAGTCAGTCCATGATGTCTGGAAGAAGTGTTTATTTCTTCTAAGGTTCAGACACCCATGCAAATCTATACTTCTCACTTTATTTACTACTGCCCTCCTAAAATTATATTTTGCAGCAGATTTGGGGGACAGTAGGTCAATCCCTTTATTAAAATCCCATCCTTCCCTGCTATTTCTGTCTCCATGCTTCTTCACATTTCAAATCATTTAATAAGTTCCTAATATGTGCCAAGCACTAGGATAGATACTTACATATATGACATATCATCCTAGTGACAAACCATGGGGAAGGGGTTATGATCCATTTTTACAGGTGTGATCATTGAGGCCCAAAGAGGAGAAAGGAGGTGTAGCTCCCACAGCTCCTAAAGGTGAGCTTCGCTCTGCTATATGTCTTCCTGAGTCCAAAGCTCACAGCCTTTCCACTGAGGCACACTGTCCTTTTATATTCTCTCTTCCTGGAGTTCCCTGGCCCCCTGACCATCCTCCACCAGATTTCACTGCTACAGAGCCCCCATGTCAAAGGTAGTTTCTTACTCTGTGTTTTGACATCAGATCAGAGGCTATGCCACTCTGTGGCACTGACAACATCCTACCTCATGGTATCATAATTTGGCTAAAAGACTCAGGTATTTTTTTAACACCAAAAGGAGCTAGTGAGTACCCTATAGATTAAATTACTAACTGAATCAATGTGCTCATCTCACATTCTTCTGTCCTGCACACCTAGGCTATCACCCACTTACTCTGTCCCTCCTTGTCTGTCCAAAGCTCTTGGGAAAACTTTAAGTCTCGGGAACTGGGAGACTCATGTGCTCCCTTCGTCTTCTTGGTTAGGCTCTACTCAAGTAGGCCTAAATCCTACCCTAGATGAATCCCCGGACTTGTTTCTAGGGCCTCTCAGCCTGAAAACATCAAGAAATCCAAGGGCCTCAAGGACTCAGTGGTGGGAATAATACAAATGTCTTAGAGGGAATGCCTCTGTTCTTCAAGGTGTTCAAGTGGGCTTGGAAAATCAGGTTCAGATACTAGGAACTGTGTTATAAATCGCTGGTTTTGGAAAGAGATTGGTGGCATCATAGCTGCATGAGGTTGAGCTAGGTAGATAGGTGTGGTTATTGAATTCTGGCCTGGGAAATGAGTGAACTCAGCCACGTAAAATCTCCCAGTGTTTCTGGAAACACAAAGGCTGCCACCTACTCACTTTGCCAACATTCATCAAGGTTCTCTCTCTTGCTCTCTCTCCTTGTCCTCCAAGCCCACTTACTGGGATATCTTTCCTCTTCTTGACATTATCACTGAGGCAAACTTGGCTCAGTTTCCTCCCTGGTGACGGTCAATAGAGATCCTTGTTCTGTTGCCCAAAGAGGACCAGATCCCGGAGACAAAGAGGATGCCTCACAGAGGCACAGGTAGGTATCCACCTGGCCCAAAGAAGACAAACTAGGGTGGGGATGAATTGTAAGAACAGAGGGAATATTTACAATTTCTGGGCCAATGAGAAGTCAATTCCCAAGGCTCCTTGTTAGACAAATTGTCCAATTTCACATCTGTTCCCTGAATACCTCAGTTTCCTGTGGGGGCTGGGATATGGAAGTAGGACGCCTGTATTGACTATTTCAGGTCTTTAGGAGGCAACTAGGTGCAAGTTGTAGGTTTCCCAATGGCTCTTCACCCTCTCCTTGGGGATCTCTCCAAGGTCAAGGGCTTCCCCTAGAGAAGGTGTCCACTCTTCTTTGAAGCCAGTGTCCCTCATCAGCTCAAGAACCAAGAAACACCTCCGCACATTCACCCAGTGATGTCACACCAAGAAACAAAGACTACCTCCGGCCCCACTTACCCCCAAGAGGGCAGCTGTCTGTAAAGACACCGTGGCTGCCTTCCAGTTCTGCTAAGGGGGCAAGTGGAATCTCACCTGATGGACACACGCCAAGAAAGAGGCTGGCTGCATGGGTCTGCAGCCAGATCCTTGCTCTGAATATTGGTCCCAGGGTGGCATCTGTGGGAGTCTCTATCTTTGCATATTTAGGAATTCAGTTTTAGGAGATCACTGCCAGAAATCACAGGTCATATGTCCGCTCAATAAACACCCACGGAACCGATTGATACATTAAGTGCCAGTTTTTAAAAACCTTAAGTTATGGAAATCAGCCAACCATAGACAAAAGTAGAGAACGTAATACTAGGCTGAGTCATATGAAATTGCCAACATTCCACTATTTTTGACCAACAAAACTGGCTTTTTTACATGCTTGCTACTGGAGTTCTCAAGCAGGCAGTCTTACCTGGGTTGCCAGATGGACAGGGGTCCAGTGCTTGGATACATGGGGACCAACCTGGATTCACAGACTTGGGCTTAGGACCTGAGTCCATATGACTGGGCTTGGATCCTGGGTTCATGGAGACCAAACAGGCATCAGAGACTACTGAAGTGGCTTTGGTGTTTGGGTTTGTGGTACCTGGTCTGGGAGTCCAGGGGCCAACCTGGCACCAGGGAAGACCAGAGTTTGAGTCCATGGGAGCCAATCTGGAGCCTAAGGCCACAAGGATCAGCCAGGTGCTAGGGCCAGTTGGGAGTCTGGGCTGATCTGGTCCTGGGGCAAGGCTGGAAGCTGAGTCTGTGGGTACCTACCTGGAGTCTGGGGCCACAGAGGCCAGTCCATTGCCATAGTGTGTCAGGAGCCTGGGTCCATGGGAGCTGGTCTGGATTCTAGGTCCACAGGGGCAGGCCTGGTGTTGGGGCAAGTCAGGGACCTGGGGTCACACGATTCAGCTTGGCCATGGAGTGAGCCAGGAATCTGGGTCTATAATAGCTGACCTGGCACTAGTCTGGCCAGGAGCTTCAGTGCCTGGGAACCTGCCTAGAGCCTCAGTCTGCCAGAGTGCTGGGGTGCTCCAGGAATCTCGGCTTATGGAAACTGGTTCAGATTCTAGGTCCACAGGGGCTGACCTGGCGCTGAGGTGGGCCAGGAGCCTGGATCCGTGAGAGTTACCCTGGTGCCGGTGTACATGGTGAAAGAGGGCGCTCACTTCTCTCTCCCTGCACCCCAGGAAGGTGTCTCTGTCCATCTGTGCTGCCTGGTCTTGGGAGAGGGTTGCTGAGGCAATGTGAAACTGATTTTCCCCATCTGCTTCAATGCATCTTCTCTTATTTCTGTGCTGTAATCCCTCACCTGAATCTTAGATCTCCTGAAGGTATTTTCCTGTGTGCTTCATCGTTTTGAAGGATGTTTCTGGGAACAGATGATCACCAGTGACCCTTATGCTGCATCTTGCTGACATCATTCTTCCCCCATGTGGACTTTTAAAGTGCGATGTAACCATGAATCTTGAAGCTGTTGTCAACAGTTGACTCTTCAAAACACCACCTGAAAATGCTGTGAAACAAGCTGCTGAGCTTATTAGATCTACCACAGCAAAGGAAAACACCACCTTGAGAGGATCTCAATACTGTCCAACAGGGGTAAATCAAGGAAGGATCTTTGTAGGGTCTTAGGCTGGGTGGGTGATTTCAAGTTGGGGTCTTGTAAGGCAAGGGACTGGTTAGGATAGGGCAGTTTATAACACAGTAGTTTTGCATGACGGTCACAACACAGAGTGGAAGTGAATCTTAACGAGCCTAGTAGTAGTCTTGATAAGTAAGTTATTTCAGTTGGTTTGTAGTCTTAACTTCAAGGGACTAAGTCATTTTTTGCATGCCTGCAGTATGCTGTTTCCAGTCCTATGTATTCTAACTGGATGTTACAGAAATCTGCTCTCAGATTTACCATCTGGTAATCACATTTGTAAACGAGGAGGTTCAACTCCCTTGCTGGGCATTTCTGTTGCCCTTTCTGTTGACTTTCTTCCTTTGGGTCTGATTATAATATGACCACTCCTAAAGACTAGACCAGTAGAGAATTTTTTTTAATGTCTTCTGATATTTTTTAAATGATGTGATGTCAAATTTTTCTCCTTGACATTAGCTCACAAGTGGCCTCTGGTTGTGGTCTTTCTCTGTCCTCTTTCTTTCTTGGCCAGCTGTTCATGATGATCTTGGAGGGCAGTAGAGGACAGGTCCCTTCAGCTCTCAGCCACACAAATTAAAATGAGCCTTGATGTGAAACTCAGTGGGGAGGCTGTCTCCCACTACAGCTTATGGTTAGCCTGTGATCCTGTCAATTTGAGTCTTATTGCAAAATCTGTGAGAGAGATTCTCAACTTGGGCTGTGGTTTGGGATCCTTGGAGAATTTTAAAAATCTGACCTCTAGAGATTTTTAACATAATTGCTCTAGTAGGAGTCTCATGCACTGGAATTTTCAAAAGCACTATGAGAGGTTGGAAAGTGCAGCCAGGCCTGAGAGCTGCAGCCTGGAGCAATTGAGACAGAAAAGACATGCATGTATGCATGTGGATTAATGTAAAAAGGGGTGTCCTAGAGTGATGTCCTTTTTTATGAATGCAGACTGGCACACATGGAGCCTGGAAATGGATAGATTATTCATACTTTCAACTATGGCTATGTCCTCTTTGAATGAACTAAGACTTTGATCAGACAAAGGCTTCCGATCTGATTCAGCGTGAATGCATTAAGCCTTGCCTCTTCTGTGTTTCCAAAAGGGAACTCAGGTTAAATCCCAGTAAGGCATATAGTTCTAGTTAATAGTA
Source organism: Leopardus geoffroyi (assembly GCF_018350155.1). Lineage (NCBI taxonomy): Eukaryota > Metazoa > Chordata > Mammalia > Carnivora > Felidae > Leopardus > Leopardus geoffroyi. Next base: position 6,867,757 of record NC_059331.1, read on the forward strand.
TTGCTCTAAGGTCTGTTTCCTTGTTTGGGTAATTTACGAAGATTATGAAAGATTATGTCACCATCAAGGGGAGCTCTGGGAAATGGACACTGAAATGCTCTTGGTGCTGTTTTTGCAACTTTTATGTGAGTCGAAAAATAGTTCAAAATAAAAAGTGACAAAAAAGCATTAGCAGGATGGGAACTCTGCCTCTCATGAGATTAAAAAATCAAACAAAATTTTTGGTTTTATGGGAATTTACTATGGTTGATTGACTTGGTGTTTCTTATTGGCATTCATAAAGGGGAAGTCGATTTGATCCTTCTTGCCCAGGGCTGCTTTGACCTTATCTATCTATCTATAGAGGGGGAGAGAGAGAGAGAGAGAGAGAGAGAGAGAGAGAGAGAGAGAAATGGATATAGATAGATACAGATATAGGTATAATTTTCTTTTCCTTAGAAGAAAATGGTATCCCATTAGACACACAATTATGAGTCAGATTTTACTGTGGAGAATTGTGTACAAATACACAGAAGGAGTTTGTCTGTTCTGTGCTGGGACAACACCTACTATGTGACTACAGGTGCACGAAGGCATGTGGAATGAGATGAGTAAGGGTGGGCACCCTCTGACGGTAAACTCTGGAACATGATCAGTACGTGGGTGACTCTTGCCTATTTACAAGGGGGAACCCCGGTCCCTGAGAACCCCAGTTGATAAGAATTCTACACCTGGAATAGGAGTTTACCTGAGTGTCAGGCTTGGGTAGACATTATGACCTCAGTGGAGTGCCATATTGAAATTGTCAGCTAGGCCTCAGTAATGATGTTTCTATTATTTAAATATGAATGTCATTCCTGAATGTATATCTCCCTAGTGAATTAAGGTAGAAAAAATCAAAGATAGTGGTTTTGAATCAGGATGATTTTGTGCTCCAGCAGATATCTGGCAATGTTTTGGTTGTCACAATTGAGAACAGTGCTCCTGCCATCTGGCAAGTAGAAGCCAGGGATGCTACTTAGCATCTGTTAACACACAAGGACAGCCCAGTAGTGTATGTACATATAATGGATTATTGCTACATCATAAAAAGGAATGGGGTTCTGGCACATGATACAATATGGATGAACCCTGAAACTTGAAATAAACCAAAGAAAAAATTTGGAAAGATAACATGCTTAGAGACTAAAGAACATCCTACTAAAGAATGAATGGGCTAACCAAGAAATTAAAGAGCAAATTTAAAAATATGTGGAGGCCAATGAAAATGATAACACCACAGCCCAAAACCCCTGGGGTGCAGCAAAGGTGGTCAAGAGAATAAAATAAAGAACCCAGAAATGGACCCACAAACATATGGCCAACTAATCTTTGACAAAACAGGAAAGAATATCCAATGGAATAAAGACAGTCTCTTCAGCAAATGGTGCTGGGAAAACTGGACAGCGACATGCAGAAGAATGAACCTGGGCCACTTTCTTACACCACACACAAAAACAAACTCAAAATGGATGAAAGACCTAAATGTAAGACAGGAAGCCATCAAAATGCTCAAGGAGAAAGCAGGCAAAAACCTCTTTGACCTTGGCCGCAGCAACTTCTTATTCAACAGGCAAGGGAAACAAAAGTAAAAATGAACTATGAGGACCTCATCAAAATAAAAACTTCTGCACAGTGAAGGAAACAATCAGCAAAACTAAAAGGCAACCGATGGAATGGGAGGAGATATTTGCAAACGACATATCAGATAAAGGGTTATTATCCAAAATCTATAGAGAACTTCTCAAACTCAACACCTAAAAAAAATGAGTAATTCAGTGAAGAAATGGGCAAAAGACATGAAGAGACACTTCTCCAAAGAAGACATCGAGATGGCCAACCGACACATGAAAAACTACTCAACATGACTCATCATCAGGGAAATAGAAATCAAAACCACAATGAGATACCACCTCAAACCTGTCAGAATGGCTAAATTAACAACTCAGGAAACAACAGATGCTGGTGAGGATGCAGACAGAAAGGATTTCTTTTGCACTGGTGGTGGGAATGCAAACTGGTGCAACCACTCTGGAAAACAGTATGAGGTCTTCTCAAAAAATTAAAAATAGAACTACCCCACGACCGAGCCATTGCACTACTAGGTATTTATCCAAGGGATACAGGTATGTTTTTTAAAAGGGGCACATGCACCCCAATGTTTATAGCAGCACTATCAATAATAACCAAAGAATGGAAAGGTCCAAATATCCATTGATGGATGAATGGATAAATAAGATGTGGTATACACACACACACATACACACACAATGGAGTAGTACTCAGCAATCAAAAAGAATGATATCTTGCCAGTTCCAACTACGTGGATGGAACTAGAGTGTATTATGCTAAGTGAAATTAGTCAGTTAGAGAAAGACAAATATCATATGACTTCACTCATATGAAGACTTTAAGATACAACACAGATAAACATAAGGGAAAAGAAGCAAAGATAATATAAAAACAGGGAGGGGGACAAAACATAAAAGGCTCCTAAATATAGAGAACAAACAGAGGGTTGCTGGAGGGTTGTGGGAGGGGTGATTGGCTAAAAGGGTAAGGGGCATTAAGGAATCTGCTCCGGAAATCATGGTTGCACCATATGCTAACTAACTTGGATGTAAATTGAACAATAAATAAGTTTAGAAAAAATAAAATGAAATTGGTTACAGGAAAAAAAAAACAATAAAAAAACTTGCTCCTTTCAAAAAAAAAAAAAGAAAGAAAAAAGAAGAAAATACATTAGCCACAAGCATTTCTGACACTTGCAACGGCATGACTCACGACATAAACATCTGCTCTGGAGATCAACACGATGCTCTGGGAAGAACCTTCATCAGTTTTGGTCAACGGCATTGACACAGAGGTGACTGAGGGCCATGAAGCTCTGTGGGTTGGTGACGTTGGCAACATTTGCAATGGATTCTGCTACAGATTGCAGGAAGGATTTGAAGGGCAGAAGTTAATTTGTCAAATCCTTCCTGTCAAATAGCATTAATTCAACAAAACTTGACCGAGCAATGTGTTTAAAATATTAATTTTGCATTAAGGGTACAGAATTCTGTACTTCTTTATTTTCTTTTCGACATGTTAAATTCACTAACTGAAGAAAAGTATGTAATTATTAACAAGGAGCACCATTTTCACCTATTAAATTAGGACTAAAATCTCATTCTACCTAGAGTATGAATGAAACAACATATTATTGCTTTGCCAGTGACCTTGAGATTGCTAATAACTCTATTATAAAAGAAAAAAAAAAGGATGAAATCTCACCATTTGCTATGACATGGGTGGAGCTGGAAAGTATAATGTTAAGTGAGAAAAGTCAGTCAGAGAAAGACAAATACCATATGATTTCACCCATATGTGGAATTTAAGAAACAAAACAAATGAGCAAAGGGACTAAAAAAGAGAGAGAGGCAAACCAAGAAACAGACTCTTAACTATAGAGAACAAACTGAGGGTTACTGGAGGGAGTTGGGCGAAGGGATGGGCTAAATAGGTGATGGGCATTAAAGAGGGCACTTGTGATGAGCTTTTTCTTTTCTTTTTAAAAAAATTTTTTTAATGTTTATTTCTGAGAGACAGAGAGAGCACGAGCAGGTGAGGAGCAGAGAGAGAGGGGACACAGAATCCAAAGCAGGCTCCAGGCTCCGAGCGGTCAGCACAGAGCCTGATGTGGGGCTTGAACTTATGGACCACGAGATCATGACCCGAGCTGAAGTCGGATTCTCAACTGACTGAGCCACCCAGGCGTCCCTTGATGAGCTTTTTCTTAGGTGAGCAGCTGGGATTCAAAACTTGAAGTCTTTTTTTCTTTTAACGTTTATTTATTTTTGAGAGAAAGAGACAGAGCATGAGGGGGAGAGGGATGGAGAGAGACACACACACAGAATCCGAAGTAGGCTCCAGGCTCTGAGCTGTCAGCACAGAGCCTGACGCGGGGCTCGAACCCACGAACCGTGAGATCATGACCTGAGCTGAAGTCAGACGCTCAACCAACTGAGCCACCCAAAACTTGAAGTCTTAAAGGACCCGACACCACCCGGACCCACCCCCTCCTCTGACGTAGAGCATCTCCACGCTGTGTCTGAAGTCCTTCATTCCTGAAAAACAGTCCCATGCCTGCACAGTGTGTGGAATCTATGGTGTAGCACAGCTAAAAGCAGCAAAGGTTATATTTTCTCTGGGTATGCCTCTGTCCCCTGCTGATGAAAACCCTTTTGTTGGCACCTGCAGGGTCTTTTGTCCTTGGGGAGGCAATATACCCTCTTCCAAAAGCACTCAAGGAAGGGGAATGTTCTCTCTCAATGTGCCCCAGAGATCCCTACATTATGCACTCTGGGACCAGCTCTCTCCTCCCCAGGAGGGCGTGCCACAGCTCTCCTCGTGATAAAGTTGAGCACTTCCAAAACAGTGTTTGAACTCAAAACACTATCTGCCAAAACAGAAAACAAACAAACCCCTCAACACTCAGTACTTCTCTCTTCCCCCAGTCCGTGGTCCAGAGAGGTTTTCCTCTGGTGCGACCCTGATGCCATACTCTCTTAACCCTTCTCTCTTTCTTTCCATTTTGTCTCTCCACGAAAAGGACTCTGTCCCCTTCCTAGCACTTCCATTTTTCTCTCCCCCAACTCACATCCACTCACCTTGCACCTGCTACACTGTCTCCCTCCAGCTGTGGAGATCCTTCTGCCAGTCTGCAGATCAATTTTCTGGGTGCCCCAAATGATCTGACTCAATACAGCTGTGTTTGAGACTAGGAAAGCCCAGGGTTCCCCTAGTTCTCTGCCATCTTAACTCCTCTCCTAAATAAAAACTTAAAATTTTAAAAAAAAATTTTTTAAAACATTTATTCATTTTTGAGAGAGACAGAGCATAAGCAGGGGACAGGCAGAGAGAGAGGGAGACACAGAATTGGAAGCAGGCTCCAGGCTCTGAGATGTCAGCACAGAGCGCGACGCAGGGCTCGAACCCATGAACCGTGAGATCATGACCTGAGCCAAAGTCGACGCTTAACCGACTGAGACACCAGGTGCCCCCAAAAATGTTTATTTATTTTGAGAAAGAGAGAGAGAGAGAGAGAATGAATGTGAGTGGGGTGGGGGCAAAGAGAGAGGGAGAAAGAGAATCCCAAACAGGATCTGCACTGTCAGCACAGAACCCCATGCAGGGCTCAATCTCACAAACTTGAGCCGAAGTCAAGAGTAGGACACTTAACCAACTGAACCGTACAGGTGCCCCAATAAAAACTTTTTTAATGATTTATTTACTTATTCATTTAAATGTTTGTTTGTTTGTTTGTTTGTTTGTTTGTTTATTTAGAGAACTAAATTTGGGGAGGGGCAGAGAAAGAGGGGGACAGAGGATCTGAAGCAGGCTCTGTGCTGACAGCAGAGAGCCCGACATGGGACTCGAACTCATGAACTGCAAGATCATGACCTGAGCTGAAGTCAGATGCCTAACTAACTGAGCCACCCAGGTACCCCCAAAACTTTTTTTTTAATTTTTTTTAATGTTTATTTATTTTTGAGACAGAGAGAGACAGCATGAACGGGGGAGGGTCAGAGAAAGAGGGAGACTAAGAATCCGAAACAGGCTCCAGGCTCTGAGCACAGGCTCTGAGCCTCAGCACAGAGCCCGACGCAAGGCTCGAACCCACAGACCATGAGATCATGACCTGAGCCGAAGTCGGACGCTCAACCGACTGAGCCACCCAGGCACTCCCCCGCCCCCCGCAAAACTTTTTAAAAGAGTAGCAGAGTGAAAAAAAAATAAGTGTCATAGTTTCAACTCATGATCCATGAATGTGAAGGAAAATGTACCCTGAAACCATAGTGATGAAATTGGAAATGGTGTTTATGAAATTCTCAGGTTTTGTCTATATTGATCATAGTCAGAATTGTTAGAGAATACAGGTCAAAATGTGCAGTATGAAATATACAGAATGAAAATGAATGCTCAGGAAACATTCCATGACTCTTAGACAAAATCATCACTGCTCGTTTGCATGTTTACATGGCTTAGCTGTATTTATAAATATATATTTTATACCCACATATAAAACTATGTTTTCACAGTTAGAATCTGTCTTTCTGATGTCACTAATTAGATAGAGATGCCTTTGCCTATTTCTAAAACCTGAAGATTGGAGTCCAATTAGAGAAGGACGTGTGTCTACACATGAATGTATGTGAAATGGGGGTGAACATTGAGCAGGTGGAGAGAACAGCATGGTGTGTACCTGTACCTGGCCCCATGTGATCAGGGATGAGACATCATGAATTACTTTCCTCTCCTGTGGTGGTCTTTAAGGATTTGCACAGCCTGGTGAGAATAATGATACTAAAAATATTTGTCTAATGAGGAGCTTTGGATATTGATTCCCCAGGGATATAGAGAGACTGTGGAGTCAGTCTGTGACAACATCATTCAACAGCCCTAGCCTAGTCAAGAAGAAGCACACCTGAGGCTCCATCCAGTAATGATCTTTCTTGACCACAAGCCCATTGCCTCACTTGGTGTCTCTGCCTTTCCAGAAGACAGATCTTCTGGTCTTCAATATTCAGGTGATATGTCAGATATCATTCCACACTGATGCCAGCCAGGTAACTTAAAGTCCCTTAGTTAGTGCTTCTGTAAGGAGGGCATGTATTTTACTACAGATTCATCCAGGGGAAGCAATGAGGGGTGTGCATGCATGAAGCGATGGGAACGGAGTGTTGGTGTCCAATGGCACTCCAGCCTTCTTGCTGACAAGTTCTCATCTATGTTTGCAGCGATACTCACCCTGTTCTCAGTCTGCTGGCCTCCTAATCTCCCTAGAAAATGGCAGCATCCGTCATTCTCCTGAGCAGAAATCTGTCCCTTCTCAAACAAGATGACTGTTATGAAACTTTCTGGAATTTACTTGAATTTTTGTGGTAGTCATGAGGAAGGGTTTTGGTCAGCCTTTCCTTTTATTTGCATTCCTGGTTCTCGATACACCATTCCACAGAAGAATCTTATTATCCCCGTAGCTTGCTTGAGGACGGTGGGGAGAAAGTGGAGACAGAGAGGTCTAGCTGGCTGCTTTCTTAATATACCTCTCTCACTTTATAAAATTACCAATTATTTTAAAGAAGAACAACAGAGATAGTACAATACATTTTAAAACACCCTCCAATGCGCTCCAGAATCAACAAATGTTGACATTTTGCTGTACAAAGTTCATGTCTTTTTAATGACATAATATGCTTACAGAAGCCATTTCTTTTGTATTCTCAGTTCTTGTTACTCCCGTCTCAGAGACAACATCATCTTGAATATGATGGACATGGCTTTATATTGTACGTGTCTTCATAAACATATACAGGATAAAAGGCATTAACCATATTACCTATCAGTTAGGGAATGGAGAAATAAATCATAACATAACAATACAGTGGATTACTCTCTGGCAATTAAAATTAATAAAGTGAGGTTAAATATTTTAATAATAAAGAAGATAAATTACATAAGAATGCCAAATGTAAATGACATGTACTATATGGTTTTGTTTATATAAACTTTCAAAATTGAAAATAATGTAGTTGTTTATGTTACCATATTAACAATAATACAAATTATAGTAAAAAAATGCCAGGGAATAATGTATATGAAGTTCATGTTGTGACTCCCCTGGGGAAAGAAAAGAATCAAGATTGTTCAAATACATGATGTGGGGCTTCACATATTTATAATATTGTAATATTTATTGCAATAAAAACACTTAGATTGAAGATGGTGATGTGTATGAATTTTATACTGTTGATTGGTGGGTACCATCCTTCGTTTATCTCTGTGGGTCTTTTTTTCACTTGAATAATCCATAATAAAAACAAAAACCATTAAGTTTATGTTTATTATGGATTATTCCTTACGACAGTACAAAATAAATTAATTTTTTTCTAATGATGTATACTTTGTCCCTTGAAAATGTTTCTCTTATAGGTTTTCATTATTTATACTAATTTGTATATCTAATACATTTTATCATGTTATTTTAATTGCTATATATTTCATCATATGTTCATCTGAAATAAATATTGATATGGTTGATGATTCCTTCATTCTTTTTCTACACGATAAATGTCCCCAGCTCATAATCTTTTCCCTGAAATTTGCAGTTATGATGCTAGGGTTCTTCCTTTCTGTTGTCTTTCCTCAACTGGCCCCACCCCACTGCTTCCTTGTGAGGACTGAAATATACAAGGTGCCGTTGTTCGTGGAAGGAAAAAACACACACGCACAATAGGAAATATTAGCATGAGGGTCCCATACACTGAGTACTGTGTCAGATGTGTCTCTATTCATTTCCATCACTGCAACTTCCCCATGAGGTTTTGTGATCGTTCCCATCATACAAATGAGGACACTAGACTTTTCATACAGGTGAACAATTCTCCCTACCCCCAATCAAGTACTGATCGGAATTAAATTCAGTGTTTAAGTCTAAGTAATGCACCAAATGATAAAGGTTGTCATGGCTACTTCCATCTTGACCACTGCTTTACAGAAGCAATTTTGTTAAGGATGCCCAATTATCTTGTAAGTACCATATAAGTCTGTTTTAGCTTATAATTCTCTGTCTTCCAAGGACCAATAATTGTTGCTATTTTCACCTATTTGTTTTTAATTTTTAAGCTTTATTTATTTTTGAGAGAGAGAGAGAGCAGGAGTGGGGGAGGAGCAGAGAGAGAGAGGGAGACACAGAATCCGAAGCAAGCTCCAGGCTTTGAGCTGTCAGCACAGAGCCCAACGCGGGGCTCGAACCCACAAACTGCGAGATGACCTGAGCTGAAGTCGGATGCCTAACCAACTGAGCCACCCAGGTGCCCCTATTTTCACCCATTTTTTAGAAGCCTATGCTTTTTCTCTCATTTAGCTGTTGTTTGTTTGTTTGTTTGTTTTTTAATGATATGCCTGCCCCCATCACCTAGGGAAAAAGTCTCCTTAGGATAAGGTAGAGAATGCACTGATATTTGCCTAGCTTCTCCTAGAATTAATTGCTAGTGCAGGTGAGTAGTGTTTTCATGGGGATTATCAGCTTCAAGTTTACAGGCAACATTTTCTTTTTTTTTTTAATTTTTTAAATGTTTATTTATTTTTGAGAGAGACAGAAAGACAGAGACAGAGTGTGGGCAGGAGTAGGGGCAGAAAGAGAGAGGGACACAGAATCTGAAGCAGGCTCCAGGCTCTGAGCTGTCAGCACAGAGCCCAACGCAGGGCTCAAACTCATGGACCGCGAGATCATGACCTGAGCTGAAGTCAGACGCTTAACCAACTGAGCCACCCAGACACCCATATAGGCAACATTTTCTAATCTTTGCTGAGGTACAGAGCAGATACTGGGATGGATGTCGTGCACCTACTATACCATACTTCATGAGTAGGGATGGACATGTGCTGTAGACAAGGGAAAAGATTTGGGGCATTGTTCAAGATGACTACATTAAGATTTTAAAGGAAGTTTTATGAAATCTGGGTGTTGGTTTAGGAATTCTAATTCTGTATTATCCTGAGGCATTACCAATAATTGGTCTAGACAGTCAGCTGAGCTGTCAAACCACTTAACATCTTATCTTTTCCAGGCACTGTGTACTTCACCCCACCTAAGTTTTCCTATAGATAAATGGAGTGATGGTACGATGTAACTCATCTGTAATTTGACAAACCCTTCAGTTGATTCTGAGGCATTCCAAGGCTTGGACACCAAACTCTTAACAGAGATTGGATAACTTTATTCTCGTCTTTCTGTTTGTTTGAGATGAGGAATATTTCTGAAGGATGTGCCATAGTTTATTCTTTGTTTCAGTCTTAGCACTAGGCACAATGTGTGAAAAAGAGTTGGTGATCAATAAAAATCAAAGCAAAACTTTGAGTGGAGCAAAGAAAAGTAAGAGATGATGATGAAGGGAGAAATTAGCAGATTTGAACGATTTGAATATTCTCTTGGGTTCACCATATACATAAAGATTTCTTTTTGTTTAAGCATTGGCTCTCCAACTTCAGTGTATATCAAATTTATCTGGAGGGTTTGTTAAAACTTAGATTGCTGGTCCTTACTTCAGAGTTTATCAGCAGTGTATCTGGAGTGATACCAAGAATTTGCATTTCTAACTATTTCCCAGATGATGCTGCTGTTGCTCATCCAGGGACTATTCACTTTATTTAATTTTTAACCCATCTTTTCCATTTCCATTAGATTCTTCAAAATGGAACCCAGAAATCACACAGGTGTTTCAGAATTTCTTCTCCTGGGATTGACAGATGATCCAGAACTGCAGCCCTTCCTATTCTGCCTGTTCTTGTCTATGTACCTGGTCACTATCCTGGGAAATCTGCTCATCATCCTGGCCATCAGCTCTGACTCACACCTCCACACCCCCATGTACTTCTTCCTCTCCAACCTGTCCTTTACTGACATCTGTTTAAGCACAACCACGATCCCAAAGATGTTGGTGAACATCCAGGCACAGAATCAGAGCATCACGTATAGAGGCTGTCTCACCCAGGTTGGATTTGTCCTGGCTTTTGGTGGTTTTGAAAATTTTCTCCTTGCAGCAATGGCCTATGATCGCTATGTGGCCATTTGTCACCCCTTGAGGTACACCGTTATCATGAACCCCCAATTCTGTGTTCTGCTGATTCTACTCTCACTGTTCTTTAGCGTTGTGGTTGCCTTGCTCCATAGTCTGATGGTGCTACGGTTATCCTTCTGCAAGGACTTGGAAATCCCTCACTTCTTCTGTGAACTTGCTCAGGTCATCAAACTCGCATGTTCTGATACCCTCATCAATAACATCCTGATATATTTTGTAGCTAGCCTATTTGGTGGTATTCCTCTCTCCGGAATCATTTTCTCTTATACTCAAATTGTTTCCTCCGTTTTGAGAGTGCCATCAGCAGGGGGAAAGCTCAAAGCTTTTTCCACCTGTGGGTCTCACTTGTCAGTTGTTTCTTTGTTCTATGGAACAGTTGTTGGAGTGTACATTAGTTCTGTAGTTACTGACTCTTCCAAGAAGACTGCAGTAGCTTCAGTGATGTATGTTGTGGTTCCTCAAATGATGAACCCCTTTATCTATAGCCTGCGGAACAGAGACATGAAGGGAGCCTTGAGAAAACTCATCAATGGGATGCCTTCTTTGCTGTGATTGTGCCATATGTTTTGGACTTGGGTTTCTAGAAGGAGGCAAAGGGATAGGAATCCTGGATGAGCCATAATTCTTGATTCTTCCATCACCGAATTCTTCTAAGCTAGCCAGGCAACAGATTGCTCAAGCTAATTTTAACTTGGGGTTGAAACATACTTTGCTTTTTTTGATTAGTCTTATGATGTTTGACACATGATTTCAATTCTCTAAATTCAGCTTCTTTGCTTGGGTTTTATGCAGAAGCAGAGCCTGAGGCAAGGGTTCTAGTTATAATGGTTTTTTGGGTTCGGTTTCTTCGGTTTTGTTTTGTTTTTTTGTTTTGTTTTGTTTTGGATCACTGTCAGAAAGAATACTGAAGAAAGTATATAGGACAGGGAAACTATTGAAGCAACACTGTGGTCATATCTAGAGACTAGCTTCCACCTGATTTCAATGTAGGGCCATGGCAATTGCACTTAGGAGTTATACCTATAATACAGTAGGGGAATTGACCTTTTATACACCTATTTAGTAATTAATTTGTTGACTGTAAACTGTACGTTTGTGAGGAAATTCATCACCTACCATATTTCATTGTATTATCTATGAAAATTATGTGATTACATTATCTCAGTGGTTTGAGATGATTGTGAGATATTCAAACTTTATCAGTGATGAAATCTTCAGTTGCAATAAGAAAAAGAATCCCTAACTCTAATATTACCAACAATATAGAGAGCTATCTTTCATTACAGGCACTTAGAGGCAGGGAGTGTACAGGAACAGAGTAGTAGAGATTCATTCAGTCCTCCATGGGTTCTATTGACCTAGGATTGGTTCTCCTCAGGGTCATGAGGTAGTGGCACCAGATGGAGATGTCATATTTGGGCATGATTCTCAGAGAAAGAACTCTGACTGTCCTTTCTTGAGTCAGATGATTATAGAATTTTCCACAGAGTCAACTAGAAGAGTCAACTAGAACCACAACTGCAACAGGTTGTATGGTGGTCCTCAACAGAATTTGTCCATGTCTTAGTCCTCTAACGTATTAACATTTTGTGATAAAAGAGTGAATTGTACTTATTTGGAGTCTTTGTATATTAGCTTATTCCCCTATTTTCTGAGTAGCCCTAAATAGAATCACATGTGTCCTTATAAGATAAACAGAAATGGAAATGACCCAGAAAAAAAGAGGAGGCAATGCAACCATGGTGACAGAAATTGGATTTATGCAGCCAGTATTTAATTTCCAGTATTTGGTCATTTTCTCCCAGCTTTACTGAGATATAATTATATATAACATTGTGTAAAATTAAGGTATACAATGTGCAGATTTTATACCATTGCATGGGTAAAACCTCCATCCTGGCACTTAATTACCATTTCTCTAGTGGTGAGAATATTTAAGATTCTACTCTGTTATCAATATTTAAGTATATAATATACTGCTATTAGCTATAATTATCATGATCTATACTAGATCCCCAGAATCTGTTAATTTTATAACTGAAGTTTTATATCCTTTGACCAACGTCTATTTTCCCCACTTTCCAGCCCCTGGTGGCTGTTTCTGTGAGTTTAACTCTTTTAGATTTTCCACATATAACATCATACAGTATTTGTCTTTCTCTGTTTGACTCATTTTATTCAGCATAATGTCCTCAAGGTTCATCCAAGTTGTCACAAAAGACAGGATTTCTTACTTTTTCATGGCTGAATAATATTTTGCTGTATATATACTATGTTTTCTTTACCCATTCATCTGCTGACACTTAGGTTGTTCTCATAACTTGGCCATTGTGAATAATGCTGCAGTGAACATGCTAGAGCAGATATCACTACAAGATCCTGATCTTAATTCCTTTGGATCTATACCAAGAAGTGGAATTGCTGGATCATATAGTAGCTTTATTTTTAATTTTTTGAGGAACCTCCATACTGTTTTCCATTGTAGCTGTAGCAATTTGCATCCCACCAACAGTGCACAAGGGTTCCCTTTTCTCCACACCTTTGCCAACATGTTATCTCTTCTCTCTTTTTTTTTTTTAAGAAATTACTTATTTTAAGTTCACCCATTTATTTTGAGAGAGAGAGACAGAGAGAGAGAGAGAGAGAGAGCGCGCACATGTGCAAACAGAGGAGGGGCAGAGTGAAAGGGAAAGAGAGAGAATCCCAAGCAGTCTTTGCACGTCAGTGGGGAACCCCAGGCATAGCTTGAACTCATGAACCATGAGATCCTGACCTGAGCTGAAATCAAGAGCCAGATGTTTAACCAACTGAGCCATGCAGGTGCCCCAAGGGATGACATTCAAATGCCACCTTGTCTCATGTTGGTTTCAAATACTAGAGCAAGAACTCTATTGATTTAAAAATGAAGTTATATAGAAAAGTTAACATGTGATAAAAATAAATTGATAAGTGCATGAATATATTAAATTCATTAAATAATGGAAAGTTTGTAATTAAGTGTTAACATGAAGCAGCATCTTTACCTATTAAATTATGGCTGAAATCACACTCATTTCACGGAGAATATAGATGAACCAGCATACTATTGCCTTCTCCATGACATCGTAATTTCCCATAACTCTATTTTTTAAAAAGTGTCATAATTTCAACCCATGATCCACTGATGTGAAAAAAATGTACACTGAAACCATCATGATGAAATTGAAAATGTTGTTTATGAAATTCTAAAGTCTTGTCTCTATTGATCACAGTCAAAATTGTTTACAGATTATAGACTAAAATCTGCCATATGAAATATACAGAATGAAAATTAATGTTCAAGAAACATTCAATGACTCTTGGAAAAAATCATCACTGTTTGCATTTTTATGTAGCTTATCTGTATTTATAAATATATATTTTTATACCCACATATATAAACTGTGTTTTCACACTTAGAGTTAGAATCTGGTTTCCTGATATCACTAATTAGATAGAGATGCCCTTGCTTATATCTAAAGACAGGAATCCAAGGGCGCCTGGGTGGCTCAGTTGGTTGAGCATCCGACTTCAGCTCAGGTCATCATCTCATGGCTCCTGAGTTCGAGCCCCGCATCATGCTCTGTGCTGACAGCTCAGAGCTTGGATCCTGCTTCAGATTCTGTCTCCATCTTTCTCTCTGCGCCTACCCCGCTTGTGCTCTCTCTCTCTCATATAAAATAAACATAAAAAAATTTAAAGACAGTAATCCGGGGCGCCTGGGTGGCTCAGTCGGTTGGTTAAGCGTCCGACTTCAGCTCAGGTCACGATCTCACGGTCCATGAGTTCGAGGCCCGCATCGGGCTCTGGGCTGATGGCTCGGAGCCTGGAGCCTGCTTCTGATTCTGTGTCTCCCTCTCTCTCTGCCCCTCCCCCATTCATGCTCTGTCTCTCTCTGTCTCAAAAACAAATAAACGTTAAAAAAAAAAAAAAGACAGGAATCCAATTAGAGAAGGATGGTGTGTCCACACATGCAAAGTATGTGAAATGGGGGTGAGCATGAACAGATGGAGAGAGCTGCATGGCGTGTGTGTGTGTGTGTGTGTGACCTCACGGGGTCAGGGATCAACTATCCTGAATTCTTTTCTTCTACAGTTTTAGTCTTTAAGGATCTACACTGTCCTGGGATCCAAATAACAATAAAAGTGTTTGTCTAATGAGGAGCTTTGGATATTGAACCCTCAGGGATGCAGAGACTGCAAATAGTCTGTCTATGACCAACTCACTCAACAGCCCTGCCCAGTCAGGAAGCAACACGTGAGGCACCTCCCAGCAATGATCCCACTCGCCTAGAAACGCGGGGCTTCACTCGATCACTCTGCCCTTATCAGAGACAGACCTTCTGTTCCCATCACTCAAATCCAGAGAAGATTTCAAATGTCATCCAGCAATGATGTCAGCCAGGTAACAGAGAGTCCCTTAGACAATGCTTTGGACATGAGGGAAGGTGTTTACTAGAGTTGTAACCCTGCATAGCCATGAGGAGAGTCCATGCCTAAGATGACCGGTACTAAATCCCCAATGGGACTCCTGCTTGAATATCATCATCTTGACATGTTATTTTGTACCTCCTCAACAATGCTAATGAGGCTCTTATTCTGCTAGTTTTCTATTCCGTCTATTTAATGGCAGGAACCATTTTGCTCATGAGCTTAAATCCTCCCCTTCACAAACATGATGACTATTATGAAATTCTCTGACACTTACTTGTATCCTTTGGTGGTGGAAGGGAGAGATATCAGCTTCATTTTAACTCCCATACGTTATACAGAAGAATCTTGGTGTTATATTTGTAGCCTGGTTGTGAAGACCTAGAAAAAAGAAGTGTAGACTCAGACAGACAGAGCAGGCTATCTCCTTCATCTGCGCATTCCTTTTTATAAAAATACCATACATTTTAAATTATAAGAATGGCATAGATATTATAACAATAAATTTAATATGCTACCGTTAACCCATTTCCAGAATTAACACATGTTGGCATTCTACTATATCATCTCATGTCTATTTTTTTAATTAACAAAATAATGTAAATGCAGAAGGCATTCTTTTCTTGTACCCCTTATTTCCCCCTCACAGAGGAAACACCAGTGTAATGGTGTCCCGCAAGCATGCTTTCATGTTGTATGTGTGTATATGTACATGATATGTGTGTATATATTTATGGTATTTTATATGAATAATTTTATCTCTTGTTGGTTTTCATTTCTTATATTGATTCACAGATCCAATTTCTTTTAATATTTAATTTATTTTAATTGCTTTATGTCCATGCCAAATAAACATTGATATATTGATATTCCCCCCTTTCCCCTGTAATATGATCAAGATTCTCAAAGGGAGTTTCAGCATGTAAACCCATTCCTGAAATTTGCAATTATCACACTAAGGATGTTTTCTTACTTTTCTTTTTCCTCAACTTGCCCCAACCCATCCTAGGAGTGAAACATGCCAGATGCTATTGTTTATGACAGAAAAAAAAATCACAATAGGGAATGTCACTATGAGGGTCTCATTAGCTAAACACTGTGCAGACTGATTTAAGCCTATTCATTTTTGATCATCACAACAACTCCATAAAGTATTCTGATAGTTCCTACTATACACACAAGAATACCAAGATTCTAATACAATTAAAACCTTTTCCCTATTCACAAAGCAAGTACTGGGGCCTGGATTCAGTTCAGAGTGTGTGGATCTAAGTATTATACCAAGTGATTGATCCTCTGATGGCCACTGTGTCCCACAAGAAAAGACAACCACTGTTGCACAGGGACATGCTTCTTAGGATGCCTGGTGCCAGTGTCATCTTATGAGTCTGTCTTCCAAAGACAAATTGCTATTATTTTTATCTGTCTATGCATTTCATCCTTTCTCCCACTTAGCTTGGGCTATTTGTTGTTGTTGTTGTTGTTGTTGTTGTTGTTGTTGTTTGTGATCATACGTCACCTACTGTATTAGGGGAAGAAGATCCCTAAAGATGAGACTGATTTTGTAATTTTATTCTTATATTTCTGATTGTTTGAAGGTGTAGAATAATTCTAAAGGAATAAAGCCATGTCTTCTCCATTTCATTCTTGACACAATGTGTTAGACACTCATTGCTCATTAGAATTTTGGCTGATTAACTGAATGGAGGGAAGAAGATGAGGGAAAGAAGAAGGATGCAGGGAGAAATACACAGAGGGAAAGATTCAAATATCCATTTAGGTTCACAATATAGATAAACATTTTTCTAGAACAGCAGTTCTCAGACTATATCATATGTCAGAATCATTGGAGAGCTTGTTAAAGTAGACTGTGATAACCCACCCTGGAGCTTTTCCTCAATAAGTCTGGAGTCCAAAAATTGCAATTTCCAACAAATTCCCAGGTACTGCTGCTGTTGGTCCAGTGACCATACATTTTATTCTCTTGTCACCCAATATTTTATATCAACAACATGGAACCCAGAAACCAAACGGATGTATCAGAGTTTCTTCTTCTGGGATTGACCGAGGATCCAGAACTGCAGCCCATACTCTTCTGCCTATTCCTGCTCATGTACCTGGTCACCATCTTGGGAAACCTGGTCGTTATCCTGGCTGTCATCTCTGACTCCCACCTCCACACCCCCATGTACTTCTTCCTCTCCAACCTGTCCTTTACTGACATCTGTTTAAGCACAACCACGATCCCAAAGATGCTGGTGAACATCCAGGCACAGAATCGGCACATAAGTTACCCAGGCTGCATCACGCAGATCTGCTTTGTCTTGGTTTTTCTTGGTTTTGAAAATTTTCTCCTTGCAGCAATGGCCTATGACAGCTATGTTGCCATTTGTCACCCACTGAGGTACACGGTTATCATGAACCCCTGCCTCTGTGGATTGTTAATTCTACTCCCCTTGTATGTTAGCATCATGGATGCCCTCCTCCACAGTATGATGGTGTTGCAATTGTCCTTCTGCATTGACTTGGAAATCCCCCACTTTTTCTGTGAACTTGCACAGGTCATCAAGCTTGCATGTTCGGATTCCTTCATCAATACCCTCTTGGCTAATTTTATGGCTAGTACACTGAGTGGTATTTCTCTCTTTGGGATCATTTTCTCTTATACTAAAATTCTATCTTCACTTTTAAGAATGCCATCAGCTGGCAGAAATTATAAAGCCTTTTCCACCTGTGGGTCTCATCTCTTAGTTGTTTCCTTGTTCTATGGGACAGGATTAGGGGTGTACATTAGTTCTGCAGTTTCTGACTCTTCCAGAAAGACTTCAGTAGCTTCAGTGATGTACACTGTGGTTCCTCAATTGATGAACCCCTTTATTTATAGCCTGCGTAACAGGGATATGAAGGAAGCCTTGAGAAGAATCATCAGGTAGGATAATTTTTATTTAATGATTCTGTCATCATATTTGGGTCAGATTTTTAGAATGAGTCAAAGTAAAAGGTATTCTGGTGTTTCAGATCTATCACCAAGATCATCTAAAATGACTAGATAACATGACGGCCTCATCATCTTGGGCTTCATATCTGATTTTGTGATGTTTGACAAGTGATTTCAAGTGTCTAAATTCAGTTTTTTGGGTCATGTTCCATAGAGGGAGAACCTGAATCCTGGGATCTTGTTATAGTGATTTTGGGGGACAGCATGTTCAGAATAAGGTGGGAGAAGATGGATAGGGCAGGCAAAAGGTATATGCAACGTCATGGTTACAGGTACAGAGTAGCTTCCACCTTATCCCACAGCTAGGACCGTGAGAATCTTCCCCCAGACAGGCATACACCGTGAGGCAAGAAAGCTGGCCTTTCTTACTCCCACGCAGTAATCACTGAGAGTTGTCTCTATCAAACTCTATCTCTCTGGAGCAACATAAGAATCCACCAAACTCAGTTTTATCATCTGTAGCATCAGTGAAATCTGATTATCTCAGTGGTTTTAGGCAGTTGTGAGATATGTGAACTTGAAACTGAAAGTCTTTGGTTCTTATAATAAAAAGAACAATTTCTTTAATATTCTCAAACAAGAAAGTTAGCTTTTTTCTTCTTTCAAAAAAATTTTTTTCAACGTTTATTTATTTTTTGGGGGGACAGAGAGAGACAGAGCATGAACGGGGGAGGGGCAGAGAGAGAGGGAGACACAGAATCGGAAACAGGCTCCAGGCTCTGAGCCATCAGCCCAGAGCCTGACGCGGGGCTCGAACTCACAGACCGCGAGATCGTGACCTGGCTGAAGTCGGACGCTTAACCGACTGCGCCACCCAGGCGCCCCTAAAAATTTTTTTTTAATATTTATGTTTGAGAGCAAGAGACAGAGTATAATTGGGGGAGGGGCAGAGAGAGAGAGGGAGACACAGAATCCTAAACCAGCTCCAGTCTCTGACCTATTAGTGCAGAGCCCGATGTGGGTCTCAAACTCACAAACTGTGTGATCATGACCTGAGCCGAAGTCGGACGCTTAACTGACTGAGCCACCCAGGCACCCCTCTTCTTCTTCTTCTTTTTTTAAGTTTACTGTTTATTTTGAGAGAGAGAGAGAACTTGAGCATGAAGGGAAGGGCAGAAAGAGAGGGAGAGAGAATCCCAAGCACGCTCCACGCTGTCAGCACAGAGCCCCATTTGGGGCTTGATCTCACAAATCATGAGATTGTCACCTGAACCGAGATCAAGAACCAGAATATTAACCGACTGAGCCACTCAGGTTCTCCAGGAGCTATTTTTTGTACAGGGACTTCAGAGATAGGGAATGTACATGGATGGGAGAGTAGGAATTTATTTAGCTTTAGATGAAGTGGCTTCATTCAAGATCAGATGGTGGCAGCAGACACAGGTGTCATATTCAGCATGATGCCCAGGGACAGAAAACTGTCTTTCCCTGAGCCATTTGATAATTGGTCTTTCCATGGCATCATTCACAAGATATCCCCTTAAGTCTCATCGCTGAGAAGAGAATCATATGCTCCTTCTTAATCTAATTACTGGTGTGGGAGAAATGATTAAAATCAAAGCCTTAGACTGACTGAGGTTAATTCTTGTTGGACAATCAACTGTCATAACTATTACAAGCACCTAATACGATGCCTGACATACTGGGGAACTCAACAGCATCTAACTGGTATCATAGTTTTTCATATCTTATCTGTATTCGTAAGTTTAATAATCCTTTTGAACTCACATCTTTTTGCCACCTGTTTCTACATTTATATTTGTTTATCTTTACTGCAGCTTTTCTGGTCTGAGCAATATAATCATTAATTATTGAGTAGGTAGGATAATGGGTGTTCATCTTTTTTTCTGACACTCTATTTGCTTCGATTCCTTCTCATTTATTTATTTTTTAAAAAGCCTGCTTATTGGGGCGCCTGGGTGGCGCAGTCGGTTGGGCGTCCGACTTCAGCCAGGTCACGATCTCGCGGTCCGTGAGTTCGAGCCCCGCATCAGGCTCTGGGCTGATGGCTCAGAGCCTGGAGCCTGTTTCCGATTCTGTGTCTCCCTCTCTCTCTGCCCCTCCCCCGTTCATGCTCTGTCTCTCTCTGTCCCAAAAATAAATAAACGTTGAAAAAAAAAATTTAAAAAATAAAAAAATAAAAAAAAAAATAAAAAGCCTGCTTATTTTGAGAGAGAGGGAGGGGAAGGGGCAGAGAGGGAGAGAGAGAATCCCAAGCAGGCTCTGCACTGTCAGTGTAGAACCCAACACGACGCTCCATCTCACGAACCTTGAGATCATAACCAGAGCAGAAATCAAGAGTCAGACGCTTAACCCACTGAGCCACCCAGGTGCCCCTCTTTGATGTATTAAGAATGTACCTTAAAAAAATGAAAGAATTATCTGTGTTTTAATTTATTTCTTTAGTTACCTCTCCATGCAGTATTTCTCACTCATCTCAGGAGGGGTCCACACAGAGATATATGACTGAGTAAAATTGATGCAATGACTGAAGTCTTAAAGAGTTGGCTGCTAAATTAGGGCTTTTATGCAAAACATTATCATGCGTTATTATGAAGAAAACAGTGTTTCTGCAGAGAAGACGTTGAGTGTAAAATAAGACAGGAGAAAAGAAGTTGGTAGCATTAGGGGCCATCACTTTTTCCACAAGTACAAAAATGTGGAGCCATCAGACAGAAGTATCTTTATGGATGTGTGTATTAGGGGAGAAGGACAGAGGTCTCCCAGGATAACCAAAGGAGTGCCATTCCTTGAGGAGGTATTGTGTCAGCACCACAGCTGGGGGACAGCTCCCTGCCTGCTGCCCTGGTGAGTCTTCTAATGCAGAACTCTCTCCATTGACACCCACAGGACATCTGCACAGATGGATGGTTTGAGGCACTTGTCCACACTGCAGATTTCTGATCTGCCTCTGAGAACTACTGACTTTGTATCACTGGAGAGACATCGAAAGGATGAGTTTGTAAATAAGTACTCTGTAAATTTCTGATACACTCCAAAGTCTGAGAAACATGACATAAATATGAAAAGAACGTGGAAGAAAATATTTGTATTTCAGAATATGAAAGACCTTACTTCAATTTTACTCGTTAAAACATCGTAGATGAAGTGGCATATAAAATACATCTATAGTTCTTAAATGGTAATATGATGAAAACATAATACCCATTACCAGGTTAAAGCATAGAATATACCTGAAGAGGGGCGCCTGGGTGGCTCAGTTGGTTAAGCATCTGACTTTGGCTCAGGTCATGATCTCGCGGTCCGTGAGTTCGAGCCCCGCGTCGGGCTCTGTGCTGACAGCTCAGAGCCTGGAGCCTGCCTCAGATTCTGTGTTTCCCTCTCTCTCTGACCCTCCCCCATCCATGCTCTGTCTCTCTCTGTCTCAAAAATAAATAAACGTTAAAAAAAATGTTTTTAAAAAGAAAAAGAATATACTCGAAGAGTTTCCAAGTCACATCACCTTTCCCATCCCAGAGGTAACCACTATTCTGAATTCTATATGCACCATTTCTTTAATGTTTTAGTCCATTGAATTCTATGAAATTGCCTGTATTTTGTCATGTTTCCTCTACACACAGACATATTCATAGGATTCAACTGAGTCTTTCTATCACCCTGTATATATCCCTATACCATTTGTTAACTATATTCTAAAATAAATTTGCCTCTTTTTGAACTTATTAAAAGTTTAGTCTTTAAGTTTGAATTCTGTGTCTTATTTTTTGCATCATTTTGCCATTGGGTTTCAAACCTTTTGTGGGGTATAGCACTAATTTATTCACTTTCTATATCATATAATTTGACATTGTGAAGGATGATATCACAAAATAGTAGTCCATTCCTACATGGATGGAACATTTGGTAGCTTGTTTTCCACTATTATGAATACCACAGTTTGAATAATCTCATACGTATCTCCTGGCAAAAACGAGGGAAAGTTTTATACTAGGAACCAAGTTATTGGATATAAGGGCCTATTCTCCTTTGGGTGGTTCAAACAAGTTTTTCAAAGTGGTTGAGTCAATTTTTTTTTTTAATTTTTTTTTTCAACGTTTATTTATTTTTGGGACAGAGAGAGACAGAGCATGAACGGGGGAGGGGCAGAGAGAGTGGGAGACACAGAATCGGAAACAGGCTCCAGGCTCTGAGCCATCAGTCCAGAGCCTGACGCGGGGCTCAAACTCACGGACCGCGAGATCGTGACCTGGCTGAAGTCCAACGCTTAACCGATTGCGCCACCCAGGCGCCCCTGAGTCAATTTTAATTCTCATATGATGTTTCTTGAGATCCACATCACTTCCCAACACGACTCTAACAATCTAGTGGTTGTATAAAACATTATGTCAATAATTTAGATTTCTCTTGTTCTGAGAGAGAGTATCTTGTCACTCACTTATTATGGGCCATTTCTTTTTCCTCTTCTGTGAAATATCTATTTATAGTATTTCTATTGAGCTACCTCTTTTTTCTTATTAGTTCATAGGAGTTTTTATTTAATTGAGATGGTAAATTGTTCTTAGTTACATACATTGAAAATTTCTTTCAAAAACTTTGTACTTTATTTTGTAAATAAGTTGCAATGTGTTTTGGATGAACATAAATGCTTAGTTTTACTACTGTTGAATTTGTCAATGTTTTCTTGAGTGGTTTGTTCTCAATAGTCTTGTTTCTATAACCCATACTTACCTCAAAATAAAGGATTTATAGCTTTGGCTTGTACATTTGAGGCATGAACCCACCTGGAGTTTGACCTTGACTATGATGTGATATCAGTAGCTAAATTCATTTTATGTCCCTGTACCTTTTAATTAGTTCATTCATTCACTGTAAGCCCACTTCTTCAATAAAAAAAAGTTGCCCGTTCATATCTGGGCTGTTGCTTCTGATCACTTGTCTCTGTCAATGTCTTAATATTTGTCTCATAACATGGGGTGCCTGAGTGGCTGAGTCGGTTAATGTCCGACTCTTGATCTCAGCTCAGGTCTTGATCTAGGTTGTGAGTTCCAGCCTCACTTTGGGCTTTGTGTTGGGCATGAAGCCTACTTTAAAAAAAAAAAATTGTATCCTAACAGCTAAAATAAAATTTCTTGTCCCCAACAAATAAACAGTCCCCAAATCTTAACAATTACATCCTCAGAGCCATATGGCATCACAGATTGACTGCTAGTCTGATAATTTGTAATTTAGTGCAACAATATGGATAGCCAAGAACCATAATTTTAACCCATGGTCCTTGATGTGAAAAAAAAAAAGTGTATTTAAGCCATTAATATTGAATTGGGAAAAGTTGGTAATGAAATTTTATAAAGAGAACAAATGTCTGTTACACTTGAGTACATAGACTATATCAGCAACTGCTAAATATAATATACACAGGTGAAATCAGCATTCGATGAGCCATACATAACATTAGCCCTTAGTGTTTGCATTTTTAGGGCATATTTCCTACATTATCACATGTATTAATCCAGGTAATATTTATCTATCCATGGAATGAAATTATATGTTTTTAACTCAAATGTAGTATGTGTAAGTCTTCTTGAGATTGTTATTAAAACAGGGTTGAATTTAAATATACCTTTAGGGGTTCCTGGGTGGCTCAGTCAGTTAAGCATCTGATCTTTGTTTCAGTTCAGGTGATGATCTCATGGTTTGTGAGACAGAGCCCTGTGTCAGGCTGTCCCCAGCATAGAGCCTGCTTGGGATTCTCTCTCCCTCTCTTTCTGCCCCTCCCCCACCTTTCAAAGTAAATAAATAAACATGAAAAAAACAAACAGACCTTTAAAAAAGACTAGAATCTAATAACAGAAGGAAGATGTGTTTGGGTGTGTAGGTGACTTGAAATGGATGTGAGCCAAGAACTGTGGAGGAAGAAGATAGCATATGTTTGACCACTCAAAGTGAGAGCATCAGACAAAACAGAGTTCATCTCTGAGCCTCAATCCTCCAGGATTTGTGCTGCCCTGTGATCACATGAGAGTAAAAGAGTTTGGCTAATGAGGAGCTTTGGATATTGAACCCCCAAAGGAGAAAGAGACTGCAAATAGTCTGCCTGTGACCACCCCACTCAACAGCCACACCCACCCGGGGCTAGTCTCAGGGTCCATTATTTCTGCACGGGAGTCCAGTGCTTCACTATCTTTCTGTGCTCAATGAGAACAGGCCTTTCGTTTTTCTTCTTCACACCCAAGGAAGAACTGAATGTTATTCCTTACTGTTGACACCCAGGTAATCTCAAGTCCCCTACTTTATGTTTTACAATAAGGACAGTTCTTTGTTTACAGGTCCATTTGGCGATTTTGAGATGAGAACGCGCAGAAGATGAGGGGAATTGGGCCACCTCTGAGGTGCCTCCCTAATGGTCCATCAATCTTCTTCTCCACCTGTCTGATTGCACCTTTGCACCAATGCTTGACCATCTCTCATCCTGCTAATCACCGACTCCGATCCTAAATTCCTGGTACTTTTTCCATTCTCAAGAGCAATCTACTTTTGCTCAATTTTGAATACAATTCTAGAATTCTCTAACATTTTTAAAAATTTCTTCGGCATAGTACAGAGATGTATGGCCAGCCTCTCCTTTCCTTTCCACTCCTGGCTCATGATACTCCTTTCTAGAAGAAATATTTGGTTTTGACACTGTTTCCTGTTGTAAGTATTCTGAGAAAGAGGAGGTAGAGAATGAGGCAGATCCCAAAACTACACCACAGCCTACCTGTTTCTTTTTAGTAATCTATGAAATACTTAAAAGACAAAAGAGCATAGAATAATAAAACAAATAAGCATGTACCCATGCTTCGAGATTTAGTAAGACTTGATTACTTTGCCACCAGAGTTCTTTTAAGTTTTTATTTAAATTCCAGTTAGTTAACATACAGTGTAATATTCGTTTCAGGTGTACAATTTAGTGATTCAACAATTTCATACCACACCTGGTGCTCATCACAAGGACACTCCTTTATCCCCACCCCCTATTTCACTCACCACCACCCCCACCTCCCCTCTTGTAACCATCAGTTTGTTCACCATCAGTTTGTTCACCATAGTTAAGAGTCTGTTTCTTATTCTCCCTTTTTCTCTTATTTTTTTTTCCTTTGCCCATTTGTTTTGTTTCTTAAACTCCACATGAATAAAATCATATGGCATTTGTCTTTTTCTGACTGACTTATTTCACTTAGCATAACACCCTCTAGTTCCATCCATGTTGTTGCAAGTGGCAAACTTCATTCTTTTTTTATGTCTGAGTAAAATATTCCATTGTAGGCATATACACCACCTCTTCTTTCTCCATTCATCAATTGATGGATATTTGAGCTGCTTCCATATTTCGGCTATTGTAGATAATGCTGCTATAAACAAAGGGAGTGTGTGTTCCTTTGAATTAGTGTTATTGTATTCTTTGGGTAAATACCCAGTAGCTCTGTTGCTGTATCATACGGTAGTTCTATTTTAACTTTTTGAGGAACATCCATACTATTTTTCACACAGAGTTCTTTTCTTGAATAACAAAATAACATGGAACAAACTAGTGTTTATCAGAGGGACGTGGCCGGGGGTTGGGGGCACTGTGTGAAATAGGTGAGGAAGATTAAGAGTACATTTATCGTGATGAGCACGGAGTAATGTGTAGAATTGTTGAATCACTAAATTGTACACCTGAAACTAATACAACACTGTATGTTAACTATACTGGAATAAAAACAAACAAAAAAACCTTTAAAAGGTAACAAAATAATATAAATAAAGACAGCATACCCTTTCTGTTCCCCTCCATTCCCAGAGGCAACCACAGTCTTGAATTTGGTTGTTCTCCACATGTTATTTAAATTGTTTACACATTGTGTGCGTGGGGGGGGGGGGGTGTATAAAAGGCAACAATAAAATGCTTCTCAGTTGGAAAAAAGTTAAATTGTGATGTAATAAGACATTAGAATAAAGTAAGATAGTTAAAGTTAATAAACCAGAGAAAAAAGTACCAAGACCTTAAATGTATTATTTTTAAAAGCAAACTGTAGTGGTGCCAGGGTGGCTCAGTCGGTTGCGCATCTGACTCTTGATTTTGGCTGAGGTTGTGATTTCAGGGTCATGGAACTGTGCCCTGCAATGGGCTCTGTGCTGAGCAGGGAGACTTCTTGGGGGTTCTTTCTCTCTCTCTCTCTCTCCCTCTCTGCCTCTCTCCCACTCACGCACATGTGCTCTCTTGCTCTAAAATTTTAAAAACTTCCTAAAAAATAAACAAAAATCAAACGCAATATGTCAGGTTTAAAATACAAAACAAAAGCTTATGTATTTTTATTCAAATATTAAAACCACAAGGGAATAATGAATTCTAAGTTCAATATGGTGATTCCCTTGGGCAAGGAAAAGTTATTGAGGACACAGGAAAATAAATGTGTATTAATTTAATTCTTAAAAATATTTACTAAAATATGGCAATACATTTTAATTTAGTGGTCCTTAGTGGTGGATACCCAGGACTTTGTTTTCTCTATATTTTTTGTATACTTGAAATGTTTTATAATAAGAAATTAAAGTTTTAAGATTAGTGTTATTTAAAACACTTAAATTGGATCATGATATAGGTCTTGTTAGGAAAATTACTTTCTCTTTGGAGTTTTTATTATTTGTGTTGATACATCTGGGTCTAATGTATTCATTTTATTTGCTATACATTTTATCATGTCTATGAGAAATGAGCATTAACCATTGATGTCCATTCAGATTGTTCACCTCTGTTTCCCTACGTAAGCAATTACTCCACAAAGAGATTCAACACATCCATTTTTCCCTGAATTTTATGGTTGCCATGCTAAAGATATCCTTTGTTTCTCCTCTCTTCCTACACTTTGTCCCACCTATCACTTCCCTTTTATAATGAATCATGCCAGGTGGTACACTTGTGTCTGTGACAGAACCAAATCACAATAGGAAGTATTAAAAGTGTCTCAAATATCAAACACTGTGCTTGGTGATTTGGTCTACTCATTACTAATTCTTGCAACATTCCCATAAGGTTTTACAGTGTCTCACATTATCCAAATGAGACCAAGTCTTCTCACACAGTTGAAAAAACAAAATGCCCTTCTTTACAAAGCAAGTACTGGAGACAGAATTAAACTTAGATGTGTCCGAACTGAAATACTGCTGGATGCTCTCGGTTGCTTGTTTTTATGACTTCATGCTAAGGGCTCATATTTTCTCATTGGTGAGACAGAGATTACCTAGGGCCATTCAGTTCTAAACAATAGTATGTTAATGGACTGTTCACAGAAGAAAACTTTTTAGACTTTTTCTAAAACTTTGGTTCATAAGAGTATCTAGCAGGTCCATTGATGCACCCAGGACATAGCCAATTATGTCTTGTCTGTTTGAGGTAATCCAATAACATCATTCTCAGGAACTCACTATAATACAGGAAATAGGAGTGTCATTGAGTTCTTCCTGATACATAAACTAAAGATTCCTTTGGAAACGACTGGCCAATGCTGCCTGACCCAGACCTTGATGGGGCCTAAAAGACATAGAAAGAGGATGATCTAAATTTCTGTCATTGATTTTCAACATGTCTTTCCTTAAAATGATCTGTTTTACAATAGAGACAGAGTTGTCGTTTGTCAAAAAGCAACAGAAAATCAAACTGCTGAGTAGGAAGGGATTAATTATTTCTATAAACTACCATAAAAAGAGGGAATGTTTTCACTCTTATGTGGATCCTGAGAAACTTAACAGTAGACCATAGGGGAGGGGAAGAAAAAAAAAAGAGGTTAGAGAGGGAGGGAGACAAAACATAAGAGACTCTTAAAACTGACAACAGACTGAGGGTTGATGGGGGGTGGGAGGGAGAGGAGAGTGGGTGATAGGTATTGAGGAGGGCACCTGTTGGGATGAGCACTGGGTGTTGTACGGAAACCAATTTGACAATAAATTTCGTATTTAAACAAACAAAAAAAGAGGGAAACGAAGGGTGCCTGGGTGGTCCATAAGCTACCATAAAAAGAGGAAAACGAAAGAAGGCACTGATCTCAAGAAGGTACCTTGGAAAGGAAAACAGTCAAAGTTGATTTAGAAGTAATTGCTTATTAATGAAGATAATGATCACACTTGTTATTCTAAAATTGGAATTTGTTTATAGTCTTTTCCCATTGTTTTGCATGTAAAAATGTGACTGGCAATTAAGGAGTGTACATGTATTTATTTCATATGCTGTTGCTGTGTGTGTGTGTGTGTGTGTGTGTGTGTGTGTCCCTGTCCCTGTCCCTGGTGGGGGAAGGTAAGTCATTCCTAAAACTAAGCTCCCATTTATATTGATTAAACTTTTTAAGTCCCACCAGCAAGGGGTTTGAGGCATCCAGATATACCTTTCTTGATTTCCTTTTCCCCTCTTAGGGCTAACTTGACAATCTGCTTCCTCTTCTCACTACTGCAGCAATACTCCTGTCAAACATCCTGAACATTAGTGCCCGTAGATTTTACCTTTGTCATCCCAGGATTCTGCTTTTAACATACTAACAAATTGTTGTTTTTGCTTTTTTTCTCTCTCTCTTTCAAGGCCCCCATGCATTTCCTCCTTCGTCCAATTCCTCAGTTTGGGGGAAAAAAACAGAGATGTGTTATGTATCACCTTATAAGAATGGGTTGTTTTTTTTTTTAACATTTTTAACGTTTATTTATTTATTTATTTATTTATTTATTTAGAGAGACAGAAAGCACGCAGGCAATGCGGGGGAGGCACTGAGAGAGAGGGAAAGAGAATCCCAAGCAGGCTCTGCGTTGTCAGAGCAGAGCCTGACTTGGAGCTCGATCCTGAAAACCATGAGATCATGACCTGAGCTGAGATCAAGAGTTGGATATTTGGAGCGCCTGGGCAGCTCAGTTGGTTAGGTGTCTGAGTCTTGATTTCAGCTCAGATCACGATCTCACAGTTTGTGAATCTGAGCCTCGCGTTGGGCTCTGCACTGACAGCAAGGAGCCTGCTTGGGATTCTTTCTCTCCTCTCTCTGTCCCTCTGCTGCTCTCGCTCTCTCAAAATAAATAAACTTAAAAAAAAAAAAGAGTCAGACACTTAACTGAATGAGCCACCCAGGCACCCTGCGAGTGTTTAAATACTCTAATGTTAGGAGAAAAGTGAATCCTATTAAAATAGTAACCATAACAGCTTAAAGCACCAGGAAAGCACTTGCAGTCTTATGCCAGTGGAAACTTCCAAAAGGCAAGCGATGAAGTCTGATCAATGCTTTAGGACACCTAAATCTGCACTAGTCAGAGATTGCATCATATGGTGTTATGAGTTCAGCTCCAAAGTCTGGAAGCCTGAGTTCAATTCGATTCATGTCAGGATTTTCTAAAATAAGGCATCACTGGGGTGCCTGGGTGGTTCAGTCAGTTGAGCATCTGACTTCAGCTGAGGTCATGATCTCACATTTTGTGAGTTCAAGCCCCACAGCAGGCTCTCTGCTGTCAGCACAGAGCCTGCTTCAGATCCTCTGTCCTCCTGTCTCTTTGCTCCTTCCCCACTCGTTCTCTCTAAATAAACAAACTTTAAAATAAGGCATCCTTGTTATGTGTCCTCTCTGTTATGTGTTGTCTCACCTGTATTTTTCCCATCAGACTTATCAAGAACATGGAACCAGAAAACCAAACAGGTGTAACAGAATTCCTCCTCCTGGGTCTCTCAGAAAATCCAGAATGGCAGCCTCTTCTCTTTGGGCTATTCCTGACCATGTATCTGACCACTGTGCTTGGGAACCTACTTGTCATCCTGACTATCAGCTCTGACTCCCATCTCCATACACCCATGTACTTCTTCCTCTCCCACCTGGCCTTCACTGACATCTGTTTCAGCACCACCACCATCCCCAAGATGCTTGTGAACATCCAAAGACAGAGCAAATCTATCAGTTACACAGGCTGCCTCACCCAGGTCTGCTTCGTCCTGTTTTTTGCAGGCTTGGAAAACTTTCTCCTTGCAGCAATGGCTTATGACCGGTATGTGGCCATCTGCCATCCACTGAGGTACACAGTCATTATGAAACCCCACCTCTGTGGCCTGCTGATTCTACTCTCCCTGAGCATCAGCATTGCAGACGCCCTACTCCACAGTCTGATGGTGCTGCGACTCTCCTTCTGCGCAGACCTGGGAATTGCTCATTTCTTCTGTGAACTTGCTCAGGTCATCAAGCTCGCCTGTTCTGATACCCTCATCAATAACATCCTGGTGTATTTAGTGACTAGCATTTTGGGTGGTATTCCTTTCCTTGGGATTATTTTCTCTTATACTCAAATTGTCTCTTCCATTCTGAGAATGCCATCAGCTGGGGGGAAACATAAAGCCTTTTCCACTTGTGGGTCTCATCTCTCCGTGGTTTCCTTGTTCTATGGGACAGCTTTTGGGGTGTACATTAGTTCCGCAGTTACTCATTCTTCCAAGGATACTGCAGTAGCCTCCGTGATGTATACCGTGGTCCCTCAAATGTTGAACCCTTTTATCTATAGCCTGAGGAACAAGGACATGAAGGGAGCCTTGAGGAAACTGATCTGAGAAACATCTCCTTTTTTATTATTGTGTTACCACCTGTCTTGGTCTTGGGCTTCTAGGGTGAGCCAAAGTGCAGGAATATTGGGAGAGTCAGATTGTCTGACCCTTCCTTCATTATGTTCTTAAGTTTCAGTGGTTAAATACCATAAGAGTAGCTCAAGTTAGTTTGAAAAACAACTTTTGTTTTCTTTAACTTTTTTATCTTTGAAAATTTATGTGGACACTCTGAGCTTGATTTTTTTTTTTTTTTTTGGAACCATCAAAGCAGATGG
The DNA here is from genome assembly GCF_018350155.1 of Leopardus geoffroyi. Taxonomy (NCBI): domain Eukaryota; kingdom Metazoa; phylum Chordata; class Mammalia; order Carnivora; family Felidae; genus Leopardus; species Leopardus geoffroyi. Next base: position 6,898,656 of record NC_059331.1, read on the forward strand.
TAATAATTCCATTACATTCCATTGTATATCAAATCATTATGTGCACCTTAAACATATAATTTTAAAAGGAGGTAGAGAGAAAAGCATAGATTTCTTAGTCTCTCAGCGTGAGATAATCAGCCTATGTGAATTTAGGAAAGAGAAGGAATTTGGCAAATTAAGGTCGCCTTTCCTTTACCAATTATCCTGATAATCTTATATAACAAGAACTCCAGTGGTGCCAGCTTCCTGCTAACCAATTTGTTTAAATATTCTGAGTCCTACAAGCTAAAGGCTTTTGTTGAATGACACCATCCTTCCCCTGCAAAAGCACATTGTCATAAGTAAATTGTCCAATGCTTCTGTCCTCAATAAATCTTCACGTGTGCAGGCTTCATTGGTTCTGCTTTTCAGTCTGTGCCAGAACCACACCATTTTAGTTACTGTATCTCCATAATTAATCTTGATAGACGTGAAAGCAATTACTCTACTTTGTTCTTCTCTCTCATCAAGTCAAGTATTCTTTCTCCACTGCTCTTTCATATAAATTTTAAAATCAGTCCCTCAATGCAAACTGGTGCAGCCACTCTGGAAAACAGTGTGGAGGTTCCTCAGAAAATTAAAAATAGACCTACTCTATGACCCAGCAATAGCACTGCTAGGAATTTACCCAAGGGATACAGGAGTACTGATGCATAGGGGCACTTGTACCCCAATGTTCATAGCAGCACTCTCAACAATAGCCAAATTATGGAAACAGCCTAAATGTCCATCAACTGATGAATGGATAAAGAAATTGTGGTTTATATACACAATAGAGTACTACATGGCAATGAGACAGAATGAAATATGGCCCTTTGTAGCAACATGGATGGAACTGGAGAGTGTGATGCTAAGTGAAATAAGCCATACAGAGAAAGACAGATACCATATGGTTTCACTCTTATGTGGATCCTGAGAAACTTAACAGAAACCCATGGGGGAGGGGAAGGAAAAAAAAAAAAAAGAGGTTAGAGTGGGAGAGAGCCAAAGCATAAGAGACTCTTAAAAACTGAGAACAAACTGAGGGTTGATGGGGGGTGGGAGGGAGTGGAGGGTGGGTGATGAGTATTGAGGAGGGCACCTTTTGGGATGAGCACTTGGTGTATGGAAACCAATTTGACAATAAATTTCATATATTGAAAAAAATAAATAAAAAATAAAAGTATAAAGTATAATTAGAAAATAAAATCAGTCCCTCAAATACAGTAACATCTCAGAATGTCCATTTAATCTATAAAGGTATTTAAGGCAAAGTGACATTTCTTTTACATTTATTTATTTTGAGAGAGACAGAGCGAACAAGGGAGGGGTAGAGAGAGAGGGAGAGAGAGAAAATCCCAAGCAGGCTCTGCATTATGAGTGCAGAGTCCAAAGCAGGGCTCAAACTCATGAACCATGAGATCATGATCTGAGCCAAAACCAAGAGCCAGCCACTTAATCCACGGAGCCATCCTGGTGCCCTACACATTGACATTTCTATGCTATTGTATATATCTATCCGAAAATAGAGTGTTCTTTCTATTTATTTGGGTCTTCTTTATGACTATTTTTAATTTTTTTGAAGACCTGCTATACTGTTTTCCATAGCAGCTGTACCAGTTTATATTCCCATAAATAGTGTAAAATGGTTGCCATGTACTTGCTAGTATTTGTTGTCTAGTCTTTTTTAGTCATAGCCATCTTAACAGGTATAAAGTGATATCTCATTGAGGTTTGTATTTGCATTTCCCTATGTTTAGTGATGTTGGGAGCCTTTTTATGTACATTTTGGCAATTTCTATGTCTTTTTTTTAAAAAAAGCTGTAAGTGTTGAATCACTAAATTATACACCTGAAACTAATATTACACTGTATGCTAACGAACTGGAATTTAAATAAAAAATAGGGGCGCCTGGGTGGCTGAGTTGGTTAAGCATCCGACTTCAGCTCAGGTCACGATCTCATGGTTTGTGAGTTCGAGCCCCGTGTCAGGCTCCGTGCTGACAGCTCAGAGCCTGGAGCCTGCTTTGGATTCTGTGTCTCCCTGTCTCTCTCTCTGTCCCTCCCCCATTTGTGCTCTCTCTCTCTCTTTCAAAAGTAAATAAACATTAAAATTAATTAATTAATTAAAAAGCTGTCTATTTGGGTCCTTTGCCTATTTTAAATCAGATTATCTGTATTTTTGCCATTCAGTTGTATGAGTTCCTTATATAGTGGGGATATCAACCCCTTATTGGATATGAGCTTTGCAGATTTTCTTGGATTCCACAAGTTGCTTTTTCATTTTGTTGATTGTTTCCTTTCCTGTGTAGAGTCTTTTAAGTCTGATATAGTCTGACATGTTTGTTTTTGTTTTGTTGCCTTTGCTTTTGGTGTCAAGTCCAAAAAATCATCATCAAGACCAACCTCAGTGAGGTTATCCTTCACATTTTCTCCTAAGAGCTTTACAGTTTCAGATCTTCCGTGTAAGTTTTTGATCCATTCTGAATTGACTTTTGTGAGTGGTGTAAGATTGGGACCCAGTTTCATTCTTTAATCCTCATTACCCAGAAGAGTTAGTATCCACTCACCTGTTTACATAAATCAGCAGAACTGCTTGGCTCCAGCCCACCTACCAATTATGGTTTTTTTGTTTGTTTATTTGTGGTACGTGGGAAACTTTATCATTTTTTGACCTCAGCTAAGTCTTTGCTGAGCTGTCTTTGTCACAGCTGTCTTTGTCACAGCTGTCTTTGCTGTGCTGACAGCTCAGAGCCTGGAGCCTGCTTCGAATTCTGTGTCTCCCTCTCTCTCTCTCTCTGCCCCTCCCCTGCTCATGCTCTGTCTCTCTCTGTCTCTCAAAAATAAACAAACTTAAAAAAAATGAAGAACCATAATTCAATCCAAAATCTCCCAGTGTGAAGAATAATATACATTGAACCCATTTGTGGAATTGGAACCAGTGATTATGAAAGTTTAAAAGGAGAGGATGAAGCCTATCTACATTGATCGCAGCTACAAGGATCACAAAGGATAGATGAGAAGCTGCCATGTAAAATACGGAGAAAAGGAAAAAAGGTACAGGAAACATTCAGTGACTCTAGAGGTGAAATATGCCTAGGAGTTTGAATTTTACAATATCTTAACTATAATCACAAATATGGTATTTATACCCAGTACATAAACAATATTTGCACACTTAAAATTGGAATCAGGTTTCTTTTTTTTTTTTTTTTTTTTTTAATTTTTTTTTTTCAACGTTTATTTATTTTTGGGACAGAGAGAGACAGAGCATGAACGGGGGAGGGGCAGAGAGAGAGGGAGACACAGAATCGGAAACAGGCTCCAGGCTCTGAGCCATCAGCCCAGAGCCTGACGCGGGGCTCGAACTCACGGGCCGCGAGATCGTGACCTGGCTGAAGTCGGACGCTTAACCGACTGCGCCACCCAGGCGCCCCTGGAATCAGGTTTCAATACATCATTAATCACATAGTGATGCCTCTCTTTGTAACTGTAAAAAAAAGAAACCTAGAATTTATTAGAAAAGGATTCTGTGTATATGTGCACAAGGTATTTCAAATGAGGGTGAGCATGAGCAGGTAGAGAAAATAGAGGGCATACACCTGGCCTAATAGGGTCAAGGATTAGCCATCATGCATTCCTCTATTCTATGGTCTTGGTCTTTAAGGATTTTCATAGCCCAGGGATCAGAATGACATTAAAAGTATTGTCTAATGAGGAGCTTTGGATATTGATCCCCAGAGATACAACACTGTAAAGTGCCAGCCTGTGACAGCTTCTTTCAACAGCCCTTGCCTAGTCAGGAAGAAGCACACCTGAGGTTCCATCCAGGAATGATCTTTCTTGACCACAAGCCCATTGCCTTACTTGGTCTCTCTGCCTTTCCAGAAGACAGATCTTCAATCTTTGTATCTCAGTGACATGTCATACATCATTCCACATTGATGCCAGCCAGGTAAATGAAAGTCCCTTAGTTAATGCTTCTGTAAGGAGGACAGGTATTTTACTAGATTCATCCAGAAGAAGCAATGAGGCGTGTGCATGCATGGAATGATGGGAACCGAGTGTCCAATGGCACTCCAGCTTGACTTCCTGTTGACTAGTTCCCATCTATCTTTGTACCGATCACTCGCCCAATTCTCAATCTGCTGGTCTCCGAAACCCTCTTAAAAATGACAGAACAATAAAAAATAACTGAACCTGTTTCCCTCCTGAGTGGAAATCTCACCCCCCCCCCCCGCTTTTTTTAATGTAAAAGGACATTTGACATGTGAAGCAAATCATGATATACTTTCAAGTGGATAAAGTAAATTACAAAGCAGCATGGGTAGGGGTGCCTGGGTAGCTCAGTGGGTTAAGCGTCCTACTTCAGCTCAGGTCATGATCTCGCGATTTGTGAGCTCGAGCCCCGCGTCAGGCTCTGTGCTGACAACTCAGAACCTGGAGCCTGCTTCGGATTCTGTGTCTCCCCCTCTCTCTACCCCTTCCTTGCTCATGCTCTGTGTCTGTCTCTCAATAATAAGTTGTTAAAAAAAATTAAAAAAAAAAAAAAACAAAGCAGCATGTGTAATACTAATGTAAAGAAAAGTCACCTGTAGGTATAAGCTTACAAGTAACTTTTGTTGTCCTTTTGTGGTTTCTTTTTTTTTTTTTTTTCAATTTCTTTTTTTTTTTTTTAATTTTTATTAGATTTCTTGTTAACATATACTGTAATATTGGTTTTGGGAGTAGAATATAGTGATTCATCACTTACACATAACACACAGTGTTCATCACAGCAAATGCCCTCCTTAATACCCATCACCTATTTATCCCATCTCCCCCCCACCTCCCCTCCAGCAACCCTCTGTTCTCAGCATGTGCCCCTTCAAATGAATATTTTTGTATCTTTTGGGTAAATACCTAGTAGTGCAATTAGTGTGTTATAGGGTAGGTCTGTTTTTAACTTTCTGAGGAACCTCTATACTGTTTTCCACAATGGCTGTACCAGTTTGCATTCCCACCAGCAGTGTAAGAAGTTCCTCTTTCTCTACATCCCCACCAACACTTGTTTCCTGTGTTGTTGATTTTAGCCATTCTGACATGTATGAGGTGGTATCTCATTGTGGTTTTGATTTGTATTTACCTGATGAGCATCTTTTCATGTTTCTGTTAGCCATCTGGATGTCTTCTTTGGGAAAATGTCTGTTCATGTCTCCTGCCCATTTCTTCACTGGATTATTTGTTTTTTGAGTTTAAGGTTGGTAAGTTCTTTTATAGATTTTGGATACTAACATTTTATCAGATGTGTCATTTGCAAATATCTTCTTCCATTCCATTGGCTACCTTTTAGTTTGTTGATTGTTTCCTTTGCTGTGCAAGAAGCCTTTTATCTTGATAAAGTCCCAATAGTTCATTTTTGCTTTTGTTTCCCTTGCCTGCAGAGACGAGTCTAGTACAAAGTTGCCACCAAGGTCAAAGAGGTTGCTGCCTATGTTCTTCTCTAGGATTTTGATGGTTTAGAAATCTGCTCTTTTTAACACAAGATGACTATTATAAACTCTCTGACATTTACTTGAATTCTTGTGGTGGTTGTAGGGAATGGGTTTGGTCAGCTTTTCCTTTTATTTGCCTTCTTGGTTCTTGATATACCATTGCATAGAAGGGTGTATTATCCCTGTAGCTTCCTTGAGGACACAAAGGAGAGACAAGATACAAAGATATAGCTGGCTACCTTCCTAGTACACATATTTCTCTGTAAAATTACCAATCATTTTATATAACTATAGCAGAGATATACAATAAAAAACATATGATCACCCTTCAACTCATTCCAGAATTAGTAAACATTTAAATGTTGACTTTCTGCTGTATTGGCTTCAGGTCATTTTTATAAAGTTATACACACACACACATACACACACACACACACACACACACACACACACACACGCCAAAAGAAAGCACCTCTTTCTATACACCTCCTTTTCATTTTTTTTAATGTTTATTTTTGAGACAGAGAGACCTAGCGTGAGTGGGGGAGGGGCAGAGAGAAAGGGAGACACAGAACCAAAACAGGCTCCAGGCTCTGAGCTGTCAGCACAGAGCCCGATGTGGGTCTCGGAACCACAAGATCATGACCTAGGTTGACAGACGCTCAACCGACTGAGCCACCCAGACGTCCCTACCCAGTTCTTCTTTGTTCCCCTTCTCAGAGACAATACAATCTTGAATATGATGTCATCCCCCCATGCATGGCTTTATATTGCACATGTTTTCATAAACAGGTATAGGATAAAAGGCATTAACATCATATCTATCTGATAGGGAATGGAGAAATAAATAGTAATAAATATACCAACATAATCAGAAAATAAATTCCATAAGAATGCTCATTTTACATGGTATGGGCTGTATGGTTCCATTTATATGAAGCTTTTAAAATGCAAGAGAATGTAATTTTCATAAAATGATAATACCAATCATAGTAAAAATCACAAGGGAATAATGTATATAAAGTGAGTGTAGTGGTTCCCCTGGGGAAGGAAAAGAATCAAGATTTGATGGTGCAGATTTATGACGTGGGGGTTTCACCTATATCTATATTATGTTACAATAAAAACACCTAGAATGAGGACAGTAAAGTGTCTAAATTTAATGATGTCAACCAGTGGGAAACCTGGACCTTTGTTGTTATCTCTGCTATTTTTTGCTTGGGTTTATTTTTATTATGGATTACTACCTGAGAAATTTCAATATATATTTCATGTTTTCTCATGCTATAGACTTTCTGTCATATAAATTTTTATAGGTTTTTTTTTACATTTTTTGCTTTTATTTTATTATTATTTTTTAAATTTACATCCAAATTAGTTAGTATATAGTGCAACAATGATTTCAGGAGCAGATTCCTTAACGCCCCTTACCCATTTAGCCCATCCCCCCTCCCACAACTCCTCCAGTAACCCTCAGTTTGTTCTCCATATTTATGAGCTCTTCTGTTTTGTCCCCCTCCCTGCTTTTATATTATTTTTGTTTCCCTTCCTTTATGTCCATCTGTTTTGTCTCTTAAAGTCCTCATATGAGTGAAGTCATATGATTTTTGTCTTTCTCTGACTAATTTCACTTAGCATAATATATAGGTTTTTATTTTTTCTCAACTTATAAATATGATTCATTTTACTATTTAATTCATTTTAATTGCTATATATTTCATCACCTGTCCATGCCAAATGAATATTGATATCATTCGTGTTCATTTCATACCTTTTCCACACAATGAAGGTTCCCAGCTAGAGGTTCAGCTCATAAATGCTTCCCTGAAATTTGCAGTTATCATGCTAGGGATGTACTCTTTTTTTTTATTGTCTTTCCTCTGTTGCCCACCCCACTGCTTCCTTCTGAGAACTGAAATATTCCAGGTGCTGTTGTTCATGGACCAAACACCACACACACAATAGGAAATGTTATTAGGAGGGTCCCCTATACTCAGTGCTGTGCTGGCTGCTTGTTTTCTATGCATTGCTCATCACTGCAGCATCCCCATAAGACTTTGACAATTTCCACTCTACATCAGGGACACCAAGGCATCTCATACCGTTGAACAATTTTCCCTATTCACAAAGCAAGTGGTGGTTTGGATTAAATTCAGAATGTTTGAGTCTAAGTAACACACCAAATGATAAAGGCTGTCATGACCACTTCTGTCTCCCCCAGGCAAGGGAGAATGACTGCTTTACAGAAACATTTCTGTTAGGGCACTTGATTATCTTACGAGTATCTTATAAATCTGTACTCTCTTGAAAGTCTTTGTCTTCCAAGGGTCAATAACTGCTGTGATTTCCCTCTATTTCCTTAAGAGTCTATGCATTTGATTTTTTCTCTCATTTAGCTGTTCTTTAAAAAATGTTACCCTACCGGGGCGCCTGGGTGGCGCAGTCGGTTAAGCGTCCAACTTCAGCCAGGTCACGATCTCGCGGTCCGTGAGTTCGAGCCCCACGTCGGGCTCTGGGC